>NW_020954585.1:25492573-25653630 GCF_900497805.2 Vombatus ursinus
TCTATCTATCTATCTATCTATCTATCTATCTATCTATCTATCTATCTGTCATCTATCATCTATCTATCTATCATCTATCTATCTGTCTGTCTATCTATCTATCTATCTATCTATCTATACAGTATAAAAGAAAATCAATAGAGGGAAAGCACTAACATTATGGGGGGTAGGGAAGGCTTCTTGCAGAACAGGGACATCAGCTGAGACTTGAAGGAAGCCAAGAGGCAGAGATGAGGGAGAGAGTGTTCCAGGCATGAGGGACAGCCAGTGAAAATGTATGGCATTCAGATATGGGGTTTCTTATGTGAAGAACAGCAAGGAGGCCAGTGTCACTGGATTACAGAATATGAAATAGGGAGTAAGATGTAAGAAGACTGGAAAGAAAGGAGGGAGCCAGGTTTTGAGAGTGGATTTTATATTTGATCTTGGAGGTAATAGGGAATCACTGGAGTTTTGGGGGGTCAGACATGGTCAAACATTTGCTCTAGGAAGCTCAGTTCGACCGCTGAGCAGAGAATAGACTTTTGAGGGAAGAAAGTTGTGTCAGGGAGACCAACAAGCAGGCTATTGGAATAATCCAGCTGTGTGGTGATGATGGTCTCTACCAGGATGGTGGCAGTGTCAGAGGAGAGAAGGAGGTATACATGAAAGATATTAATAGAATCTATAGGACTTGGCAACATATTGATTAGGGGAGAAGAGAGAGAGTGAGGAACCAAGATGTCACCTAACATTGGGAGCCTGGGTGACCAGGGCAGGGGTTGGGGTGGGAGCGCTGCCTGTGACATTTGGGAAGTTGGGGAGAGCATAGAGCTTAGGGGGAAAGAATGAATTCTTATTCATTCTTTTACTGTCTGAAGTAGTATATTCTCAGCTTCTGCCAGATGTGTCCTAACACTGAGAATAGTTTCAATCATTTCTAATTGATATGTAGCTTCTGTTGAAACTGGAGGCAAAATGCCACCAGACTAATCGTGTATATTACTGATTGTACCCAGGTTTTTAAGTAGTGTCAGCTTGACCGCATGAGTCCAAGACAACCTTAGGAACAACAGAGCCACTGACAAGAATGGTGCCCCACAGCAGTAAGCACTGTGACACTTTCAGAGAGATGTAGACACTTGAGAGACCCTTGATCCCAGTGGCCCTGTGCTGCTGCATCACCAGGATCAGAATCCTTTCTCCTTCCTTCCTCTGGCTTAGCACTTAATTACTCTGTTAATGATCCAGCCCTGGACCTGGGCCTCTGGTGGGATCTTTGCTTCAGGCCCTAGGGCTTTCACCTTTCACTCCTTTTTAAACTTTTTTGATCTTGTGAGATGTCTTTCTCTCTGAAGGACATGAACTAGATTCTTAATACATCACTTCCTATATTTACTTGCCCTCTAAAATGGCTTGATTCTCTGCTTTCAGGAATCTGCTGAATTTGATCCCTGGTTACGTTTTTTCCCCTCTTGCTGATACCATGATAGCATTTCCTGGTCTTTCTCTTCTACCTACTTCCTCTCCCAACCCCTACTAGAGGCTGAAAGAATCTATTTTCTAGGATTTATTTACAAGGAAAAAGAATATATAAATTCAGAAAGAATGTTATCAGGGTAAAGTCATTAGAAGTTCCTATAAAAGAAATCTTAACTAAATGCTAAGAACTGGTTAGTATTTAATCTTCCTCATCCATTCTCTCTAGTTATGTTTCCCAAAGCCTGGATTGGCCCAATATGCTCCTCTTTCCTAGACAAGTAGATCCTTGTGAGGTCCAGATAAGCATTGCATCTTTTCCCCATCTGATTTTATGATTTACCAAATGGACCAAGTTACATGTTCTGTAGTTCCCAGCTTATTCTCATCCAATTACAAAGCCTCCTGAGTACATGATGGACTGTGGATTTTACATTCACAATCTCTTGTAATTACTGTGCTAATTTATCCTCCCCTAGTTCTAGGGGCAAACCAGGAGACAAAATAAATACCATGCTTCTGTCATTTCAAAAATAATAATTCATCTCAACACATGGGTTACTCTCAAACTTTATAAAAGGCAGCCCTTTTATTTATAATCTACATGTAAGAAATGGTGAGAGCTAGTTTGAAATATACGAACAATATTTACATTGTTTTCTTGCTTTAAAATGTCCTGGCAGAACACAGCTTTGATACAGGCAAAAACATTGTGCACTGTCCTAGAGTCCTCTCACATTCATAGGATCAGAAGAGACAATACATTAGACATGATCTAGTATTAGTTCAACACCCTCTTTTTACAGATAGGACATTTGAGGCCCAAAGAGGTTAAGTGACTTCTCTACGGTCACACAGGGACTATGGTAGAACTGGGATTCAAACCCAAGTCCTTTGATTCCAAATCCTATGTTTCTTTCTACTGTTTCATCCTGCTACCTCATCTCCGTGTTTCAACTACATTGCATTCTCTGATCTGCTAATGTTGGTCATAGACAAGGGAAGGCCAGTTGTTGTGAATCTGGTGACTTGTTTTGTTATCTTTACTATAATCCTGCTTCTTGTCTTAATCGATGTTTAATTTCAATTTGAAAGGGACTTTGATGAAATTGGAGTACCTTCTGGGAGACCCCAAACCCAGCTAGCTTCTTGTTCCCTTGGGTAACTTTCTGCTGCTGTTATTTAGAAGTGAATTGGGGTGTGGAAATGATATTTCTTCCCCAAAGAACATATTTTTCTACTTTCTCGTCTTTGATGGTACCTCTCTCCTGTTATGTCTTCTGGAATTTAACATACTTAGAGATCTCTCAAGTGCATGGATCTTTCCTTCACTATAGTTTGAAGGGATCTTGGATATACTTTTTATTACATTGTGGTAAGTAAAAAGACGTGTTCACTATTTCTGCATTTCTTTGTGAGGTATTTATGCATCTGTCAATGGTCAGTTGTTGTAAAGGTGCCATACACAACTGATTATATTTATCTTTTCTGTGTTTCTCTTGGCTCCTGTGTTTCCATTTCAAAGTGTCTGCTCAGTTCTGGCCTTTTCATTAAGAATGATTGAAAATCCTCTATTTCATTAAAGATCCATTTTTTTTCTCATGTAGGCTTAGATTCAGTTTTGTAGGACAGGTTTTTCTTAGTTGTAAGTCTTTTTTTTTTTTTTGCCTTTTGGAATATCATATTTCAAGCTTGCCTTTACTATGGTGGCTTCTGATAAGCCTACTGATTGTGGCTCCATGGTACTTGATTGATTCCTTTTTGAAAAAATTCTGTTTTGCAGAATACTGTATGTATTCTTTTTTTCTTTAACTTGGAAGCTCTGGATTTTGTCTTTGATGTTCTTGGAAATTTTCATTTCAGGGTTTCTTTTAATATGTGGTTGATGGGTTTTTTTCCTATTTTTACTTTGTCCCCTGGTTCTGAGAGATCTGGGCAGTTTTTGTTAATTTCTGTTGGTCAACATTTTCAGATAATCCAGTGATTCTTAGATAATTTATGCCTGACCTATTTTCTAGGTCAGTTATTCTTGAGAACATATCACTTGCATTTTCTTCTATTCTTTCAATCTTGATTTTGCTGTAATATTTCTTATTATTTCATGGAGTCGCCATTTTCTGTTTGGCTCATGCTGATTTTCAGGGAGTTCAGTCTTGGTCAAAGTTTACCTTGGTCTTTTACAAGAAATATTAATTCTCCTTGTAATTTTTTTCCTCCTTGGCTATTCTGTTTTTTAATCCCTTGCTTCAATTATTCCAAGAACTCTTATAATCCTTTTGGCCAGGACATAGAAGGCTTTTCTATAAGGCTCTATTTGTGTTTGTGGATTTACTGCCTTCTTGGTTTTTACCTTGGGCTTCTCTTAGTCCAAGGTATTTCTTTATTGTGTTCAGTGGTTTTTTGTTTGTTTGTTTGTTTGTTTTCTGTTTACCCCTGTCTCTATCCTCAGTTATGGGATTAGAGGCTTGTGCTTGCAAACACCAATTCTCTCTGCCTGGATGGTGTGTGTGGGCCCTGCTTGATCTTGAATTTGGTGGCTAAGGCTAGACCCCACCTTTGCTGGAATTGTCTAGCCTTGCCTTCTGTTGTTGCAGATTGAGCTCCTTTTCCTGCCTTGAATGTGGATGTGGATGAAGACACAGTATTATCCTTTGCCATGTGCTGGGCACTGGTTTGGCCCCTTTCTTTTCCTGCTGCCAGTCTGGACTGATTTGCACTGCACCTTTCACCTATTTTGGTTTGTCTTTACTCTGGGCATCCACAGGACTTGGCAGTCTTTTTTTTTTCCCCCCCTTTGGTAATTCCAGACTGGATAGATCTGATTCTCCTTGTTTTTCTTTGTCATTGTTCTTTCTGGTACATTTTTAGAGCTTTACTGGGGTGATTGTGGTGTAACTGGGCTCTTCTAGAAATTAACATATAGTCATTTTCCCACAATCTCCTATGAGGGACTTGGGTAAAAACTATATGTATATATATATGTATATATTTCAGATAATTTGTATTCATGATCTCAAGTTACACAATTATCTTGGTTCTCTATCTAACATTCATGGTCCTTTCTGGAGAGTTCCACCCTAGGTGAACTTCTCAGAAAGAATGTAGGACTATGGTTCATTTGCTTACTTGCTTAGTGACTTTTCATATTCCTCCTTTTCTAGGGTCCTCAGAGAATCAGAGTCTATTACTCCTTAGGTCTCATTCAGTCATTCAGTCGGATTTGTCTCTTGACAAATCCCTGTGGACCAATTCTCCATGGAGTTTTCTTGGCAGAGATCCTGGAGTGGTTTGCCATTTCCTTCTCCGGTTTTATGCAGGCACAGGTTAAGTGACTTGCCCAGGGTTATACAGCTAGTAAGTGTCTGAGTTCAGATTTGAACTCTGGTCTGATTCCAGGCCCAGTGCTTTATCCATTGTGCCACCAAGCATTATATAAAAATTTCTCCTCATGCAATCACATAAACCCAAAAGTCATCCTCCAGTGTAATGTTAGGTCTCTCCCTTAGAGAAATCCCTTGATTATTCTTTTCCTTCGTTCTGGGCAGGTTCTATCTTAACTCAGTCTCTTTGAGATGAACTTACCACTTTAATTAGCGTATCTTACCTTCCTCCTAATATTCAGTCCTTCTCTTTTTCTTGTTCTTGTTTTTCAGTGGCTTTTCTAGAAGGCCAGTTTCATTGTATTAACCTGCCCTACTCTCTTCATAATCTTATCCTGGTTTTTTTTTTTATTTCTATTTTTTCCTTTCAAAGAAATTCTCAGGTATTCCTGTTTTGTTTTGTTTTGTTTTTTTGTAATTTGTTTTCCACAACTCTGACTGTTATTTGCCATCATGGATGATACTTCCAGTCATGTTCAAGAATCTTCCTTCAGTTTACATATTCTACCACATGGAATAATAACATACTCTAAACCTGACACATTTTGTCATATCTATTTCAGTTCTGCAAATCTGCAATGGTTTTGGAGATGTAGGGTATGTATAGGCCAGTGTCCTAAAACCCTCTTCCTCTCATTTCCTAAGATACTGTCTTCAGGTTCTCTTTGTCTTATAGTATTTCAGTATCTATTTTATTATTTTCTTGCAAATGCTGAGCACTCACTACTTTTCTGGTTTTCAGCCTAGAAACAAAGAGTTTTTAAAAGTCAGTATCACGTACTTTTTTTTTTCTGCACAGAAAAGACAAGTAGAAGGAGTGAGTGTTTCTCACTCAGGGACATTAGTTCTTGTATACCAGTGGGAACCAGACATTATGTCTAGTCAGAATCACTTATCAAACTATCACTACTTTTTCAGCAAGGTAATTTCAGTCGAACTAGGTCATGTTCTAAATGTCAACAAGAGGTACAAGAGGGAGTAAAATGTCATCAGAAAAATGCACATATGCATATATTTCAGATGGGATTAAAAAGCTTTTGGAGGTAAGGGCATTTGAATTTTTTCCTCAATGTAGTAATAAATGTGAATGAATTTGCTATGCTAGTAACTTTTTTTATTTGTCTGCTTTGGTCTCCTGTTCTCTTTAATGTGTAAAAAACAGTGAAGTCATTAGGGGATCCATTGTTATGAGTTTTTCAACCAAGGAGAGACTAGACATTAAGAATATTTTTCTAATTCAACTCCCAACAACTTTTTTATTAGGAACTGAAATGTTGTATATGATTACCAACAAAACAATAGTTTTGGTAACTAATACTTGTTATTCATAGGGTTTTTTAGAAAACAATGTGTAGATTTTTAAAATAAAATGTTATTTATTGTTAATATTGCACATGTAGACATAAATGTTAATTTTTAAAAAATCATTTAAACAAATTGAAGTAGGAATAAAATTTATTTGTTCATTTTTATATGCTGTAAAAATAAGCTCACTTAGAAAAAAGAATTACCATGGGGACATCGAACAGTACCTTGCCCAGATTACTAGTTTTTAATGGTGCCTTGAGAATATGATTTTAGTGAAAGTAGATTACTAGAAGAACACTGACTAGAGTGTTGCTTTGTTTAAATCCAGAACCCCAATTTAAAGGCAGTGTTGCATAATGGGTAGAGAGCTGGCCTAAATTTTTTGCCTCTGATTCATTAAGTCTAGCTTTGTGACCCTGTATAAGTCACTTAAGCTCTTAGTACCCCAGACAGTTGTCTAAGACTGAAACTACAGAGAAGATGCCTACCTGCATTGGTAGAGGGAGTTTTTTCATCTGCAAGTAACCTGTAATGATTAAATCACAGGCCTAGTGATTTCTTATCCTCTAATGCCCCAATGACCTCAAGAAATGTATCATGCAGTATTTTTGAAAAAAGCTCTTATAGTTGAATAAATCTGAAATTTATCTTGAAAGTAGAATTGAAAATGACTGTGAAAGCAGGAATTATGATCCTTTTCCTCTAAAAATTAAAAACCAATTATTATCTTTGTTCTTGGATCACTTTGACTATTTTTGATCAGTTCATAATAAAATATAGACCTGATTGTGAATGGGTGTCAACTGTAATTTCTCACTATTTAGTTTTTGTTTTAGCAAAAATTGTGCTACATTATAATAAACATATGATGAGGTAGCAAAAGAAATAATTACATCTTTTCATATGGAAACTGATTCATTGAGTTTAGATTATAGAACTATAGACTTTGCCATTTTAAAATAGTTTTAATGATTGTTTACCTCTGATAAAGTGGTAGGGAAAAATTCTTTCCATTGAAACTATAATTTAGAATAGGAACAATTTGACTTATTCAAATTCTTGAGCAGTTGACAAGAATTAAGCACCTACTGGTATGCTAGGAACTATGTTATATATTGGGAATATGAACACAGTGATAAAATTATCAGTAATCATTAAGAGTTTACATTCTAATGGGAGAGACAAGCATATATATATATATATATATTTATGCATATGCAGAATAAAATGAAATTCAAATAAATATGAAATAAATAAACTCCTCCTAAATTCAGATCTGGCTTCAGACACTTCCTAGCTGTGTGACCCTGGGCAAGTCATTTAATCTTGTTTGCCTCAGTTTCCTCATCTATAAAAGGAGCTGGAGAAGGAAATGGCAAACCACTTCAGTATCTTTGTCAGGAGTCAGACAACTGAAAAATGACTCAACAACAAAGAAAGTTAAATAAATGGTAATTTAAGAGGGAGAGCACTAGGAGTATAGGCTTCATGGAGAAGGTGGCTTTTGAACTACATCCTGATGGAATAAAGGAAAAGAAAAAGAAGAGAACAAGCATTTGTTAAGCACCTACTGTATGCCAGAAACTTTGCTATAAACACTTTACAAATATATCTCATTTGATCCTCATAACAACCCTTGGGGGTAGATGCTGTTATTTTCCCCAGTTAAGGAAACTGAGTCGGGCGGAAGTTAAGTGACTTGATCAAGTCACACAGGAAGTATCTGAGACTGAATTTGAACTGAGATATTCATGACTTATCCACTGTGCCACCAAGCTGCCAGTCCTATGGGGAGGAGGTAAGAAGAGGGTATATTGAATGTGTCCAGGACAGCCAGGGCAAAGGCATAGAAGATGTCAGGTGTTAGTGACAGAAGGTCTTGCCTAATCACATAGTATAGAAGGTGGAGCAATGAATAGTGAAATTGAAAAGGTAAATTGAGTGGTGTCAGGTTGTGAAAGGCTTTAAAAGCTAAACAGGGAAGTTTACATTTGAACATAGAGACAATAAGGAGCCACTGGAATTAATTGAGTAGGGGAGTAATCTACTCATATGCATTTAGAGAAAATAATTTCTATAAAATGTGGAGGATGGACTGAAATAGGGAGAGACTTGAGGCAAGGATATAAATTCAGAGGCCACTGAAATAATATAGAAAGGTGGAGGCTGTGTTGAGTAGAGAGAAGGGGTTGGATGTAAGGAGTTGTAGAGGTAGGAGCAGGAAGGTCTGGCCATTGATGGGATATATGAGGTACAAGGGAGTGAGGAGAACAGTACCAAAATAATAAACGTGGGAAACTAGAAGAATGGTAGTGCCTTCAATAGAAATAGGAAAGTTTGGAAAAGGGGTGAATTTTGGGGGAAAGTTAATGAATTCTGTTTTGAAATGTCAAATTTGAGTTGTCTTCAGAACATCCAGTTTGAAATGACCAGGAGGCAATTAGTGATGTGGTATTGAATCTCAGGGAAGAGACTGGGAATGGGTATGTAGATCAATGAATCATCAGCATAGAGATGATAATTAAACTCATGGCAGGTGATGAGGACACTGAGGGAGTGTAGAAAGAAAAGAGTAGGGGGCCTAAGACAGAGGCTTGAGGAACACCTATTATTGGGGAGTGTGATCTGTGATCTGGATGATAAACCAGGAAAGAAGACTGAGAAGTAACAGTTAGACAGTTAAGAGAAAAATAACGAGAGAGTAGTATCACAAAAGCACAGCTGGGTGGTGTAGTGGATAGAGCACCAGGCCTGGAGTTAGGAAGATTCATCTTCATAGTTCAAATCTGGCCTCAGACACTTACTAGCTGTATGACCTGGGCAAGTTACTTATCCCTGTTTGCCTCATTTTCCTCATCTGTAAAATGAGCTGGAGAAGAAAATGGCAAACCACTCCAGTATCTCCGTCAAGAAAACTCCCAAAATAGGGTCATGGAGAGTCAGATACTACTGAAAATGACTGAACAAGTGTTACAAAAGCCCAGAGGGGAGAGAGAATCCAAGAGGAGAATCCACAGTGTTAAATGCAATGCGTAAGTAGAAAAGAATGAGGATTCAAAAAAGACTCAAATTTGGTAATTAAGAGAAAATTACTAAATGGTGGGAAAGTAGTTTCATTTGAGAAATGAGAGGTTAATGTGTAGAGAACTTTTTTTTCCCCCTAGGAGTTTGATTGAGAAAGGGAGGGAGAATTATGGGAAGACAGTTCAAGAGGACAGTACTCTAATGAATAATTTTTAAGAATGAGGAGACTTAGGAATTTTTGAAGGCAATAAAGAAATAACCAATAGACAGGAAGAGATGGGAGATTTGATGGAAGAGGGATGATTGAGTTTGCATCTATTGGAAAAGATATAAGGGAATGGGATTAAGTGCACATGTGGAAGGATGGTCTTTGGCAACTTCATTATCAGAGACTAGGGAAAGGAGAAGAGAGTGAAAGATGATGTCAAGTGTGAGATGAAGAGAAGGGAAGAAAAGAAAGCTCACATTATATGATGCTGTGAACATATAATGCCGTGGTGCCAGGTGTGTATTCCCCTTCCCTTTGTTTTCTCAATAAAGATGCCAAGTCTTCAACTGGGAGAGAAGGAGGAAGGGGAAATTTGAGAGGCTTGAGGAGAAAGGTTTATGAAAAAATTCAAGGGGAGTGAGATCAGGAATAGAAGGAAACAAACATCCATTGAATGCCTTCTGTGTTCCAGGCACCATGTGTTAAATGCTTTAAAAATGTCTCATTTGATCTTCACTAGAACCCTGGGAGTAGGTGCTATTGTTATCCTCATTTTACAATTGAGGAAACTAGTGCAAACAGAGATTGAGTGACTTTCCCAGAGTAACAGCTAGTGTCTGAGGCTGGATTTGAACTCAGATCTTTTTGACTCCAGGCCTAGTGCTCTATCCACTGTTCCACTTAGTTGCCTCTGAGAGGAATAAGAAGATTGCCTTGTTATAGGGAGGACATAGTTGAAGCTGGATAACATGAATGTACGGTGTACCTAGGTGACGTGGTTATCTGACTGCAGGTCAGCTCAACAGCATCTGAGGAGCAGTAGAGGAAGTAGGTGGTGAAAGTGAAGCTGAGGTTTATCAAGAGATAAGTGGTGATAGAATAAGGAGTCAAGAGATTGGAGAGTAGAGCTCAGAGTAAAGTTGAATTAGCTAACTAATTTATATTAATATTCAAGGCCCAAAGAGCCAATATTTTACCATTTACATCTGAAGAATATTCTTCCCAGCAATCTAAGCTTGAGATTTTTCCCCCATTCACTCTTGTTCAAACTCTGAACAGTAATATAAAATGAGAACTAAATGAAAGTGTCTGCAAATGGACTTGGAAATTTTTTCAAGATCGATCACTTGTATGACTCAGGTAAAGTTTAATAATGACTGTAGACAGATGTAGGTTTTTCTTGGTTCAATTTCTAGATGGCAGGTATCCATATGTAAGGAAAAATACCACTTAAGCTGGCATTGATTGGCATTCTTCTACTGTAGGCTAAGAAGGAATTGGTTGAATGGACATGAAGACTGAATTTGCCTTCTTGTAGTGTAGTAGTCATAGAACACTATAAAAGTTGACAGTTTTTTAGCATTGAATTTATGCAACTGTGCTTCACAGAAAAATAGTACTAATGATTAAAGACAGTGTTGAATTCAACAAGCAACTATTGAGTAGCTACTGGGTATCCAGAGTTATATTAAAGATGGTAAGTGGTACGAAAGAAATATCCCATGTGATCCTTGCCCTAGAAAAATGTATAATCTAGTTTTGGAGACAAAATATATGTGAAAGAACTAGTACACACACACACACACACACACACACACACACAAAATCAAATGTGACATTGTCTGTGGTAATTGTATATGTTGGAAGGATGTTTCATAGAAACAGAAAGTTGACTGCAACATAGGGTAATTGAAGCTAGCCGAATTTTAAGACTAACACATGTTATTGAAAAGATATAAAGCACTTTACTAAGCAAGCATATGCACTGGTAAGATAAATGAGCACTTGACAGAACAGATTCTTATGCCCACAGCTGGATTGGCAGCTGCAATTGATGAGCCAGAATCAGTGTTCTTTGCAAGATTGCAGAGAAATGTGGAGGTATTGCAGGGCTGGAGGTCAAATGTCTCGATTTTCGAAAGGGGGAAAAGAACTAGATATGTAAATTCTAGTCCAATGAACTTGACTTTGATGCCTGGTAAAATTTTAGACTATACTAATGGAACCTCACAGAGAGTGGATGGTTCTCACTGGTGGCCCAGGAATCACTAAATCGGTGGCAGTGCAGTTCTCTCTGACTGTTGATGAAGATCTGTGACTGTGGGAAGTGCTGTTATCATTCCTGTAGGCCTCATATTCCTGGTTCTGCTCCTGCTAATAGTCATCTTTTTTACATTGAGAGATCCACTATGAAATGCAAAGATTTGGTATAACCCACCACATGTCCTTAATCATTTAGACTCAGCTCTTTGTCCTTCCTTGAACTCTGCCACTCTAGGGAACTGTTAAATTATTTGTTCTGTTTTCATTATTTTTCTGTTTTAGTTTTTCTTTTCCTCCACTAGTGTGGCCCGTATCAGGCATTTTGAATATTGGAAATCAGGGTAGACTTTTGGTAGTCTAAAAATAATTTAAGGAATGGAAGATCCTCAAGAAGATGTTAAGGACCTTATCACCAATGGGTGGAATTTGGTGGGATCAGCATCTTAACCTTTACCCACATGCAGGTTAAGCTAGTTGTTTTCTTTAGAGGTATTGAGACATTCCCTGAGACTTAGTTGGCTCAGATGACTAGGAACTCACACTTTTGACATCGCTTCCTCAGCACCTGAGTACAAAGCCATCTATGGGTGTGGGATGGAGGAAGAATGGCTCTCAGATGCTTAGCTGTTGAATCATGATCAAAGTTCTTCTCAGCTGAATCAGCTCAAGGGATTCTTGATGCTTTTCCTTGTTGAATTTAACTTTCCTGCTATGGCTAAATAAATCTCCTTTTGTCAAATGTTGAATAACCTGTGAGTGTACCATTTTGTACCAGGGGACTGACCTGAGTCAGGCCCAGCCCAGAAAAGATGGATTGATAAGAGGTTAGATTAGGAATTTTGGAGTTTGTGATGGTTAAAGTAGGATACCTGTGGATGATGGTATGATCAAGTGTGGGACCATCCTTCTTTGTGAACTCTTTCTTTAACCATAAAATTTTCCATATTTTGTGAACTTCTGAAGGAGCTAAAACTAAACACCATCTATATATACAATATGATTTTTCTTTATTAATATGATAGCTGCAACTGTAATTGTTCTTCCTTCCTGCACTAAGGTTAGTGGTTATGAATTTTGCTTTTTAAAATTTGGTAGTTTTCTCCTTGTCTTATGACTTCATTGGCAAATAGACAATGCCCTCCATTCATGACTAAGGTCCTGTATTATGCAACAAAAATGAATGGATATACCTTTTAGAAGCATCTCTTTTGAAGACCATCATCATTAGCCTTGGAGAATTCAAGATTCCCTATTACTATAACCCCAGTTGGACTCTAAGAGAATCATGATTCTACAGTTCTAACATTTTGTTTCACAAGATTTCTGGATACTAAAGAGAAAGAAAATGAACTTGTAAATGCAAATAATTCAGATTAACAGAATTACCTTCAAAAAATAGTTGTTAAGTACCTTCTGTACACAGGCACTGGGGAATACAGTTATACTCTCACTAGCAGAGGACATGGTCTTCTCATCCTTAAGTAGCTTACTCGGATGATGACTTGTATTGGTTTACATCCTAGGATATAATCAATGGATAAGAGGGATTCAAATAATGTGATATGAGAGCTGTGAGGAGAGAGAGATTACTTCAGTCTTGGGGTATGAATATGGGAGTGGGATATAGGAGAACTTAGAGGATTTGATGATTACTAAATATGTGATCTTTAGCAAGTAAATCACTTAGTCTCACTCAGCTTCTGCCTCTATAAAATGAGGAGAGTTGACTAGATTGTCTCTGACATGCCTTCCACATCTGGATCTGTGATATGAGCGGCATTGAATTTCCTTGAAGGATAGGTAGAATTTCAACAGGTGGAAATGAATGGTAGTAACAAAGGGAGTATATTTCAGGTGCAGGGAAACAAATTCATTTCAACTAAGGAGTTAAACAAGGCAGAACTAGTTTGTATCATTCTGAATAATTTCGTTGTCTGGAATTACTGATACGTGACAAGTGATGTGAGAAAAAGGCTAGAGCCAGATTGTGAAGGACTTGATAATGACGGTAAAGAGTTTAGACTCGGGAGGGATCCTATAGCCAATGAAGGTTTTTGAGCAGGGAGAGCATCATTATCCTTACAATGGCAAGGGTTTTTCTGACCTAGTGTTTAGAATTAGAGTAGAGGAGAAAATAAAATCAGGAAGTTTTGTTAGAAGGCCATTACTAGGGAAATAATGAGGGCAGTAACTAAAGTGGTAGCAGGGGCACTGGAAAGGAGAAGACAAATGAGACATACTTGTAATTGTTATAGAAACATTTGCCAGGGTAGGTGATTTCTAACATCCCTTCTAGCTCTCTCTTTCAGAGATTGAATAAATTGGATAGAATTATGGAATTTTAGAGCTAGAAGGGAGTTTAAAGAATCGTCTACTCTAAACCTCTAATTTTACAGATGAGAGAATTGAGTCCCAGAGAGATTAGCTTTCCCAGTGTAGTATAACTAAATGGTGACAGAGACAATACTAGAACCTCAGTCTCTGGTATACTTCCCACTAGAACAGAAGCATTCCTTTAGTGCTACTTCACTGCCCTAGAGTGGAATTGTGATCTCATAGAAGAGAATTGTTTTTTTAGTGATAGGTTTTATTTATTTCTTTTTGTTGTTGTTGTTGTTGTTGTTGTTTTAAAGACAATAGGGGTTAAGTGACTTGCCCAGGGTCACACAGCAAGTGTCAAGTGTTTGATCTGAGATAAGATTTGAACTCAGGTCCACCTGACTTCAAGGCCAGTGCTCTATCCACTGCACCACCTAGCTGCCCCTGACTCATCTCTTAAAGAGGCCTGTTCACTGAATGGGCATTGCCTCACTCAAAGTGAGAACTTGAAAAGACCTTAACTTAAAAAGGCCAAGGTTTCACTGCATCTTGGGCCATCTCCAGTCCTCCTGATCAGTATCTGACCACTGGACTCAGATGGCTGTGAGGAGAAAATGAGGCTGGTGACTGCACAACCCTCCCTCACTCAAATAAAAATCAATTGCAAGTCATGTCATCATCTCCCTGATGTCATGGTCCTCTTTAAGAATGAAGGACAAACCACAACTGCAAACACTCCATTTCTGCCCATCTTGTGCCATTCTTGTCTGTGTTCATACTATGAGGCCTATCCAGTGTGCTAGGTCCTTCCTTCCACTTTCCTAATATCACTAGGACTACAACCGAGGACAATGGAAGGGATCTGTAATCACTCCCCTGTTCTCACCACATGACCAGTCCATCTTCTTTTTTAATTATATATTTCTTTCTTAGTTGGCATACTTGAATAACGTTCTTCTCTGTGGTTCTTTGTTAGTTGTTGCAGCTGGCCCACACCCACTATGCATCTCTCCTTTTCCCTCTGTGTGAGACTTATTTTTAAATCTTAAGAAATCTTTCATCTCATAGCTGTGCAATACTAGTAGAACATTTGTATTAAAAATGGGCCTTTGTTCATGGGAGAAGTTTTGGCTCATTAAAAAAATTTGCATTCCCCAAGGGTAGTCCAATCCTGCTCTAATATACATACATATATATAATACACAACGTATATATGTGTTATGTATATAGTGTGCAGATACTGTGGATGAGCCTATATAGGTTGTCCATCTAACTGCATGTCATCAACTCAATAATAGTATTCATTCACTTGTTTTTTCCTTTGTGGATAGCTGGGCTCCATTCAGTGGTCATAGGTCTATTCCAGGAGGCACCGCAGGTTTGGAACAGCCAGCCCAGGAACATGTGAATCACCTTACCTCTTGTGGGCCGTCCCTTTTGAACTTGAAATCTGATTTCTAGCTCCTCTTGTATCAGTGGACAATGCCTTTTGTGATTACAGATCTCCCTATTTTATGCCTTGCCTGTTATTAATAATCAGAGGATCCTCAGACAGAACTCTTTCCCTATATTAATCTTTTAAATCTATGTTTAATATTATAAATGGCAACTTTTTCTATAACAATTTAGAATGTCTTGTCTAAAATGCATTAATATTCCTCAACCTTGTTGAGTCTATAAAACTTCCAACAATTCTTAATAGTCATTCATAGGCAACAGTAATAATAATAAGTAACATTTATGTTGCACTTTAAATTTTATAAAATGTTTTACATACATTATCTCATTTGTTTCTGTGAAGCAAATCTGTGACGTTGGTATTATTATTATCTCCATTTTACGGATGAGAAAAATGAGGCCTAGGAAGAATGATTTATTAAGTTCTGAGGTGTGATTTGAAACAAGACTTTGATACTCTAGCTAAAGTACTAAAAATTTTGCATTTTATGTATAAGGATTTCCACAAGATCTGACTGGGTCTGGTCAGCTCTAGGTGATATCAATCAATGAATAAGCATTTATTAAGTACTTACTAGATAATATGCGATGCACCAGGTGCCAAGTATACAAAGAAAAAGTAAAAACAGTTTCTGCCCTCAATTGCATTTTAATAGGAGAGTTAAGTACATAATAAGTACATAAATAGGTATCCACAAGATCCATACCAAATAGGTCTAAGGTAATTTTAAAGGAGATGCTACTAGTAACTGGAGGGAATGGAAAATCATGGATTTGTCTTTCTTATTTTAAGATAAGAACCCCCAGAGAAGTGTCTTTTCACTTGGCATGTTGGAAGGGGAATAAGTTTGGGAGAGACATGTCAGACATACTTAGAGATAAACGAGCCAATTAAATTCAAGTGTGGTGAGTTGTTATATAATAGTATGAAGAAATACTAATCGTCTATTTTATTTCTTCCCTAAATCCAAGTGTCTAACATATGGCTTGTTGCCCTGCTTTGTAATGGTTGTGTCAGTAACAGGAGCGGTTGTTTCCATCCGTGGAGTGTGTGCAAAATTTGTGGTAGCTTACAAAATAACAGATGTATAGGAATCTGTAGTTGGCCATTAACATTTAATTTTGTCCTCAATTAAAATATGCTGATTTGGTTCTACTCTTCAGCATAACTGTTCGGATCTAAACTTGTCTATTTCTTCACCTTTGATTTTACGAATGGAAACAATGAACCTCATGCAAATTGCACCTAGGAATAAGCCATTTTCTCTGTTCTAAGTGGAAAAATACCTGTTCTTTCCCTTTGCCTCCTTTTCCCCATTATATTATTCTTTACTCAACTTTCTTTACAGAAATCCCATGTAGTTAATATAGCCTACCTTTATAAGTATGGCTGGCTGATTAACCCCAGAGAGCTCAATATATGGATATAAGGAATAATAGAAAACATCAGCTGTACTTTAACTTGAATATTTGTGTGGAAGTTAATATTACGATATGAAATAATTTTCCTTTCCTTTTTGCTGGTTGAATACTATTAAGTTTTCATTATGCCAAAATTTCCTATACAGCATACTGACAAAATAAGTAATAAATGCTTGTTGAATAACTGCAGATATTAGATGGAAAACAACTTTAACCACTGTTTTTGTAATGTTGAATTACATGAGCTGATGAATACTCAAATTTACATGCTTTACTCCCTAATTCTTGGCTAGTGTTTTTCTTTTTCTCTTCTTACAAAACCTGAAAGGCTGAGGGAGAGGTTGCCATGATGTAGCAGTGATGTCAAACTCAGATACCAACAAGGGCCTCTGAACCGGGCTGCATATTGACTTAGAAAACCACATGTTAACATTATCTGTGTTCAATTGTACTTTTATTTATTGATTGTGCTTAATATTTCCCAGTTATATATTAATCTGGTTCCAACAGCACTTGGAAGTACTTTGTGTGACTAGCCAGCTGCCATATGTTTGACACTTGATGAAGTAGGTGATACTCTGACTTCTTAGTTTCAGCACAGTGGCCTCCATGCATGTAGGTGGGTGAGGTAAGGGAAGAATGACATAGCAACAAGTTCCTCTGACCAATTGGCTTCCCATGACTAGTGCTAGCAAGGGCATCTTATAATTGGAAAATACCCTATACATTGCAGATTACACAAGCTTAGTATATATGTTGTTAAACAACTCATTTTAAAAAATTAAACTATGTCATTCCCAATTTTTTTCATCTTTGCTAATGCAAACACATAATTAACTTTTTAAAGTTTTTTAAAAAACATTTTATTTTTCCCTAATTACATGTTAAAACAATTTTTAACATTAGGGTTTGTTTTTTTTTTTAAGTTTTGAGTTCTAAGTTCTATCCTTCCCTCCCTCTCTCCCCTCCGCCCTTCCTGAGATGGTAAGCAATCTGATACAGGCTTTACATGTAACACATTATTTTTATATAATTAGTGTGTTTCTACCACTTTGAAAATGTTACTTTTTTTCATGTATAAATTTCATATGTAGTCCTAGAAATAGATGAGACCATCTAGTCCAGTCTGGACCTGCGTAAGAATCTCTTCTAGAGTTTCCTCAATGTGTTATCATCCAGCTCTTGCTTGAAGAGCTCTTGAAGGGAAACTCATTGTATCCTAATGCAACCAACCCTTTATCCTCTTTGTATATGGCGCTGATGGTTGGCAAGTTTTTCCTTAATAATGCCTGAATCTGCTTCCCTTCAACTTCCATCTCTTTTCTTGCATAACTGAGTTCACATAGCTGTCATTTTAATAGTCATATAGTCTCTCATCAAGATTAACAAGCTTAAAAGAAGCATCTTTATGAATTATTTCTTTAGGAAGAATTAGCTCCTCATGAAAAGACAATTTATCTATACCTGTATGTGCTAGGGAATTGAGATAAAGAGGCAAGGAAAAAAATCCCTTTATTCTTTGTTATCTGCCTCCCCATTCTTTTCTCTTTTCCTATCTTATCTTTTAACTTCCCCTTTTTTCTTATCTTTCATTCACTTCTTCCATTTGTAGTGATTTCCATTCTTCATTTTAAAAGTTCACTTATAATTAATTTAGTCTCTCTCCCTCTTCCTCCTTCTCCCTCCCTTTCTTCCCCCACCCTGTCATTCTCATTCTCATTCTCTCTCTCTCTCTCTCTCTCTCTCTCTCTCTGTCTCTCTCTCTGTCTCTCACACACACACACACACACACACACACACACACACACACACACACACACACACACACACACACCTGTAACTTCTCTACCTCCTACACAGAAAAAAGAACCTTGTTTAGGTTTAGGTTTTAATCTTGTTTAGGTACTTCCTTGGTCTTTCTATTCACCTCAAGCCCCTGTTGTACCTATGCTTTTTGTAATTTAAAGAAACCTAGAGCTAATAATTACTTTTTTAAAAGGAGATCAGAGAAGCAAGAACATCATTAGTCAGGTCAAGTGAAGTCAATAGGGATTTTTTAAGTGCCTACTATGTGCCAGGTACAGTGCTAAGTGCTGTGGATTAAAAAAAAAAAAGACAAAAAAAAGCCAGTGCCTTCTTTGAAGGAGCTTACTAAGTAAGGGGGGAAACACCATGCAAACAACTATGCACAAACAAAATATATACAGAATAAATTGAAGACAATCTTAGAGATAAGGGTTTAGCATTAAGGGGGATCAGGAAAGACCAGCATATAGACCTTTTCATGGGAAGTTTATCATTAGCATACTGCTATCTATCTTTGTAAGCAAACTAAAAAGGCAGTCAAGACAGGCAAATGTATTACTTACATAAGATCATATGCACATACATATACCCATGCAGATAGTTTTGGTAGAAGGTGACATTGTTTGACCCTCATCTGGTTTCTGATCAAGGGATCACTGAATCTGTTTCTTCACTCCCTGATCCCCTATCCAATGATTCTTCCTTTGTAACAAATATTTTAAAAGAAGAGAGAAAAAAAGTAGTTCTGCAATGCCAATCACCATTTTGACCACGTCTTATGCTACAGGAAATATTCTATACTGTAGTGTCCATCTCAGCAATGAAAGGAGGCATGTGTGTTTTCTTAACCCTACTCTAGGCCATGTCAGGTCGTACAACATACAGTTTCTTCTTTTTTTTCCATTTACTCTCCTGTAGTTATTACATATATTGTTTCTCTTCAATTAGAGAAAGCAGCTGGATAGTGTAGTAAATAGAACACTGGACTTGAAGAGAAGAAATCCTGAGTTCAAATACTACATCAGAAACTTCCAAGCTTTGAAATGCTGGGCAAGTCACTTACCCTCTTTCAGACTTAGTTTCCTTATCTGCAAAATGGGGATGATAATAGCCCCTGCCTCAGAGGGTTACTGTGAAAATCAAATGAAATGACATTTGTAAAGCACTTTGTAAATCAGTATTATTATTTTCCTGGTTCTGTTTGCTTCACTCTGCATCATACTAAGATTTCTCATTCTTCTCCAAATTCTTCATATTTCTTGTTTCTTATGGTATATTCCATTACTGTCACATGCCACAGCTTTATTAGCCATTCCCCACTTCATGGGAGCTCTTTATGTCTTCCTAACCACCTCTCTGGAAGCAGCTTTGTGTGCTGTTACTGTTTCACTATCCAATGCAGGCCCTTGTGATTTCCCTTCATGACTTTCTTTTAAATGTCCGAGGACAATAGAACCCATGTCAGCAGTAAATGCAGTGGTGGCCCAATGAAGCTTGAAGAAATGGGGACCTTTCACAAGATCAGTTCTGGCTTTTTCTTCTTTTAAAATAGGTTGGCACAAGCATGGTTAAGATCTCTCAAGAGCTAAATAAATAGACTCTCATTGAGCTGCCTCTATTTCATTGAATGTGATTTGGCCAAGAAGATCCTATGTTTTAGTTGTGGTTCTTTTATCAGTTCCCGTTCACAGCAATCATTCCTGTGGCTGCTGGAGGTTTAATTTATTTACACAGTTAGATTGTCTTTGTTTTTATGGAGGTTTTTAGATAGGGAATAAATAGAATAATAAAAATTGGTTTATAGTTGTTATCTTTATATCCCAGTAGTTTTGTGAGGACTATTGTTGGTTAACTAAGGATTTATGAAATATGTTATGTTTTTTGTGAGGAAAGTGTTACTTAAGTACAGTATGTAGTTTTAAGAACATACAGGGTTGTGCTCCTCTTCAGATTGAAATTTATGTTTTGAGTTGAATTCGAATTCATTTTTAACATACGTATATTATATGCCTATATGCATATATAATCTTCCCTTTATTAAACACAAATCACTTAAGTACTTCACTTCTACGGAGAAGACAAACATCCTTTTAAAAATGAGGGTTTTTTTTTCTTACCATATGTTGCTACTTATAATACTAGTATTACTTTAAACTTGAAACAGAAGAGCTTTAATTGCTGCATCAATAAGCTTCAAGGCTATTTAAGATCATCCAAACTGTTAGTCTAAACTATTGAAGATGTTAAACAGATCCATATTTGTAACTGACAAAAGAGGTTACCAGCCCCACCATTACATAGTAGTACTTTGTCAAAGCTGAATCTTCCTCACAGGCTCATTGCTAGGCTTTGTACATGAGCAGTGTTCTCAATCGAATCATTCCCTGGGAATTTGCCCCCATTAAGGAGTCTGGGAATGTATTTTTCATAGTGTTGCAAAGAGAGATGGGGTTTTTATTGTTTAAATAAAATTGATATGGTTCAGTTGAATGAGAGTTTCTAGGGAGTCTCTATATTTCCTTGTTTCAAAATCAACTCTAAAGTTAATGTTGACATCCACTGTTATTTTTGCTTTTATATAGAGAATGCTTGAAAATGAGATTCCCAAAGCAGAAGGTTGGAGTTTGCAGTATTAAATATAATGTTAATTTAAAATGGTTTCTAACTACTGAGAGATGCAATGTTTAGGAAGAATTTTAAAATCAAATCAGTTTAAAATGACTCAGAGTTTATACAATAGAATCCTTAGCGTTTTAAATGTGGCTCAATCTAGGTTTATTGGAAACTCATGCATTTTGACCTATTACTCATGAATATGTTCAATTATCAGTTATAATGTGGCCCAGACATGACTATTTCTGATATGTTCGATTCCCTGAATAATGAGGACTATTTCCTGCTAACCCTTTTATAGTAGTGACTGTAAGTAGTTTTGGAAGTTATATATAAGAGTTATCTTGTTCAGAAGCCCCATTTCTTTCAGGAAATAGCTTTTCATGTGAGACTGTGTGGAAAGTTCAAGTATCCTGTTGGGCTGTTGGGTATTTGTATTTTTAGGCCTTGTTTGTTTGCTATTTGAGTTGTATTGATTCCCAAATAGTATAAATTTATACAAAATGGAAGATTGTAACATCTCAGAAAGAGAGTTCTGTGTGTTGTGAAATGTAGTTATATATTAGAAGTTTAGGAAAATTGCTTTGACCCAATAATAATAGATTATATTCTCCCTGCCAAGGCTTGTTGACATTTAGTGTCTTCCCTAATCTTTCTGTGTTATCATCTGAACTCTGAAGAAAGAACAAAAAAAAAAATCACTTTTTTTCTGTTGGGATTGGTAGAATGAGAGGTACAAATCAAGAGATTTTATGTTTAATAGCACTATGAACTTGAAGAAAGGAAGAATTTGTTTACATATATATAGTCACTGGTTTTCCTTAATAAATATAAATACATCATTTTCCATATGATGTTTTGATCATATTGTATAAAAACTTAGTGATGATAATGACTACTTACATGATTGAGATATTTTCTAATAGTACTTCCACTTGTAAGACTTGCATAATTTGTTATGTTTCTGTAATATTTCTCTGGGTTCTGGAATACAGAAGATGAAATCTTTGTGTAGTTATTGATTTTTCCCCCTTATCTGAGTTTATAACTCAGAGTTAAAATAAATCTTGTGGTGAAAAATAGTACTTACCAGTTCCATAACAGTATTACCAAGCAAAGATGAAATGATATGCTTGATTTTAAACATGTTCCACCAAATATTTGATCTATTGCCCTAGCTGTTGCCTTATACTGTGTTCATTTTGTACTCATTTTTCTTACTTTAATAAGTTTAGATATATGTGCCTATGTATATAAATAAACATACTCTTTAGATTTTAAAGCCTCTACTTTTTCATAATCAAGGCATCATCAATCAAAAAGCATTTATTCAGCAACCTACTAGCATTATGCTAAGCACTCAGAGCTTACATTCTATGATAATGTGGCAATAGGGAGATACAAGCGTTCAAAGATAATCAAACAGAACATATATGAAAGACACCCAACAAATCAGGGGATCAGGAAAGGAATTGGTACTTGAGGGGAGCCTTAAATAGAGTGAGGGATTCCAAAAAGCAGAAGTGAGGAGAGAGCATTCTGGGCAATGGGGGACAGCTGTGTGAAGGCCTAGGGAGATCGAATGTTGTGTATGATGTTAAAGCAAGCAGACCCCATTTCACTGGATAGTAGAAGGCAGGTCGGGAATCATTTTTTATTCGAGCTAGTCTGTGAAAGGCTTTAAATGACAAACAGAGAGGCAGAAGGGAACGATTGAAGCTTGTGCATAAACATCACATGGTCATAGGCATCACATTGGTAGTGGTGTGGAAGATGGATTTGAGAGGAGAGACTGGAGGTCAATTTGAAGGTTATTACAGTAGTTCAGGCTAATAATAATTGCAATAATAATAATCATAATAATAACATTTAGCTAATGCTTTAAGTTTTGCAAAGTGCTTTACATGTGTTACCTTACAGTGATCATAGAATAGGATCCTTTATCAGTGCCAACCCTCTTACTAACTCCTAGCAATCCAGAACAGATCCCCTCTGTCCCTGTCCTTCAGTCTAGATCTACCTCGATGATGAGTAGTCCAGATTTGGATTCTGGTAACCTCTGAGGCCATGTACAACTTTTTGGACCCAGAGTTAACTCATGAACAGTAATACTTTTATGTTCTCATATTAGGCTGATAGTAGTAGAAGTTGACCACATATCAGCTGCTTTTCCAGAGCCAGAAACAGATTTAATCCATCTTTTTACCAACAATTGCAAGAAACATTTAGTCCCAATGAGATTTTTGCCCCCACACAGACCCTGTGATCATGTAGTTAATTTAGTTCCTAGGACCAACCATACAATGTAGACACAATAGAAAAATATCTGTTTAGATGAATTGCCATGAAAGTTGTTTATTATAAGAATAGTAATTTAGAATAATTTACCATCATTTTCAAGTACTTATGAAGTACCTAATTGGTGTGGTGCTGTGCCAGGCAGCTTACAAGAAAGAAAATCTTACACATAGCTCCTGTCCTCTGAGATTCTGGTGAAAACTGAAGGCTTCAGATAACGTATAGGATGTCATTTTTTAGGCTTACCTAAGGATCCACAAAGGCCTTTCTTAGAATGAATGAATGCCTTGAACCATCCATTGATAGAACCTACCCAGAAAAAAAGGGGTCCAAAATAGTCACACAAACAACTACTTTCTGTGGTAGACATCTTAAAAAGTAAATAGAAAGGTATGTGGGTAGTTAAGTAAGGTGAGTGACCAGGTAGGCTGCTGGGAAGTAATCTCGTTGCCATTTTATTTTCTGTGTTTACAATAGAGAGGCTGTTTTGCATAGTGAACAGAGAGGCAGCCTAAGAGTTAGGAAGACCTGATTCAAATATGGCATCAGACATATATTAGCTTTGTGACTCTGGGCAAGTGGCTTAACCTCTCAGTGCCCCTAGCCAACTGCTCAGAACTATAAGTTGCAAAATACTTGCAGATGAGCATCCTTACTATGACTTCCCTGTAGCAATGAAATCATAGGTCCATTAAAAAAAAAACCCTGTAAAACTATGGATCCAAATCAGCCATGGGAGTCTTAATTTGCTTCCTGCCCTCTGGAAACCATTTAAACTTATGATCTTCAACATAAAAGGATGCTGAATTCCTTTAAAATCAGTATTTTTCTAACCTAAAAAAGACTAAATTATACTATTGGGCATCTTTTAAAAACTCATACCCTTTTTAAGCTAGTTCTCAACGCAGCCTGAAGGTAAATTATTTACAGATGAATGCAGTTCCAGCCAAGTTGCTTTATTTAAATATATCATTTCTGGACACCTCACTAGCTTCTTCATTTGAAAGGTATACATTTTATTCCATTCAAAGCTTATTTTACATAAATGGTCTCTTCATCATTCCTAATTCATCAGCTTTACCTCTATAAGAATTTTACTGATATTCAAAGCCATTTGCATTACATTATTGCTATCATAGTATTTAAAATTTAGACTTTGTATTTTCTTGTTTATATGACCTTGTTTTGATAATAACTTTAAAATGTATCTTATTTTCCACTTGCTACTTACTATTTTTTCTTTTTTTTAAGTACAGGCAATCCTTGACTTACAAATGCCCCTCACAAATAAGTAGTGAATCCGGCTAACCCAACTCCAACTTCCTTTTATTCCTGTCTTTATTGACCAGCATCCTGGCTCTCCAAATCATTGCTGCTTTTGGAGATCCTGCTCCTCTGCAACCATCGCTGCCATGAGGGATTTTCTTTTCCCAATTTTTCTCCCAGCATACTCTACCACCAGCATTGCTATGGACCCCATTGGGAATTCCCCATTCCTCCTTCCTCTGCATCCTAGCACATCTGCTACTGGGGACCGTGTTATCTTCCTGCTGCTCTCAATTTACATTCTTCTGTCTTATGTGCTTTTTGTTTCCTTTGAAAGGGAATAGTTATAAACTATATAGTTCAGTGAATGTTACCACTGCTGTGGCTGGTTTAAGGAGGAGAGGGAGAGTACCATTGTCATTGTGGCAGTACCAGGAGCAATAAGTTCCTGGTACCCTGACGGTTCTCTAAAATGTTAGTGACATCTATCCCTTTACGTCACTTATCCTTTGCTCTTATTGTGCTAATTTACCTCTCCATCTATTGAAACTTTCTCAGGCCATAACCCTTCTCTGACTTCATTTCCCTCCCTTGTTAATTTCAACTCTAAAGTTAGCCAGTTCAACTCCACACTGTCCCTCTACTCTTGAATCTCCTTCACTCCTTGTCCTATATTCTGTTTGTCTGGCCAAACCTCATCCCATCTCCTCTGCCCCTACTCACAAGCTACTGAACTGAACCAGGGGAATTTACACCATTGTGCTGCCTCAATGCATTATAAATTCTTAATATTCAAATATAACTGGTCTTTCATGCCACAGGCCAATTTATTTATTCTTCCCTAGTTGAGTTCCTATCTCACTCCCTGCCTTCTCCTTCTGGATGCTCACTGAGTATCCCTCTCTGAGTTTTTGTGACACCATACTCTGATGGTTTTCTTCCCACCTGTATACTTCTCCTTAGTCTTCTTTGATGGCTCATCATCCATATCATTCCCCCAAGTGAGAAACTTCTTTTCTCTCGGCCCCTCCTCTTCTCATACCATTTCTCCTCTTCTCATGACCTCATCAGCTCCCATGAGTTTGTCATTTCTATGCGTATAACTCAGATCTATCCAGATGTATCCAGTCCCAGTTTCCAAGCCTGTATCCCCAACTACTTATTGGACATTTCACACTAGATGGATGTCCCAGGCATTTCCAAAAGACAACTTAATGTCCTCCCCCCTCTTCCTCACCCCAAACCACCACACTCCTGAACTTCTCTATTTCTATTGAAGGCATCATCATTTTTCCAGTCTTCCTACTTTGTGATGTTGACTCTACCCCTGACTCTTCACTCTCCTTCACTTTGCCAAATCTTGTCATTTCTACCTCCATAGAATATCTCATATCCCACCCTTTCTGTCTACCCATACAGCCACACCTTAGTTGAAGCTCTCATCACCTCTTTCCTAGATTATTACAATGGACTCCCAATTAATCTCCTTGCATCGAGTCTCTTACCACTCTAGTCTATCCTCCATACTGCTGCCAAAGTGATTTTCCTAAAGTGCAGATCTACTCATTTCATTTCCCTTCTCAAACAGCTCCAGTAGATCTTTTTTACCTCTAGGATCAAATAAAAACTTCTTTCTTTAGCTTTTAGAGCCCTTTATAATCTGACCTCAGCCTGTCCTTCCAGCCTCATCATATATACTCCCCTTCCTGTATTCCATAGTCCAACCAAACTGACCTTTCATTCCTTATTGATAGCATTGCAGCCTTGGTACCCTTGCAGTGGCATCTCTGATGCCAGGGTAATTCCTTCTCACCTCCATCTCATAGGATCCTTTTTTTCCTTCAAGATGTTGCCCAAGTACCATCTTGTAGGGGAAGCCTTTTCTGATTCTCCCAAATACTAGTGTTCTTCCTCCCAAATTGCTTTGTGTTAAATTTCTTTATATTTCTATATCCTGTTTATATTTTATATACTTATTTGTTGGCTTCCTCATTATAATGTATTCCTGGCCAGTAGGGAATTGTTTTATTCTTTGTCTTTATAGTTGTACCTGGTACATAGTAGGGGCTTAATAAATGACTGTTGGTTCATTGATTAATTAATAGTGTATGTAGTATTTATCATGTATATTTTTATATCATGTAGTATGTATTATAGTTCAATGAAATTATTGTTTTTGTGAGCTGTCTTGAGGACCTAATTTATATTTATAGCAATCTTGCCTTGGGAATATTTATTGTTAATTTCTTTCTTACAAGCAGACTTTTAGTATAATAGAGAGAATGCTAAATTTGGAATCAGCGAACATGGCATCTAATATTGTCTCTGCTACTTACTGTGTCACATTGAGCAATCCACTTAACCTCTCTAGGCCTCAGTTTTTCCCTTTTTATAAAATACAGGGGTACTTTAAGATTCAAGGCTTCTTAAACTTTTTCTACTTGCGACCCCTTTTTGCCTGGGAAATTTTTATGTGACGCCAGGTGTATAGGTATGTAAAATAGGTATGTAAATCAGACATTTACTGATAATAAATCATAAAGAAATCCATTTTAAAGCAATTCTTTGGTATAAATATAATTTTACTGTTTATTAAAGACAAAAGCAAATTTGCATACTAGTAAAATGGATGTGCTTGTTTGTTTTTACATAAAGAATTAAATCTTGACAGAATATTTGATACTGCAGGATATAGAGCATCTTCAAGGTTTTTCAGAGTTGATCGATATTTTGATTTTATAATCATCATTGCTAAGAACATTGCTTCACATGAATATGTAGTACAAAATGGCAGAAGTATGTTTTAGGGCTATTTCGGAAATTGTTGGAAATTCTGTCCTAATCCCAAGCCAAAATTCATTTAACGATTTTGTATGTGCAGTAAAAACATTGCAATTCATACAATAGTCTTGAATCTGAGCCAACCTGTTTCTGGCAGCGCTCGTTGGTCTTGCATGGCATGATGGCACGCGCAGTGCGAAGTGCGCATGTTGTGTGTTCAGAACCAAGGCTGCAGTGAAGTTATGTGATGCAGCACAGGCAAGTGCCACCAGAAACACCTCAAATCCATTACACATTTGATTTTGAATTAATTTTTGGTTGTTGTACGTTCAGAAACCTTTTACTGTTGCCAAATTTTCTTGACCCCCACATTCAGTTATACATTCCCATACAGGGTTGCGAACCACAGTTTAAGAAGCACTGGACCAGGTCCTCCTAGTTCCTTTACTTGCAGTGCAACTACTGTTGGGTTTCATTTTACGAAACAGAGTAAAATGACTCATTTTATTTGACCATCCTGCAAGTAAATGACTCCTTAGGAAGCAAGTTAGCCAGTTCTCAAGGATCATAGTTCCATTAAGAGTCCCTGTGGACTGTTCAGCAAATTACTGCTTTTATGCACTAAGTGATCACTTCAGTTTTGAGACTGTGTTCATCTAAGAGATCTCCTTAATACTGAGAGACTTTCTTCATCTCTACACTGAGTAGGTAGGTAGAGTCTGACTAATACATTTCACTATATGTTAAATAACCGTTAAGTTTGCTTTCATGTTTTTTACTTAGACTTACTGAGATAGATTACATTAACATATATGTCCATAGTCTTTTGGGGGAAGGAGTGCTGGTTCCAAAATAATAAGCTGAATTCTATTTCTTGGTGTTTAAAAAATATCCACAAATTTTGAATTAATTTCAATTGGTGTAATATACACTAAATGTCTTAGGGCAACCAAGTAGAGTTTATTGGACTTATTCATCAAATTAGAATTAAAACACTCATGACCTCATCATGGAGATGGCTTCTCCCAAGTCCTTCTTAAAAATTGTATTTAAGAGTTGTAAACAATCATGCTACATTATTTCTTTTCTAACTAGTTTTCAAATAGGTTAGCTTCATAGATTTTTAGATGCTTCTAGATAGATGTCTCAGTCAAAGTATTTTCTGTTGAGTTCATTTTACTACTTCAAATTATTTGTCTCAACTTTTTGTAATTTAAGATTGAGATTTACTCCAGATTTTCCCAGCGAAGACTGATATGTTTTTCTCCAGGAAAGAGAGGTTATTCAATATAGTTCTTAGGTGACTTTTTTTTGGTTATAGGTTAGCTCTTGTTTTCAACAAATTTTAAACTTTAAAACAAAAATTTCCTGATATGGATTTTAATGAATGGTTACTCAACCTGTAAGTCTAGCCCACTTCAGGACCTCCATGCCTAATGAGAGTTTCTTTGGTTTAAGCCAGCAGCATTTGTGTTTGATACGTAGGAAAGCTGTGGCAGAGATTGGCATGGACAGCAGCATTAGCACAGAAAGCAATTCTATCAAAAACATGAGAAGCTGTATTATTAGATTTGGCTTTTCAGAGATCATTGGTAACTATAGAGCAAACAGGTTCATTTGAATAATGAGGTCAGAAACCAGACTGCAGGGGGTTTAGGGTAGACTTAAGGGAAAGAAATTAGAGTCAGTGACTATATATATGGGTGGATTTTTCCAGATGACCTGTTGCAGTGGGTGTTTAATGTGGCACCATTCACTTCAAAGGAATACTTTTTCTCTTCTTAGAGAAATTTTATTGCTACCTTTTGTTTTTATGTTACCTACATTTATCACTATATCCCTCTCCTTTGCCCATTCTCAAAGAGTCCAGGTGGGCCAGATGTGACCCACTGCCTTAAAAATGTAAAAGCCATTTCTTAGTTGGAAGGTCATGCAAAAACTGGCATTGACCTGCTTTTGGCTGTGGATTGTAGTTTGCTAACGTCTGCCTTGGGGAATGAAAAAAAAAAAAAAAGAAGGAAAAAATTACCCCAAACTAACCATCAAAAATTTTGTTACATTCAATATTCCACTCCATGCATATTGATCTCATGTATGTGTAGTGGCTGTGCCCCATGTCTGGGCTGCTTTCCCTTCTCACCTGCATCTCCTGGCTGTCTTGGTTTCTGTCAAGGCTCAGCTCAATTCCCACTTCTGCAGGAGGCCTTTACCTGTCTTTCCCTATCACCTCCACCTAATCTCTTTTCAACCTTTTATTTATGCTAAGTATGTTTTATATGTGCACGGTTATTTGCATGCTGTCTTTGAGTTCAGGAACTGTTTTTGCCTTCCCAGTACTTAGTACAGTAAGTACTTAATAAATATTTGTTGATTGGATGACTGTGCTTTGGTAAGATGACTACCAGATATGAGATTCTATTCTAATGCTATTCTTGAACATTCCTTTAGCCACAACTTGAGCTTTTGTTTTAGTTGAAAATATCACCATATTTCACATTACCAATCTAGACCACATGTACTCTTTTTGGTATCATTTTTACCTTTGTATCTTCTAGACAAATTGACTTTTATTGTTAAAAATTCTACTGTCATTGGGTGATGATACATGATTTGTGGCATTTGCCAGAGGAATTCTCTATGGATGGTGAGGTCCTCCATATGCTCCTGTTTGAGGATGATATTGCTTGATTTCATCAAGTCCCAAGACATCCTGGAAGAGATCTGTAAACATTTAGAGGGATGTGGTCTGTCTATCCACATGGGAAAGACTTAAGCCATTGAAAACTGTCTTTTGTCCAGATTTCAAAATGAATGGACACTCTCGAGCTTTCCAACACTCTGGGACAGACTGTACAGATGGACAGGGAATGGGGTTCAAATGCAAAGAGGAGGAGGGGGAGAGAAAGCTGCCTTGCTTTTGGGAAATTGCAAAGTTCTTTAACTGACCCCAAACTTCACATGAAAACAAAGGCCTGTATTTTCAATGCTATAGTGACTGCTATATTATAGTAAGCAATTTAATTTAATTTCTTCATCTGAAAACTTCCTTATGGAAGTGAATTTTGAAAACTAAAAGTAATTAATTAAAAATGTTTATCATTTGACCAAATCCATAGGCTTTGCTCATGGAACTGAACTTAAAGTCTAAGAAATTTATTCTAGGAATTCTAGGAAAATTATCACACATTTGTTGGTTCTTTTCCCTCTTTATGATTTTTTTTTAAGGTTTACTTGTTTTTATTCCATATTAATTTCCCAGCAAGCCCCACTGTCTGCCTCCTTTGAACCCGTTTTTGAAAAAAAAAAGTTAAGCAAAACCATCCTGCACAGAGACAATATGATAGAGCATGAAATATTCTATAACCGTAGTTCCCTACCCCACTACCAAGAAGAGGGAAGTGTTTTTTTTTTTAGTCATCTTTTCTTTAGGATCAAGTTTGGTTATTATGATTAATAGCCATCTGCCTGCCTTTTAGTGTTGTTTTCATTTACATTATTGTGGTCATTTTATATATATATATATATATATATATATATATATATATATATATTCTCTCTAAACTTTTAATGCTCTGAGTTGATATTCATTATTGCTTATGATGCAAAAATATGCCATTACATTCATATGCCACAATTTCTTCAGCCATTGCTCCATTTTGTTTCTGGTTTTTTGCTATCACAAAAAATGTGTTGCTCTGAGTTTTTTAATATGTGTGGATATGCATGTGTGTATACATATATACACACATATACGGAGGGGTGGGGGAGAGGGAGAGGGACTTTGAGTTCTTTGGGTTCTCTAGGATGTGATCAGTTTAGTGATATTTCTCATACTCTTCCAAATTGTTTTCCAAAATGGTTAAACCATTTCACAGCTCTACCAACAGAATGTTGTGCCAATCTTCCCTCTGTCCATCCAACATTTATAATTTCCATCATTTTGACAGATGTGAGGTAAAACCTTGGTGTTGTTTTAATTTAAACTCATGTGTCCAGTTGTCCTGATCTATATTTTGCCACTAGACTCAGATTGCTTCAGAGGAGAAAGTGAGACTGGTGACTTTGCACAGAGCTCCCTCACTTAAATCCAATTCACTTGCATGTCATGGCATCTCCTTCCTGATGTCATGGTTCTCTTTGAGAACAAAGGACAAACAACAACAACAAGAATACCAATTTGTCTTATTATTAATGATCTGATTAATGAGCAATTTTTGTGTGGTTGTTGATAGTTTATATTTCTTAGGTACTGTTTTTTAAAAAATATCTTTTGACCATTAACTATTGATAGATGACTTTTGGTCTTAGATATGCATTTGGGTCATTTTTATATATTAGATATCAGACTTATATCAAAGATGTTTTATACAATAATTTCTTCCCACTTTTCTTATTCTAGCTACCTTAATTTTGTTCATGTAAAAGCCTTTTAATTTCATGTATTCAAAATTGTCCTTTTTTATGGTTTGGACTTCTATCCCTTTTATGATTAAAAATTTCTCATTAGCCATAGTTGCTCAGCAGTAGAACCTTCCATTTTCATATTTTTTATGTTGTGGCTCTCTATATTTAGGTGTATATTCATTTGTAGCTTATTGTGCTATAAGATGCGACATAAACCTAATTTCTACTAACCTCTTTCATTTTTTCTAGAGGTTCTTGTTAAATAGATATTCCTCTTAGTAGTCTGAATTGGATTGCTATGTTCAATTGCTTCTGGGTCTTACTTATCTACTCTAACCACTAATCTGTTTTTATGATTACAACTTTATGATGTCTTTTGAAATCTAATCGGGAAGTACCTTCTTCATCCCTGCTTTATATGACTATAAAACATGTTAGAAATTACATATTGTTATCTTTCAAAAAATTATAATTTCTTTTTCAGCTTTCAATTACTTAATTAGCAGTAAAGAGTCCTTGACTATGTTTTTGAGTTACAACATATCACTTGCAGTTTTCTGTTTTTTTTTTTTATCTTACTTGTAAGTAACCAAATTGATCTATGTTTCAAGTGCTTATAGTCAGGGGATTAGAATTCTGGTAAGCAGAACTGAGAATTAAAAAGATTTAATGTATCTTATTAGATTTTTAATTTTGTTTACCCATAAACTAGACAATTAATCTTAAAACAATCTCATTTTTATGAAGAGAAAACAAGGTTATGTTGAGAATAACTTCAACATGGATGAGTTTCCTTCATTGTTTGTGTAGGTATGAGACTCTGCATGTTAAAGTGGCCAAACAGATGATGAATAGGGACTTCCGCAAATAACTGCCTTCTTCATAAATGTCTTCTTTTAAAAATTTACTCATGAATCCAGCAAGAATGAACTAAGTAAACATAGAAAGTTAATTTTTTTAAGTTCAGTTTTCTTCTAAGTTTATGGGATTGCACTAGAATTTTTGAATTTGAACAAGAAACTGTTTTGCTAGCAGACTGTTAGTCCTGTTTTCCAGGACACAAATTACTTCTAAAATACCCTGGAGTGACTTTAGTAGTTGTATTACTAGTCTCAGTACACAACTGCTCCTCCTTACCCCAAACCATTTCTTTCCCACTTACATAATTTCCTTTTTAGAGACCCAGCAATCACAAGAATGGTAGATTTACAAATGCTGTCTTTTTAAAAAGTGCATTATCTTTCTTCCCAGGTATACATGCATTTTAAGGAATTTTCTTTTTAGCTCAAAGCAGAGTCTCAAAATATCTTGCATCTGATTGTCTACTGCATAGCCAACATGATTTTAGGGTCTTTGTAAAAGTATAAGAACCTTTATGGCTCTTTTGGTTAATTTCTTTGTCTTCCTCTTCCCAACCCCAAATAATTCCCTCCCCCTATCCACATTTAAGAATCAGGCCAAAATTAAATAATTTTTAGGAAGACTTAGTATTTGCTAGATTCTCTCCCAATAAGTAAGGGATAGATATCTTGACATTCTTTTAGGCAATAGTTTCCCAGGATCTTTCCTATGCCAGTCAGTTCTTGGAGTTTTTACACTTAGCACAAAAATTTCATTTCAGTGTGGTACAGTTTCAGTGCATTGAGTTGCTAAAAGGGTTGTCATTGCCTCTATTTCCTTACATCTCACTCTTTCCTCAGTCCTTTTTGATCTGACTTCTAACCCCTCCATTCCACTGAAACTGCTTTAAGATTATCATTGATCTTTTAGATGGTAGAGAGCAGGAGAGATCCTATAGGACTGAATGTGGACACGTGTCCTGATTTTCTCCTCACCCTCCCACCCCTCTCAAAAAGATAAGAGAATAGTTTATAAACTATAGTCCAATGAATTTGACTCCAATTCTTGGAAAATTCTATAATGGATAATGAAGCAGATGGTTAATGCACATCTTGAAAAGAAAGCAGTGATTTTATAGAGCCAGCCTAAGCTTAAACAAGAACAGATCAGGCCAGATGAACCTTATTTCATCTTTTGACACTGTTACTGAACTCTGGAAGAACAAGGAAATGAAGTAGATATCATTTGTGCCCCTTTCGCCCCACCCCATACACACACACACACACACACACACACACACACATTTGCGTATGCGCATACATATATACACAGTCTTAGTTGCCTATAGTACTGAGAGGTTAAATGATTTGTCCTCTTTTTTATCTGTCTGTGTATCTATCTTGTGTTTACACAGATTTTAACAAAGCATTTGGTAAAGTATCTCATGTTATTCTTGTGGAAGATGGAGAAATTCAAGCTAAATGATAATGAAATTAGATGCATTTGGATCTGGTTGAATGGCCACACTCAAAGAGTAATTTATTAACAGTGTTAGCTTGGCAGCTGGTCTCTAATGGAGTGCCCCCAGAAATCTGTGCTTGCTCCATGTTGTTTAACAATTTTATCAGTGACTTAGATAAAAGCAGAGGTGGTATGTTCATGAGATTTGAGGATGATACATATCTGGGAAGGGTAGTTAACATACTCAATGACAGAATCAGGAGCCTGAAAGATCTTGGCAGGCTAAAGCATTGGACTGAGGCTAATAGAGTGAAATTAAGTGGGGATAAATGTAAAGTCTTAGACTTGGGTGAAAAAATATGCTTCACTGGGGGCAGCTAGGTGGCACAGTGGATAGAGCACTGGCCCTGGAGTTAGGCAGACCTGAGTTCAAGATGCAGGCCTGGATGGACAGCAGTTTGTATGAAAAAGATCTGGGTGCTTTATCGGCCTCTGAGCTCAATATGAGTCAGTGTGATGTGGTAGCCAAAAAGCTAATGTGATCATGGGCTGCATTTGGAGAGGCATCGCTTCCAGGAATGGTGAGGTGACAGGCCCTACTGTACTTTGTCCTGGCCACATCACTTTTGGAATATCATATTCAGCTCTGGTTGCCACCATTTAGGAATGACATTGACCAGTTGGAGAACATCCAGAAGAAGGTCAATTAGGATGGTGAAGGATTTTGAGTCACTGTCATGAGGATAGATAGGAAGAACTGAAGAAATTTAGCCTAGGGAACAAGAGACTTAGGGTAGATGTGATAGCTAACTTTTGGTCTTTGAGCAACTGATAAGAGCTTGTTTGGTTTTGTCTCAGAAAGCAGAGCCAGAAGCAATGAGTAGAAGTTCCAAAGAAGCAAAGTTGGGCTTGATGTCAGGGAAAACTCTCTAATAATTAAAACTATGCAGAAGTGAGCTGGGATGCTGAGGGGTAGTAGAGATATCCCTCCCTGCATGTCTTGTACCAGAAGCTAAATGACCTGTTGTCAGCAATTTCTTTCAGTCTATCGGTCAACAAGCATTTGTTCCAAGTGCTTACTGTGTGCCAGGCACCATACCAAATAAATACTGCAGATACAGAGAGGTAAAAAAGTCTCTGCCCTCAAAGAACTCACATTCTAATGGGAGAGATAACATGGAAAAGCAATTTACACTCATCTCAGATGAGGGGCAGACACTAATTCACAATTAACAGGAACTGGCAGAAGATTTTAGCTGAGACCAGAAGGAAGCCAGGAAATCCGAGAGATGGAGATGGGGAGGGGAAAAGTTCCAGGTGTAGGGGACATCGAGTGAAAATACACCATTAGGAGGTGGAGAGTCTCATGTGAAGAACCATAAGGAGGACAGTGTCACTGAATTGTAAAGTGTACAGTGAGGAGTCAAGTGAAAGAAGACTGGAAAGGTTGGAAGGGATCAGGTTTTATAGGGCTTTAAAAGCCAAAGAAGATTTTATATTTGATTCTAGAAGTAATAAGGAACCACTGGAATTTACTGAGAAGTGAGATGGCATAGTCAGATCTGGGCTTTATCACTTGGTAGCTGAATGGAAGATAGACTAGAGTGGCATTACCTTGAGGTAGAGAGGCCAACAAGCCGTGACTGCAATAGTAATGTCAGAGGAGAGAAAGGAGTGTATGGGAGAGGTGTTAGTAGAATTGGCAGGCCTTATAGCTTATTGGGTATGGGTGGTGAGGAATAAAATATGACACCCCGTCTTGTGAGCCGGGGTAACTGGAAGGATGGTGGTACCCTCCAGAGTGATAAGTAAGTTAAGAAGAAGAGAAAGTTTAGGGTGAAAGATAATGACTTCAGTTTTGGACATGTTGAGTTTAGAATTCTTCTATCTTGTAATCAGACAGGTAGGGAATACATAGCCTGTTAGAGTTCCTGATGGTAATCTTAACTATCAATCTGGGTCACTGAATGGCATAGCCAGCTTTAGCATATCTGGGGGATAAGCTAAGTGGTTGATCATGGTAGATCATATCACTTAGTTTAGCAATGCTACAGTGTGGTTATTTCAGGAATATGAACATAGCTTATATCATGTAAATATGTAGGATTTTAATTTAAAGATGTGCGAGGATAACTGTAAGCTAATGGCATGAAAGTAAAAGATCATTTTTCTTCAGAAAGTAATAGAGCGGGGCAGAGCCAAGATGGCAGAGTAAAAGCAGTGACTTGCTTGAGCTGTCCCCCAAACCCCTCCAACTACCTATAAAAAATGTCTCTAAGCAAATTCTAAAGCAGCAGAACCCACAAAAAGACAGAGCGAGACAAATTTCCAGCCAAAGACAGCCTGGATGGTTGATCAGAAAGGTGTATCGTGCAGGGTGGGGAAAGGAACGCAGTTTGGTGTGGGCGCGCAGGCTTCAGCGACCCTGGAGCAGGCCTCAGAGGACTGAATTGCAGGCAGCTTGTGGTGGTTTCCAGACTTCTCAACCCACAAACGCCAAAGACAACTTAGAAGGTCAGTGGGAAAAGTCTGTTTCTATGGTGGTGGGAGAGGAGCGCGGGGTGCCAGCCCCATTCCTTGGGCGGCGGCTGCTTCCTGAGCTTCAGACCCTCAGACTGAGGGGGAATCGAGTGGCTGATCAGAGGGGCATTGCAGGGATCTCTCTGCTGGTGCAGGATTCTCTTGCTTTGACTGTGCTTGGATCTGGGTCACAGTTCTGGGTGGTGGTCCTGGGGTGAGGAGGAGCGCTGGCGTGGTGGAGCTTGTAGTGGCTGTGGAGAGGAAACCCTCCTCACAGTTCCAAGACAGAAAAGAGTGCTTATAGATCAGAGCATAGGCCAGGAAAGGAGTAAATACCTCGCCCTTGATCATACCACCTTGGAAGAACTGGTAATTTACAGGTCCCTGGAAGTATCTCTGAAAACAGCTGCACAATACCCCTGAAGCTTGGGACAGTACATTCTCCACACTGGAAACAGACTCCTACCTTAACAAAGAGTCTATAACTCAAGTAATTGGCCGAAATCATAAGCAAGCAGCGCAAAAAGACTCAGACTATTTTATCTTACTTTGATGACAAAGAAGATCAAAACATATAACCAGAAGAAGACAACGAAGCCAAAGCTCCTACATCCAAAGCCTCCAAGAAAAATGTGAATCGGTCCCAGGCCATGGAAGAGTTCAAAAAAGATATTGAGAAGCAAGTAAGAGAAGTAGAGGAAAAACTGAGAGGGATGCTAAAGGAGACCCCAAAAAATACTGAAGAAAATAACACCTTGAAAAATAGCCTAACACAAATGGCAAAAGAGGTCCAAAAAGCCAATGAGGAGAAGAATGCCCTAAAAAGCAAAATTGGCCAAATGGAAAAGGAAGTCCACAAGCTTACTGAAGAAAATACTTCCTTAAAAATTAGAATGGAGAAATTGGAAACTAGGGACAATTTGAGAAATCAAGGCACTGTAACACTAATCCAAAGGAATGAAAAAAATAGAAGAGAATGTGAAATATTTCACTGGAAAAACAACTGACCTGCAAAATAGATCCAAGAGAGAGAACTTAAAAATTATTGGACTGTCTGAAAGCCATGATCAAAAAAAGAGCCTCGACATCATCTTTCAAGAAATTATCAAGGAAAACTGCCCTGATATTTTAGAACCAGAGGGCAAAATAGAAATTGAAAGAATCCACCGATCACCTCCTGCCCTCAAAGGAAAACTCCTAGGAATGTTGTAGCCAAATTCCAAAATTCCCAGGTCAAGGAGAAGATATTGCAAGCAGCCAGAAGGAAACAATTCAAGTACTGTGGAAACACAATCAGGATAACACAGGATTTAGCAGCTTCTACATTAAGGGTCCAAAGGGCATGGAGTATGATACTCCAGAGGGCAAAGGAGTTAGGACTACAACCTAGAATCACCTACCCAGCAAAACTGAGTATAATCCTTCAGGGTAAAAAATGGTCATGCAATGAAATAGGGGACTTTCAAGCATTCCTGTAGAAAATCCCAGAGCTGAATAGAAAATTTGACCTTCAAATACAAGGCTCAAGTGAAACATGGAAGAGGTAAACAGGAAAGAGAAATCATAAGAGACTTATTAAGGTTGAACTGTTTACATTCCTGCAGGGAAAGATGATATTTGTAACTCATGAGTCCTTTGTCAGTATTAGGGTAGTGGGAGGGAAAAAAATTATATGTCTGTATAGATAGATAGAGGGCACAGGTTGAGTTGAAGATGAAGGGGTGATATCTGGAAAATAAAATTAAGGGGTGAGAGAGGATTATACTGGGAGAAGGAGAAAGGGAGAAGTAGAATGAGGTAAAACATCTCACATGAAACAGAAAAGAAAAGGCTTTTACAGTGGAGGGGAAATGGGGGAAGGTGAGAGGGAATGAGTGAATTTTATTCTCATAGGATTTGGCTTAAGGAGGGAATAACATACACAGTGGGGTGTGGAAATCTATCTTACCCTACAGCAAAATAAGGGGGGAAGGGGGACAAGAGAGCTGGGGGTTGATAGAGGGGAGGGCAGATTGGGGGAGGGGATAATCAAAAGCAAACACTTCTGAGGAGGGACAGGGTCAAAAGAGAGAATAGAATAAATGGGGGGTAGGATAGGATGAAGAGAAATATACTTAGTTTTTCACAACAGGACTACTATGGAAGTGTTTTGCATGACTACACATCTGTAACCTGTACCGAGATGCTTGCCTTTTCAATGAGGGTGGGTGGGGAGGGAGGAAGGGAGAAAATTTGTAACCCACAGTTTTAAAAACACATGTTAAAAATAAAAAATAAATTCACACAAAAAAATTTTAAAGAATTTTAAAAAAGTAATAGAGCATCATTAGGAGATGGGAATAAAGTTAAATGAAGGTGCAGGAAAAAAATGAAGACAAGGAGAGAGATTAGTTTTTTTTTCCCCCCCCAGCTTCATGAAATTCAAACACTAAGAGTTTAGATTAAATTTGATTTGCATAGATTTATGTAATATAAACTGCTACTATTTTGTAATTTAAAAAATTTTTGTTCTATTTCTAAAGCCAATTTTAAATCTTAAATATTTATAGAGGCAGCTGGGTAGCACAGTGGATAGAGTATTGGTCTTAGAGTTAGGGAGACTAGAGTCCAAATGTGACCTCAGACACTTAGTAGCTGTGTGACCCTGGGCAAGTCACTTAACTTCTGATTACCTTAATTTGCTGGAGAAGGAAATGGCAGGTGCCTTGCTAAGCATTTTACAAATATTTCCTATGGTCCTCACACAAACCTTGGGAGTTAGGTATTGTTTTTATCCCCATTTTAGTGTCTCAGAAACTGAGGCAGGCAGAGATACTTAATAAATATTGATTCATTAAAAAATTTTATAGAATTTAAAGAACTTACCTGAATAGCATCTCCAGTTGTCTCAACTGGAATCCAAGGAGATTGGGTTATGAGGGTGCTGGAAAAGATCTTTATCTTTGCACATGTAAAGAAGTGGTCAAACTTCTGCCAGGCCAGGTGCAGCCCATTTATATGGACTGAGAAAGAGGCCAAGCACTCCAAGGTTCTCCCTATTTAGGATAAGGGTTGAGATGTGACTCAGGTACTTAAAGGACAGCTCCAACTGCTTGAAGAGACTGAGAGTATCGATCCAACTGTCATGCTTGATGTGACAGGTCTGCCCCAGTTCCAGCCCTAGTCCAGCTTTCCCATTTGATTACCCTCTACAAAAGAACTACTTACTCAGATGCTGGAGCTACACCCTCAGCAGTTGTGGCTGAATAGGAAACTAAACTTCCATAAAATCATTGGTTTTAGAGAAGCTTGTGAAATACCTGACTTAACTGGAGACGATGAATGTGCTGGGCTATCCATCCAAGGCTGACCTTGCCACAATGGAATGGTTGGACTCTGATACAGGGAATTTTATACCAATGACAAATCCCATGATGGAGACAAATAGAATTATCATACAGAGAGAATTTTTAGTACCAAAATGGAATTTTGATAGCCAACTTTTAAAACTTCAGACCTATCTAATAAACAGAAGTTGATAGAAATGAGAAGACACAGCAAGCCTACTTCCAATAAGATTTACTTAGTCTTCTTCCGAAATTTTTGGGTATGTTGGGTTTCTGCAGAATGAAACCAGCTCTACTTGCAAGAACAGTTCATTTTATGTAGCCCTTAGTAACTAAATTCCTAGGTATCTAGTCAGTCAATAAATATTTATTAAGCACCTGCTATGTGCCAGGCATTATGCTAAGTTCTGAGCTTACAAAGGAAGGCAAAAGCTCACAATCTAATGGAGGAACAAAAAGTAAATAAATATGTACGGACCAGTCATATACAGGACAAATAAGAAATAATTAATAGAGAGAAGGAACTACAATTAAGAAGGATTGGTAAAGGCTTCCTGTAGAAAATAGGATTTTAGCTGGGACTTGAAGGACGCCAGAGAAACCAAGAGGTAAAGGGAAGAAGGAGGACATTCCAGGCACGGAGGAGAGCCAGAGAAAATGCCCAGAGCTGAGAAATAGAGTGTCTTATTTATGGATCAGCAAGGAGGTCAGTTTCTGGGTCTAGTGTCACTGGATCAGAGAGTACCTGGTGGGATGTGAGGTGTAAGAAGATTGGAAAGGCCATGGAGAGAGGTTCATCACTAGATTTGAAACATCTTTGAATGCCAAACAAAGGGTTTTGTATTTGATCCTGGAAGTAATAGGGAGCCATTGGAATTTATTAAATATGGTAATAACGTGATCAGACTGGTGCTTTAAGAAAATCTCTTTGGCTGCTGAATAGAAGATGTACTGGAGTGGCGAGGTATCTAGTTATGTCTGGCAGATGTAACTGATCCTGTATGTTTTTTTCCCCTCCAAAGATGTTTACATTTGCTGAAAAATTGGTGCAGCATGATTGGAAGAGCTGAATAATATATTTACATTTCATAATCTTAGTTTGAATTTAATGATAGCATAAACCAAGGCTAATATTTAATAGTGCCCACATGCTAACTATGCAAATTCAGATTTATTTGCTCTCTTTGGTTATGTCTTTTTTGCTCACAAGAGATATGGATTATATTATTAAAGCCACTGAGAAATGTTAATCTCATTAAGTAGAAGAGAGGAGCGTATTTCCTGTCTTTAAAGCATTGAATAATATAAATTGCACGCTGGTGTTCAGAACACCACAATTAGATAGACCCAATTTGGATTTTCTCATTTTCTTAAATTTTCATCGATATGAATACTGAGCCATATTTGTCTCTAATCTCTACTAAATAAATTAGCTAAAATATGTGACAAATTTACACATATAAGTATATCCCAGTGCATTAGAAAATATGCTAGTGGTGTCACGCACGCGCTATTTTACTTGATAAAAATCCTGTGGCTGTTCCCTAGATGGGTACCAAGTTAGAAAAGAAGCAGTTTTAAATTGAAACAAAAATCATCCATCCATTGTAAGCCCCAGAATGAATTTTTACGATGTGTTTTGTATGGGATTAACCTTGAAGTTCACTGGAAACTTCAATTGGTGCAGTTCGCAACCCTCTGTTCATTTATGGGCATTGAGCAAGCATATGGAAAACATTATACCTTTGCCTGAAGGTCACCAGTGAAAACATAATTATGCTGAAGTGCAATTTGTGTTTAATTTTAATCTGCAAAGGCTCATTATGGTTTGTGCCTTGGTTGCCATAGAAATCATCTTTTCCTGTGTACCTTTCTAACAGTAGAGAACATCTGAGGAGCCTTGATCAGTGGTCCTTAGATTTCTATTTCAAGAAACCAGAGAAAAGGAATTTTCTAAAAAGGATTTTGGCTTTTTTGTTTCCCTCTCATTTTGATATGGTCTCAATTTTTGAAGCATCACATTGTAATAAACATTTTTAAAAATTAGGTGAAGGCATTTTATATACATTTTTAATTTTTAGGGAAAGCTTGTTGGTACAGAACAGCAAGACTTTGTTTTTTCTTCTAAGTAATATTTGGACTTCTGTACTATACCCATCTATTCCTGGAGACCCTATGCAATGGGATACATTTATTATCTTTTGAAAATTATGAAATAAGAATTCAAAGAAAAGGCATATAATAAGAAACTGAAGATCAAGAAACTTACCAGTCAAATTACTGTTGAGACTGTAAACTGCTAATGATAACAATAAGATGTTTGTGTGATATTAGAGACTGTGTCTTTATTTCATTAATATGGATTCCTTTTAGTATCAAGGTAAATTTCTTCAAAATTATGATGAAATTTTCTCTCTTACTCTAGAATAGCATGGAGGCTATAACATTAATCCCAATTTCCTGCTTTAGCCTTCATATCTGGGTATTCTTTTACATGGATGGCCCTAATGTAGTGTAGCTCTGCATCTCTTTGGAGACTTCTTGGTCATCTGGAGGGATTCTTTGTAATGTAATTTGCCAAGGACTGATTTTTTTTTTAAAACTTAGAATAAATAGTATTTGATGTTGATCCCTTCTAACACAATCAGCATTAACTATTCTAATCATGCAGTAATAGCATTTAGAACTTGAAGGGACTATAGAAATAATCTAGCCCAACAAACTCCTTTTTACAGATGGAAAACTGAGATCCATAGAGTTGGAGTGCCACCTCACTAACTGTGTGACCCTAGGCAAATCACTTAACCTCTGTTCACCTTGATCCACTGGAGAAGGAAATGGCAAACCGCTCCAGTACCTTTGCCAAGAAAACCCCATGAATAGTGTGGTCCACAGGATCACAAAGAGTCAGACACAACTCAATGACTGAACAACAAATACTTTTCTAGTAGTATTAAAGTTGGTACAATGACACTATATAATTGTTCAGAATTTTTAAAATGTTTCTGACTTTAAACTCTAGTGAGGATTAAATGAACTGCAAGTATGAATAGATTTCTATTTTGAAAAATATTAATTGATTGTGAGTCTAAAGGCACATAAATTGTACCATTTCTCTTTTGATGAAGAAATCTTCAGGTGTAACTGAAGGTACAAAGAAAATTTGGAGTATATTTAAAAAGATGCCTGCTAAAGTATAGGAACTGTTCAATTTTTTAAAATGTGAATTAAGAATTAAATTAAGAAAAACTATAAGAGAGTGAGATGAGAATGTTGCATTGCTGGCTTCTAGATATCTTAAATGTTTTGGAGGCAGTGAGGTGGTACCGTGGATAGAAGATCGGGCCTAGCATTAGGAAAATCTGAATTCAAATTCAGGCTCAGACACTTACTAGTTATGTGACCCTGAGTAAGTCACTTAATCTTTTTGTTTCAGTTTCCTCCACTGTAAAGTAGGGATAATAATAATTGCAGTTACCACCGAGGGCTATTGTGAAAATCATGTTTAAAAAAAATTTGTAAAGCTATTAGCCCACTGCCTGGCTACATAAGTTCTTAATAATCCTCCCTCCTTCCTTCCCTTCCTTCTTTCTTTTCTTTTTTCCTTCCTTGTTTCCTTTCTTCCTTTTTTAAAAAAATAATTGGAACAAAGTTATTTATCATTAACATTTGCCATGATTTCATAACTTAAAAGTGAAATATTTCTGCACACATAGCCATTCAGAAGTTTCTCTGCAATTTTTAAAAATGATCAGTCAATCAGTTTAGGCACATTTGTTAAGATTGTTAAGACTGTTAAGAGTGGTGCTTTAGACTCAGTTATTTTAATGTAAACAGTCCATGGTATATTGACGTGTTATGTATGGAAGACGTGTTGCCTTCAAGAGCAGAACAATCTTTCAGCTTTGGGAGTATGGGGTGTGTAATTAATTTCCCAGTATTATAAGGGGAGATATCGGACACATTTTAATGGGTTTATCAAAAAACTTTAGTGTCCTACCTTGGGCAGAGTAGGGAGAGAAGCAGGTGTCACTTCAGTGACACTTGAATCAGTGGTTGTTGAAAGCAATCTAAAAACACTATTAATAAGTACAGGTACATTGGTTGGAATGGATAGATGAATTTATTTAAAACCAGCTTATTAATTAGATTTTTAAAAAAATAATGCAAATTAGATCCCAGGCTTCAATTTTTTAAAACAGCATTTAGAAATTATAATTATTTGATGTTTAAAAGGGTTTAGGGAATCATTTTTGTTAACATAAATATTCAGATCCTTTTAGTAATAGTATTATGTTATATGCTCTTTTAAAAATGCATCAGAAAGTATAGGAAGAAGGTCATAAAGCAACATGTTAAACTTTTGAAGACAGAACTTCTAAAATTTTATCTTTGTAAAACTTAGAATTTCTAAGAATTTCTATCTTTATAAAACTCAGACATTGTTAATGAATATGTTAGAGAATTGATAGAAACAAACCCAGATTTTTAAAAAATATTTCTTTGTAGAAATTGATAAAAAATCTGATTCACTTTTCCTTTTCTGTTCCTCTTAGGTCAAAGTCTGTGCTATTTTTTTTTTAAATTGCTAGACCATGAATATTTGTTACTTTCCTCCTAAAAGTATGAATGCATCTCAGATCCTCAAATAGTTCTGTGATTGCATCAATTTAGATTCCTTCCCCCAAAGTTGTAGGTCACAGCCCATCCCATTTCTGCTCATCTTGTGCAACTCATTCATATTCTCCCCAAAGTTTACCACAGGGGGTCCAACCAAAATGCTGGAGAATACATGCCTACTTTCCCATAATTTTTATGAGAATCATATACACATATGTTAATGACATTAGTGATTTGAGAATTAGTGAGGAATAGGCAGGCATTCACAAGTCATAGTCCACAGTAAGCACATCTTTATTATCACATAATTGCCTAAAAGATGTAGACAAAACAAGATTTCACTGGAGTTACTATTTGTTGATTATTTTTTTAAAAACCTGAATCCATAACTGATTAAAAGCACACCTAAAAGAAAATATTATAATGAATTTCATGTTTCTCAGTACTACCTAATTTACCAATATGATTAGTTTTGATTAAAAAGAACTTGATTATAACATGCAAAGAAGTTTATTGAATAAGAGAGTTATGTGCAATCAGAAATCAGAGGTGTCCCTGTGGAGAATCAGAGTCTGAAAGCTCTATGACATTGCTATTTCCTTTAGAGGTTCCCATAATCTTAGCAAAGATATTAATGTTGGTCGGGGTGGAAACAAAGGGTGGGAGGAGTAGTTGTGTTTGTATTATTCTTATTCTTATTGTTGTTACTTTTTTTAAACATAGTCTCATTGTTAACTCTCAGTTCTCCAGATCTTGATCATCACAAATTGTAGTGATCTGCAAAAATTCTGTGTTTAGTAGGGTTCAATTAATATCTTCATACCAAATTTTCTGATTAATTGAAATGAATAGGGTCAAAGAATCATAGCTGGAAGGGATATAGGAGTTCATATAACCCAAGTCTCTCATTTTACAGGAGATAAATCTGAGTCTAAAAGATGTTAAGTGTTCTTTCCATCCAGGGTCATATAGATAGTCAGTGGAAGAACCAGATTGGAACTCAGCTGTTTTTGATTCCGAATCCAGTGCTCTTTCTACTCTATTAAAATAACTTCTTTCTCCCCCTGCCCCAATTTAAAAAAGTAATTTGATTCAATTGATTATTCTTGGTTTTGTTTTTTGCTTATCTCCTCCAAAGTGATATTGATAGGTTAAAACAATGGAATGAACTTAATAAGATGACCTATGTTAGAAGAAAATGTCAGATTCTATACTTATATTTGAAAAATGAATTAATTATACGTGTACAAAATGGAAGAAGCATAAAATAATTTTATTTTTAAAAGTCTTGAGAGTTTTAGTGGACTGCCTTCCATTTTAACAGTGCCCCCAAAAGGGTAATAGAATCTTAAGATGATTTTTGGAAACAAAATATACAGAATGTAGTCACTTAGATGGTCATCTTCTTGTGCTGGTCAGATTACATCTGAAATTTTTTTTTCAGTTTTTAGTGTTTAGTAAGGATAGTAAAAAGCTAGATTATGTTTAAAGAGTGGCAACCAAGATAATGACTCAACACTATCCCGTGTAAATGTTGAAGGGCATGAGAATATCAATCCAGAAGAGAAGACTTAGGAAGTGGAACAAGTAGGGGGCACAAGAGGCAGCCAGGTGAATACAGGCCCTAGAATCAGGAGGACCTGATTCTGGCTTCGGACACTTACTAGCTGTGAGACCCTGGGCAAGTCATTTAATCCCAATTGCCTTCTCAAAAAAAAAAAAAAAAGACACGAGAATTGGTTTCAAGTATTGTAATTTGGAATAGTCATTAAATTTCTTTTGCGTCTCCCCAGAGGGCAGAATTAGAAACAAAAAGTGGAAGTTGGCAAAGAGGAAGACTTCTTTGATATAAGGAAAATTCCTAATAGTCATGTATAATTTTCTACTGTAGTCATTTTTACATGTGTCTTTCCCTTATTAGGCTGTAAACAACATTGGACTATTTAAGAAAGGTAGTTTACAGATGAATTTTGATTTCTATTAGAGATTTTCAGTTTTTTATTATAATATCAAATTATCGCTTATTAGAATAGAAAATGTGATGAGAACTTTGTTCTGGATCTGGACGAAGGAACACAATTTTGAAAGCATGCAGGGATCAACTTCCGAATCATGAGGGGGAGGATACCAAATGAATGGGGAAAAAATCTTGAGCCATGTTATTACCAAACAGAATGAGATCAAGCACTCAGCAACTATACTTCAGCTTGCTTGTTTTCTCATTTCTATGATTGCATTAAGGGTATACTTGATGAAAATATAAGAAAGGAATGAGGAAACATTTGTAGAAAATTCTTTACAGCAAATTGTTTCTTCACAGCCACACAGTTGATGGAAAGGTATCACGATTACAAGATCCTATGTTTTTAGTGTATGAAAAATAAATTTGTCACATACCAAAATTCTGCCTTAAAGATTATCCTCAAACAAGGTGTGTCATTTGTGTGTTTGAATCATACTCAGTTCTTTGATAGATGTGACTACATACATGTATGTGTATAAATATGTTATTAATCTCCTTTTGTCAATTATGAGTGAAGCTTACCGTGGGGAGAAGTATATTTATCATTGTTGCAGAGGATGGTACTATGTATAGTCCAAATGAAGGCCCCCAGAGGTGGTGGGGTCTCTCTGATACTCCTATTTGACACTCATACTTTGCTGATTACAGTAAGACTGAGAACACTACATGGATTCTTCATTTAGACAGATAGTTACTCACAAGAAATTCATCTAGTAATCTTTACACTAAAAACTAACTTATAAAGAATGTATATCACCAAGATTTGGACATATAATTGGATGGCCATTTCAATGAGTTAATCCACCAGTGTACGTATTTGAACAGGCATTACAGGTAATGAGCAAGGCCCTGAACTGGATAGGAGGAGATTGAACACCACTGTCAGTGGTTCTAAACTGTTACTTGATCACAAAATGTGACTTTTTAATATTAATATTCACCTAGTAGTAAAAATCACAGAAAACCACAATTGCCAAAGAATCAAAATTAAACATAACTCAAAAGGTAATGGAGAGATACATAAGAGGTATATGGAATCCAATGGAAAGATACATATAGGGTGCAAGTTGTCTTCAGTAGTGATGTGCAACTGATAACATGAGCAAGAAATTATGTAAACATTGAGAAAAAGTATGGCAAATGGAGCAGTGAAGAGAATGCTTGATTTAGAGAAAAAGGAAATGGGTTCAAATCCTGGGTCTATCAATACTATCAGTATGATCTTGTACAAATCACTTAGTATCTTTGGGCCCGAGTTTCTTTCTCTATAAAATGAAGAAGTTAGACTAAATGACCTTTAAGGTCCTTTTTAAACGCTAAATCTGTGCTCTTTGATCCCACGTATGGTCAGAAAAGGCTAATCATATAGTGAAAGGGAAGGAGTTTAGCAAATGGGCAAACACTACTGATACTCAAGGAATGTTGAAAGATCTAGAATAAGGTCTACAGAGTGCTGTGTGGAGGTTTAGGGGAGAATATGATTCACAAGATTCACAAAGGGTTAGAATTCACAAATGTGTTTCCATCCCCAAGGTCGAGCAATTAAATCACAGCTCCATCCAGTTGTACAAATATTGTTTGTTTGCAGCTTATCCCTTTACTAGACTAAAGTCTATGAAAACAGGGGCCTCTTCCTACCTAAACTTTGTCTCCTCACCTCTCCCCCAGCATCTAGCAGTCTATACACAGTCAGATGTTTAAGAAAGGTTTAAAGGATGAATGAATGGATCTTAGATTTAAATAGGTAAAATAAAAAACAGTATTGGCAAATTTCATTATTTCATTAAATATCAGTATGACATTTTTATTTGTTTATGGTCTCTAACAAACTAAAATAAAGTTTGATGTTTTGTTATTTTAAAAGGTCTTGGTACTTATAGAAGTAGCAAAATGATTATTAGTAGTAAATTAACTAAAAGCAATATTAATTAAAAATTATAATTATTTCAATCATATGTCTAAAAAAAACTTGTGTGTTTAAACTGTCAAGTAGAAGCAAGTTATGTTATTAAAGTTAATGTGTATCCTGAGCTCTAATGATATATTTGGCATGAAATGTGCATAATTACTCCAAGGGCTGGTTTTATAGAGAAGCATAGGTAGGCAGTCCAGACTTAGGAAATGGACCATACTAATTATAGAGTCAGAACTCCAGAGCCCTTAGGATCTCTGAAATAGTTCAGAGGACAACTTAAGCTGCCATGTCATGTCCACTGTGGACGCCAGCAACCTCTTGATCTATAGGAACCATCTACTTCTGTGGAAGTGCCATTGCACTTAGGCAACTCCTGGAAAAAAGGAAAGGGACTTTTTTATTTTTTATTCTTCAGTTTCTGCTCAGATATATTGCAAGCCAGGATTTGAGAAGTGTGATATATGTAGTTTGCTTAAAGCCATTGTTCTTTTTAATATTCTGCTTCGTTCTCATAGTTCCAAAAATGACTATTTAGTGAAAGTTCTCATGTTCAAGAAATTCCTTCACTACAATCTGGCTGTGTAGTTTGACAATTCGTTTAGCAGCACCTATCATTACTTCTGTCTTCTCCATAGCACCTTCCACATAAAGACCTGATTTTCTACCACTGATAATCTATCTCTTATCAGAAGATGAGAGGGCATCAGCCACAGTGACATGAAAAACAAAGGACATTTAATCTGAAAATTGAGAAAGATTATAGTTTTTCAGCCTACTTGGTTATATTTCAGTTATAGCAAGGCTTTTTCTCCCCTTTCACTGATGTTTCTGTTCTGTGTACTAAATTGCTGAATTACCATTTATCTCTTAATATTCATTTTACCCATTTAGAAATTTGATATAAGGTTTACCATTTCTGACAGATTCTGAAGCTGTGTTAAGGTGTTTGGGAGAAAGGTATTTTCTCAAGGCAAACTGCTACTGGTACTTTTTACTTGGGACAACTTTTGACTTATTTATCTTGTCTAATTTGGATATTATTGGCCAGCCATCATTTCTTTAAGGTAAGTCTTTGTTATACATAAATACAGCTCCCCTACGAATAAATTCACTTTGCTAGAAATGTTAGATATTGATGTATATTAAGGGTATCTAATGCCTCTTTTTGCTTGACCAGTTCATTTTTTTAAAGAAATAAAAAGATGGACAATGTCTGATAATTATGATATCTGTAGTTTTCATTTTATCTCTTTAGGGATGATGAGTAAATATGTTACATGTATTTCAGATCTTCATTCTATTCTATACTGAAATTCTGATCATATTACCAAAACGTCAATCAATTTTGCATGATTGACACTCCATGCTCAAGAAGTATAGGAAGATACTAGATTGCTAGCAACTCCTACTGTAGATCTTCAAAGGCAATGTTTGGGGCAAGAAGGCCTGTCCCTGTCCAGAACCACACAGGTGTCTCGAGACAATATGCCATTTTCTGCCTCACCCCACAATTTTTTTCTTTCTGAAATGTGTCCTCCTCTTTCCCTGCTCCCACCAAAAAGGTTTAGCAATGGTGCAACCCTGATCTCTAAGTTAGAGCTAGTTTTCATGCACCAGTGCAGTGCTGTAATTCTAGCCCTTTATAATGTATTTCCTCCCCCCACAGTTGTCCTTTCTAGCGCTGACTATGAAACTTTGCATCACATAAATGTACTTCAAGTCCTAGAGTGTTCAGAATCAAATTACTTGGGAAAATGCTGGACTACAAGATTAGGTTTCAGAATTGTTAGCCAGATAGGCATTTTTTGGCCATCTTCAAATTGCCAGGTTAGCACTTTATATAAAGTAGCTTATTTGAACAGCAACAACATAATTATAAATATTTAGTTTGTTTTTGTTTTGTTGTGTTTCAAGGAAACTGTTTATTGCTCTTTTTTTTGCAAACTTAAAGACTTTCTTCCCAGAAGGTGTCTCCTATGAATTATTAAAATTGTATAAGGTTGTTTAATAGGTACAACCACACAGGCAGTACTGCTCTGTCATCTTCTGAGTATTGCTAACAAGTGAAGCATCAAATGGGAAGTGCTCACTGCAGGCGTTTGCCACTGACGTGGAAGACGTGCTCTGAAGAGTCCAAAGATATGGATATGTTTTACCTAGATTTTAGTGAAACTTTTGATATAATATCTAATACTATTCCTGTGGAGAAGGTGAAAAGTTGGAGACTAAGTGATAATACTGTGATACGGATTCAGAACTGATTGGATGGCCAGAATCAAAAAGGAGTTAGTGAGTTGTCAGTGGCTAATTGTCACTATAATAGGAGACCTACAGTGTAGTACCCCGGAATCCAGGCTTGGCCCTGGGCTGTTCAACATTTTTATCACTGAGTTGGATAAAGACATAAATGGCAGATGACACACAGCTAGGGAGGGGAGTTAACACACAGCATGTTAGAGTCAGGATCCAAAAAGATCACAACCTATTAAAGCATAGGACTGAATCTAATTAGATGAAATACAGTAAGGATAAACGTAAAGTCTTAAACTTAGATACAAAAAAAATCAACTTTATAGCTACAAGTCAAAAGAAGCATTAGATAGCAGCTCTGAAAAAAAAAAAGTATAGGGATTTTGGTAGACCCTAAGTTCAATATGAGACAGCATAATAATGTGGCAACCAAAAATCCTAATGCCATCTTAAGCCACATAGCTTCTAAGAGATAGTCCCATTGTACTCTACCTTTATAAGATCTCATATGGAGTTTCATATTTGGGTGGCACAGTTTAAGAAAAAAACATTGCTAAGCTGTAGAATGTCAGAGGAGAACAACCAGAATAGTGAAGAGCTTTGAGTCCTGGTCATAAGAGAATAATTTTAAGAAAATGTACATGTTTAGCTTTTTAGCACTTAGAGCAGGGCCTATCCCATAGAGAGTACTTAATAAATACTTGCCGACTGTTGAGAAGACTAAGGGAGAATCTGATAGCTGTCTTCAGGTATTTGAAGGACTACAATGAAGAAGAAGGATTAGATGTGTTCTGTTTGGCCCTGGGGCAAAACCAGGAGCCATGTATGAAAGTCGCAATGAGTCAAATCTGGACTGAAAATCAAGAAAAACTTCCTACCACAGAGGACTGGCCAAACATGAAACAGGCTGCCTCAAGAGGTGGTGAGTTCCTCATCCTTGCAGTTCTTCAAGCAGAGGCCAGATAACCATTTGTGATATGTCATAATAGGAATTCCTTCCATTTGGGGTTTGGACTAGATGCCTGGTGAAGTGTCTTCCAACTCTCAAAAGCTGTGATTCTGTAAACAATCATTTTGACAATAGCAGAATTATATGCCATGCTATAACCATAGGCAAATGAGCTTTATTTTTCCCAAGTTTTATTTACCAACTGCCACTTGTCCCATAATGGTTGAAAGGCTGGTGCCTTCCTTACAGCTACTGGCAACAGTTATTGCCTTGTTTTATTATACTGTAAGAACCACAATATTATGACTGCAGGATTGTTTTTACTTCTAAGCTAACCATATGAAAGAATACACATTTATTAAGACAGCTGTTAACTATATCAGCACTACAAAATAATATATGTTAGTGCAACTTGGTTCCAGCAGGGAGACCTCAAGTTATTACACAGAGATCTAGTTTTGGGAGCATGGCCCTTAGCCTATAACACAGCATTAGTTTTTCCTCTGGTTTCTACAGATACCTTTAAAAAAAAAGTAAATCCCTTCTCATCCTTTTGAGAGATAAGCTTGCTTCTTTATTCTGTCTTGAATAACATGGCTACATGTAGCTTTCCATTTTTATAATTGATTTTTCCAATCCCATGTCAGAAATGAGTAATTTTTCTACAATTGTTTGGGCAAAACCCTGCCAACCTTTCAATTTTATATTTGTTACTCAGGACTGGCTTGAAAGTAAAAATTATGTGTAATCACTTTGGGGTTAAACAGATTTGACCTGCTCCCACATTGTATTCCAGTCATCTGTGGAATAATCTATGCTTTAATTCCCTATTCCATTAATCTCTGATTTTCAAACAGGCCTTTCTATATGACCTCTAATCAGAAAGTGATATGTTTGATAGATGCATTCTCTGTTGTGTAATTTTTTCTTCAGATATGTGAACTACCATTGAAACCTTTGTTCATTTTCTAGACATATAAAAACTTCATGGAGCCATCTGAAGTTTAGAATTATTATTGATAACCTATCATCAGGATATTTAACAGATTGCCTTATTTCTTCGGGCCAGGTCACAGAATTCATTAATATTAGATATGTTAACTATTTTATGTAGTTTTGATAAATCTTCAGCCTTTCCAGATAAAAATCATAATAAACAAAAACTGATTTAGAAATAATATGTCAGATCTAGGCCTGTAGTTCCTGCTCTTGCATTTAGATGAATTAAAGGGTTTAAACTGATATTTAAATTTTTTTTTCATTGACTTTTCCAGAAAGTAGGTGGAACATTTAAAAATAACGTATCTATGACAGTGGCCATCATCGAAAAGAATGTATTGTGGTGAGTTTTAGAAGACCTGCCTAATTTTGAAAGCGTATGTTTTTAAGTCATCAATCTTGCCATTTCCACAAGAAGGTAGTTTTTTTTTTATAAGATTGAGTCAGCTAATTAGTGATTGCAAAGCTCTAACAGATACCAACCCAAGGAAATAACAGAATTTAAATTTAAATTCCAGTGCAGTGTTGCAGCTAAGTTGAAATCTGATCTAGTAGCCCATACTGTCATCACTAATGCTTTTCATATAGTAATGATGCATTGAATGTCAGTCAGTAGAGCTTAAAATCTCAGTTCAGACATGGCTGATTGGATTCTACTTCAGCTAACATATAAACATGCTACAGGTAGTACTCAATAACAGGCGCATGGTTGAGATAACATGGAATACAGGTGTTTTATAAAATCTGTTAAGGCCATGACCACGTCTATGTCATATATGCAGGATTACACAGATTTCTAGCTGGAAGAGACATTTACAGTTATTTCATTCAACCCCTTCATTTTATAGTTGAGAAAACTGAGGCTCAGAGATGTTAGATGACCTCAGGTAATTCAGATAATAAGTAGCAGGGCTAGGATTTGAACCAAAGTTCTCTAGTTCCAAATCCATACTTAATTATTTTCATAAATATTAGGCATTTAATAGTTTTAGAAGGGAAGATAACAATCAGAAAATTAAAGGTGCATTGCCTTCTACTAGTCAGGTTTACATTGTACTTGAATGGGGAAAAGTAAGGATTATGAAAGACAGAGATGAGGACAGGAGAACATTACCTGTGTGGGATATGGCTTGTGCAGCCATACAAAGAAAAAGAAGGTTGTGTTAAAAGAACAACTTTTTCCAATTTGACTGAATGCAGAATGTATGAAGAGGAATACCATGAAATAAGGCTGTGAACATAAGTTGGAGCCATATTCTGGAGGCTATTAGATGCCAGGCCAAGGACTTTGTGTTTTGTTCCACAGACAACTGTTAGTCACTGAAATTATTGAGTAAGGGAGAAGTCTCGTGGTTAAACCTGTTACTTCCTAGGAGGATTATTTTTGTAATTGTTGAATGATAAATTAGAGGAGGAGGAGAAGAGAAATCAGAGAGGTGGTTATTTATACATATATATATGTGTATATACATATACATATGTGTATGTGTATGTATATATATAGATATAGATATATCATATATCAGAGAGGTCCAGGTAAGAAATGATGAAAGTGTAGGTAGTATGGTGACTGTGTAAGTGGAGAGAAGGGGATGTGAGAAAATGTAGAGGCAGAATCAGAGGTCTTAGCAATTGATTGGATATGAAGGCACTGGGAAAATTTTAAGTCAGTGATAACCCTGATGTTATGGACCTAGAGGATTAAGAGGAGTGTTTTCACTTGAGGGAAACTCTGCAGTGCCTAGATTTGGCTCATGCCTGTGGTCTCCCAAAAGGGATTAACAGGGTCCTCTTTAGAAAAGTAGTCAGTATACAGAATAGATAAGGTATAGGTAGGGTATCTATTTCCTCTGCCACAAAAGAACTAGACAAAACCCCAAAGATTAGTTGATGGCATTTAAAATATGATAGAGCAACCTGTCCCTCCTGGAATAACTTTTAAAGTGCTACTGAACACATATTTCACTTTTACCTAACTTGCATGATTTGGGCAACTCAAATGTCTGCATCTTCTGGAAGATGCCTCACAGAAGTTATCTTCTCCTTTGAGACGTTGTTGCAGAAATTGCCTCCTGCTGGGTAATTGACACCTCATCAGGAAGCACCAAACTTGTTGAACTCACAAAGTTGCCATCAAGGCAAGATACATCCATCTCAGGATTGCTATTGTGTCACATGTGCTTAAAGTACCAAGCAGAAGAGTCAGCAAGGGATTTGAGGCCCAATTTCAGGTGCACTTAAATTAAACATACTTTCAATTCTACATGCATGTGGTTGCCATTTTTGCCAGGAAGAAGAGGAGAGATCCTCTCTCTTACTGGTGTTCCAAGGGAGAGGCTATCAGAGTCCCAAACAACCCACTTCAAAGAGAGGAAGAGAGAATGAGAAGAGGAGTTTTGGTTTTTTGGTTTTTTGGTGTTTTTTTTTTCTCCTTTTAAGCCTTCTAAACATTCAGCTTTTTCTGCTCAATCCTCTTTGGCATGAACCCTACCTCATTGGGAGGTACCAAAGAGTGAACCAGGTGCCTCTAGTTGCTCTATCTCTTTAGCAAAAGGCTAGAATATGTTTTACCAGAAGTGGCCTAAGTACATACTTAGCCCCATGATTACCCACTCCCTCTGTCCTGGGGACCAAGGGATTAATTAAGAACATCTGGTCAAGTATGCACTTTAGCAAAAAGCCAAAGCATGTATGTCACCAGAAGTGGCCTAAGAAAATACTCAGTCCTTCCCTCCCTTCCCCAATCACAGAAGCTGAGGAACCAACCAGCCCTTTAGCGAGAAGCCAGAGCACGTCCTGTGGAGATGGAGTACATGTTTCATTTACTTGTATTTGTTAAAAGTGTAAAAGAACTAAGTAAGCAATCTGACCACAAAATATGAAAATATTTCTTAATCTCTCTGAGAGGATTTTAGGACCTTGGCCATTAGATGAAGACAGCTGATACCACACAGGAACATTTCTGTGACTGCTTGAGATGATCGTTGAGATGATCCTTGAGATGCACCTGGGGCCTATATTTTTAAAAGCAAACTAGCCAGTTCAAGGGATTCAGCTCTGTTGGTTAATAAGAAAGACAGCTATGAAGGAAAACTTCATCTCCTGATGTTGCTCTTAACCCTTTGCCTTGCATTCCTCCCCCTCACCCCAGCAATGGCATCTTACAGGAAAAGTACATGCAGAACTTATTAGGAAGTTGAGCAAGTTGGTGAGATGAGTGGAATCCAGAACCCAGAGCTAGAAGCAGGCTCAGGAGATGGCAAGCACCAAAGCCAAGACTCCTGCTAGTTCTAGGGTTCTTTTGGAAAGCATATAGCAGTATTCTAGTCAGGATCTGAAATTGTGGTGACTGTGGTCAAATGGTGAAACAGCATTCAGTGGAGACCTCAAGACCTTAGTCTTGAGGTCTCTTGCAGGAGCAGTGTGGTGATATTAGTAGTCCTGTAATACAGCAGCATCACAGGTGTGGTACTGCTCACATCTGCTTTGTCCGCATGTGTTCCTTACAGGCATGCATCTCTACTGATGAACTCTATGACCAATGTTCTCATGGATTCTGCATGTACTTGTGGGAAAGAAAGCTTTAGGATTATGGGGGAGAGATGTGTGATTACTACTGTTCTTACTGTTTCAGTGAATGACTTTGTTTTGAAATAATTGTATCAACTAGATGACTATTGAAAGTAATTCCATCATTGGGTACTCATGAATGCTCTCATTTTAGGACTACCTTGAATGTGTGAGGGTCTTCTCTTCCCCTGTTCCCCTCCAATTCATTTTTCAAGTGCAAGTGTAGGTGAAGGGGAATGTTTGTACAATAACTCATGTATAAAATATGTTAAAATTTATGAAGTATTTTCCTCAAAGTTGCATTTAGGGGACTATTAGATTATACTTTTTTCCCTTTCTCTTTGCACCCCTATTCCCATCCTCCCCAAAGTTCTTCCTCTGTAAGTAGTTACTTAGACTCATCTAAACTTGTTTCTGTTTCAGGAAAGCCATGTGAATATGTATGGGCCCATCTTGTTTTTTTTAGCTTTTAAAATATTATCAATTCAAGCACTTTCTATTCTAAGTGATATTGTATCATTTGCTTTAGGAAAATCACATTAGCAGATGTGAGAAAGAAATATAAATTCACATTCAAAAGCTGATATTAGGACTTATTTTAAAAAAAAGAAGGAAGCTGAAAAGTAATGAGTATGGGCAGATAGACTTAAAAAGTACCAAGAATGGTATATAGAAGCATAGTACAAGAAGTCCACAGTATAGCCTGGAGAGTAGTGAGATATGACTTGCGTGTGTGCCCTCCTTAAATGGAGGTTCTGGGAAGAGCCATTCAATTGGATACAGAGGCCCAAAAAGGGAAAGGGTACTTAACGGTTTGTGAAATCCAGGGCTGTAACGAAGATTTAGGATGGTAGAGGAATTCCAGAGTGTAGTCTGGGTCAGTCACTTGGGTGCCGGCTTTCCTGGCCTCCCACTTCTCCATGGACTCAAAGCCTGGGACAAGCCCAGGGTCCCACACTGGTGGGTCGCACATGAGTAGAGCATATGAATAAATTAAAGAGACCTTAGAGATCATCCAGATCAGACTCCTCTTATATAGATGAGACCCCTGAAGGAAAGAGGCTGGCTTCCATCATGCAAGAATTGGTGAGAGTTGATATGGTATATTTTGCAAAATAAATTTCCTTCTTTATTTCTGTTTTTGCTGTTGCCTTGTTTGAGATAATGATTGCTACCCCTGCCTTTTGTACTTCAGTTAAAGCATAACTGATATTACTCCATCCCCTTATTTGAACTCTGTTTATACCTTTCTGTTTCAAGTGTTTTTCTTGTAAACATGTTGGATTCCGCTTTCTAAGCTAATCTACTGTCCTCAACCATTTTATGACTGAGTTCATCCCATTCACATTCACAGTTATGATAGTTAATTGTATATTTCCTTCCATCCTGTTTTCTTATACTTTTCCTTGTCTTTGTTTCCTGCCTCCTCTTCAGAAAGAAGAAGGTGGTAAGAGAGGAAGGAGTGTGCTTAGCTAGTTGTGGTTCAATCTGCTTCTGCTCTTCTGACCTTCTCTTTTCCCTCACCTGTAGCCCAATCACAAGTTCTTATCCTTTCTTTTAAAACACTTTTTGCAGTCTACCCTCTGTAGTTACTTTGTTTTGCTCAGAACTAATTTCTCCCTTTCTCAACTCAACTCTTATTTCTCCCTCTCCCTTTTCCTCTTTCTCTTTTCTTTCTCTGTTGAGTGAAATGTGTATATGTGTATTTTTCCCTCCTTTGACCAATCAGAAGAAAATTAAATTCAAGTGATGCCCACTCCCTGACTCTTTCCTCTTTGTGTCTTCTTCCATAACCCTGATTATGTGAGATAAGTATTTCCCCCCTTTATTTATGTATTTCCCCCCTTTCTATATTTTCTTTAGGATCACCAAAATATAACAAAATCATTCCCAGGCCCTCCGTCTTATTAGACTCCCCTTTTGACTCCTGACTAGGAAAGGGCTCTGAGGGGACAAATGTATAATACAGTTTATCATTATTTAGTCCTTTATGATTACTTATTCATGTTTATCTTTTTATGTTTCTCTTGGCTTTCACAGTTTCTCAACATCACTGGTCTTTTTTTTTTTAATCAGGAATGCTTGGAAGCCCTTTATTGCATTAAAGATCCATTTCCCCCCCAGTATGATTATATTCAATTTTGCTGAATAAGTTAGTCGTGATTATAATCCTATATCCTTTGCCTTTTGTAATATTGTATTCCAGCCTATCCATTCCTTTATATTGAAGTCTTGCTAAATTGTGTAACTAAATTGGTACTTTAATTCTTTCTTTCTTGGTTGCTTATAGTGTTTTTATTTTGAACTGGTAACTGGACTTTGGCCATAATTTTAATCTTAGAGTTTCTTTCAGGAGGGGATCAGAAGGTTCTTTCTATTTTTATCCTGTCTTTTGGTTCTAGAAGTTCTGGGAAATTTTTTAAACGTCTTCAAGCAAAGCCTCAAAAACCAAACCAAACCAAAACAAAACAAAACAAAAAAAAACACAGCTTGAGGACAAGTTCAATTAAAATTCCTGGATGACGTAAAATAAAAGGTTTTTTTCTGAGTTTAAAATAATTTTATAATGGAAGAGTGCTAGAGGAAGAATTTGGAAAATAAATGAGTTATGGAAGAAAGAATTGGAAGGAGGATTAATAGCTTGATACAAGAGATATAAAACCTTGCTCAGGTAACAAACTCCCTAAAAAACTAGAAGTTGCAAAATGGAAGTTAGTGACTCTGTGAGACAGCAAGAAATATTAAAACAAAGTTTAAAGACTTTGGTCAGATATTTGGTATCTAATAGGAAAAATAACTTGCCAGGAAAACAGTTCAAGGAGAGATAACTTAAGAATCAGCAGATTACCTGAAAGCCATAACCAAAAAAGGAACCTAAATGTCATATTTCCAGAAATCAGTGAAATGCTTTTTGAAATATATAGAAGCATGTTATCATATACCATAGCAGTTCCAACTGTTTAGGTCTCAGGGGTATGGGTCTTAGCAATTTACCAATTTCAGGGGGTTTTCAGGTGCCAATTATCATTCAGTAAGAGATGATCTTCTCAGGAGCTACTAAATCTCTTTGTATACTCTCTAGAAGCAGAGCTTCCAATTAGCTGATAAGAGGTGTAAATTATAACTAAATTATGAAATTAACACCCATTTAAGTGCACATATTGGTCTCCCTTGCCTTGAAGACTGACATGACAGCACGAGATAAAAATAAAACCAGCGTATGTTTTTAATTACCTTTTTTCTTGCACTGTAAATTAAATCAGGTTAATTAAAATGCATAATATACAGTGTCATCTAAAAGAGACAAAAGAAAACATTTCTTTTTATGAATCCAGTATTTCTGTGGACAAAGGAGAAATCCAAATTTTGGTACCAGATACCAAAAGGCCTCAAAATTCACACCACTCTGATCAAAGCAATGAACAAATAATATGGTTTTAATTCAGTATTTATATCTCTCCTGGAACCTCAAAGTTTTAAGTGATATACAACATAGTTTGAAAAGATGAACAGTATACCTATTTCAAATTCATGATAAAATTCTTTAGAGAATTTAACTGTACCTAGATAAATACTTAATATTTAAAAATAGGAAGAGGCATAATTTCCAGGAAAAGTTAAAATCATATATGAGACTTATTATAGAACAAAACTCTAGTTCTCAACTAGGCCATTTTAACGAGGATTTTCACCATTTTTAAAGAATTCCACATAATCGTATTCTAAAACCCTTATCTTGCAGATTGCAGTCCAGAACCACATTTAAACATTTCTACAGCAAGGCTGAAAATTATGACTTAATCTGTAAATAGGTAATGTGCTGCAGTTAATGAAAGCTAAGAAAGCTTTTCTTCTGGTTAGTTGGGTATCTGTTCTCTTCATGTATAGTATGACATGGTCTTTAGGATAAAGAAAAGAGATGAGAAGATTCCTGAAAAATATGTAGCCATGTCTGTACTACCAAAAAACCAAAACAAAGCCAACAACAACAGAAAAACCCCTAGTATTTTGCCAGGATATAAATTGCTTCAATATAATTAGAAGGTGAAATATCTTTATAGGCAAAACAGACTTCTTCCATTTATGAAAAATGTTTCACCCAGTATTTTATCATTCCAATAATAAAACTTTTGACAAACCTATTTGTGTATTATATAGATAGCTGTAACTCTTTTCTGCCTAGCTAGAGGGGTATAATAATGATAGGCTTCTGAATCAATATAACTTAAGCTAGAATGGTGGTCTTTTAAGTATAGAGGGCTGAATTCAAACTGGCTAAGTAATCTATATACAAAAGACATGATTTAGCTTACAATTTTTGCTTATTGGGTGGATAGGTGTCATGAGGTTTATACACTCACACACACCAGGCACACCCTTTTTGGGCAAACATATTTGAAAAATATTGTCCCCATGTATACACAATCTAATTCATCTTATGTTCTTTTGAATGGTGCTTCTCCGCCATCCCCTTCTCAGCCCAGAGAACGGAGAGCTGAAGAGAGTGTGGTAAAATTTAGCAATGTCCTTTTCTTAATTTTTCTTTTCTCAATTCAGAAAACACTGAGCACATGCTCCCTGAGTAGCTTAACATTTTAAATTTGTTTATTTGGCCAAAATTAGGGGAAAGTGAAGTATATTTATAATTTCACATAATTTACCAAAAATCATTCACTTCATTGCATACAAACTGTAAAATTTCTGTTGCAACCATGAATTGGCAACAAAATGTCTACTATAGCAAGAAGTACATTTATTTATTGTAGATTTTAAACCTTATACATTTGTCTGTTGTTATTAGAAGAAGTGCAGAGCCATCCCTGTGGGTCCCTAGAGTCCTGTTGTGTTGGACAATGTGTTTTAATGGACAGCCTCTGGAATTAGAAGCCTGATGGGATCTGTAAAAATAGGTTCTGCACTTTTTTACTGATTGTTACTCTGTCCTATTTTTGTCTCCGTACTTAAGAATAGTTCAATAAAGTATATTCATGAATTTAATTCCTTTTATATTCTGAATTTATGATTTAGTCTTGGGAACATACAACCTGTCACTTTTATAAAAATCATCTTCTTCATGATATAACAACTTTTAATTATTGTAACCAGTGCAAAATTAGTGTCTGAGGTAGTCTTACAAATCTAATAAGTATAATACTAACATTTGGTAAACCATATGAATTGTAATCTTTACCAATCAACGCAGTTCTCATGTCTGTACTTGTTCAGTGAGGTAGAGAATTGAGGTTATTATTTCAGTTGAAGAAAAAAAGTACATTTGTTTCAGTATTTTTATTATTCCTGATAAAATTGTTGTTATGGCTTCTTATTGAGATAATAGTTTCAGATTTGAAAGACTTTAGAACTCTGGTCAACACAATAACCAACTATTATCATAGAAGACTTGTGATGAAACATAATCCCACTTCCTGATGGGTGATAAACTCAGTGCAGAGTGAGACGTGTTTTTCTTGGGCATGGACAATGGGGGAATTTGTTTTGCTTTACTATATATGTTTGTAAGAGGGGAAAAGGTAATTTTTTTTCAAGTCATCTAAAATACTGACCTCTTAGCACTAATCTAAGCAGTTAAGCTGGTCTACTCATTTTCCCTTGATGACATTCTCTCCCCTGTATCCATACCTGTGAACAGAGCAGTCTGCCATACCTAGAAAGCTCCCTTTCTTCATTGCTGCTTCTTACATTACCCGACACATAGTAGGAACTTAAATGCTTATTGATTGATTAGAATCCACAGGACTCTTCAGGGAATTCAGCTCAAGTGCCACAAAAAGCCAAGAGGCTATTCCTGACTCTGCTAGTTGTTAGTATTCCTTACTCCTCTATTTGAGTGTTTGCCAGGGAGGCTTGTCATCCCCATGTATATAAAGGACTAGAGACTCATGGATGATGTGGTAAGAGAGTGCTCTAATGGTATGGAACACTAGGTATAATCAGCATGTGCCAAAGGGGGCACTTGGATACAACTCTACCAGTGCCCTGTATGTCTCAATACGACCTGTATTAATCTCCTACATGTCTCCATGATCATTTCCTTAAGAATCTTTCTGGGGAAAGAACTGATGAAGTCTAAATGCAAATTGAAGCATACTTTTTAAAAATTTTATTTTTTTTTTGTTTGTTTGGGTTTTTTTTGGTCTATATTTTCTTTCACAACACAATTATATGGAAATCTTTTGCCTGACTGCACATGTATTACCTGTATCACATTGCTTGCCTTCTCATTGAGAAAGGAGGGGAGGGAAGGAGAAAATTTGGAACTCAAATTAAAAAAAAAAAAGAATGTTAAAAATTATTTTTACATGTAACTGGAAAAAAATAAAATATTTTTGGGAAAAAAATCTCTCTGGGTTCAAAAACAGTCTACAGTGTGATCAAGTTTCTCCAAAATGTATAAAATTTTCTCTCCACTTGTCCCCACTCCAGTCCAGACTTGGAGAAAATCTTTCCTCCTTTAACTTATATTCCCCTCTCTCAATTCCAAACCGTGTACTCAACAGGCTAGGACAATAATCATAGTTAAGGGCCTTATGCTTTAATAGGCACTTCAAAATAGCATAGGCAGGAACACACCGACAAGGAACAAGATTTCCAATTTTAGGATGTAGTGGCTGCAGCAAATGGAATTGAATCTCTTCACCCCCAAGTCCTCCCTACCCATCAGAGGGAATGGGAGATAAAAGGATTAGGTAAGTAGAGGGAGAGCAAGGCTCTTCCTGTGCAGCAGTCTAGGGGAGAAAATAAATAAAAGGCGCTATAACCTGCAGGGATCCTCATATATTGTTTGTAGTCCCCATTTCTAGTTGAGCTTGACCCCACCACTTTGGGCAACTCTCAATGACTATAAGGTGCAGAGGGGGAGCTGAATTTCATTGTAGAGGGTGTTTCCTAACCTGAACCCCATTACCAGTGAAATTACAGTGAAATGCTTATTAGTCTGTGTAGATTTTTAAAATTTATTTATCTGTATACATAGTAGTTTCCTTCTGGAGGGCAGGAACTGTTTCATTTTGATTTGCTATCCTCTGTACCTAGCATAGTGCCTGCACATAGTAGGTGCTTAATAAATGTTTGTTGAATAGAATTGGAAAGGTGCATCAGAGATCGAGTGCAGCTTCCTATAGCAGGACATAAACAAATTATATTACATAAATTATCTTTACAATGACTGAAGCTAGTACATATAAAGGAATATCGTGGTTCATTCCATCTGTAAGAGGCAGGGTTGGTGGGGGGGCGGGGTGGAGAGGAGAGGAATAGGAGGAGGGTGTTGCTTACTTAATGTTTTTAACAATAACTAATCATGAAGATACTGAAATGTATTGGGGTATTCAGTAAATGTTGTTTAATAATTGTTGCGCTGTAAACCAATTTAGCAGAGCCTTAAATGACACTTAGGACTTTTCTTCCCTTCACTGTATGTGTACTTGCAAAGGAATGGGCAAAACTGGGATTTTTTTTTAAGAGGAAGAAACAACTTTGTTTTCAAATGCCAGGGTTAGGCTGTGCAAACCATCTCAAACTGGGCAAGGAAGAAAAAGAACATACTCTTTTTTTGTAAAGCAAAATCTTCATGGTCCACTATGTAGAAAAATCCTCTGCTTCCTAAAGTAATATTATTCCAAACTCTGAAATCTAGACAAAATGAAAAAATCAACTTAAAAACATAAGTCTGTGGCTTCTTTATCTGCACTCTGTACTCCAATATGTTTGTCTAGATGATTGCTGGGAAGTGAGTGCTTTTCTATTCTGAAAAGTGTAAGTCGAGTTGCTAATACTAATGGGAAAAGAAGGTAGTTAAAATTTTAGCTTGCAGAAAATCAGACCTCTTAACTCCATTGGAATTTTCCAAAAGGTAGCATGCAGCACTTTCTGGATGGTCTTTGGGCATGTTTACAGACTAACCATAAAAGTAAATAAATAAAGGAGGAAATAAACCCATTTTTCATCTCTCGTGAGCAGTGAGTAGAATATTAATCTTTGGATTTTCATTTTATAATGGTTTCAGACTAGGTACTGAAAAAAGTCTAAGTTTGGTATTAATGCATGAGAGCAGCTTAGTCAATAAAAGAAATGAGTTTTCTAAGTGGATTCTTGGTTGTAATCATAGATGTTTAGGGCAGGAGAAATAGAATAAATCTTCCAGTCTGTGTACATTTAGTTAGTGCCATTAGTGAATTTAATGGGTTTTACTAGAAAATGGTAGATTGAAGGTAAATTTAGGAACAGCCGCCCAGGCTTATTGTCTGTATATTAACTTATTTAATTACTAAGATTAATTTAGTATCTTTTCTCTGTAGAACTCACAGTGCTATACAAAGAATTTTCTGTGACCCTAGCAGTTGTTAATCATTTAGGTAATGTTTATTGAACACCCTATACTCTCTGCTTAAAGGGCCATGCTAACTGTACAAAAGGGTTGTATCAAGGCCCTGCTTTCAAGGGATATCTAGTCTAGTTGGAAAAATGAGACACATGCACCCCAAAACATAATCCACTCTTTTCTATTGTCATTCATTTGCCATTGAAATGCTTCTACTCTTGTGGCTGATTGTGGCATAGAGTCAATGTAAGATTCTCAAATGCTTTACCAACAGAATTCAAGCTCTGGAATATGGTAAGATTTAGAGATAGAAGGGACCTTAGCAATCATTTTAGTCTGTCCTCCCTCTTTTTTTTTCTCGTGGAAGTGGAGAACAGGCCCAGAGAGGTTAAAAATGACTTTGCTTAGGTCACACAGGTTGTCAAAACAAAACAAACAAAAATAAAAAACAAACAGAAAAAGACCTAAGACTTAAACTGGGACTTGAAAGAGTTCATGTATGATATGTTAGCCAACAGTCAGTCTGTAATATAAAGACCCCCCTAGCCAAATATAGAATGGCTCACCATCCAAAAGTTGGCCTCTCCTCTCCTCTAACTGAATGTTTTACACATCTCAAACTCAACATGTCCAAAATTGAACTAGTTATCTTTCCCCTTAAGCTCATTCCTTTTTTGAATTTCCTTATTTCTGTCAATGCTACCACCATCTTTCTAGTCACTAGAGTTCTCGACTTTGGCACTGTGACTTCAGTATCCAAAGAAGCAGGTGCGAGGTAACATCTCTAGTTTGCTTCTGGGATAATATCTGCAGGGGCTGTGCTGGAAGCAAATTCTGTAGTCTGCAAGGGGTACTGCCATTCTAGGAGGACTCTTGCACTTACTCATCTACTAGTGGCAGTTGGTCAACAGTTAGTGTTGCTGGTGATAAGGAAAATGAGCCCCTTCTCTGTGGTAATTATACCCCACAGTGGTGGCCATGAAGCAGGGTTATGGTCTTGGGGGTATTACTATTCCCAATGCTCTTAGAGTTTCAGTCCTCGGCTATTTCTACCTGGATCTGAAAAGAGCTATGGTTAAGGTGGTGATTAAGGTAGTTTGACTTGTCTGGCACAAGCTGCCTTCTGCCTCTCCCTTGGGATATCCTGCTGCTTCAGTGAGGCAGAGTTACCTAGTTGTTAGTGCCTTCTCCCAAAAAATTGACATGTGTTTATTTTGTTTGTATGTGAAAGGCAGAACAGCATAGTGGACGTAGAATCAGCTTTGGGGCCAGTCTTGCCTCTGATACTTTTTCTCTGTATCCAGTGGGTGAGTTACTTAACTTCTCAGTGCTTCAGGCAGTCCTTTAAGACTATAAATTGCCAAGAAGGTACCAACTTGCAGTGGTGGAGGAAGTTTTCCTCACTGGGGAGTTCTCTATACCAACAAAATTCATGTGTATTTATATGTGTATATCTTGTCTCTGATGGTAGAATGTAAGCTCCAAGAGGTTAGGAACCTTGTCATTTTCATTTTTATATCTCTAACGACAAGCATGATGGCTGGTACATAATAGGTGCTTAATAAATGCTTGTTGATTGGTTAATGGCCAGCCTATGAATGGTCGCCTTGGATCACAAGAGGGACTTGGTACGAATGTCTCAGTGCTACTTTGTAGGTGTGGAGGAGAGAAAGGGAGTGGCATCATCTTTAGATTAAAAAAATAGTACTTTTATATGTGTATATATGTGTACATTTATATGCAGGAAAAAAAACTCAACCCACCATAATATGGCTTGGCTTTGGATAGATTATTCTTTTATTACTCTCAACAGAGAGTAAGCTCCTTGAGGACTGGGTCTTTGTTAATTCTGTCCGTGGCTTAACATGGTGCCTTGCACGTAGTAGATACTTGTAAAGGTTTGTTGAATGAATCAGATGCATCTAAAATATGCTAAATGTTTCTTCAAACATACCTGAGAATACTAGTGTCTGTTGATGTCAGTGTGTAAAAAGATAAACAAACCTAATAATCTGTGCCTCCACATGTTTTCTTTGAAATATTTACTATTACTTTATCACATTATTGCATCTCTCTGAAAGGCATTATAGAATTTCAGCAAGAACTCATAGCTACCTCAATTTCTTCTGAATTTGTGTATTTGAAATTGTTTTCCATTTTATGAAAATTTCTTTATCATCTCATTGCTGGGAGAATGTGTAAACACTGTTGTCATAAACTTCATTTCTAAGCACCAAGGAAATATCTGTGACAAAACTTCTTGGAAATGTGTGGCAGCACAACAAAGATAAGAGTGCCAATCTTATAGACCGGAAGACATGGATTGAAATCTAACCTTTGACCCTTACTAGATGTGTAATACCTGGCAAGTCATTTAACATCTGTGTGACTCCGTCAGTTCTCTAAGATTTATCTACTTAAGTCAAAGATGGGAAGTTTTCATGTCGGAACATCCCTGCTTGACAAAAAGGTCTTTTTGAGTTTCTGTGTATTTCAGTGATTTTTGTTGTTCCATTTTGGTCATGTCTGATTCTTCATGACCCCATGTGGCATTTTCCTGGCAAAGATACTGGAGTGGTTTGCCATTTCCTTCTTCACCGATTTTACAGATGAGGAAACTGAGGCAAACACGGTTAAGTGACTTGCCCAGGGTCACACAGCTAGTAAGTGTCTGAGGCCAAATTTGAACTCAGGTCTTCCTGACCCCAGGCTTGGCACTCTATCCACTGCACCAACTAGCTGTTCGATTTCAGCGATACCATAATGAAAAGATGAAGTTAAATGATCCAGTTTTAAAACGTTTTGGGGTTAGGGTTGCCAAAGTGAGGATATGTTTTGGAGACTCTCTGGTATAATTTTGAGAAGTTGGAATTGGTTTCCTGTTACTCAGGTTAACCTGATGGACCAAGTTTCATGATACTGATTCTCTTTCTTCTCAGATTAAAAAATAGGAATTATACAACTAATTATTAGTAACAAGGATAAACAACAAAAACTTATCAAGCCATCAAATTCATTTTGCTAAAAGGTAGCTTGATCAAAAGATTTGTATTTTACTTTTTTCCTCCCTTGGATAGGAGGACTTGGATAGTGGTGAACTTGCACATAGCACCTACTTAACACACGTTTATTGAATGAAACTGGACAAAAAGCTAGAATCATGAAGGAGAAGAAATAAAGGGTGTGTGGATAATTCTCAGCCAAATGGAATCATTTGCCTCTGAGCCTCGGGTTCCCCATCTGTAAAACAGGGATCATAATACCTACCTCACAGGGTTATTGTGAGGTTTATGCAAAAGCTTGTATAGAGAGTGTTTTGCAAATTTTAAAGCACCATGTACTGTTATTGCCCTTACTAATCACTATGACTATCATCACAGCTCTTCTTCCCCACAAAGCAATGAGTCATTTATAGTAGAATTTAAGGCATCAGTGATGGGGGAGTAGGGGAATATGTATTTTTGTCTTTCTAGTGACCCTAGAATAAAAATAGTTATTTGACTTTTCTCTACCTATTTATAATGTCAACTTTGACCACAGTCATTCAGCCAATCAATAGGCATTTGTTAAAAGTCTCTAAATGCAAGACATTCTTTATATAACAATTCATAAATGATAAGTTATAACAAATTCTGTAACTATCTTGCTGGAATCCACCCCCTCCCAAAAAAAGTGTCATGCAGTGTTGAGTGCACAGTAGAAGCTAAACAAATTTTTACTAACAGACTAATAAATTGAAACTTGACCCCTTTAAGCAAATAATTCAGAAAAATCCACCACTTTTCCCTCCCATCCTCTCCTCTCATAGGTAAGATAAATGAATAGAGAACTGAAAGGAAAGAGGGAGCCAAAGGAAAAGAAAGCAACAGGAGAAAAGAACACATTTTTGTTTGTGCAGACTTTGAGATAGATTGTAAGCCTGCACCCTAGGGGCACTGAGCACCATGGACAAGGACATCCGACTTACACACATCCTCATCTTTCATAACTCATCCCAAGACTTCTCAGATCAGGATCAGGTCCCAGCCTTTTCCTGACTTAGGCCTGAATTTAATTTCTGCCCACATAATAAATAAGAAGGAATGTGTTTGACAATTTGTCAAATTAGATGTTTTGGAAACTTCTACAGAAATTCTAGGCTATTTAACATGAATGGCTGTTTTAAATTTAAATATTGATTATCACATTCAGGATTGTGGCTTTCAAACATATTCTCGGGGCATATAAAAGGTATTTCTTCTTTGCAAGCAAGTAATGGCCCAGAAAACATTTGGAAAGCCAGAAAAATAGTTACTGAGAAGCTTTGTCTGGGTTTTGGCAAGTCTGGAGTTGTGTGATATGAGACAACATCTTGTGCCATAGAATACTTGAATTATTGTCTTTGAATTCCCACATATCTCTTCACTCAGACTCCCTTGTTATGACTATCTTAAATCTCCTAACCAAATAGGATATACATATTCACTTGTGTTGAAAAGGATTTTAATGGATAATTCAATGGAATTTAATCTATATCCCTGAGACCATTTTCCAGGATTTTTCCCCCCTCAAATTCTTTAAAAAAAAAAAGAAAGAAAAAAAATCAAAGATGTTACTTCTGACATTTGGTCCAATTTAGGATCTACTTTTGAGGGTATAAATCAGTCATTGCAAATTAGCACTGATCTTTAGGCCTAAGGCCTGGAAAAAATTAAAGTTGGGCTTAAATTATACTGTGACCTAAAATTTTAAGTAGAAATTAGAAATACCATCAATATTGCTGGTATTCCTCCAAGTCAAATGTTATTACCATGGTTGGAGAAAATAGCATGTAAGAATAAATTAATTTTGGAAAAATAAAGATTTAAAAAAAATCATTTTTAGAAGAATAACAAAGGAATCAAGATGTGGACATTACATCCCAAGTTTTTTTTTTTTCCCCCAAAATCAACTAATTAGAAAAATGCATTTTCTTCCCCTACTTAGTTTACCAAATCCCTATTTTTCACCCACCTTGGAGACAAGTGCCTTAATTAGTACATCTCATTCTAAGTAATTACTCTGATGGCTGAAAAATTAGTTCTCTACCTTAGTGAAATGACTGTGATGGGGGAATTAATGTCCAAGATGGGAAAGAGACTCGATCTCATGGATGAGTATCCTGTGTTGTTTAATCTCTTTTGCTCTAGTAATATCATCTTCATAAAGTTTTAAGCTTAACTAAGAATTTATAAAGAAGAAGAAAAGCTAGGTGATTACTTAAACCCTCAAATATTGGCTAACTAGGAAAATATTTAGTGGTTATTTGATAGGTTTTATTTTTCAATAAAAGTAATTGATATGTTTTATAAAACATCTGAAAAAAACACCAGCTCCTCCTTAAGAATGTTTTCCACAGTTCTTGCATTCTCAAAGAATTAAAAAAAAAAATTAGTTCCCGAGCTGTGCTTTGAGGATAACATTGATTGTAGTGTCTTTGGCCTTGCTGAACTATATCATTAGATGCCTATTTTCTAGAGGATGAAAGGAAAAACAGATTGAAAAGTTGCATACAGTTATAGAACTAGACCTGAAGAGACCTCTGAGGCCATCTAGGCCACCCCCTTTATTTTACACAAGTAAGGTGATATAAATGTTCAAAGTAAATATGGGGCCAACCTTATTTTAATATGAAACCAATGAAAGAAACTCTCAGTTGAGGATATTGGAACCATCAGCATCCTTAAGTTGGAAAACTTTAAGCTTTCTCTATGGAGAACAGAGGCTATGTTTACCTGGAGGAAAACCAAGAGAGTAGAATGAACAAATTAATATGTTATGTAATCATAATTTGCATTCTTCATATAAATCCAATCTGGTTATATAGTGTATTTTTAATGTTGTTTGTAGACTTTTTGCTAGTATTTTATTAAAAGCTTTTGTGGAAATATTCATGAAAAATATTGGCCTATGATTTTCTTTCTCTTCTTTGTCTTTCCCAGGTTTTCACATTAAAACCATATTTCTGGCATAGAAAGAATTTGATAGGATCACTTACTTTCTAATTCCTTTAACCCTTTCTTTTCTCTTCCTCCCTTTCCTTCCTTCCTTCCTTCCTTCCTCCTCTCCTTTTCTCTTTTACCTCATGCCATGTTCTACCCTATGAAGCTGTTTTGCTTTTTTCACTCTTCCCTTCCCAGTTCTGCCTTTCCTCTTGAACTCCTCCACTGTCCTCTGCCTGGCCCATCCATTCTCTGCTGAGTTTATTTTCGCACGAGAATCTTTGTGTGTTTAAGTATGATCTCAACCTACCATTGACCAATTAAAAATGATGCCCACTTTCCCTACTTCTTCCATTTTATGCTGTACATAATGGTTAGACTAAATAGGAACATAAATTTAGATCTGGATGGAACCTTAGCACCATTGAATCCAACCAGTTCATTTTACAGATGAGGAAACTGAGGCCTATAGAGGTTAAATGACTTGCCTAAAGGTACACAGGAAATAAGTGACAGAGCTAGAATCTTCTTGTGGACACCAGTTATGAGAAATGGTAATTTCTGTCCCCTTCTTCCTCATTTATTTCCTAGTGTATATTATTTTTTTCCTTTCTTAAAACCATCAAAATAAGAGAAAACCAGCTCCAGACCCTCTATTTGTCTTAATGCCATCTTGTTTCTTCTTTCCCTTTTAGAATATAAAAATTTCATCATGTAGCCCTTTCCAATTGCGCAAATATATTTTACATTTCTAGATTTCTCTTGACTCATATGTTCACATTCAGTTATTACCAGGAATTTTTGAACATTTTCTATTCCATAAAAGGTTCATTTCTCCCCTTGTAGGACGTTATTCTTACTTGCAGGCCTTTATCTTTTGCCTTTTAGAATATTGTATTCTGAAATTTACTATCTTTTATAATAGTAACTGACAAGGTTTTTATGATGCTGACTGTGCTTCCTTAGTACTTGAACTCTTTCTTTCTGGATTCTTAAAGCATTTTTTCTTTGACCTGGAAGCTCTGAATTTTGACTCTGATGTTCCTAGGAGTTTTCATTTGGGAGTTTCTTTTAGGAAGTGACTGGTAGGTTCTTTCTATTTTTCTTTGCCCTCTGGTTCTAATGAATCTGAGCATTTTTAATATATGATTTTTAACTATTATATCAGCATTTTGTTTTTGTTCATAGTTTTTAGGGAATCTGATGATTTTTAAATCTTCTCTCCCTTCACCAGTTTTCCTCATCAGTGTCTTTTTTTTTGTAGAAGATACCTTTACATTTTCTTGTACTTTTTCAAGTTTTTAATTTTGTTCTAACATTTCTTATTTTTACGCAAAGTTTTTGACTTCTATTTGCTCCATTCTAGTTTCCAGGAAGTCTATTATTGGGTAAGATGTACTGCCTTCTTTTCTAAGCTAATTATTCTCCTTCCAATTCTTTTTTCCAGAGCTCTTATTTCACTTACATTTTTATTTGTTATGTTTTGCTTCATTTCGTTCAGATATTCTTTAGGTCATTATGGCCCAGACATTTTCTTCCCTCTGAATCTACTTTTAGTTGTTATAAAGTTACTGTCTTCTTCTGGATTTGCATCTTGGGAATCTCTAGGACCTTAATATTTCTTTATAGTGATCATTGTATTCTATTTACTTATGTCTCTAGCCTCAGTACTGGTATTTCTCACAATAATAAGAAAGTCGTCTGAGGTGACCACCAAGGTCTTACAACTTATGATTCTAAGACTATGTTTAATCATTTAATCTTTGTACCTTATGCTGCTCTAGAAGGACCAGGGTTCCCTTTCCCCTAGCAATAAGGATTAATTTTTCCTAAAAGGCAGCAGAGCTGTCCTTGAGACTTGAATGGCCTCTGCCTTCTTGGACACAGCTTCTTAGTCACCTAAGGGCATGGAAAGTTAGGTCCCCTCTAACTTGGAGGATTTCTGAGGACCATAAGAGTCACCATACCCTACAGATGCATTTCTATTCAAAGTTAGGGTGGAGGGAGAGTACATCCAGAGAAGTTATGTACCACTATATCCTTGTTGCATATCTTTACTATATTAGAGCAAAGTAAACCCCCATTTGTTAATTATTCAGTGACTTGCAAATACCTTATTTTGTCCTGACATTGAAACTGAATAGGTTGCTGGTATTAAGCTTGCCTGTAATAGCAACATCATAGGATTATGTGTTTTGGTGGAGGGATTTATCACACCAGGAGTTACTCAACCTGGTGAAAATACAGACCTTTTACTTGTTCTATTTTCTTGGAGGCCTTCAGCTAACCTTAATTATGGAATTGTGCATCACAATGAATTCTATAAATATATTATGAGTTGTTTTTTGTTTCTTTTTAAAGAAACATTCTATGTCAAACAAATAGAATATGCTTAGTTAATTCTTAAGCAAATATTTCAGATAAAGTTTTACTACTTCTTCTTCCTACTCTCTTCTCTAACTATTCTTAAAGATAAGAAAATGGAGAACTGTGTATATGAGATCTCAAGGGAAACAAAGGGAAGCAGAAGAAAAGAATGGGGTTAAGGGTACATTTCGGTATATGGACATATGGATGAATATGATACGTATGCTCCAGAGAGACCAAATCCTCATGTATTCATATCACAAAGGCAGATATGTACGCACGCATGCACACACACACGCGTGCATGCACACACGCACACACACATACACACACACACACACACACACACACTCCTCTTCTTACGAGGCTTCCCTAAATCCTTTCAGATCAGGATGAGATCCTGATGTTTTTCTTTCTTGTGCTTTTAGCTAAATATTTAGTTCCCCAGACAGCATACCAATGTACGTAAATGATTTTGTTCACAGATACTTTAAAACATCCTTACTTACTCTGATAGGTCAATACCAGCGGGTGGCATTGATGGATACCAGTTGTAGCACTTGCACTATCCTTCTGTGATCGATCGTTCTCATTGCATAGCCAACTTACCTCCTTTTCCATAGTATGTGTCCTTGATGATGACTTTTTTTCCACTTCTGTTGCACAAGTCATTGTTGTAATACACTACAGATTACTTACACCCACCATACAGCTTTCCTTTGCCCTTTGTGTGACCTGTAATTTTGATTCTTTTAAAATTCTGGTCTTCTGTGATTCTGAGCTATGTAACAGCCCTTAGAGAATATAGGTTATTAAAAATGTGCTTTGTGGCAAAGAACGGCTTGGGATTATTGAAAGCATTACACAATTTCTCAAATACAACCCAATACATTCTTCTCCTACCTAATTCTAGGCCCAGCTTATTGTCCATTGAAAGTACCTGTGTTTAAGAATAGTTTTGTTCTACCCCATTTTCACAGCAGTTATATTTCATCGTTTACTACCTTTAAAACAGTCAGCAGTCACTTCCCTTTCGTCCTTATACAGTTTGAAAGAAGGTGAAAACTCAAAATTAGGGACACAAATTTTTTAATAAGTTTTGCTCAAGATATTCACAATATTAGCTTAAAGTCATTGTTGAGAAGAGGTGTGTGATTATATCTTGTTTGGCTTCTGCTCTGGAATTAGCTAGGCCACCAGCTGGGGACAAGCCCACTTTTCTGCTTTGTTTATATTCATTCCTTACGCTTGTCCAGGATAGGAAATGGAATAAAATAGACTTACTGTTCTCAGGACCTAAGTGGACCTATCCACCCCGTGGTAGTACTGGGGAGCTAGTGTTTGTTACATGTTTGTCAAACTCTTGTCTTTGGGGTTAATGACAGCAAAATAATTGTGACCATTAAATACGGCTAATTTCTGTAATGTCAACTAAGGAGAGCAGTTGCAAATGAATTTGTCTCTTTGGGAAACAATAATTTTTCTCTTGAAGAAAGCCTTACAGGGATGAGACTTTTCAGCAGACATATGAACATACTAATATTAAGGATTAAATACTTTGATATCTGGATGAAAATGAAGCAGTGCTAAACTTGATCCAGTGAGCTTGGGATTTATGAAGTGGAACAGTTTCTGTACACAACCTTAATTGGCTTTTTGGGGAAAGTGTCATTGAAGTAGACAGCAATAATTTAGAATCATGGCAATATTAAATTAAAGAACATTAAACAGACAAAGAATTAGAAAGTGAACATTGAAAACAAGAAAAGAAAAACTAAACTGGGAATAAGTAAGGAAAATAGTATAGGATATCAAAAAAGGCAAGCACATGTATTTCAAAATGTCTGTGTTTGGTACCTTTCAACCATTTGGAGCAATGGTATTATAGAGCACTGAATTTGGAATCAAAATTCCTGGATTCTACCAACTATGCAAATCACTGCCTTTGTGATCCTGACCAAATTACTTCACTTCTGAAAGGGACACTAAGACTGATTTAGAAACCTGTGAATAAATCAGAGTTCAAGATCTAGTTCTGCTATAAGGCATCAGTTCCCTCATCTGAAAGAGATATAATAATATTAGCCACTGCTTACCTTATAGGCTTGTTGTAAGAAAGAGTTTTGCAGCATGTTGTTATTATTATTATAAGAATGGCAGTTATAAAGGGCATAGCACCAGCCCCCCAACTCTCCAAGCTCTACCTTTTCCTAGGCTGGTTCTAGCCCACTCACCCCAATCTATGCGTATTTGACAGGTTTAGGTGATTCCCCAAAGGTGGTGGGTACATGACTAAGACACTGGTAACAACTTACTCTCAGGGTAACCCAGATGTAAGAAAACATACTCCTGTTGGCTACTTCTGTGGCTTTTGGGGCCCCATCAGTGTTTCTCATTTACACAAATCAGTCACAATGATACCATTAACTCTTAAATAGGAAGGATTTACTAAACAAGAAGACAGAAGCAAGTATTCTCATGACAGAATATTTACTATATAGGATGCAACTTCAGGAATTTTTTTTAAATCCACCCACAAGCCTAGGTCTCATTGTCTCACCAATACATACAATGTACATGGAAGTAGAGGGGGCACAAACTTACAGAAACCTAGTGGTTGTGAAATGTGAGGAAGGACGCTTATATGTCTGGAGCAGCTCAAAATTCTAGACTGCATGGGTAGATGTCTGTGGTCTCTAAACAGTCTATGCCATAAGCCTTATACTGTAAGCCTAAGGTCTACAGAACTTCCCAGGTCTGCTCCACTTGATTAGGTGTTTATGCAGTGTGACATTGTCTCAGTAAAAAGCAGTTCACATTAATCCTGGATCTGCAAAGCTACTCAGGTCTTGCTATCCTATAGGCATTAAGGAGTTTTCATTTCTTTAGCCATAAAGAGCAGTTAAGGGCAAGGGCAACATAGGCAAATCTTTGAGGAGTTTCCTGTCTTTCAAGCTGTGGAAGATACGAGAGAGCAAGGCAGCCTTTTCCTTAGCCGTCTCTTCATGGAGAGCAGAGGATTCTCCTTTCCTTGATTTCTTTCCTTTCCACCAGCAGAGCCCTTCCCCAATCAGATCAGCATCCTACATCACCAGGAGAGCCTCTAGTCAATTGGTTTCAACTCTGGTAGCTCTTCAACTCCATAGACTTCTTTCTTTCTTCCCTTCTCTGGCCTCTGAAATCTTGGCTTCTGCCAACACTTTTTCTTAGTGGTCTCTCTTGTTTGTTAGCTTCTCCCATCCTTCTCCTTTACTCTGTTTTCTCATTTGCTGACTCCTCATCTTCTGATCTGTATTTGAGTGGTGAGCCATCTCTTAACTCAGATGGAGTAATCTACAATCCACATTTCTATCAGATGAGGACAGATAGTTAATGTGGAGCTTTCCTCTAGTCCCCAAATATTTCTTTGATTCAGTCTATCCATAACTCTTACCAGCAATACCTTTCAGAATCCTGAAAATAATCCTTTTCAAATTAATTGCTGGGAAACAGTAAACCCTTCACCATCTTTACCATTGCTCAGTACCTTTTCCTCCGCAGAGCTGTTCTCTCTCAGCTCATCTCAAAACTTTTATCTGAGGAGCTGCTTTTCTTGCGGGTTTTCTCAGCACAGCCTGTGTTTCTCCTCATCCTTCTTTTCTCGGTTTCACACAAAATGTCCTTTTCCTTTCCTGTTATCAAATAAAATATCTGCAGAAGAAAGGCGCAGTGCCTTACGTAAGTACTAAGATTTTTAGAATTTACGAAGACACCAGCATTGGGCTGTGGGCTGTATAGTCCAGTGGTCTATGTACTTTTCCCACAGAGACTTTCACTGTTCATTTTAATTCCCAAAAGACATTGCATCAAATTTAAATGTTTAATGAATCAACAAACAGTTCAGACTAGTGACTTCCTGTTTTACACGAGTAACTAAGACTATGTTTATAGTGTAGCCCTTTCTTTCATATCATAATGATGCCAACAATATTATTACTCAGCATCTGTATTATTCCTAATGGATTTTATAAAATGTGTGTGCATATGTACATATAATGTATTCTGAAAAAGCAAGAAAAGTCCCAGCCTTGAAATTGTCACATTAATTTTTCACTTTTGCTGAGTCTGAATGTAACAATCTTGGGACATTAAGATTGTAACTGTTAAATTAATGCTAGGAGGTATTAGCTCTGTGCTGGCATATTGCATTAATGGCTCCATGAGTTCAATCAGATACACTGCCTCCAGTGTCTTTGGGTAATAGTATTTAGTAGTTCTCAAATGGACTGCTGAGAAAGATGAAATACAATCTTGTATATTATCTTTGAGTTGAAAAAACTGGTAACAAAAGTATTTTCTTGCTGATATCTATGTTATTAACCTTTGTGTAATCACCTTGTGGTACAGATGCAACCATAGATTTGCACTCTTGCTAAAGTAGATGTGTCTTAGGGACATCTAGGAATGGTATGGTTGAATAGAGCAGAAAGAAAATGTTCTTTTAAAAATCATTGAGTCAGATAATAATATGAGGGTACACTCTGAAGACAGCCAGAGAGAAAAACTGAAGCATGTGGACTAAGCTTGGGTTTTTGGTTTTTTTTTTTGGCAGAACTTGGAGAAAGTTTGTGTGGAATTCAACCACAAGGAGTTGTTTGAGTTCTATAACAAGGTCTGTATTTTTAAAAGGGACTTTTGATATATGGTATTTTAAGTTGCCTTCACTTTATAAATTTGTGTTTTTAAATACTCAATTATGAAGTGGTGTATGCTCAACTTCCCTTATAAACACCTCATGTTTCACAGTGGGAAACGTTGCCTAAATGAATAAAATCTGACAAAAGCAGGAAAATGATGGGAGTGGTTTTAATTAAAGCAGTGGGTTTGTTAATCCATATGTAAAACATTAACTGAAGAGGCATGTATTCACAGTCGTGATCTTTTATACATAGGTAATGTTGAAATCGCCTCATTTCGGTGCTGAGGATGGAAGAGCGATATAGGAGACAAGATGAAGATTCAGCTTTGAACATATTCAGTGTTCTGTAAAAATACTGATTTTAAAATCTAGCAAAAAACAGTACCTCTCTTACTGCCCTTTTAAAACCTTGTTATTATGCAGTAATAATTTACCAGAAAAACAGCTGGACACATTAAAAACAGTAGCATTTAGGCAATCTTTTAAAAATTGAATAGCAAAGTTACAGCACTGAATTCTAAAATCTTCATAAAAAACAAAATGTATTCATTCAGGGCTTTTTTTATTGCTTTGTGAATGGATTTCATATGCATGGTTTTGACATAGTTCTTTCTATTCTATTTGCATGTTTCTAAACAAGGTTTCACATGAATTTTTCACCCCCTCTTCTTCTTCTCTTTTTTCTTGTAAATAGCTAGAGACCATGCAAGCACAGCTGGATTCCCTTATGTGATGTTTTCGAAGACTGTTTTTTCCATCGCGCTCCTGCCGCCTCATTATTTTGTATTGAAGATAGATTACCAAACTGTGCTTTCTGAAGGACTCAGTGACTGTCTTCCTGTAAAATTATATGGCTTATCTCCTCTTAGACCACTAACATTAGCCAAGGGAGATTGTTGTTAAGAGTATTGCAGTGCTAATTGACTTTGTCTTGGTTTTTTGGGTCAATAGCCATTGTTAAGAACACTTTTATTAAAAAGAAAACAAAAGCTAATACCATATTGTTTTACTGTTGTTTTTATTGCCCAAAAATTATTCACTTTTACATGCTTGATGACATCTTATATATTTATGTGGTCCTAATGATAAAATTTACAGTGTGGATATTAGCAGAATATAAAACTTAGGTAGTCACAGTAGCAGTAATATAAACCAACCAACCACACGTACAAGTACTGATATTATTATAATCCTTGTACGTAATAAGAATTATATGTAGTTAGAAAATAGTTGGGGAAAGAAATTTGGCATTTTATACTAAAATATTATAAGAGAGTTGTAGTCTCACATTACATAATTTTATATGCTATCAGGTTTTTAGGTTTTGTTTTGTTTTGTTTTTTGCCAGACACAATGTTCTATTATTCATTCATTCAGTCAGTCAATCATGAAACAATTTATCTCCTTCTATGTTCCCAGGCACTGTGCTAAGCACCAAAGATACAAAAAAAGGCAAAAGACAGTCTGTGCCCTCAAGGAGCTCACAGTCTAACAGACTGTGTCTTCATATTGCAAATCAATATTCAGTAATAGGTAGCATGAGAGAAGGACTCAGAGTAGATTGCTAAGAAAATTAACATATTAGCTTATTAATTAACTTACATAATGTTAACACTTGAATAGGTATCACTGAGTATTTCTACTATAGCTGCTTTTTCCAATCTTCTGTTAGCTTAGTCAATATATTTTTTTATCATTGGAACTAGCTGGACTGAAGTTCACAATGACTTAATTTGCGTCAGTTATCTGTGAGATGAATGAATAGATGAATCAACGAAAAATCATTTAGTTAGCACTGGGCTTAGTTACAGCAGCATTATAGTTGAGTTGTACCCTGGAGCAGGAGAGGGTAGTAGGTTCTAAAGTCAAATGGTAAAGTAGAAATTACTAAGGTCAAAATTATCCTTGAGAATTCTCTAAATTGATAAAGTACACTGCAGTATATTTAAAAAATATAGCTGGGAAGGGGCTAAGCCCTCTTTAAAAGAAAGCAATCCATATCAGACAACCAATGGATCTGAGATTGTTGATATGGAAATAATCGGATCTAAATTTTATTTTTCACAAAACCCAAGTAAGCAATTGATTAGGGCAGCTGTAAGAACCCAGGACTTCTACTCAAACAGAAGACAAAAACAGAGAGACTCCCCAAACAGATAAATTGATGGGTGGGGGTGGTGGTGGTGGGGGTGGAATGCTCTTGAAAAGGTGTCACGATTAAGTGTTAGCCATTAAAGGGTAATCTCACAATCACATAACTGTTTCTTCTTTTATCACCGGAGGTGAAAGAAGATGTAAGAAAGAAAAAGGGAACATAGCAGTTCCCTTCTAGGGAACGAGGAATGGCAGTGAGGCCAACTAAGGTTGACCTCTCATTAACTATTTCAACCTAAACAGAGTGAATAGAATGTCAGTGTGTATGACGAAGAGGAAATTCTAGAATCACACACAATGGCTGGAGATGCTCACGCTATGAAAGGCACAAGGGAAATGATGCTGGCTGAGATTAACAGTAGATTAATGTCTCCTGTCTCCCCTTCATTCTGCTTAAACTCAGTGAGTGGAATGGTGAGCAGAATGCCTGCTCTATTTAAATAGACATTTTTTTAGGCCCAACATGCACAATTGAACTCAGGTAAGTTAAAAGAATATGTTTTATGATTCCACTGTACTTAAAAATGAAGTGTCCAATCCAAACACAGTCACAGAGACCAAAAGAAGTTTAAAATCTGAACGAGACTGTTTTTATTTCACCTAAAGGACTTTGATTTCCAGAAGCTTCCTACAACTAACAATCGTAGCCATGGACATTTATGCATTATTTTTATATGAGATCTATAATAGAGGGTAACACTTTCAAATGCTCCTTAAGTAAACTTTAAATATAGGGAACATGATTGTGTAGATACTTTTTCAGATTATTTGCAGGAACCAAGTATAGACCATTTGATTGACTTTTAGTTTAATCTTTTTAAAGTAGTAACATGTATTTATAAGAAAGGCAGTGTGGTGTAATGAATGGAGAACCACTCTCAGTTAGGATGACCTTGGTATAAGTAACACCTCTGACACCTACTGGCTCTGTTACCCTGGGCAAATCACTTTGGCCCTCTTAGGGCCACCAGATAGCTCTCTAGGACTGTAAGTAACAGAGCATCTGCCAGTCTCTTTTAGGTAAAGAGACTATATACCATTGAAATCATAAGTCCAATTAAAACAAAAAGTATTTATAAAGCATTGGTAAAATATGAAAATGAGGTTGCTTTTCATTACTTCCCTGTGGAATTATACGCATACACAAGATCCTAGAGTTGGAAGGAACCTCAGAAACCATCTAATCCAACCCATACCTAAGCAGGAAGCTCCTCTACAACATTCACCAAAAGGGGTTATCCAGATTTCTGTTTGCGAGATTTCTGTTGCCAGGCTGTACTTAGAAGGAAGTTATTACCTCCCAAGTCAGCAGTCCAATCCACCATTTGATGGTTGCAATGGTTATTAAAGCTTTTTTTTCTTTTCTTTTTTTACAGTGAGTAGAAATTTACCCCCTGCAGCATTGCCCCTAATTCAGTCTAATTATTTTGTATATTAACAAAAACTTCCCACTGTGAGATCCAGACTGAGTACTGATGCTGATTTTGGAGATACTAACATGGTATCCAAATGGGAAGACCAGATTTTGTATAGGTAGATTCTCCCAAATTAACTCCCTATTTAGATTTTTAAAAATAAAAAAGGAAATATATCTTTAGTTTACTATTAATGTCTTTTAGTTTTATTATTGTTGTTAATAATAAAAACTAGCATTTGCATAGTATTTTCAAGGTTTTTGAAGCACTTTGCATATATCATTTCATTTTATTCTTACAACAATCTTGGGAGGTAAATATGAGGAAACTGAGGCAGAGATTAAGTAAATTGCCCAGGGTCATACAGCTAGCAAATGTCTGAGGTTGTATTTGAATTCAGGTCTTCCTGACTTCAAGTCTAGTGCTCTATACACAGTGGCACCATCTAGCTGCCTCTATTAATAATTAATACTTATATAGTTCTGCTAAAAGCTATATTACTAAATTATCTCATTTGTTCCTCACAACAATCCTGTGAGATAGGTGCTATTAATTATTCTCCATTTTACAAACGAGGAAACTGAGGTTGAGAGAGGTTGTGACTTCATCAGGGAAATAGCTGTTAAGTGTCTGAGTCAGGATTTGAACTCAGGTCTTCCTAATTTCAAGTGCAATATTCTATCCACTCTACTACCTAGCTGCCTCTAGTTTTATAACATCACAGTCATTTACCAATATATTCTCCACTTTATCTTCCCCTACCACCACTGAGCCTTCCTTATAACAAAAATAAACAACTAAGCCAGACTTAGTAAACATGTCCAACAGTTTGTGCAATATTTTGTACCTGATATCCCCAGACTCTTTGTCAGATATAAACAGTATTTTTCCTTGCAATTAATCAGAGTTCAGCCATTGCTTTTTTTTTCCAGGTTATCATATCACTGTATGTTCTCATCTCTTGGGTTTGCTTTCTTCATTCTGCATCACTATGTACAACTCTTCCCATGTTTCTCTGAATCCCAGTCATTTTTCATTCATGGTACAATAATGTTTTATTGCATTCATATACCACAATTTGTGCAGCCAAGCCCTAGCTAGGCATCCACTTTGTTTTCAGATTTTTGCTACCACAAAAAATTCTGCAATAGATATTTTTATCTTTCTGTCATTGAACTCAGTGGGATGTATGCCTTGAAGTTGGATCCCTGGGTCAAAGAGTACAGTTTAGTGACTGTCTCACATAATTTAAATTGTTTTCCAGTAGATTACGTTCTCTTCCCATAGTCCCACCACTATTTCCTTCTTTTATCATCTTTACCAATTTGATGAGTGAAATTTAAGAGTTGTTTTTGCTTGCATTTTTCTTAGTGATTTGGAATATCTTCATATGATTATTAGTCATTTAGAAAAAAATGTTCATAAATGAAATAAAAGTTTCTGGAAGTACCAACTTTTGGGGGCAGCTCAGTGGTGCAGTGGATAGAGCACCGGCCCTGGATTCAGGAGGACCTGAGTTCAAATCCGTCCTCAGACACGTAACACTTACTAGCTGTGTGACCCTGGGCAATTCGCTTAACCCCATTGCCTAACCAAAAACAAAACAAAAACAAAAACAAAAAAAAAAGAAGTACCAGCTTTCAGGAAGTTGATTTGGTACCACCAAACTACATAGAAATGTACTGCAGATGTTAAGGAAACTGTAGGATCCTGAAACTGGAAGGGATGCTAGGGGTCTAATCCAAACCCTCATTTTGTGGGGGGGAAATGAGTCACAGAGAGGTTAAGTAATTTGCCTAGTATCCCAAAGTTAGCAAGTAGTCAAAGCTGGGATTCCAACACAGCTTATTTCTAAATACAAATTCACTATTCTGTCTGCTAAACCATGTGCCCCCAGCCCAAGTTCAGAAAGATTTGAGTCAAGGGCACTAGAGAGAGGACAAGTGGAAGATCCAATTCCAACTAAGAGCACAATTAAACCTAAAATATTTTTAATTGCTGATAACTCTATACCCTGTGAGACCACATTGTTATGATTTTCAAGTAAAAGAAAATATGATATGCCCAGAGAGTACTAAATGTATACTGCTTTTTCTGGGAGAGAGGAGAAGAAATTGTGCTCTGTCAAAAAGGTGCCAGTGTCTCTAGAAGGAAAAAAAAAGAATCTATTAAAATACCTGTTTTCAAAATAAAGATTCATCAGAAATAGAATTCTTCCCTCAATGCCAGCCTCTCTTGAGTTTCGCTACATCTAGATAGATCTATGTGATGACAGATAGTAAATAGATCCAGAAGTTTCCTGCTCAAGAGTTAAATCCCTAGCCAGGAAGACTTGTTTTAATAAAATTTGTGTTTATTTTTTACAAAAACTACATTATTATTATTCAGTAGAACTGTAGGGAATACCCAGCTTACATATGGGCTATCTTCCAAAAGGTTTGTATAAATGAACTTTAGTAGTAGGTAATGTGCTGGACCTAGGGTTAGGAAAAGCTAGGTTCAAGTCATGACTGAAATTTACTAACTGTATAACCCTGTACAAGTCATTTGACCACTCAGCCTCAGTTTTCTAATCCACAAAATGGGAATAATAAAATGTCATCCCTTGTGGGGCCTTTGTGAGGCTAAAATGAGATGTGTGCCAACTCTGTTGCAAGTTTTAAAAGTACTATATAAATATCAACTGTTATCAACTATTATTAAATCAAGTTTTAGAAACTTGAAATGCTTTTTTCTTCATAGAAACAATGTTCTAACTCATGGATAGGTTCCCAGGCAAGCCCACAAAAACATATTTAACCCATAAAGCAGCTGAACTACATTCCAGTAGAGAGTCACATGGTAAAAGCAGAGGTTTTTTTTTCTCTTCCCCTTTCTTTAGTGCATGAATGGTCTTAGGTGAAATTTTGCAATAAATGAAGTTTGTCTGTTATCCTTCTTCCTCCCTTTCTGCATCCCACTCCAACAATTCTAGTGCTCTACTTCCTGATTATCTGCTGCCCTTATGATGACTTAAAGCTAGGTTGCGAAGTGATAGAGCGCTGGGCTTGGAATCAGAAAGACTCAACTTTTTGTATTCAAATCTAGCCTCAGACACTAGCTATGTGACCCTGGGCTAGTCACTTAACCCTGTTTGCCTCAGTTTTTTCATCTGTAAAATGAGCTGGAGAAGGAAGTGGCAAACCACTCCAGTGTCTTTGCCAAGAAAACCCCAAATGAGGTCATGGAGAATGAAACAACACAAGCCCCATTACCTAAAGTGCTTCCTGACGCACAACCATCTCTCTCCTCATCTCCTCACAGGTCTCCTCAGTGTAATGGTCCCAGGTGTGGGGACCAACAGTAAAATGACTGAGGTACCCTTTACCATCCAAGGTATATTTGCCTGTTTAAAAAGAGATGATGATAAACCAGCTAAACCTAATTTTTTTGCATTTTTACTGTAACAAAATGAAAAAAAAAATATGGTGCAGTATGAGATATATTGGGGCAGAAGAATTTATCACATAGATAGGTGCCCTGGCCATGAGAGAGAAAGACATATAGGTACTTTGTGAATCTGATATTGCCTGTATATGTTCTTTATGATTCAGCAATAGATTTTTAGGTTGCATTTTAAGAAACTGCATACAAGGGTGAGTCAATAAATGTGGTGAATTTAAAATTATATTCAGAATAAATTAAGAACAAATGCTTTCTTTCATTAGCAACTTTATATTGCAAAAACAGTCTGGACTGCAGATAGAGGAATAAGACTTTATGGAAGTGTTTGAATCATAGGTAAATAATGCCTATAGAATGAAAATAAATTAGTCCCCCTCACACTATGCATTTTTAAAGACTTTTTTTTCAATAGGTTTTGCAATCACATCAGAAAATGGAACAAATAGTTATCTCTTTCCAGCTAACTTTGTTTTCCATCAGCTCTTCTGCTTGGTTTTGATGCCATCGATGTCATGCTGCCATACCAAGTACCCTCTATTGCATCTCCCTACTTTTTCTTATTTGTATCCCCAGCATTTAGCATAGTGCCTGGTACATAGGCATTTAAAAAATGTTTACAGGGGCAGCTAGGTGGCTCAATGGATAGAGCACTGGCCCTGGAGTCAGGAGGACCCGAGTTCAAATCTGACCTCGGACCAAACACTTGACACTTACTAGCTGTGTGACCCTGGGCAAGTCACTTAACCCCAATTGCCTAAAAAAAAAAAGTTTACATACTGTCTCTATATTAAACTAAATTGGAGCTGATAGCTTACCTCTCAAGTCATTAGGAAAAGATACCTCCCTCTCCTATTGAGCAGGTTAATTGTACATATTTGGGAGATGTTTTAGCCACACTATATTTGTACAAAAATTATTATCCCAAATAATCAACATAATAATTATTTTAACTGAGATAATTTTGCAGTCTGAATTTTTATTCAATAGCAAGTGGTATGATTATGATAAGAAAAAAACCATATATTTTAAAATATTTAGCCTAAAAATAGAATAATTACTATGTGATCAATAAGGGAGGTCAATAGGAGAAACTCAAAGTTTGGATTGGGCAGTTAATTCTGTTTACCTTTTTCTGTTTATTTGTAGATTATTTTACTCTAATTTATTTGTAAATTAGGCAGTTAGGTAGCTCAGTGGATAGAGTGCCAGATCTGAAGTCAGGAAGACCTGAGTTCATATCCTGCCACAGATACTAGCTGTATGACCGTGGTTTAAAAAAAAATCACTTAACCTCTGCCTCAGTTTCCCCATTTCTAAAATGGGGGTAATAAAAAACACCTACCTCCCATGATTGTTGTTAAGATCAAATGAGATAAATATAAATGTGAAACCTTTAGCATAGTACTTGGAAAATAATAAGTGTTATCGAAATATTAGCTATCATTATTATTATTAAATTAAAAAATAAAATTTCTTATTTTTGAATATTCTTTCAGATTTTGTGTAATTGAAACATAATATCTATATCTCATGATTATTTGATAACATGGATTCTAAAATCTATAATCTTCAAGTAATTTTGAAGTTGGTTTTATCCCATATAAAATTTAAAAACAGACTTTAAAAAATATTTTTGAAAAAATCTAATTATTTGTATGTACTCTGCTCCCAACTTATCCTCAGACTTCCCTTAGGTCATTAGCTTTTATATGCTTAGTATGATTCTTCCACCATGGTAGTAAACAATTCACTTGAAATTCATTGTGTAAGTTATATGAAAGACTTGTTAAAAAGAAAAAAAAAATGATGTCAATAAAAATGCAAAAAAAAACCCCATCATGATACCCTTTATGAAACTGAATAATTATTAGATATGATTTTATAGTCTTCATGTAGCATTAAATGCTAACTCCTTGAAATTTTACCTGATCTCTTCACTTGGTAGTAACCTCTCCTTCAAGCCTGTTTATATGCATCTGTTTTAACCATATATTATGCATCATATGATGTTGCAGATGCTTTATATATGATATTTCAATATATTAATATATACATATATATGTCATATCCCCCCCTGCAAGTTAATGAGGAAGGGACCATACCTATTTAAGTTTTGAATATCCTCCAGCATCTAGCACAGTACTTTGCACATATGTACTTAAATGTTTATTGATTTTAGTTGAAAAAGATGGTCTAGTCATATGGCCAACAAAATGGACTCCCCTGTTCCCCTAATTCTACTCCCTCTAAAAAAAGAATTGATCCCCAAATGTAAAACAGTTATTGAATCTATAGAGAAAACCCCCCAAAAGATTAAAGACTTATGAATTAACATTGGAGGACACAGATTCTTAAAGCCCACATTCAGCATCATGTCCTACATAGTCCTTAACAGAGATGCATACACCAACCTACAGGCTTGTGCCAGGGACCCACACAGGTGCTGAGGGTTAGAAAGTAAAGTGGCAGTGGCAGTTCCTGAGGGACAACTAAATCTGCATTTTTTGATGCACAGCACATGCTGACATCTTGCATCAGTACACAGGAGACTGTTTCCAGAAAGATGACCCAGAATGTCAGAAAGTACTTCCATCAATCACCCCTATGAAAGAGAATTAGTTTCAGGCTGCAAAGGGCAGGATAAATATGATTAAGAGGAAATTGAAATCCCACATAGGTGAGGAGATAGTAACAGAGTATGTTGCTATCCTAAGTAACCTCAAATGTCCTGCCCTAGACAAATTAGATTCCAGGGCATTGAGAGAACTTGCAGATGAGACTGATGAATCACCATAATCTTTGAGGAATTGGGAAAATGAAAGAGATGCCAGAAGACTGGAGATGGGCAAATGGTCCTATTTTCAGAAAGGAAGAAACACAGATTACCTGGACAGTAGATTAATAAAGTAAGCCCCCAACACAATTCTAGAATTGATTTATTATTGAGCAGAGAGTTTATGAACTCTTGGGCAATGGTAATGCTTGTATATAAGTAAGTGGCTGCCTATTACTAATGAAGACGTATTCGTGAAAAGTGGCATAAAAGCCATTAGGAAGCAATATCTGTTGGTTAGTAAAGAAGATATGGTGCTCATGTAACAAAAATTCATTACAGAAGAATGCTACAAGAGTTACATTGGCATCCACAAAATATTAAAGGTTATGAAAAGATATGACCAAGAATCACATGGAATAAGAAGATGTGGATGCAGGAAATAATGGTATAATCTGCACTAATTAGATCGGGGACCCATGGAAGTACTGAAGAATGTACTTACTGATGCACTGAAGAAAGTACATACTTTATGAGTGCTTTAAAAGAACAGGCATGTCTAGAAGACAATAGGGGCTCACTAATAACAAGATATTAACATAATTTGCATAGTTTTAAATTTCTTTTGTTGTTCTGACCTTGACAAACATCAGCAAATACAAGTATTTCCATACACAAATAACAATAGAAAAAAAGGGTTGTGCACAAAACCACAAATCTCCATTATACACATCTTGAATTTTTAAAAATATGTAAGCAATGTATCACCTTAGTTCCAAAGCTTCCCTGGTTGTGTTTCCCTCTGAGCCTCCTTACATTCTCTTTAGCATTTCTTAAACTGCTTCATTTACATACTTATCCCTCTCTCTCTCTGTCTCTCTTTCTCTCTCTCTCTCTCTCTCTCTCTCTCTCTGTGTCTCTCTGTCTCTCTCTCTGTCTCTGTCTCTGTCTCTCTCTCTCTCCCCCAACGTACTCTCTCAAACATAATATTGCCCAGGAAAGCAAATCCACATTTATTCATGTCAAGAAGTTAATGTCTCATTCTGCACTCCTACTGCTTCAACTCTGCTAGCAGTGGGAAAAATATTTCATCAACAGTCTTCAGGAATCATGTTTGGTCTTTGAATTAATCAGAGTTGATGCATTTTTCAAAGTTGCTTTTCTTTACAGTGTTGTTACAGTATAAATTATTCTATTACTTCTGCTAATTTCATCCTTCATCACTTCATTCAAGTATTTCTATGTTTCTTTGAAAATATTCCTTCCATATTTTATTATAGAAGAGTAATATTCTGTTTATACTCATATAATATAATTTGTTAACCCACTCCCCTAAGTCATGAGTATACTATTAATTTCTAGTTCTATAAGCCAAGTAGTGTTATCACTGGGTATGAACAGGTAAGTGATTTGGTGGGGAGGAGTATAATTCCAAATTAATTTTCAGAATGGTTGTACCAATCCTCAACTCCACCAACAATACATTGCTAAACTTGTTCTCCCTTAGCCCATCTGAAAATTTGTCATTTTCCTTTTTGTGAACGTTTTTGCCAGTCTAATGGGTGTGAAGTAGAACATCAGAGTTGTTTTTTAGCATTTCTATTTTTTACATCTTTACATCTACATTACATTGTTTTTTACATTTCTCTTATTATTAGTGATTTGGAGTATGTTTTCACATGGCTGTTTATAGCACGCTTTTCTTTTGAGAACTGCCTGTCCATATGAACTTTTAATTCATAGGGAATACCTTTTGTTCTTATGTATTTAATCACTTCTGTATATTTCTTGGTTACCAGACTGTTATGAGAGAAACTTGCATCAATTTTTTCCCGATTAACTATTCCCCTTTTAGTTTTAACTATATTAATTTTGTTTGTTTAAAATGTTTTCAGTTTTATGTAATTTAAATTGTCAGTTTCTCAAAGGGATGTCCAAAAATTGGGGAATGGCTAAACACGTTGTGGTGTATGATTATGATGGAATATTATTGTGCTATAAGAAATGACAAGCAGAATGATTTCAGAAAAACCTAGAAAGATTTACATGAATTGATGCAAAGTGAAGTGAAGAGAACCAGGAGAATATTGTGTACAGTAACAGCAATGTTGTACAATGAAAAACTGAATGGCTTAGCTATTCTCAGCCATACAATAATCTAAGACAATCCCAAAGGACTAATGATGAAGTATTCTATCTGCCTCCAGAGAAAGAACTGATATTGTTTGAATATAGACTAAAGCATACTATTTTTCACTTTCTTTTTCTTTTGAGTCTTATTGTACAAAGTGACTAATATGGAAATGTTTTACATGATTGCACATGTATAACCTATATCTGATTGTTTACCATCTCAGAAAGGGGGGAAAGGAAGGAAGGATAGAATTTGGAACTCAAAACTTTAAACAAACAAATGTTAAAAAATCTGGTTTAAAATGTAATTAAGGGAAATGTATGTTAAAAAATAAATTATCCATTTCATCTTCTAAATTTTTTTCAGTTTTCTTCAGTCAAGAACTCTCTCCCTGTCCTTAACCTTTAAAATCTCTCCTATACTCCTACAATTTATTTCTGAAGTAACCTCTTTTATTCTGATCCCATATGTATTTAGAGCTTATTGTGGTGTGTACTGTGAGATATTGATCTAAAACTAATTTCTGCAAGATTGATTTCTAGTTTTTAACAGCAGATTTTTTGAAGAATAGTTGAGGTCTCTGAGTTGATTGAACACTATGCTACTATGCTCATTTGTTTCTGGGTCTTGTATTCCTCATCTGTTCCACTGATCAACTTTTCTACTTATTTTTTTAACCAGTACCAAATAATTTTGGTGATTTATTTTCTGCCCTAAGGCTTGGTATTTGGTCCTGCTAAGACCCTTCCTTTCCCAATTTTTTTTCCATGACTAAGATTATTTTTGTTTTGTTCCTCTAGATAAATATTATTTTATTATTTTTCCAATGATTTTAATTTTTTTAACAAAATGGATATCGTATTATGTCAAAGCATTTATTTGTATCAATTGATATAACTGTATAGCTATCATGATTCTTATTGTCAAAATGGTCTATTAAGTTTATGATTTTCCTAATATTGACCAACCCTGCATTCCTGGTATGAATCCAACTGGGTCACAGTATGTGATCATTTTAATACATTGCTATATTTTGCTAATATTTTATTCAAAATTTTTGTATTGATATTTATTAAGGATGTTGATTTATAGTTTTCTTTCTCTACTTTGTTGCTTCCTTATTTAGGAATTAAAATATCATTTGTACCACAAAAGGAGTTCTTTTTCTATTTTTCAAACAGTTTGTGTTATTGTAGAATTAGTTGTATTTTGAATATTTTATAGAATTTGTTCAATTATCCATCTTTTCATGTTTGAATAGTTCATTCATGGCTTGTTCAATTTCTTTTTTGAGATTGGGTTACTTAAATTCTTTTTTATATTGTTATTCTGGGTATTTTATATTTTTTAAAACATTCATTCATTTCATTTACAATACCAATACATTGGCATATAGTAGGGCAAAATAGTTTCTAATAATTTCCTTTATTTCCTCATCATTCATTGTGAATTCTCCTTTTCTCATTTTTGAAACTGGCAATTTAATTCTGTGCTCTTTAAAAAAAATAGCTCATGATTTATTTTACTGGTTTTTTCAGTTCCCAGTTTTATCAATTTAATGTATTTACTGCTTTCAATTGTGTTGACCTTTTTTTTTTTGATTTTCAGAATTTCTGTTTTTATGTTTAGTTATCATTTCATTTGTTACATTTCTAGTTTTTTTTTAGTTGCACAGTTAATTGATCTTTTCTTTCTTGTTGATAGCAATGTTTAGTGATATAAATTTTGCTCTCAGGACTGCGTTAGCTGCACCCCAAAAGCCTTGGTGTGTTGTCTCATTGTTGTTATTTTCTTTAATGCAATTATCTATCATGTTTGTGATTTCTATGTTAGGCTCCATTTAAATTTTATTTCCTTTTTCAAAAACTTTTTAATGATTATAATTTTTTTGCATTATGGTCAGTAAATGATGTGTTTAATTTTACTGCATTTGTTTGTTTATGAGGATATTTTTTGGAAAGGTGCCATAAGCATCTAAGAAATATGCATATTTCTTTTTATTCCCATTCAGTAATCATCAAAGATCTATCATATTGAATATTCATAAAGTTCTAGTTAGATATTTAACTTTTATTTTGTTAGATTTGTCTAGGTCTCAAAGGGGGTATATTGAAGTCTTCAACTATTATGATTTTCCTTTATATTTCTCCCTGTAATTCAGTGAACTTTTCCTTTAAATACTAGATACTATGTCACCCAGGGTATATAGATTAAGCATTTATACTTTTTTATTTATATATTTCATTTATACTATTTCATGGTATGGTGCCTTTCAGAACAATGTAACTTCCCTGTTTCTCTCTTGTAACCATGTCTGTTTCTTTATCTGACATAATGATTGCTACCCCTACATTTTTAATTCACTTGAAGCATAATAAATACTACTTCATATGCCCTCATTTTAACTCTATATGAATCTTCATGTTAAAAGAGTATTTCATGAAGAGAAAATACTAGTGGATTGCTTTTTAATCCATTCTGATAAACTCTTCTATTTTATGAGTAAGTTCATTCCATTCACATTCATTAATGTGATTATTAATTGTGTACGTCTCTCTAAATGTTTGTACTTTTTCCTCTTTGTCCCCTTTACTACTATTTATAGAGAAGAAGGTAGTGAAAGAAAATAACACAATAAACTCTAGTGATCTGTATTTGGAGCAATCTACTTCTGCTCTGTGACTCTTCCCCTCTTCTCTAATCACTATTTCTTTCACTTTCTTTCTTTTTAATCTTCCCTTTACAATCCATCTGCTAAAACTGAATTTGTTTTGCTATGACTGTTCCTTGCCTACTTTCACCATTCTTGTTAAATCTTTCTCCTTTCTCCCCACCTGATTTCCTGTTGAGTTTAATGTGTATTAAACACTAAGTTCTTTGTGCAGAAATGTGTGTGTGTGTGTCTGTGTATGTGTGTGTGTTTAACTCTCCTTTGTTGGGTTCAAATGAGAGTGAGTTCCATATTATGCCTGCTACTTCCTTCATCCCTCCCTCAGTTTCTGTATATTCTTTTTCTTGTCTACACTTATTATGAGAAATATCAGGAATCAGAAATATTCCTCCTTTTTTCCTTAGTATTTTCCTTTTCCCTTCTTTTATTTTTTCTTTTAAAATCTTCAAAGCAAAACAAAATCACCACTTCTAGTTTTTGATGGTCTCATTTAATTTACTCTTTTACCCTGGTTATACATCATTAAGATTCTTAAGGGACATGTTTCTTTATCCCCTCTCAAAATGTAAGCATTTCAAAATTATTTATCCCTTTTCAATTTGTCAAATAATTTTACCTTTATAGTTCTTTCTTGTCTCCTGTGTTTACTTTTCAGTTTCTACTTAGCTCTGTTCTTTTTTTTGTTTTAACCATGAATGTTTGAAAGTTCTCTATTCTATGAAAGGTTCAATCCTTTCCCTGTAGGATTATATTCATCTTACAGGATAAATTGCTCTTAGTTGTAAACCTTTATATTTTGACTTTTGGAAGAGCAGAATCCAAGATTTTCTTCTTCTTCTTTTTTTTAATAGATAGAAAGTCTTGCATCATTCTATGATTTCTTGGTACTTGGTACTTAGTAGTTGAACCACTTGGCACTTTATCACCACTCACAGTGGGGTTTTTTTTTCTTTCATGTGGAACTTCTGGATTTTGCCTATAACATTCCAGGGAGGTTTCATTTTGGAGTTTCTTTCAGGAGGTGATCAATAGATTTTTTTTTTTCTGTCTTCACTCTTTGTTCTCCAGTTCTAAAAAATCTGGTCAATTTTCAGTTTGGATTTCTTGAAATATGGAATTAAGTGATTTGTTTGGTCATATTTTTCAGAGTCTGATAACTCATACATTATTTCCTTGAAGCCTTTTTAGGTCAGTTTAAAAAAATAATATGTTTTCTTTCTTTTTTCATTCTGTTTATCTTGTTCTGATATTTCTTTTTGTGATTCAAGTTATTGAATCCTGTTTTGTCCATTCTAATTTTCAGGGTGTATGCTATTTGAATATATTTTTTCATTTTCTGTTCTCAGATATTTATTTGCCTTCCATTTTTTCCTCCAGAACTCTTTTTTTTTTCCCATAGTCAAGCAAAACAAATTCCCATGTTGGCCATATTGAAAAAGGTATTTCATTAGTCCATTAGTCTGCCATCTCTGTATCAGGAGGTAGCTGGTAATCTTCATCGTTGGTCCTCTGGAATCATGATAGATTATTGCATTGATCATAGTTCTGAAGTCTATCAAAAAAATTTACAGTATTGATATTATAATATAATTTGTTCTTTCTGTTCTGCTCACTTCACTCTATATCAGTTAATTCAAGTCTTCTCAGGTTTCTTTGAAACCATATCTTTTTGTCATTTCATGTAACACAATAGTATTCAATTACATTCATATGCCATAATTTGTTTAACCATTCCCCAATTGATGGGCAGCTCCTTAGTTTCCACTTCTTTGTCACTACAAAAAAGAGCATCTACAAATACTTTTGTATATATAGAATCTTATTTCTTTGATTTACTTGGGACAAAAGCCTAGTAGTGGCATCACTGGACCAAGGGATGGGAAGTGTTTAGTAACTTTTTGGATGTTCCAAAATCCTTTCCAGAATGATTGTACCAATTCATAATTTTCTCAGTAATTCATCAATGAACCTATTTTCCCATACCTTCTCTAACTTTTGTCATTTTCTTTTTTGTCAACTTTGCCAAATTGATGGGTATGAAGTGGAATCTCATAGTTGCTTTAATTTGCATTTCTCTATCAATAATATGCTTTTTTTATTAAAGTTTAATTCTTTTAAAAAATTAATCTTTTTTCTCATTTTCCCATTCTACCCCCATCCATTTAGGGGTGAAAAAAGAAAAACAAATCCCTTGTGACAAATATACATACTCAAAAAAAAATCCTTAATTAGATATTTTCAAAAGAATATGTATTGTTCTGCACCTTGAATCCATCTCCTTTCACCATCAGTTCTCTGAAATAATGGATAATCATTGCATTGATTGAAGTGCTTACAGCTTTCAAAGTTGTTTGTACAATGTTGTTACTGAATAAATTATTCTTATGGTGTTTCTCGTTTCATTCTTCATCAACTCATAAGTCTTCAGAATTGTTCATTTTTATATAAATTCTTTTTTCTGGTTCTGTCCACTTCCTAGAAGACTATTATTCTGAAATGCAAAAATAAATGATTTCAAAGAGACATGGAAAAACTTGTATGAACAGACTGACAGTGATTATTTGTGATTTGAACATTTTCTCATGTGGCTATATTCTCCAGAATTCTTATTTTACCTACAATTTCATTTTAAATCTTTTACTTTCCTTTTTCTAGGTGCTCTTGTTTTCAAGCCATTTTTAGGCTGAGGATATGCTTGTCCTTGCTGAATTACTCTCTTCTGGCTTTCCCTGTTGCCCAACTCTTGAACATTATTTCTTCATAGTGTTAAGTGTATCCTGTTTATTCTTATCTACAACCTCAATTCTTTATATGTTCCAGGGTCAAGTGCTTCCCCTTCCAGTATTCTTGAATGGGTGTGGTCAAGTCCTGTTTGGTTCTGCTCTCACTTTCCTGTGTTCTTGCTGTTGCTCTCCACTTTCATTGATGTGAATGTAATCTGAGTGCAGTCTGGCTTTTGGAGGGAGCTGTATGCTTAGCTGTCCCTAATCATGGTGCTGCCATGATCTTCCACCCCCAGTGGGCCTTCTCTGGTTGAAGGCTGCCATTCTTGTCTCTTTCCCTCTATCAGGGACCTTCCCTGTCATAGCAATACTTTCTATCCCTGTTTAGCTTTTCCTGGTCAAGGAGCTACATGTTCTCATTTCCCACTACGGATTCCACAGTAGGAATATTGCCATGGTCTTCTGTCTCTCACCTGGGGCTTCCCGAGTTAGGGCAATGCCTCAGGCTTACCCATTGGGAGTAATTACATGGGCTTCTACTCTGTTTATCTGCTCTTCTGTCTTCTTAAGCAAGATCCAGATTTTTAAAAATTGCAACAGGCTTGAATAACAATTATGATAATTCTCACATTTATATAGCACTTTTACATCTGCCAAGCACCTTACATATATTATAATAATATCTGATTTTTAATAGTGCTTTGAGGTTTACATAGTACATTTTTATGCTCTCATTTGATTGGCAAACTTATGAGGTGGACACTTATTATCCCAATTTTACAAATGAGGAATTGAGCCTGTAGGCAGTTAAGTGATTTATCCAGGGTTCCATAGATATTATTACATGTTCTAGCAATCAATCATACTCTAGAGGACCGGAGTTGAAATGACCAGAAGGTAGCACTGAAGAGATATGCCCATATATTAGTAGCAAGGAACACTTCCCATCATCCATAAGCTACCACAGCTTCCTAGCAGATGGTCAAAAGGCCAGCAAATCAACATTCAGCTGAGACCAAACGAGGCCAATAGAGCGATACAATGATATCATAGGAAGACATTACTGCTCCTGTATAGTAGAGGTATAAGTTGCTCCTTCACATGTATGACCAGTTCATATGTGTTCTCTATGTGTTTGCCCTTCATATATGATCCCTATGTGTTCTCATTCTCTTCACTGATGGGATGTATATGTGTGGAAGACTGTGCCTTGGGTTAATGGAGAAAATGTTCTATTGTAACTGCGATTACTACACTATTTATTTAAATGCCTTTGCTCAGCCAGGTGTGGCAGCACATACTTGTAACCAGGGAGCCTAAGAATGGTAGCTCACTTGAGCTTAGGAGTTCTGAGCTGAAGTAGGTCTAAGTGTATTTGGGGTTGTAATACATAGTGCACACAGAAAACTAATTTACCATTGCATGTGTTTATTTTGAGCTGATGGTACGCTAGAAAGACTTACACTCATCAATATTTGCAATCAAACTTTGTTGACTGTTCAGCAATATAAACATCAATCCCTCTAGGAAAAAAAGAAAACCCAAACCACCGATCTGGTCCCTGAAGGTCCCAGTAAGCATGTCTCATACTGATGCTTATGACATGGTTCCTTTTCTACCCAGCCAGAGGTTATGTGTATCCCTTTGAGATGTCATTCATTCTGGTTAGTCTCTCTCAGCACTGTCTTGAGTTCTAGAGCAGTCTGTCCTAGTCTTTACTCAGGAGCAAGGCTGATGACTGGATCCTCCAGTAGATTTTTATGGTTCTGACAAAGGGCATTTACATGTTACATCTAAGTTCTGATTGGTAATCAGTTATCTAAGCTTATGATAAAAGGAAACCATCAATCAGAGCTTTAGTTTCCTAATGTCATTGTCAAGGATTTATCAGTTGTTTACCAGATTTGAGATACACATATGTAATTAGCAGATATTTACCAAATCTGGGTGACACATACATCATTAGTAGTTGTCTACCAGATTTGAGGATCACACACACATCATTACCAAACTATGTGCAAGTGTTTGTCTTGTTACAGAGAAACAACTTAAATAAACAAATAACTTAGTCATAAAGAGGCTTAAGACAAAAGGGAGTCCCTCCTTAAGTAGCATACTCATTCTCATTATAAGAGCTTACACTAAGTCTGGCGGTGTGGAGGGTATGGAGAGCCCTTGGGAGTGGAGGACCACCAGGCTGCCTAAGAAGGAGCAAACTGGCCATGTCAAAAACAGAGCAGATCAAAGCTCCCATACTTAATAGTGGGATTGATCCCATATGACCAGTGTACTTCAGGCTTGGGTCAGATGTTTTGTTGTTTGGTTGTGTCTGACTCTTCGTGACCCTATATGGGGTTTTCTTCACAAAGATACTGGAGCAGTTTGCCATTTCCTTCTCCACCTCATTTTACAGAAGAGGAAACTGACTCAAACAGGGTTAAGTGACTTGCTCAGGGTCACAGAGCTAGTAAGTGAAGCCAGATTTGAACTCAGGAAGATGAGTCTTCTCAATTTTAGGCCCAGCACTCTATCTATGATGCCACTTAGCTGCGTAGCTGGGTGAGGTATGAAGATACAATCTCAAAAAAATTAAAAAAAAATTTTTTTTGCTTTCAACTAATTGTGCTTTTTTGCTGACTTGAGAAAAAGTCAGCACATTGGTAGAGACATATTAGTTAGGATTTTGAGTGAATGTTGAACCATAAAGTACCTTGAATCTGAGATAATTATTCTGAAAGAGTCAAGTGTCAGAGGGAGTTGTAACTGGTGCTACAAGGCGTCACATATATACACACACATATATACATGCACACACATATGTAGGTGTGTATATGTGTATGTATCATATGAGGATATATGCGCATGTGTGTATGTGTAGAATGAGAGAGAGACAGAGAGACAGATAGAAGATACATGTATATTTTTGGTTACACAGTATGTAGCATTGTGGTTTTCCTCAGCTAGATGGGACAGGAAAATGGAAAGGATTGGAAAATGTCTTCTGTTAAATCACACAAGTTCTGCCAAGTTGTCAGAAATATGTAAGCAGAACAAAAAAAAAAGTTCACCTAAAGAGTGCAGACAAGAGGCTGTGAGTGGTGCCAAAGAAACTTGGACAGGAAAGTGTCTTCAGGCAAGATTTTTCTGGTACAATGAAAACTGAGATTTTAAAAAGAGTCAACTGTAGAGGGGCCCAGGTTCTTCTTGACAGACAAAGAATTTATTCATGTGATTCCCTACAAAAAGGCAGAACAGACTCGGAAACCTTCAAGTCTCAGGAGGCTATTTGTCAGAGTTTTGGCACTGCATACTACTATGCTCCATTCTGTCACGTTAAGTCGTCAGGTAACAAAATAACTAGAACATCAAGTCATCTGCAAGCTTTAGTTAGTGGAGCAAGCTTTCTGGACCACCATGCGGCCTCAGGAGTGTGGAGTGATTCGTGGTGCAGCAGATGTAGCAGAAGATGGTGTTTCCTCCTACTATATAAACAGTTAATCTCCCTCATGTGATTGGGTCGCATCTCTTCATCCAGCCTTCAGTTTGTCAGACTTAGATATACTTATGTGTGGACTCAGAGAAGGGACCAATGGAGTTCAACCATTACCTGTGGGGTTATGGCATCAAGTGCTCATAGAGAGTTCTTCAAATCGAATGATTTTGCAGGCTTGTACAGCTCTTTGATTTGCCTTAGCATGTTACCCTTCCCAGGCCTGAGCCTCTAGGGAGATCATGCTGTGTTGGTTCCCATTGTCTGCGTGGAGGGGTGGCCCTAAGTAGCATAACTTTTGATGCCCTCTACTTGCTCAGAATGTACTCCCTCCCCCTACCTCTTCTCATCCCTAACTCCCTTCAAAGCCCAGCCTTCCAACCCTCCTCCAGCTAGTACCTCTCTCCTGAAGTTACCTGGCATTTACTTGTTGCCTACCTTGACTGAATGTAAGCCACTTGAAGGCAGGAATTGCTTTTCATCTGGGCCTTTTTATCCCCAACATCTAACAAAAGGGCCTTTTACATATTAGGTACTTAGTACATTCTTGTTGAATAGACTTGATCTCTTGTATCTCAGAGTCTCCATTTTCTTGTATGAAAAATGGGAACAATAATATGTGCACTACCTACTTCACAGGATTGTTGTGAGAATTAAATGAAAACTGTGTAGGTGAAAACTTTGTAACGGTGAAACGCTAACTATAAAATATTACTATCATTCCATAACTCAGTGTCTTCTTACTGTCTGCCAAATAAAGTCTGAACTCTTTCCTTCCCATTTCCATCTCATTGATTCATTCATTTATTCAATAAACATCTTTTAAGTGCTTATACACATACATATATGTATATACATATCTATATATGTATATGTGTGTATATATACATATACACACATACATATATGTCTGTATATACATACATATGTGTATATATGTATGTGTGTGTATGCCAGACAATGGAGATAGCAAGAGAAAAAGGAAACTGTCCCTACAATCTTGCATTTTTAGTTAGCTAAAATAGCATGAACACCAATGGGTAAATACAAAATACAGAATAAGTTTGTATTTCTGGATTTCTAGAAGTGAGTGGTTCTATGAAATGGAGGTAAGAAGGGAATGTGTACCAAGCATAGGGGCATAGCTTACTTACAGGCATGGAAATGGTAAATAGAATGTCCTACACAGGAATCAGCTATTGGCCGGTTCAGCTGGAACTTAGAATGTGGGAAGGAGTGTGATATACAGTAAACTTGGAAAGATAGGCTGAAACCCGATTTTCAGGGACTGAGAATGTGAAACAAAAATATACACACTGATACTCCAGTCAGTATGTTCTATGCTTTTCTTCCTCTGGACCTTTGTTCATATTGTTTCTCTTGCCTGTATTGTCTTCTTCCTAACCTTTGATCTGTGTGTAAGGGGTGTGTGTGTGTGTGTGTGTGTGTGTGTGTGTGTGTGTGTGTTTTCCGTGTAAGTTAAATCATGTCCACATGTGGTTGTATAAATGCAATTGGAGGGAAGGCATGGATAGATATCTCTGGAATCTTTCCCACTTCTCTCCCAGGGAAATTTTGATCTGGCCTGGAAGGGAACAGTAGAAGGGTTCATGAAGCTGGCCACATCGTTTTCCTCTGAGAGAGATGGGGGGTGGTGGTATGAAACTAGAATTCTCCCTCTCGCACTGTCTTATATATTAGTCTAGGAGAATGATTCTTATTTTTAGGTTTAAGCACTCCTAAATTGATGAATTACTTTTTATACCTAGTATAAAGGTTCTGGTTTTTTCAATTAAGATGTATCCTCACATGATTAAAGTACCAGATTAAATATCCACCCTTAAATCTGTGACATCAGTGAACTGGGCTAGTGAGGTCATTCTTTGGAGCAGATGAAGGTATTCCCTGCTAGGTTCTAATTCAGTGTGAAGAGGCTTGAAGGAACCTAATTCTGGCCACGTACAAGGGCTTACTTTGTGTGATGGCTAACACCTCTAACTGCTACTGACCCAGAATGATGGCTCAAGCTACTAGGCTCTTGGAATCCTCTTTCCTTTTTTGGGTTGCAAGCGAGGCATGACTAATTTGAGCTGTCTGCCAAGATCTGGACCAGTGAGGTGTAATATATAGAGTGCCAGACTGGAAGTCAGGAAGATATGAGTTCAGATCTTACCTTGGACCCCTCCTAGCTATGAAGCCCTGGCCAAATCACTTATTTCTTTCAGCCTCAGTTCCTTCATCTGCAAAATGGGGATAAAAATAAAATCGGCCTTGCTGGGTTATTGTGACGATCAAAATATATAACACCTGTAAAGAGCTATACACTCCTTAAAGTGATATATTTGTGCTAGTTCTTGTTGTTGTTATTCAATCATACCTCCATGCATTTGGAGCACATAGCAACTATAACCTGTGCCCTGCCTAGGCAAGACTGAGACTGTATTGGGGTGCATCTTTTGCATTTCATTTCCTAAGTGACTGAGAGGTAGCCTTAAGATGGCTATGTTCAGGTGCTGACTTTGTGAATTTTGAAAGGTCCACACTAGAGTTCTCTGGCTGTGGCAACAGTAGCACTAGCATCCATCGGGATGGTTCTGGTTGATGTCAAGTGAAACAGCTGCACTAGGAGTGGAGAGATACAAGAAGGACAGGTAGATGCAGAAAGACAGCCACCCAAGGCAGAAAGTAGTTACAGGGAGTCTGACCTCTCAAGGCAGAGAGAAGTTCTGGTCATGGACTCAAGAAAGGACTTCCAGGACCTGGAGTTTTGAGTTCTCTCTTTGCCATACATGGTTCCTACTATTATTGTTCCTCACTACTACTGTGCTCTAATTTTAAGTCCATTCTTAAATGTGTATATTTGTGGGAAAATATGCTCCATGTTATGGGGAGGGAAGGAGGGCATGCTTTTGTAACTACTATTCTTGCTAAGCCATTTCAATAAAAGCCTTTGCTAAAAAGCAAATTGGACCTACTAACTGATTGTTAATAGCAAGCACACTAGGTGGGGCTCAGGAGCTACAGTGGTAGGAATAACCATCCTCAGAATATGAGGCAGCAGTGAGTCCTCTGTGCAAGTCTGGGAAGGATCCACAGAGGGAATTACACATTACACATCTAAAACAAGTCCTAAAGTGCACACACATGTGTATATCAGTTGCTATGTTATTAGCATCAGACTGTAAACACCATAAGTGCTGGGACTGTGCCCTATCTAAACTGTGTATGTCCTCTGGCATGTGCCCTATATGTAATGGGAGTCTAATGCTCATTTTGCTTTCCAACTTTGGGTTTTTATGTACTGGATTTTCATAAATGGAGGCATGCCTATTTCAGAAACTTTTCCTACAAAGGCTTTTCTCCCCAAATTGAACATTGCTTTCTTGAACATGCTTTACACGGTGGATATTCCTGTAAGCTTTATTCATCTGTTCGTGAAGATGAAGGGCATTCATACCTGTTACTAAGCTCAGAAGGATTTTGAGATGAGAGATGTCTTTGACATGGAAGACTGCTACTCCCAATGGAGACCACCTAATTGTCAATTTCTAATCTGTTTTTTTAAGAAAGGTTCAGACTCCATTTGTCTGTAGCTGGCAGGTAAGTAATTGATGTCTTGTCAATTTCAAAGAGTCTTCACTTACACACCTGCCCCTATGGAAGAACTGAGATGCTCATCTTTAAAATCCAGGATGAAAAAAGACCTTTATAGTTTTTCCCCATTTCAAGATCACTGCCGCACACATTGGAATGAGAGAGAATTTAAATTTGAACCTGATCCCTCCCAAATTCCCTTTGTCTCTACAGGCAAAAAGGGTTATGAAATGTGTCTTTGGTAGCCACTGCCCAAGACTCTGCCTGGCTTCATCCTACTATCTATTTGTTATATTTGGGAGAAATAAAGAATGCTAGAATTTGAACTTTTTTCTAGGAGGTGGGGAGTGGCAGTGCCGAAGTATGAGTGTGGACCCTGAGAGTGACTAATTGACTGTGTAGACCCATTGTGATCCAGGAGCAGATGGACAAGCCACTGCATGGATATTTCTGCTTCTGTTTCTAAATGTGTTTGGTCTTCTGCAGATAGGACTGATACTCAGAGGATTTGCATCAGGCAGGAGGAATGAATGAATTATAAGCTTTTTCCATATGCTCTTTTTACCCTGTAGGACTTAACTCATCTGATGGTGTATCAAATGCAGAGCAAGCTGACTCTGCAACTCCAGATTGTTTCTCCCTCAAACATTTAACTACTACCATGCCCAAGGTTGTGTGTGTGCTTTTTGGCCAAATTTCAGCCAGGAGGATATGGGTGTTGGAGAAGGAATGAGGAATTCTTCTTGTTGTGTTAGTGACATGTGGCTCCAAGGCTGTATAACATTTTGGAGCCCTTTGGGGGCAACTGAAATGATCCAGGCTGTATCATTAAAGGCAGTTCCCTGGGCTTTCTTCCAGCTTCATCTCCAGGGGCACCGTTGTGGGTGAGTGGAGGTCAAATGACAGAGGAGGTCTCCTTCCAAACTAATCAACATATCTGTACTCTGTAGCCCTGCCATCTATCCTCTACTACTATAGCTGGACTTCTAGCTTCATCTCCCTGAGGAATATCAGCATTTGTTTTAGTACACGTTGTGATGGGACCCTGGGCCAGCATTCTCTCAACGCTCCCCTGACAGACAAAATTGTTAGGTCAGTTTGTAACCCAGTGCATTTTACCTGGAGACTACTACGAAGGAGCTGTAACTTACCCTGATATGGATTTCTCCTTCCAACAAAAATCAAGCAGGGTGTCACTATTATGAGAGGCTGCCTGGATCAGTAGATAGCATGATGGGTGTGCAGTCAGGACACCTGGCTTTGACTGTGGATTTATAGGAATAGCTTTTCACCTCTAAAGAGCCTTTGTTTTCCTCATCTGTAAAGTAATATTTATACTACCTGCTTCAAAAAGTTATTGTTGAGAAATGAACTTTGCAGACTATAATTTCTGATCAGATATCTTCTAAAGGAACTGTGTAAATGTGAGTTATTATTTCTACAGACTTGATTTCCGCTCCATCCTCCAATATCTTTGAAAAAGGACAAAGGTAAATTTAAAAACAAAAAGTCATTTTTTCATTGCAACTACACAGTATAATGGTTAGAACACTGGACCTGGAGTCAGGAAGACCTGAGTTCAAATCTGGCCTCAAACACTTACTACCTGTGTAACCCTGTGCAAGTCATCATGCCTCAGTTTATACAATATAAAATGGAGACCATAATAACACCTACCTCTTGGGGTTACTGTGAGGATCAAATGATATAGTATTTGTAAAGATGTGAACTGCACATAGTAGGTGCTTAATACGACTTATTTCCTCCCTTCATTATTGTTTTAAGTAGTAAACTTTAATAAAAGCAGTTAGATGGTACGGTGGAAACAGCACCAGATTTGGAAGACCTGAATTCAAATATGGCCCTAGATACTTCCTAGCTGGGTGACCCTGGGCAAATCATCTAACCCTGCTTGCCTCAATTTCCTCATATGTAAAATGAGCTGGAGAAGGAAATGGCAATCCACTCTAGTACCTTTGCCAAGAAAACCTCAAATGGGGTCACAAAAAGTCAGGCATGACTGAAATGACTAAATATAGAATAGGGGAAGAGGTAGAACAAGAAAGGAGAAGACTTGTTCTATTTGTGCAGCAAAAGATAGAAACAGTCATTGAACATTTATTAATCACCTGCGCCAGGCAGCAAAGGACAAGTCTCTGCCCTCAAGAAGTTTATAATCTAAAGGCGGAAGACAACATTTTGTATGTTCCTTTTGTAAGGAGGAGGAAATTGAAGAGATTAAGCTTGATGTATGGCAGAGCCCTTTTCAGTTTTAGTCTACATCTGCATAAGACAGACTCTCCCCTCCCCATTTCTTTTTGTTTTTTCCCTTTGTTCCCTCACATCTGCATGAGAAAATAAAAGGAATTTAAGGTTTTAAAACTAGAGAATTCCAAACCTTCAGAGCAGTTTAATAATTATCAGACAAATTATTTGGTCTGTAGCCTAATCTTTAGAGAATGAAAATGGAAGCATGTGGAATAATCACCATAAGGTAGGCTGTGGCTTATGATCTGGGGCAGTGGTGTCAAACTCAAATAGAAATTGAACCTCTAAACTGTACATAAGGATTCCATTGGGCTGCATATGGACTTAGAAAACCACATATTAACATTATCTATGTTCTATTGTATTTTTACTTATTTTATTAAATATTTCCCAATTTTTAATTCAATTCTGGCCAAATTTGGGAGTATTGAGGATTACTCATGTGATACCTCTGACATAGGGCATCAAGCCCCAGGCCAGGAAAGGCAATCCAAGGAAAAGACTAAGGTTGAAAGAATTACCCAGCTGGGAAAGTGCTATTCTTTGTTCTAAAGGTCTTGGCACTCAGCACTGAAAAATCTCCTACTGGGAGATAATAAGCTTCAGGAATATCCAGACTTTAAGAAAACAAAACAGGGGAGGCATTTTGGGTCCTATTGATTTAGGTCATGTGAATCCACAGAACACCTTGAACCTGGAGCTGGCCTCTCTATCCTGGGCAACTTGCCCTGTGACGTGGGTGGGGTTAATAGGCAAGATATAAAGAAAAGCTTCCTAATCCTTGGGGGGATTTGAAAGTGGAGTGGGTTGGTTGAGAAAATAGTGGACTCCCTAGAGGTCTTCCAGTGAAAGATGGATAACCACTTGGTGATGAGATTGTAGAAGGGATTGTTGGTCCTTTTATTTGCCTTAGACATTGCATGTCTATATAAATATACTATAAAGCTTTATATTTGTACAAACTTTAGAACTTACAAAGTGCTTTCACATATGTTCTTTCATTTAATTATTATAAAAGCCCTATGAAGTAAGCAGCAGGTTGTACCTATTATACATGATAGGGACTGGAACGGGGCTAATGATTTTGTTGATACAGGGAATTCCTGGATGAGTAGATGCCTTCTACCAGGGCTCTGGTCTAGAACATTGAGTGCCCAAGGTGACTTGCCCAGAGACACACATTGTATATACATGTGTGTGTGTGTATGTACATGTATATGTATATGTATATGTGTATGTGTATGTATATGTATATGTATATGTATATGTATATGTATTATATAAAAGTTCTCAGGGAGCTTAAGTGCCTTCCTTAAGATCAAATGGGCAGTGAAGTGGTTTAGTGGATAGAGTGCAGGGCCTGAAGTCAGGAAGACTCTTCTTCCTGAGTTCAAATCTGGCCTCAGAAACTTACCAGTTGTGTGACCATGGTCACTTAAGTGACCAAGTCACTTAACCCTGTTTGCCTCAGTTTCCTCATCTGCAAAATGAACTAGAGAAGGAAATGGCAAACCACTCCAGTATTTTTGCAAGAAAACCCCAACTGGGGTCATGAAGAGTTGACACTACTGAAAAATGACTCAATAACAACAACATAATACCATGCAGATATTTCCAACTTGCTGCAATCAATTCATTAATTTGTTCATTCATTTATAGAGTCAACAAAAATTATGAGCACCTACTATGTGCAGGGCACTGAAGTGAACAGGTTGCTAACAATGCCATACACATTGCCTGAGAGAAAAATGATAGGGATATTTATAATAATCTATAAGAACAGAAAAGTAGGTCACTTAGCCAGGAGATACAGACAAGGATATGCTGGAGCCAGCACCTCCCAAGTATGATCTGATTGTTAAATTTTCAGTGTAAACCTTGGAAATCAGCAAATGCTACAAATCAGTGCTTTGTTTATTACTTTGCTTTTACTTTATTAGTATTATCCAGACTTAGAAAGCCATAGGAAAAATGTTAACACTTTAGATTAAACTTAAAAGTGTGGTGGTGGTCTTGAAAAGCCAGTTGTTAAACACATACCGGTGTGCCCTTGTAGAGAAGTCAACTAATCTCAAATAATTTTTGGTCTAGAACTGTGGTTTCATAGGTGATATAATTCAGCAACTCATCTGAAACTCAGTTTTAGAGAGTTGTTTGGAAAACTGAGAGATTAAATAACTCACTCATGGTCACTGAAATTGTATGTCTCAGAGATGAGATTAAAATCCAGATCTTCCTCACTTTCAAGCTGCTCCACTATTCACTATATTATGCTGCCCCTCATTTTACTAATAATTTAATTGATGCTTAGAGATGTTAACTGACATTCAGTGTCATTCAGTCTGTGGCAAAATCAGAACTAGAACCCAGGATTCTAAATTTTAGTCAAGTTCCCTGACACTGTACTAGCTCTGTATGTGAGTACTGATACCAACCAATTGATATAATTAGTACCAATTGATACCAAGTTTGGAAAATAGGGGGAAAAGTACATTCAAATTTCCAAATGTGGAAGGGGCCTTAAAAACCACCTAGTCCATCATTTTACAGATAAGTCTCAGAAGAAAATGGCTAAATGACTTGTCCAAAGTCACAAGGTCACATAGCTATTAGTGGAAGAGCTGGGACTTGGCACCTTGTTCAGTGTTTTCCATGGTCCCATGATGCCTCATCTGCTTCTTTACTTGGTAGTTCTGAAAACATCATGTCTCAGGTTCAAGAAGGAAGAGCCAGTATCTCGTTTATCTTCTATTCCCATTTTCAGCCAGTGAATTATCCATGGTAAGCACTTGATAAATATGCTTTAAAAGAAGAAGACAGAGAGTCTGAGGTTGCCAATGTTGCCTCTCTACAGAAGGTCAAAATGAATTATTGGAATTGTGGTTGGAGTGCCTTAGATGGAACACTAATTTGGTAACCTATGTGGTAAGCAGCACTTTTGATATTGTTCCAGGACATAACAAGTAATGATACTGAATCCCCTTGAAAACTCTCCTTGGAGTTTGTGGCAAAGATCCTTATCCAATCTGATTCAGTTCAGTTCACATTATATAAGACCATCACATAAAAACTGGCTGAAGAAACTGGGGATTTCTAGCTTGGAAAGGTAAAGACTCAATGGATCTGTGTCTATATCTAAACTTTGCAGGGCGGAATTGAAAACAATAGGTGGAAATTGTGAATGACAGATTTTGGTTTGGTCGAAGGGAAAACTTCCTAACAGTTAGGACCAACCAAAGATGGAATGAACTGCCTTGAGAGATACCTCCTCAATGGAAATCACAAAGTGGAGGTCTCTTCCAACTCTGAGATTCTATGATTCTAAAATTTAATTCCATAAACATTTAACAAACACCTATCCTGCTCAAGGCTCTGGATGAAGTTTAGGGATATAATGCTAAATACAACATAGACCTTGCCCTCAAGGATCTTATAATTTAATAGCAACAGAGAAGGCCAAGGACATAAATATGGTACAAAGGAAAATGAGATTGAAGCAAAGGCAAAATGTTATGAAAATTTGTGGAGGGAGAGATCACAATGTGGTGCAGTGGAAATACCAACTTGAGTTCAAATCCTGACTCTGCTACTTAGTATGTGTTACACCTCAGAAAAGTCACTTTACTTTTGTGGGACTCAGTCTCTACATCTATAAAATGAAGGAGTTGGATTAGATGACCTCTCAGGTCCCTTCCAGCTCGTCTATAATCCTTTGGCTTTCAATTGTAGGGAGTGTCAGAGAAGGTTTCTTGGAATACAAGTGATATCTGAGTTGGACCTTAAAGACTGGGAGGTTCTTCATGAGATGGAGATGATGTTGATCAGGGTATGTGTGTATGGGGGAAGGAGGGGAACTGGGGAATAGGTCCAAGTATAAAAATAGTAGAGGACAGGTGATGTAGAACAGTTCAATTAGACTGGAATATGTCATTGTTGTTCAGTTGTTTCAGTTATGTACAACTCTTTGTTCCCCCATTTGGAGTTTTCTTGGCAAAGATACTGGAGTGGTTTGCCCTTTCCTTCTCCAGCTCATCTTACAGATGAGGAAACTGAGGCAAACAGGCTCAGGATCATGCAGCTATTAAGTGTCAGAGGACAGATTTGAACTCAGGAAGAGGAGTCTTCCTGATTCCAGGCTTGCTGCTCTATCCACTGAGCTACCTAGCTGCCCTGGATTGAAATATAGTATATAGGAAGAAGAGGATCTGTCCAATTTGTACTGGTGAGTTGTACTCCCTTGTCCCAAACCTCTGATTCAGGTTTTTTTTTTCTTTTGTTTCAAACATCTACACTTTCTATTCTAATGATTTTCATTTCATATGTTTGTTTATGTATAGGAGCATTTCATCAGTCTTCATCAGACATCTTCCCAGGGAACCAAGAAATATAGCCTTTGTCATGGTAAAAATGAAAGCCTACCACACCTGTTCTCTGCATGTCTCTGAGGCCTCCCGGGGGAAAAGGAGCCTTCCTTCTTGAATACTTGTATGAACCAAAGACATACATGGTGCATAATTATTTTTTCATCAATGGATGTTGAACATGTGAGCTAATGAAGAACATGACAATACCCAGAACTGTAATGGCTAAGTCATGGGCACATCTGAAACATCTTGTTGACTGTCATTGGGAAGGAACCCAGGCTGACTAATTGATTTGGGGTGTCCCCCAACCTCTCCATCGCAAGTCAAGAAACATATGGATGCAGAGTAAATAAGATCTTGAGCTCGAGCTTCCTGGGGTAAACCAGCTGCTCTTCACAGACCTCCATTGAAATTAAGAAGCTACATTTAGCAAGGTTACACTAGCTTGAGCTGCAAATGCCTGGGATGGGTATATTTCCCTCACTATTAGTGGTATTGATGGCTCATTTATCATATAGAGTAGACTGAAGATAGGGATACCAAAAATAAAAAAAAGCCCTGCAAGAAAGAAGGAAGGAATTTGGTTGCCCCAACTCACCAGGACAAACAGCTCCAAATCCTGTTTCAGGCAGCAGCCACCAGAGTGAATCAATCAAATAACAAGCATTTATTAAGCACCTGCTATGTGGCCAAGCATTGTGCTGGCTACTAGAGAGACAAAAACAACAAAAATACAAAATCCTTGCTCCCAAGGAGTTTACCTACCATCTAGAAAAGCAGGCTGGGGTCAGACTGTGCAGGACTTTAAATGTCAAGCTGTTTACCCTAACCTTCCAGGTTTCTGGATAATTAAAAGCATGATTCAATTTTGTATTAGAAAATGTTTCTGACATGTAACTGGGGGTGTTACATATATGTAATTAGTCACTTTTAGAAATTTGGATCTTTTAAATTTACTCATTGTTAATAAGCATTTCCTCTGGCTAGACTGTAAATTGGAGAACAAGTAACAATATGCATTAGTAGAGGGAATTTCCTTTGCATCAATAAGATCATAGGTCTGAAATATATCCATAACCACCCACCCAGATACACAGAAATAGACACATACATACACAGCTTTTCCTGAGACATACCAAAATTTACAGGTAAAATTAGTTAAATTTATTAAAAATGTTTATTATGCGTAAACTGAACACATCAGTGGGGATGTGTTTACTAATATGTTAGTAAAAAAACAACATATAAAACAAAAACTACAAATTACCCGAATGACTGCCTGACCGTGAATAACCTGTCTCCTTCATGGGAGAGGCTACCATGAAGCCACCTTCTCAGCCACTCATTTGGCCACGAGGAGACAGTTTGCTGCTCAGTTTTTTGAGAAAGAAAGGACAGGGAAGACAAAAGCAGCAAAGGAATCTGGGAGTACTTTCTTAAATGGCCGATGTGACTCAATTGAGTTTTTCTTCCCTGGTCTCAGTGAAGGCTTGAGACTTTCCAATGAGTTCCAGTCTTACTCTGAAACTCCTGATTGGACTGTTATTAATTGATTTCCATAGTGTTTGCATACTGTTAATTGATTGACAGGTTAGTGAGGCCAAGAAGCTCAAAGGTCTTGGAACTGCATTTCCATGCCCGGTGACAATTCAATAATGAGTGCAGTTCCTTCTGCCACTTTTTTTTTTTTTTTAACAGTTAGTACTTGCATTAACCCTGTCTGCTCTGCCTCATTCCACTGGTGCCTAGGCCTGAACTTGAGTTCATTCTTATTTTATCAAGATGATGGACCTATGGGTTATTATCAAGGCTATGCTGGGAAAAAATGGAATTAGATAAAAGTATCCCTAATATTCAATGTGACAAAAATATGGTTTCATGATGAATTAAAGAATATATGTCAAAATCTTGCAAACTCAGTAGCAAATCATGTAAATTAAATGATTGCAGCAGAGGATTTATCAAAAGGTTTTTGAAAGGTGTTAAAAAGAAAAGAAGATGGTTACTTCCTGTTATTGGAAATTCTACAGTAAATAGCTGTTTGGCTTAAGTCTTTATACCCTGTTTAAATAAAAATTTTCCTTTTCTTCAGTATGTTCCTTCCATCTTTTGGCCCTCCCTGAGAGCAGAGTTATTCCAGAAGACCCTCAATCCCTGGTTACCATCTCTAGTACTGGGTACAACTTCCCTCATGCCCCCTCTCCCCACCTCCCACTCCAACATTGAACCAGGAAGGGAAGGAAGCATTCTTCTTGCTCTTCATGCCCACTTCTATACCCTCTCTCTACCACCTTCACTTAGTGACCCCTTCTAATTTGAGGGTCACTCCATCCAGGTGTATATCACTCTATCTGTTCTGGTGCCAATTATCTAAAAACTCCCAGGCCAGTTTCCCTCTTTCCTCCAGGACAAGAACATAAGCATATACTCAATTCTTCCTCTCCTTCCCAATCCCCACTCTTGCATATTGAAATATCCAAATCTCTCATGAGCTGTATTTTCATTCTTCCTCAGCCACATGCATAGATGGTCTCACCATCAACCATACATGTTCCATTGCCATGACCAAGAATTTCTCAATCTGACCGCAATCTCTTATCCTTTCAACTCTCCCTAAGCCTAACTCCTCTGAAAACCAATTTTCATTTTAACCATGAACCCCTGTCCTTCTATACTTAAATACAGATAGGCAGCTAGGAGGTATTGTAGATAGAGTGATGGACTTGGAGTGAGGAAGACCTGAGTTCAAATCCTGTTTCAAGTATTTAGTAGCTGTATGACCCTGGGCAAGGCACTTATCCTCCATCAGAATCAGTTTTCTTATCTGTAAAATGAGGATCATAACAACTTTTACCTCCCAGGTTGTTGTGAGGATCAAATGAAATCATATATGTAAAGTGCTTTACAAACCTTGATGTGTGATAGAAATGCTAGTAATGATGATGATGAAGATGAAGATGATGATGACGATGGTGATGGTGATGATTACAGTGATGATGATGATGAAGATATGCTTTCCCAGTCTACCACCCAAATTCTGACTTGACGTTCTTTCTTTCCTAGTCTTGACCCTATAGTTAACCATTTCAACTATACACTATTCTCTATATTTGAATTTCTTGGTCCTTTGTCTAATTATCACTCATGTCTTGCCAAAGCCCAACTCTGGATCTCAATCACCAACAAATGAAATAATATTCCAACTAAAAAAAAAATCAATCAATTAGTCAGTTACAAGGTCTTATAAATTCTTACTATGTTTTGTTGTTATTCAGTCATCTTCAGTCATGTCCCCATTTGGGGTTTTCTTGGCAAAGATACTGGAGTAGTTTGCCATATCTTTCTCCAGCCCATTTTACAAATGAGGAAACTAAAGCAAACAGGGTTAAATGACTTGCCCAGGGTCACACAGATAGTAAGTATCTGAGGTCAGATTTGAACTCAGAAAGGTGAGTATTCCTGACTTCAGGCCCTATACTCTATCCACTGTGCCATGCACAGCACCCCAAGCTGATATGTTACTATGCACCAGCACCATGTACTATGTTAGGTAATGGGAATACAAATATAAAGAATGAAACAATCCCTACTCTCAAGGAATTTACATTTTATCAGGAGCAACAAGTCCATACATAAATATATACTGAATAAATATAAAGAGGATAAATACATAAATGAATATAAAGGAGTTGAATTCAGGGTAGTTTGGGAGGGAAGGCGCTAGCAATTGGAGGGATCTGAAAAGTCTTCATAGAGAAGGTGGTGCTTGAGCCATGTGTGGAAGGAAGAAATGGTTTTTATGAGGTAGAAATGAGGAGGGGCACATTCATTCAGGGCACAGGATTTGACCAGTGCCAAGGTGCAGTTGTAGGAGATGGAGGGTCATGTGTGAGGTAAAGAGAGAAGGGCAAGTTGGACTGGATCAAAAGCAAGGGAGAGGGAGTGACCCTCAATTAGCCTGTAAAGATAGGTTGGGGCCAGGTTGTGAAGAGCTTTAAAAGATAAACAGAAGAGTTTATATTTAATCTTAGAGGTGACAGGGAGCTTCTGCTGTTTATTGAGTAGGAGTCATGTGGTCAGCTCTGCACTTAAGAAAAATCCCTTTGGCAACAGTGAGGAGGATGGATTGGAATGAGGAGAGACTTGAGGCAGGGAGACAGTTAGGAGCTGTTGCAATAATCTGGGTGAGAGGTGAAGGGGTGTTGAACTAAGGTGGTGGATATGTGAGGAGAAAGAAGGTATTGGATTTGAGAGACGTGGAAGTAAGATCTTGCAACTGATTTACTATGTGAAGTGGGTGAGTGAAGAGTCAAGGCTAATACCCTCTTGGGATTTAACTACTGCTGAACAGTGCTGGAGAAAATCACTTAACTGCTGTTTGGGTCCACTGCAAAATCTACTCTCAACCGGGCTCTCCTTGCAACAAGGCAATCCTTTTACTCTTCCCTAGGTGACCCTCTAATCCCTTCCCCTTTCCCTTCCCACAGCAACCCTTCCAAATGTCTACATGCAAACCTTCCACAAATGCTCCTCCTCCCTCTCCCTGAAGAAGATATCAGCTCATATTTTAATGAGAAAATAGTGCCCATTTTCCATGAGTTTCCTCTTCTACCCTTTTCTACTTCTCCTTGACATCATTCCTCATCCTCTCTTCCTTTGTTCTAGTCTTTGATGAAGTGGCCCTTCTCATAAATGTCAATCTCTCTACAGTACTTGTGTTCTTGATCCTATCCCCTCATTTCTTCTCTGTCAGATTACACCCACCCCAATTCATCCCTCAGCTTTTATTCTCAGTATTTCCCTATGTAATGTCTCCTTACCTGCTGTCTACAATCATGCTTAAGTCTCCTCATCCTTCAAAAGCCCTGATTTGTCCCTATTGTCTTGTCAAGCTATCTTCCTTTATCTAGTCTCCCTTCCATGGTCAAACTCCCAGAAAAAGCTATCTACATACATTGCCTCCATTTTACTTCCACTCATTCTTCAACCTCTTACCATTTGGCTTTAATTACTCAACTGAAATGACCTTCTCCAAAATTACCAAAGATTTCTCAGGTGCCCTATCTGATGACCTCTTCTCAGTCCTCATCCTTCTTGAGCTCTTGGAAGCATTTGGTCATGGTTGATGACCCGCCCCCCTGCCCCGGATTTTTGTGATACTACATTCTTCTGGTTCTTCTCCTACCTGTCCAGCTCTTGCTTTTTCAGTCTCCTTTGTTAGATCATCATTTATATCCTGCTCCCTAAGTGGGGTGGGGAAGGTTTGTCCTGGGCCCTCATTTACACTTTTTTTCTTGGTGACCCCATCAGCTTCCATGGATTCAACTATCCATCTCTATCCAGATGATTCCCTGATCAAAATATCCCTCTCCAGCTATTTTGTGGCCTCCAGTCCCCCATTACCATCTGCCAATTGAATATTTCCAACAAGCATCTGAAACTCAACATATTCTAGACAGAACTCTATTTTTCTCCCAAATCCCACTTTGTTTCTAATGTCTTTGTTTCTATCCAGGGTAACCAACATCCTTCCAGTTACTCAAGTTTACAAAGTGGGAGTCTTCTTAGAGGTAGCTAGGTGACACAGTCAACAGTGCATGAGACGTGGAGCCAAAAATACCCTGAGTTCAAATCTGGCCTCATTTACTAGCTGTATGACCCTGGGCAAGTCACATAACTTCTTTTTGCCTCAGTTTCCTTATCTTTAAAATGAGGATAATATAGCGCCTCTGTTACAGAGTTGCAAGGATCAAATGAGATAACATATGTGTAAGTAAAATAATACACTTTGCAAACTTTAATGCACTTTATAAATGCTAGCTATTATTATTACTATATATTTATTCTGCATAAAACTTCCAATGCACATCTTGTCTTCCTTAATAGCATATAAGCTCCTTGAAAGCTGAAATTGTTTTACTTTTAACTTTCGTAGCCTCAGTGCCTAGCCCAGTGCCAGGCACGTCGTAAATAAACTCTTAAAAATTAATTAATTAATTTTTAAAAAAAATTTTCAGTTCCAAATTCTATCCCTCCCCCATTCATTGAGAAGGCAAGAAATACAATATCCATAATAAGCTCTTAATAAAGAGAATGTGAAGACCAAGGTGTCAATGAGAACTGAGCAGAGTGGAAGATCCAACATGATTATGCAGGGGCCAGTAAGACATACATGCCTGGTTCTTATCTGTCTTTACTCCCATGGCTTGGGTGGGAAAGCCAGCCTGTTACTAGTCTGAATTAATTTCTGTTACTTCTCTCTCACCAGCGAGGGAAATGGATAAGGAGGGTTGTGAGAAAAGCCAGTCTTCCCCTAGCAGCGCTAGCACCATGCAATCAGTATTTGGGCAAGTTATTCCTTGATCGCTCATTTTTTTCTATTTTGTGCAATTTAAAGATTTTTTTTAATTTTACATTCCCAAATAATTTATTGTCCAAGTTTTAAAAAGTACTTTTAAATAGATGCAATAAATAATAAAGTAATAAGCAAGACCAAAAAAGCATAAACTGTCATGTCAAATTCAATATGTTGGATATCACCTATTCAAAACTATCATAGCTGGTTTCAGGAGGACTTGTAACACTGGTCTGCATTGTTCAGTTACTGAAGACCAAACTGTGAATCCTTTGGTTTCAGACAGTTGGTGAATTTGTCAATGAAGGGAAAATTCCTTCTTTCCACTTGTACTGTTTTCTGGGCACAGCTGCTGTTTTGTTTTTTGTTTTTCAGACAGTTCATTATTCCTTGATTATAGCTTGTTAGGTGCAAGATGGTCTCTTCACTGCCCTCAGTGCTATTTGCTGGCCCCTAACATAATCCAAAGCTATTTCTAGATGGGTTTATTAATAGATTCCATTGAGCAATGTCTCGATGATGGTCTCATCCACACCTAGCCTTTTTTTTTCTTTAGAATATGAGAAAGATCTGCTGTTGGAGTATCTCATGGATTACCATAATGACATTCGCCTTGTGGCACTGCTGAGATGGTATCAATTCCAGAGGAATAATGAAATTTATCCTTTCCTTTAGACACACAAGAGGAAGTTTTCCAATTATTTGATTTTAGGAGACTCAAATTTCTTTCATTTGTTCTTCTTTGATGAGAGCGAAGCAAGGCATGATCCTTACTTAGAAAAGACCAACACAGAAGACCAAAAGAAGAGTAAGTTGTAAGATGCTCCTGCTGGCCATGATGAATTGATTGTAAAGAGCTATTTGTACAAGGAGGGCATCTAGGTGGCTCAATGAAAGGAGTGCTAGGCTCATCTTCTTGAGTTCAAATCTGACCTGAGACACTAACTAGCTGGTTGACTCTGGGCAAATCACTTAACCTTGTTTGCCTCAGTTTCCTCATCTGTAAAAGGAACTGGAGAAGGAAATGGAAGACGACTCCAGTATCTTTGCCAAGAAAACCCCAAATGGTGTCACAAAGAGTCACACATGACCGAAATGACTGACCAACACAAAATTTGTATACGTCAGTGGTGTCAAACTCAAATGGAAACAGAGGCCACTAAACCAATATAGGGATCCCTGTGGGCTGAATATTAACTTAGAAAACCGCACATACTTGTTTTTTCATTAATATACCAGCACATTAAAATTGAATAGGAACTATACTTTAATCAGAATCGGGCCATACTTGAGAGTGTTTGTGGGCAGCATGTGGCCTGAGGACCACCTGTTTGACAACTCTAATGTATACCCTTCTGAAGTCAACAGTGTGAATGTCTTTCTTCCATGTGGATCAGCTATTTATTGAGAAATGCCTTTCATCATTTTTTTTTTTTTACTAATGGGAATTTCCTACCTTTCAGTTCTCATTTTTACTTTTATCACGTCATCTAAATTGTTTTTTATTATTTTCCTATTTTCTTTTGGGACCTTAGGAATTTATGTAACTGTCCTGCTTTATATATACAACTATATAACAATCACCAGGATTTTATATGTTTCACAGATTTTTAATGTAATAGAAGGAAGGATTTGTCAAAAATCATATGGACCTGTCTCCATGGTAAAAGTATATCTCACAGAAAGAATGTCTGTAATCAAAGGGTGATGCCTTTATTATAGCAAGGTTCCATTTTTGCTTTGGTTTGTTTCATAAAATTATTTGCTTGTGGCAATAGTTACTTTTATTCCTAATTAATTCCCAATTAAACTTTTTGTCACAAAATAATTTGATAAAGTACTATTTACAATAAGAAAACTTCATACTATTTAAAACCAACAGGTGTAACAACAAGTTAGTCTTAAGTGATTCTGAGGCTTTTAAAGAGGCATAATAGTAATACCCCAGTTATGCCGAAGTCACTTATTTGGTAACTCCAGTTATCCAGACTATGGAGAAGCAGAGAGAAAGCATAAAAAGACTGGTAAATGACCATAGTCAATGTCAGTGTTTTAACTTTTGTAAATTGCTCATACAATTTATTTAGCTCATGGGAAAAACCCTTAGTACTTTGCTCTTAGCCTGTTTATTCTCATTTTACATGTAATTTTTAATAAGCTTGGCTATATGTATTCCCAGATTAGGAGAGGGTACAACACTCTTAGAAGCAAAAAATGACTGCTGACAGTCTGACAAGGGTAGGTTGCAAAACTATCAGAAAGCAGACACAAAACCTAAAAAAAGCATATCAATCTGGAGCCATTTAGCATAAGGACAAATAGTATTACATACCTCAATAGCCCTTGAGGGCATCAACTATATGCCAACACAACACAATAATTCAATAGAAAACTATGTGTCCTGGCCAATTCACTGAGTACATAATGGCAGTTAGTAACAGAACAACCATTTCAGAGTTCTATTGAATTTTTCCACTTTCGGATTTAGATATAGGAAAAAGGCTATTTAGATGCCATCAGCATCTGGACAAAATATAATGACTGAGTGTGTAATGCAGTTTTGGAAATGTGGGACATTTGGCTTTGCTCCATATGTGGTGTTTTTGTTTGCTTTTGTTTTAGCTTTTGAGCCGTGCAAATTATGATTGATCATTTACAGGCTACCAAGAGTATATGGATACCAAATTTAAAAAAAAGTTTTCTATTTGTAACGGAATAGTAAATTCCTACTGTGATGCCTTGTTGTGGTATGGAGGTGACCATGGAGGGGGGCGCAGCTAGGTGGCACAATGGATAGAGCACTGGCTCTGGATTCAGGAGAACCTGAGTTCAAATGTGACCTCAGGCACTTGACACTTACTAGCTGTGTGACCCTGGGCAAGTCACTGAACCCCAATTTCCTCATCAAAAAAAAACCCAAAAATGAACTGGAAGTGACCCCGGAGTCTCAAAGACCATACCCATAAGCTCTGGTATGTCCAATCAGACTGGAAAAGCTTAGAATTAGCTAATTTCAAAAGACTGACCTTCCTGAATTCAAATCTAGCCTTACTAGCTGTGTGACCCTGGGCAAGTCACTTAATCCTATTTGCCTCAGTTTCCTCATCTGTAAAATGAGCTGGAGGAGGAAATGGCAAACCACTCATGTCTTTACCAAGGGAACCCCAAATCGGATCATGAAGAGTCATACAGGACTGAACTGACTCAACAACAACAACACATAAAGGCTTATCCACAGAGTTGACCACAAGAGGATGAATCTTTTTGAGTTGTGATTTGCATTGGTATAAGGAAATCACACATAAATGAATGAGTGACAAAGTGACTGACTGAATGAAATATTCTCTAGGTCCTTATTGTGTTCCAGAGTTTGAGTATACAAATACAAGCAAGCAAGCAAGATAATCCCTATCTACAAAGAGCCCTTATTCCAATAGAGGAAAACAATAGATAGAAGGGAGTGGGAGGTGGAAGAGGGTGAGAAAAGGTGGGAAATGGCTGGGAAGTGATATGGTTGGTTGTAAGGAAGATGAGAACTCATCTATCACAGCCCAGGATCTCTGGGATGGAGTCTGAATTCTGGTGGAAGAAGGAAGGTTACAGTGCAGTCGACTTGGTTTGAAAATGACTGGGATGTGTGAAATTAATAGAATATGTGTGTGTGTATGTATATATAATGTACTTAGACCATCATATGGTTTGTGAAATAGATACGGTTTTCTTTGGAATCAATTTTTGTTTTCCTGTTTTTTCTTCTATCTCTATTGAAAATTAGGTGGCTGGATAAATGAAGGTCTTAGAGAGAAGACAAACTGGGGTTCAAGTTCCACTTCCAAAACAGGCAGACTGTATGAACCTGAACAAGTCACCTACCCTCTTGGTGCCCCAGGCAAGTCACCAAGATCATAAGTTGCCAAGGAGATGATAATCTACATTGGGAGAGGAAGTTCTTCACCTTGAGCTACCTACAGCAATGAAATTTTTCCATTTGAACAAATCTATTATTTATGTTTAAAAGACACTTCTGGAGCCCAGAAAAACAACGTTGTTTCTACAGTACATATACACACACACATATACATATACACATAATGAAGTAGAGGGAACTAGATGCTTTTATATGTCACAAGTGGTTAACATACACACTTATGCTTATGTATACATGTAGAATTGCACACATGTGCATGTGTATGTATATATACAATACATGCACACATGTATATAACAATGCATCATATACTGCATGTATTGTGTATGTACACATATGTATGTGTGCCTATGTATAAGTTGCATGCATGCATACACATGTGTGCCCACGCATTGTGGCGTATATGCACATGTGTATGTGTATAATGTACCTGTATATGCACATATACACACACGTGTAAGTATATGTGCATGCGTGTGAATATATGTACACATTAACCACATCTGATATATAATAGTATCTAGTTACCTCTACATGATTAAAAAAATTTTTTTTGGCTTGCAAAATTGTGTTGTTTAAATCTATCAACATGCCAAAAATATACATAGATATTTGTGTCTTGTGATAAATAAAACCTCTAGGAGACAGTTTCCAGGTTATTAGATTAGCTAATAATCAATAAATTGATGGTCAGTGGTATCTCTTGGTAACCAAAGATGCCAAGAGAGACTCTGAAATGCCTTAAATCAGGCTTGTTCATACCTTCTGACAGGTACCTCCCTTGAGAAGTGAAACTCAATCCTGATTGGTGGACATTTAATGAAGAGGTGGGCTAAAACTCCTTCTGCTGAGAACTTGGCTTGTTCAGGAGGCTCAGCAACCTCAAGTCATCGGGGCAGGGTAAGCTATTTCTATCCAGACTTTTCTGGCTAGTTTTCTTCTTCATGAGCTGGGTCACCCTAAATTCTTATGGAGGAGATCCAGAACATGGAGACACATCTTGGGAAACAATCTAGCTCAGGCTGGCTTTTGTAGACAAAAGGAAAGGTTCCTGCCCTTACTTTTGTTTATCCTAAAAAGAAAAGTTGGAGTCCCTGCCCAGGTAGATGCCTTGAGGCTGGGAAAAGATTACCGTTACACTCTTCTAAAACTGTGTTCAGGAGTTGGGTCTTAACAGAAATAGGAGGGAAAGAATGGATCATAAATTAAAAGTTATTAATATAATAGTATAATATTAATTTCTCTCAATCTGGATGTGTAGTTTCACTGATTGTAGAATTCTGATTGTGTAGACTCACTCCACAGATGTAGATGGACAACTCTTGTGTAATTCATGGTCTTAGATGCCTAGGAAATAATGACAGGTCAAAATACCCATTGTCACTGTGACCTGTCCCAACTCATATTTTTTTGACACCTCTAACAATTATGCCATACTGCCTTTCAATGAAGAGCAAATAGAGATTCATATTTGAAATTGTCATAAAAGCCAAATGGCCATCATCTTGAGCTTTTTATTTATTAGATGTGCTGGGTGAGACATAAAGAGAGGGCCAGAACCCAAAGAGGAGAGGAGATTCTGATTGTTCTTCTTAGCCTTTGGTTGAAATGGAGGCAAACCAATTAGAGAGAGAGTTTGTGCAATTTATTATTACTGTGCTATAGATTATTTATACCCTAGACTTACTTCCTTTGAACTCAGTGTAAGAAAAAGGAATGAGCCAAAAAGCTAAGTACTGTGGGGAAAGCCCCAGTTTCTTTCACCTAAGGGTACCTAGGCCTACCAGTTCAATTGCTGCTGAAGTTAATAATTTGGAGAGAGCTGAGTAATTGCACATGGATGCCCCTCAGTGAGATTATAGTTAGCCAGCTATCCGTTTTTGGTGCTGGAGGACTCAGTCTTCCCTCAAGCACTCACCCAAATGCCTAGGTACCCTAAGTGGCTAGACAATCATGAGCTCCAGAGGAGATGAGTCATCCCCTTCTGGTAAAATCAGAACAATTGCATTCATTATGCGTTCAAAACCTCACTTAGTTTATGCCCACAGGACAATACTATGACCAGAGGATGTCCATAGGTTAACCAAAGTGCCAGTGTCTCCAAGGAAAGAGTTGCTAGCTACTCAGCCTTTATTTTTCCAAATGAAGAGGTCCAATTTTAGAAATGATTAATAGACCTAAGAAGAATTAAAATAAATTCATGGATAATCTATAATTAGTGCCACTGTCCCCAAGGTAAGAGCCATCAGCTGCCTTACTCCTCTCACTCTCTGGTTTTGCAAACTGAAGAGTGTCACTGTTTTTTTTATCCTATTTCTTTAAAAAAAAAAATCAGTCTTCCCTAAGTGTCTAGCAACATGCATGACTACCTAACAGTTTCCAAGAAGTATCTTTTTCCTACCTCTCTTAAAGAGATGTTCTCTGCTATTTCCTTCCCATCTGGTGCTTCAACTTATCTCCAGTTGGAGCCACTTAGACAATAAGGACCAAGGGAAGTGGAAACAGTTTATCCTGTCTGAGGCTCTGACCTGAACTCTCAGGGCATTCTCTTTTGTACATGCATGTTTAATTAATATTCTTATTAGTATAGTATTAGTATTCTTAGCACTTCTACTATGTTTGCTATTGGAATAGTGGCTTTATAAAAAAAAATAAAGGAGAATAATATTTCAACCAGATCCAATTAGTCTTTGATCCCAAAAGTATTGAGTGATGCAAACAAGTCAGATGGGAAGAATTCTAGCTATTTGCCACCCCCCCACCCCCAAAACCATTTAATATTAGATCAGGTGCTCGACTCTAGAGAAAGTATAAGTATTAAGGGTTTACTGAAATTGCTGAAATACACAATTCATAATTAGAAGTCCAAATTGTATAGCTTGAAAACACACACAAAATTCTAGTTTGCTTCTTGAAGTAGTTCTCAGACAAGTTTTTTTTTTTTGTTCCATGATCTGCTTGTCCTCAGTTAGTTTATTTAATCCCTTGTAAATTAGGGGATTTTCACTGTGGGTGTTTTGCAGGAGAGTTTTTCCTACCTCCCTGTGCACACATTTTTAAATAATTACATAACATTGATTTCCATTTTTATATTTTATTCCACCAAATTGAGTATGTCCAATTTCTATATATTCAGTGAAAAAGAGTCCAGAACTGGGTGTTCCATTAAGTGTCTGCTCCGTGCCATTATTTGGGATAAAAATGCATTAAGATCTGCTTCAAATTCACTCTGTTGAGCGAATTATCTATTTCCTGAAATACCTGTTTTTAGATTTCAGACCTTCTTGAGCAAAGCTATGGAACAGCATGGGATATGGAAGCAGGGCTAGGCAACCTTAGAAGATAACTGGGTGTTTGCCCAATGGCCTTTAGAATGACTTGCCTTTTTTGACCTTTTCTGGTGGGGGTGAAGAGAAAGAAAGGACTGCCCCCTCTGGAAAGCAATCTAGTGTTCTGAGAATTTGCCTAGCTTGTCCTTGTTCAAAAAGTCATCAAGTAGTTGATCAATTAATGAACATACATTTATTAAGCACCTACTATCGTTCTTGGTGTTGGGGATATGCTTATGCAGTAGTGCTCTGGACTCTTTCAATGCATTTATATTTTCTCCTCAGGGCTCTAGGGGTATCCTTGAGAGGCAATGGGGAGGCTTTCTGTAATGCTATCAATGGAAATTTTGTCCTGGTGTATTTTCCCCAGTATTATTAATTGATTTATTATTTTAGTCAGCCAGTCTTAAGTAGCTTTTAGAAAGGGGAATTTACTAAGCTGGTTCAGTAAGAACAATTAGGACAAAAGTCTGATACGCTCTCTGCTGGTACATACAAAGTCCAAAGGAAAGTCGGTTCAAACTTAGAGATAAAGGGGTAACTTATATCTCCTGGTTGCTGGAAGTCCCTTTCTTTGAATTGTGAGTTCCTCAAGAAATTCCCCTCAGTTTGGTGTAGTTTTTTTTTTTTTTGGCTGGGCTCCTTATAGAGGTGTGAATCTGCATTCAGTCTGTTTTGTGCTGCCAATGCAGACATTGCCACCAGCCACTGTTGTCTGAACTATGATGCCCTGGACTGGCTAGGATGTCAATGAGAAGATGAGTTCAAAACCCCCCAGACCCTTTGAAGGTCTTCCTCCAACCAAAAAAGAGCAGAGAGTCTAGGTCAAAACCAAAGCCAAGTCTTCTCCTTTCTTCCCTAAGCACTTCCTCCTTAGATATTTTACTGGAATGTTTCATTCCAAACTATGGAATAATTTCAGTTCTCAACTAAGCTGAAAATTTATGGACAACCTCTAGTATTTAACCAGGTTTCCTCAGCCAACCCAAACACTATTCTTTTGCAATGGCCTTCTGGTTTTAAGGACTTTTCACCTTAAATATAAAACTTGTAATTGACTGATTGAAATCAAAGTTTAAGATGGAGATTGATTGATTATTTTTATGTGGTTAATATAATGTACCAGATTGTTTTATCACTTACTTTAAGTTGAGTAGGAGTTATTGGATGATTTTTTTCAATCAACCCCATCCATCCTTATACTTACAAAAACTGATATCTCCTTCTCTTACCCCTGTCTACACACACATATACATATACATACAAGAAATCCAAAAGGTGGTTGGTTAGTTGGGAGTGTTTTTCAGGAGAGAAACTAGGACTTGACATACGTCTTGGAATCATTGGCATAGAGATGACATTGGAGCCATGGCAACAGATGAAATCTCTGATATACTTTGAGATGCAATATAAAGGAAAGAGAAGTGAGCCCAGGAAAGAGTCTTGTGGGATATCCATCATTAGTAGGCACAGAGCAAACTTTTATAGAAATACATTAAACTCATCAGGGAAACTGACAGGGACAGAGAGAATAAAGTCAGACAGGGAATCACTATAGGCAAAACAAACATCACTACAGAGGAGCGATTATAAAGTGTAGATAAAAATAGAGAATAAAAGTGCAAGAACTTTTGGGGAGTTTGGCCTTGGTGACAAAAGGAAGGGCAGAGGAGTGGGAACAGACCACTTCAATTATGTATTACCAGTGTTGATCGTATTACTTTTCCTCCATTTAATTCTTGTTTGATGAAATAAAGACAACAGATAAAGAGAGGAAAAAGCATAAAGATATCTGATGGCAAGAAACATAAAATTGATATTTGTAATCATAAATATGAATGTATGAACTCACCCATGAAATGAAAGGGGATAGTAGACTATATTAGAAATTAGAATCCAAAAGTATGTTGTGTTTACAATGAACAAATTTAACATAAAGATCCACACAGAGTTAAAATGAAAGGCTACAGTAGAATTTATTATGCTTCAGACAAGTTTAAAAAAAGAAAGGGGTAGTGATCATATCAGGCAAGGCAAAGATAAAAATAACCATAGTTTAAAACTATAAACAAGAAAAATACATTATTAATAAAAGCATCACAGAAAATGAAGTAACTTCAATAATTAATATATGCACTGAATGGCATAGGATCTAAGTACTTAAAGGAAAATTTAATCAAATTATAGTGAGAAAAGTACAGCAAAACTATAATAGTTGGTAATCTCAATGTGCTGCTTTCAGACCTGGACAAATAAAACAAAAAAGTAAGTAAGAAAGAAGTTCTGAACAGAGTTTTAGAAGAATTGATTATGATAGATCTCTGCAGATTACTGAATGAACATAGAAAGTACCATACATATTTCTCAAATGTACATGCCACCTATATAAAAATTGATCATGTGCATAAAAACTTTAAAAACAAATGCAGAAAAGTAGAAATATTCAACACATTCTTTACTGACCACAATGCAATAAAAGCTATAATTTATACATGATGTTTAAAAAAATAAAAACTTAAAGTCAAACTAACTAATTTAATTATAAATAATTGGTAGGTAAAAGAAAAAATCGCAAAACATGTCAAGAAAATCACGGAAATTATTTTTTTAAAAAGGTGGAAAGGAAGGGCCCTAGCATATCTTAACAATATTAAAAAAGCAATGCTCTTCAAAACTTTTTGGTATTGGTTTAAAAATAGAAAGTTGGTCAGTGGAATAGATTATCTATAAAGAACCAAAAAGCAATCAAATATGATAGTGCAATGTTTAATAAACCCATGGACTCCATCTACTGGGATAAGTACTCACTATTGACAAGAGCTGCTAGGAAAATTGGAAAGCAGTCCAGCAGAAATTAGGTTTAGACTCACATCTCATACCATATACCACAGTAATTTCCAAATAAATATAGGACCTAAATATAAAATGTCATAAATTAAAGGAGAAAGGAAAGAGATGCTTCTACAACAATGCTTAGGGGGAGAGTTGTTGACCAAGCAAGGGAAAGGGAAGATCATAGGAAATAAAACAGGCGATTGTGATTACATAAAATTGAAAAAGTCTTTGCACAAACAATATCAATGCAGTTAGAATTAAGAGGAAAGAGTTATTTAGGAAAAATTCAAACTTCACTGATAAAGGTCTGACATCCTATGTAACAGGGTACTAGGTGATTAGGACCCATTCCTTAGAACATGATTGATATGCTCTGCCAGGTACCAATCTGCATGGAGTTTTTGTGACCTTGCTTCTGACCATGTGTATTGAAGAGACCTTTCATGACTTAATCCTGAGCATGTATAGATATCCTAGAACTATTTTCTGTCAGCTTTACTGCTTTGTGATGCAGACCTGGCTTGTGCACACAAAAGGCTCCAACAAAGGACTGAGAGTTCTTCAGAACTCTTCCTGGCAACTTTGAGTGAAGAAGAATAGACCATGGACCTCTGGAGAAAGTGAAAGGTATAATCAGTGGCAGTGGAAGGCACTTACCTCCACACACACACAGGCCACCATATGGCTAGCAACATGTGATGCCTATGTTTCTTCTGTTCTTGTTGTGTCTTGACTTTTCCTGATCATAGATGAATGAGTTTCAGATATGGAACAGAACTATGCTTTGAAAAGTCAGGAGAAACAATAGAGGTACAGTAATGGGAGTCTATTACTGTTTGTCAGTTGCTACAGCAGTAGAATCTCGTGTAGAACCTGTCTTGAGGAGTCACCTATTTAATCCACTCCAGTAATGAATTGGCCCAACATCTAACCACTCTATCCTGTAAGCAAGAGAGCACCTTCTCCATTAGCTATGTCTAACCAAAAGTAAATTTGGTAGGGACAATGCTTTCTGGTAAGAACTTTAAGTTTGATCTTCCCAGGGCCTAAGTAGGCATGCAGATGAGAGAGTGTGTCCTGGTTGTTTCATGAGGCTATTTTTGTATTTCTTTGATATACTCAGTAATAAAATATAAATCCCCTTATAAAATATAAGTGATGTCTATTGGCTACATAATATTGAGATATATTAACAGGTGATTGATATTGGAAGGAAAACATTGGATGGAGGCTCATGAACAGTAGTGCTAGAGATAGACATCTTAGTCCCTCAAAGATACCCCTATAAATGTAAGAACAAAAACCATTCTTCAATTAAGAAATGGTCAAAAGATAAATAAGCATTTCTTAAGGAAAGGAATTCAAGCTATCAACAGCTATATGAAAAAATTCTTCAACCTCCCAAAACAAACGTAGGAACTACATGAACATAATTATAAATTTTATACAAATTAAGTCAGATTTAAATAATTGGAGAAATATTAATTGTTCATGGGTGGGCAGAACCAATATAATAAAAATGACAATTCCACCTAATCTACTTATTCAGTGCCATCCCAATTAAATTACCAAAAATATTTTTATTAAGCTGGAAAAAATAATAACAAAATTTATTTGGAAGAACAAAAGGTCAAGAATATCAAAGGAATTAATGAAAAAAATGTAAAGGAAGGAGGTTTAGCAGTACCAGATCTTAAACTGTATTATATAAGGCAGTAGATATACAATACATAGTAGTAAATGATTATTGTAACTTGATGTTTAACAAATGTAAAGATTTAAACTTGTGGGATAAGAATTCACAATTTGGTAAAAATTGTTGGGAAAATTGAAGCAGTCTGGCAGAAACCAGGTATATCTCTTATAGTATTTACCAAGATGAAGTCAAAATGGAACCATGATCTAGATATAAAGGGACATATTATAAGTAAATTAGAAGAACATGGAACATATTACCTATCAGACTTATGGATAGGAGAAGAAATTATAAATAAACAAGAGATAGAGAGAATTGTGGGAGGTAAAATGGATCATTTTGATTACATTAAATTAAAATGGTTTTGTATAAATAAAAGCACTGTAGCCAAGATTAGAAGGAAAGCAGAAAATTGGGTGAAAATTTTTATAGACAGTTTTTCAGATAAAAGTCTCTTATCTCAAAAATATAGAGAACTTTGTCAGATTCATAAGAACATGAGTCATTCTCCAATTGATAAATGGTCAAACATATGAACAGGCAGTTTATCAATGAAGAAATCAAAGCTACATGTAGTCATATAAAATGCTCTAAATAGTATTGATTAGAGATAAGCAAATTAAAACAACTTTGAGATATCATCTCACCCCTATCAGATTGGCTAAAATGATAGAAGGGGAAAATGACAAATGTTGGAGAGAATGTGGCAAAATTGGGACATGAATATACTGTTGGTGGAACTGTGTGATCCAGTCATTTTGGAGAACAATCTGGAATTATACTCAGAAAGTTATAAACCATGTATTCCCTTTGACCCAGCAATACACTATTAGGTCTGTTTCCCAAGGTGATCAAGAAAAAAGGGAAAGGACCTATATGTTTTAAAATATTTAAAGCACCTCTCTTTGTGGTGGCAAAGAACTGGAAATTGAGAGGATGTCCATCAATTGGAAAATGGCTAAACAAGCTGTGGTATATAGTAGTGATAGAATACTACTGTACTGTAAAAAATGATGAGTAGGTTGTTTTTAGAAAACCGTGGAAAGATTTGCATGAAGTAATGGAGTGAAATGGAAGAACAAAGAGAACTTTGGATACAGTAGCAGCAATATTGTTCAAAGAATAAATGTTAACCAAGTTCTTCTGAGTATTATAAACACTCAAATCAACCACAAATGACTTATAAAGGAAGATGTTATTTATCTCCAGAGAAAGAACTGATAAATAGAAGTATGTATAGTACAGTTTTACATACATACATACAAAACACACACAGACACACATGCATAGACACACAGACACACACATGTCAAATGGTTGCCTTCTCTATTGCAAGGTGGTGAGAGAAGGAAGGAGAGAGACACAGTTCAGAACTTAAAATGTAACAAAAAATAAATTAAATTTTAAAAAGAGAAAATACTCCAAATCACCAATGATAATGGAAATGCCACTTAAAACAACTCTGAGGTTCTACCACAGGTATTGGCAAAGATTGGCAAAGATGACAAGAAAGAAAAATGACAATTTTTGCAGTAGCTCTAGGAGGACAGGAATGTTAATACATTATTAGTTGAACTGTGAATTGGAATAGCCATTCTGGAAATCAGTTTGGGATATATCCCTTAAGTCCCTAAACTGTGTATACCCTTTAAATCAGGAATGCCATTACTAGGCATACACCTTAAAGAGATCAAATAAAAAGGAAAAAGACTAGAGACACAAAACTCATTGAAGTAGTACTTTTTGGTGTAAGAAAGAACTGGAAAAAAGTGGAGATCCATCTATTGGAAAATGGATGAACAAACTATGGTACATGGATTTAATGGAATATTATTGCACTGTAAGAAAAGAGGAAAGGGTTGGAGTCCAAGGAAGGTGGAAGTCTTTGGATGAACTGATACAAAGTGAAATAAACATAACCAGAAGAAGAATTTATACAATGACAGTATTATAAAGGAAATGAATGTGAAAAACTTAAGGATTCTAATCAATGTAATATCCTACCATGACTCCAATTAATCTCTTATAAGGCATATTTAACTAATCCATTTGATTCTATTAAGGAAGACTTATAATTTTTCTAGGAAAGCATATTAAAATATGAAACATGATCTCATCTCAATTATCTACACTTTCAGGTCACTTGGCCTATCCTTCATAATCAAAGCACCACCATGTTAGGTCAGCTGACAAAATTTCAGACATTGAGTCAAGAAAAAATTGACTTTTAATTGATAATTAATTGAATTAAATTAGAAATTTAACTTGTGAAGTTTAGAACTGGGAGGGGGGCTCAAGATTTGGATTCATTGGTGAGGAGTCAACTCTTTTATAGAGTTTTAGCAAAGGCAAGTATAAACAATACTGCTAAAGAATCCTGAAGTCAGAACCAATAACACCCATTATCCAGGTTTTTGTTGAATTCTCTTAAATGTAGTGAATGAGAAGAGATTTTGAAGAAAAGACTGCCAAGCAGGGCTCCATTTTATTTCACCTGAGCTGAAGTGACTCTTAAGTATTCTATCTTATCTAAATAAGAAAAGCATTTGCAGTTATGTTCTTTCCATTCCTACCTGACTCTTATCCTTCTCTGATCTGTAGCACTCTTTTTTTCCTCTCTCCATGAAGCTCTGTTCTTCTGGAAGCCTTGCATAACAGAAAAGAAAGTGTTTTACTGGTAAATTACTTTTTTTTTTTGGTTTAATTGTCCTGATCTGCCTTAGACCCCAAGCTGTTCCATTGATAGAGATATTGTTAAGGAGAGGGTGGCAGTTATGTGCAGAGTAATTCAATGCTCTAAGTACAGGTTTTCATATACTTCAGAGTTTATTAGGTGCTGTTCTTCTAGGTTGGGCATAATAGTAAGAGTTCACATTTATGTAACAAGAAATTAATGCAATTTATTTTATCTTCGCAATAACCCTGTGAATCGTGTACTATTACTACTTTTATTTTGCAGATGAAGAAATAAGCTCAGAGAGTCTAGGTGACTTGCCCAGAGTCACACAGCTAGAAAATTTGAGTCAAGATTGGAACCTAGGTCTTACTGATTCCCTGTCTAGTTCTTTATCCACCACATCATTTGGCCTCTTCTGCTAGGTGGTCCAGTGCAGGGATTCTTAACTATTTTTGTGTCACGGACCTTCTTGGCAGTCTGGTGAAGCCTATGGACCCCTTTTCAGAATTATGTTTTTAAATACATAAAATAAAGTACAAAGGAAATAAAAGTTTAGTGAAAATAGATGTGGTTTTTTTTTTCCCATTCAAGTTCATAGACCCCCTGGAGAGTCTAGGTTAAGAACTTACCATGGAATTACCCATTTATTATTTTTATTATCTTTTTATTGTTTAACCTGGACTGAACAGCAGGAACTAGAAGACTGCAGGATGAGGGGTAGAGAGAGAAACACAACCAAGACTGTGTACTAGAGATTAGCTTTGGAAATCTTACCTGTCCTTAGGCTAGAGAGTGAGGATAGGTCAGTGACAGAAAATTGTTTTAGTGTGTGGACATCAAACTAGCCGACCCTTAGTACTATTCACTGTGCTGTTGGTACCCTGCATCCCAGAGGGCCCCCATAAAGGGAGGCTCTGGATTCTTAGGAAATCAAGTCAATCTTAGGAGATCTGATCCTGAAGAATGAAGGTATCACATCCCTGATTCTGCCTCTACCCTGAAGTAACAATAGATTTCTAGAGAAACCTCTAAAGTCAAGTTTAGTTGAGGCTAATCTCTTGAAAGTTCTCAAAAGTGGGTAATGGGTTCACTGCTGGAAAAAGTTCCCAGTGTACCATATGGTTCTTGAGTTAGGACCACAGTTTATTTCTTCTACCAGAGATACTTCTTAAGACACAAAAGACTTTTACATTAGGTACGCATTAAAAAATACAACATCTCAAATGGCCCATTATAATTATGCTGCTCCCTGCCTTTGCCCCCTCCCCTCTGGAAGGTAAAGACTCTCTTGTAGAGCTTTTCACAAGCATCAGATTTATAGCTTAGCCTGACGTGGATTTCTTCAGTTTTTTTAGCTACAAGATCCTCCTGGCAGTAATCATCTTCTTCTCTTGGAAGCATGCTATTAAGGAAACCACCCCCTAGCTAGATCAAGCTAGCTAGCTTAAAAAGAAATCAGATGAACACAGAAAAGCCCCAAAGATGTGCCCTCCAAAGGGATAAAGTTCTTGGAGACAATTTCTTGGGATTTCTAAGACATCAGACAAACCTTATTCAATGGACTTGCAGTCTCTAAGGATCTCATTTAACTAAGGGTCCTCTGTGTGACTTCAGGTGTCTTGCCAAGTGCCAGTATTTTAAGAATGCAGCATCCTCATTGCTCATATCACCTTTAATACAGTGATATAATAGATATCAGAATTTAAACAATCAGTAATGCAAAAATTATCTCAAGGTAACTGGGCTGACTTGTAAAGGAAAGTATCAGAAGACCGTCTAATTACAATTAGAATGAAAACATTTAATTAATATGAAAACAAAAGAAAAGGGAGAAATCTAATTTTTTCTGCAGTGAGTTTGTATAAGACTAGGGTATCCAAGATATAGAATCCTTGGTGAGAATCTTTCCAATGGGTCCCAGCAAATGCATTGGATACACCAAATATAAACGCATCAACAGTGAACCCACACTGTATAAAGTCCCTCTAGAATTCCACCCTTTTCCATTTCAGCTTTCAGATTGGGTACCTGGGCTATGACTATCTCAGGTTCAAGGTACTCTGTGGTTCCACACCCCTAAAACTCAAACTCATCATTCCTCCACTAGATGTTTGACTTATGTCAGCCAAATAATACAAATAGTTTAGTCAAGGCAAAGGCTGGGGTTTACTCCCCTGCAGATATACACTACATTAATGGGAAGAATAGACATAAATATAAAGTTCACAAGTCAGAAGACATACTTATAGGGAAAATGTTTGACCAAAGCAACTTATACCCCTGATACCACATGACTAGCCAGTGTCTCCTTGTGATATCCTCAATATACTTCTTGTGGGGTAAAGCATTTCTACTGGGACATTCACTCCACTGCGTCTCCTAGACCTATTTCTGGATTGGGAGCATGGCTCCAACATTTGACTGTGATTTCCATGGTCTTGAATGTCTGGCTTAACTAATATCAGGGCTTTGGATAAACTATGTACTGTACTTTCTAAAAGAACTGCATCTCATACCTTTAGATCACTGGGAGCCTGTTTAGTTCTGCTACTTGGAGCCTCAGCTATGCAGGGTTTCAGCTCCAGGCATTAGGCTCATTTTGCAGCAGAAGCATATAATCTAGTCATAATTGAAGTAGTGACTTTTGATTCAATTATGACTAGATTATATGCTTCTGCTGCAAAGTGGAACTGCCAAAAGAAATTTCCCCCTTTTTCTGTATTCTGCTAAAAAGTATTCCTAAAAGCTGTTCATCCTTATTCCTTTTGTAGCTTTATTCTCAACTCATTTTCCTAGGAATTGACTGTTGATCTTTAAAGGCCACCAGGAGCATTCAACCAGCCAATGGACAAAAGTTCCCTATGTCCCTTGATTGTCTTCAAACAATGGCCAATACCCTATAATTTCATTTGGATGGTTGAAGAACTTCATACTTTGTCATGAGGTTATACAGGAAAATGCCTTAATTTGATCAAAGATTGATCCAACTCCTTTATACTTTGTCATAGAAGCACCATCATCTAGGGGTCTCTTCCATGAAGGCTGAGCGAGTTTTTCCCTGAATGTCTGGGAAACTGTCCCTAAGATTTGATTGATCCAAGGAACTCATTCACTTAGGGTATATGTGTGTGTGTGTGTGTGTGTGTGTGTGTATGAGTATAAATTACATAGGGCATATATATGTGATATATATATACACACACAAACATATGTATATACATGTATGACAATAATACACACATATGAATGTATACGCATATACACAGAGTAATTAAGGTAATTTTACCTTACTTTCCTCAACTCCTTTCTATCAGACCTCCTGTGCTCATTAAAGCCTCCCCTCTCATTATCAACTCCTCCTCTACCTCTACTAGGGGTATGTAGATTAGATCAGTACCCAAGTTCCACTCTCAATGGATCTGCTATTTTTGAATGACCCAGAAGGTTAGTCAATTCATAGAGAACTGACTGAGTGGTTTCTCCAGTCCTAACTTGGCCATGACTTATCTTGTGATCTTCCATCTCTTTGACATTTCTTTTCAGTGTCATGGTAGGATATTGAACCTAATCCCTTCCCCTTTGTGAGTTAAAAGATATTGAGGCCATCCTTATGTGTTGGTTGGCCCAGAGGACTAAAGGCTCAGACTGTTGACAACGCTTTCTGATTGTCTGGGTACAAAAGCAGACATGAAAAGCTCTGGCTGTCCTCTGATGCTTGGCTGATAGCAAATTACGGGCAACTCAGGAAAGGGAGCTTCTTTCAGATGAATAAACTTGATGTGTCTTTGTTGAATATCATTTTCCTGCATTTTGTTAAATGCTGAATGACCTACACCTGTTTGATTTTGTTTTACCTTCCAACCTACACTACCCAGGGCACTACCCCGAGTCAGGCCGAACCCAGGACAAATATACTTAGCAATATGCTTATTTTTAAATTCTTTATCCACTCATAAAATCAGGACACTCCTATGAATTTCTAGTTCAAAGAAGTCACAACATTTTTCAAAAAACTTATACCCCATCTAGTCCATATGCAAGATGATTAATAATAATAATAGTTAGCATTTATATAGTGCTTTGAGTTTGCAAAATACTTTACACATATTAACTAATTTTCCCTCACAACAATCCTGGAAGGTAAGCACCATTATTATCCCCATTTTTTAGATGAAGCTGAGGGAGGTTTGCCAAGGGTCACTCAGCCACGAAATGTCTGAGGCTGGGTTTGAAGGGCAAATCTTCTTAACTCCAAGTCCAGCACTCTATTCACTGTGCCTCCTAGCTGCCCACAACATGGAATTAAGCCAGATCTGCAATATGATACCACAATGATACAAAAAAAAATTATCCTATCCAAGTAGAACTTAGTAATTAACAGTAAAGCAAAGTTGCAAATTAATCCTACCTAAAAGAAACAAGAACATAGAAATAGTATTCCAACTTCAAAAACAGGAAAAAAATGCTTAATTCTCATAAGACATTTTGATCTTTAGCAATGTTAAAGGGAGTTTGTGGTGATGAGGGTTGCTTAACCATCCCATTTGCCCTTTACCCTACTACTTACCCTTTGTTGAGTTTGGTTTCTTTCTCCAGTCATGGAAGTAGTAGGGAAGGATTTGTAATTCTCTTTATCATTCTATTCATTCTGAGCCTCCAACAAGAGAAAGTATTTTGGGTAAAATATCTCATTGTTAAAATCTTAATTTATTCTCTGCAGATATTTCCCTGTCAGTAGTTTCCTCTCAATCGTGTGCCAAATAAGTATAAGCCCAACTAGCAAGTGTCAGTGGTTACCACTGTGAAAACATCTACTAAAACTTTGTTGTGGTTTAGTCACTTTCAGCTTTGTCTGACTCTTCATGACCCCTTTTGGGGTTTTCTCAGCAAAGATACTGGAGTGATTTGGCATTTCCTTCTCTAGCTCGTACTATAGATGAGGGAACAGAGACAAACAGGGTTATATGACTTGCCCAGGGTCACCCAAGCAGTAAATGTCTGAGGCCAGATTAGAATTTAGGTTTTTCCTGACTCCACTGTGCCCCCTAACTCCCCTACTAATGCATTAGATGTGTTATAAAATATTAAGAAATATTTTAACTATTGTAATCTGAAGTCCTTGGTCTTACCTAAATTCAACACCACCCTAATCTAGAAACAGATTTTTCTTTTCTCTTTTTGTTTCTTTTCAATTTTCCTTTGTTTGATTAAATCAAGTTCCAAGAGGAATCCTGATTCCCTGAAAGTAAGATTAGATTGAGAGGATGTCCCTTTTTTAATCAAAGGAAGTGTCCCATGATTTATCAAGAGAGGCAGCCCTTTTGTTTACACCTGATGGTCCAAAAGCTGGAGCTCTTTAGTTTTCTAGGAAGACAGATCATCTTGAAGGTGTGGCTTCAACATCCACATTACTCTAGTTCTATTTGGCAAATTAAAAAACCCTAAATTGTACTTTTGTTTTATCTTGCTGTAGAATTTTGTCTTTTGTTTCATGATTACTATAAAATGTAAGTAGACATTGCTTGGGTCAGAGAATATTCCAATTAGCAGGGGATCTCTCTCCAAATATTATGCTAATAAATTATCTCTGAAAGACACTGGTTAAAACACGGAGTACAGAGTTTTTCTTCCACATCACTGTTTATAAGGACAAAATAAATATTTAAAACAAAAAAAAGTAAGCAAACTTCTCCATCCTGCCCAGAGGAAAAAGCTTTAGGCACCTATGAAGGAGCTCTGCAGAGAAAGGAGATATTAGATTACTGCCTTGGGCTCCACAGTGAGGATGGTTTTCAGCAACACAGCTTCTGTCCTGGCATATCTTGTACTTAATTGGACAAAAGCCTTGCTTGCCGGAGTCCTGGCCCCTTTCTTTGTAGTGGTTGCCTCTGCTCCACTGCCCAATAGCTTATGAGGTTTGTCCCATCAGGAGCTACATTCCTCTTTGAATTTGTCTCCTGGATTCAGAGAATTAACTTTAAGGTCACCCTAGGCATTGCCTATCATTCTTCATCCTATTCCATCATTTCCTTTATGATTCATTCAGGGGACTAATTTGCACCTCATAAAGAGATAACCTGATGTGACCAATTCTTTTATAGTTAGTTTAATATTTCATTGCCAGCATCTTTTTTTGTGATGAGGTGCTGAGGTTTCAAGGACTACTCTTTCATACTGAAAAGGCCTTATTATTTTGCCACTTCATACCAAAATACTTCACTCATCTGTGAAGTGTCCACCACTTCATAGATAAGACAGTGTCATCTGGACATAATACCAGAGGCCCTAGAATGGATGATGGCCCTTATGCAGGACAAGGGATGAAATCTCACCCTTAAGAAAATCTAGAGTCCAGGCTACTCAGTCTAGATTTGGAGAATATAGTGGATGGGGAGAACTCAGATGATTCTGATACTATCCAGAACAATCTGGACCCTTCTAAAACTCTCCAATTTAATAGGTCCAAGCAGCAGCAGCTGCCTCAGCATGGATCTTAACAGGCTGAATTCTGGACTTTTTCTACCATTCCCCAAAAACCTTGTCATCCTGGAAGCTCACTCTAGTCTCCAGCCCTGAACTTCACACACTGGAACTTCCTTCAGTCTCTGTGGCCTCTCCCTCTGATTGGATGGCTCCTCCCAGAATCTCTATTTAAGAAGGGCATCCAGGACAGACACTCCATCTAGGCTGAATTTCTCTACCACCCCATCCCCTCCGTCTCATTCTCAGGATATCATATTGCCCTGTGCTCACCACAACACAAACTTCTGATCAGATGGATTTTTGTATGGAGATGAGTAAGGCTACATGTACAGAAGCCAATGCTACATACCTTATTCAGTATCATTTCCATGCTTTTATCAAATTAACTTCTTTTTCTTAACTATTAAATGACCCATGAGTGTCTCATTTCATTGCAGTCTTGACCTTGAATTCATCCTGACTCTTGGCCGGAGCACAATACACCTTCTCAAAAAACTTTATTGAATGTCCACTGGGTGCAAGACCCTGCTGACCTTTCAGGACATAAATGTGAAATAGATCTGGCCTTTTAAGGAGCTTTGAATCAGAAGGGAATGATAAAACATGATCCCTGTTTGCCTAATTTTTGATATTTCCTCATCTACCCTCTGCCTCCTGCTGCCTACAAGTGTACTTATGTCTCTCTGCACCCTCATCCTTAAAACAATCAAGTACCCCTCCATGCCCCCCTCCACACCTTGGTCCTAGCTATCATTCTAAATATCTCATCCTCTTTGTGCTTTAGATAGCTTTAGAAAGCTATCTATACTTGGTGCTCTTCTCATTCTCTTCTAAACTCTTCGTAATACGTCTTTTGACCTCGTTATTTCAGTGGAACCGCTCTTTTAAAAGTTACTAATTATCTCTTCCTTACCAAATCTAATGAGTTTTTCTCAATCCTTCTTGACCTCTCTGCAGCATTTGACACTATTGACCCCATTCTCCTCTCTGGGTTTTCACGATGCGGCTCTTGGTTCTCCTACCTTCTGACTGCTCCTTCTCATCCCCCTTTACTGGATCTTCATCCACATCATGCCCCCAAACTGTGGGCGCTTGCCAAGGCTCTATCTTGGTCCCTGTTCTGTTTTTTTCTTTCTATATACTATCTCACTTGATGATCTCATCAACCCTTTCAGGTACAATCATCATCTTTGTGCAGGTGATTCCCAGGTCTATTTCACCCAGCCCTAGTCTTCCTCCTGAGCCTGTTAGATATTTTGAACTCTATATCCTATAGACGTCTCAAATTCAACTTACCCAAAACAGAACTCATTACCTAACCCCTAAAGTCTCCCCTCTTCTGAACACCCCTATTACTGTCAAGGGCACCACTGTCCTTCCAGTCACCTAGGTTTGTAACATCTGTGTGTCATTCTTAAGTCCAACTCATTTTCCCCACATACATAATCAGGTGCTAAATCTTATCATCTGTAACAGCTCTCATCTATGCCCCCTTCTCCATTCATGCAGCTGCTGTTTTCATTCAGACTTTCATCACCTCTTGACTCGACTATTGCAATAGCCTTCTAATTGGCCTCCCTGTCTCAAATATCTCACCATTTTAATCCATCTTTCATTCAGGCGTCAACGTGATTTTCCTAATATGTGGTTCTGTTCATGCCCATCCCATTTCCCTATAAACTCCAGTGGTTCCCTATCACCTTTAGGATCAACTATAAAGAACTATCTTCCTAACCTGGCCCATTCCTACCTTTCCAGTCTCTTACATTGTATTCCTGTCCACCAAATCTATAGGTCAATCATACTGGCCTATTTGCTGTTTCTTGCATACAATGTTATATCTCCCATCTTTGTGTACTGGCTGTCCCCCATATCTGGAATGTTCTTCCACCTCATTTCTACCTCTTAGAATCCCTGAATTCTTTCAGAACTCAGATTAAAATACGTCTTTGACAAGAGGCCTTTCCAATCCCATCACCTTTCCCCTCATCTTCTAGAGCCTTCCCCTTGCTTTCCATGTATTCTGTATATATCTTGTACATCCCCGTTTATTTACATGTTGACTTCACCATTAGTTCTTAAAGTCAAGGACTTTTTCTTCTCTTTTGTTTTTCTTTTTATCACCAGGGCTTAGCACTGTGTCTGGCACATAATAATCATTTAACAAATGCTTGTTGATTGATTGATTGATTGATCGTTGTACACAAGTATCTATTATATAAAGCAGAATTCGTTAAGTGCAAAAGAGAGCACTTGATAAAGTGCTATAAGAAATTTGAGTTGAGAGATCAGCTGGGAAGCCAGGACAGGAAGAAATTAACACAGTAAAGAAAGCATGGAGTGGGGAGGAAGTGCGGGAAAGCATTCATTCCATGCAAGGGCAGATAGTGCCAGCAAGAAATAGAGATATCAGTGGGCAGGATGAGAATGGAATAAAACTATGATTTTTAATGTTTCTCTTAACAAAGAAAACTTGATGGACCTTATATGCCTTATACTAAATCCAGTGAAAGATGGAAAGTTTTTCATGTGCTTAGAGCAAAATTTAAAAAAAACAACAACAAAAGGGCACTCTTAATTTATACCTTCCTGCACATAAGCACTGATATAGACATAAAGCATACATGAAGTACAAAACACAAATCTAACAAACCTTATTAATTCAGACCAAGGCCAAGATCATAGATCATAGAATATAGAATTTTAGAGCTCATTTGGCTCAGTCCCCTGAACATGGAACTTATCTTGAAGACTAGGGGGGAAAATCTGCTATACAAATTAAAAGTAGGAAAAAGATTGAAATGTTAAAACTTTTATAGAAAAAACAAATAGTTTTCAATCATTTTAAATAGCCTTTATTATTATACAACTAATGAACTGCTCTTTTATATAACTATAATGAGTACACTTTTCCAGAGTACTTTGAAAACTGTAATTCATCTAACATCCCCATTTTCAGATAAGGGAACTGACATTTAAGATAGGATAAATGAATTAGACTCTGTCAGCCCACAAATTAATGTAAAGAAATACTATCTGAAATGGTAAAATCCTTTACCCTAGTCATTCTTATAACTGCTTATTATAGTAAAGCAAAAGTTTATAGTAGCATACTAATGAGGAGGGGGATGTAGTGGCAGAACCCCAAAAGGGAAAGCTCCAGAGAAAACAAAAGACACCCAGACAAGTCTCAAGGGGAAATGGAAGCCACAGTGGTGGTTTCCTAATTAGGGATAGTCAACCTCAAAGCTCTGATCTAGCATACTGAAGCCTGCCAGTGCCCTGAGCATAGACACACTAAGAAAAGTGAAGGCAATGGCAAAAACCTGGGAAAGAAAGGTCAGGACCAAACAGGACCTGACCATCCTATTTAAGAATATAGGAGAAATTAGAGCCTGGCCTTGGCACAAAGTCCCAAAACAGCAGCTGGCCTGAAATATGAGTAAAAAGATGATGGAAAAAATTATGAAGAAATTTTATGGGTCAAGAATTTCCTAGAAGGAAAACTCAAAAGAGAGTAATTCTCTACAAGTACAGCCTTGGGGGAAAATAATAGGTTGGCCAAAAGGATGACAAAAGTACTTGGAAAAAATTAAGCAAGAGATAAAAAATAAAAATAAAATTTAAATGAAATTAGAGCTCTGGGGAAAAAAAATCAAAGGAGAATAAATAGTTCAGAACAGAATGCAGAAACCTTATCCAAAGAGTAGAATCCATGAAAATTATAAAAAGTCAAACTCAACTCAATGACTTCATGAGGCAATGAGAAATATTAGAACAAAGTTAAAAGACTGAAAAATAGAAGAAAATAAAAAGTATATACCATAAAAAAAACAACTGAACTGGAAAAGAGGTTGGGGGGCAACTGAAAAAATCATCAGACTGTGAAAAACATAATCAAAAAAATCTTAGAAACTGTATTTCAAGAAATATTAATAACTAACATTTATATAGTGACTACTATGTGCCAGTCACTGTACTAAGGACTTACAATTATCACCTCATTTGATCCTTACAACAATCCTGGGAGGTAGGTGCTATTATCATCTTTATTTTGCAGATGAGAAAACTGAGGCAAACAGAGGCTAGCTAGTTTGCCCAAGGCCCCACAGCTAGTAAGTATCTGAAGATGAATTTAAACTCAGTTCTTCCTGACTCTAGTCCTGTTACTCTATCCACTGTGCCTGCCTGCACAAATAGCTCACATGAATCTGTCAGTTACTTCCTGAAAGAAAACTCCAAATGAATACCAGAAATGTGATAGCCAAAATATGGAGTTTTCAGGTCAAAGGCAAAAAATACTATAAGCAGTGAATAAAGAGTTCAAATACCAAGGAAGCACAATCAGGTTCATACAAGACTTGGCAGATACTATTATGAAGAAGAGAAATTCTTGGAATATAATATTTTAAAAGGTAAAACATAAAGAAAAGTTTTCAACCAAGAATAACTTACTTTCTAAGACTGAGGGACAAGGAGTAGGGTGTGTGTGTGTATGTATGTGTGTTGATAGTCTTAAGGGAAGAAAGAAAAAGGAAGGAAAAATACTCTAGGTAAGAAATGAGGAAGAAGGAGGTGATCTTACTATTTTCTTTCTTTTTTTTTTCAGCCAAAGACAAGATTTATTAGAACATCCATCATATTGGGCAGACTCTTAAGGAGTCTGAACATTAGTAAGCTATTGGCTTATTGGCTAGATTATAAGAATCTGAGCAGTGGCTAGATTATAAGAATCCCAGCATCTTAATGGAGACAGGATGGACCTTATATACAGAAGGCCTGTGGGAGGGATCTAGGAGTGGCCAAGTAGTTTGGGGTAATGGGAGGAGGGGCCTAAGCAGATCTGGATGGGAGGGGAAATGGCTGGGGGCCATAGGAAGGTAAGACAATGGAGTGGAGATTGGGTGTAGCCACAATGAAAGGCCAGTTGATGGGATTATAGCCTCAGGTGAACGCCAGAAATTTGGCCCTGTGGGAAAGTCCAGGATTTTTCCTTTCTGGGGTCTAGATCCCATCCTCATCATTCTCCCCTCAAACAAATAGGACCCAAATTCTTTTGGAGTAAGGGGCAAAGGTCTCAGCTTCTGAAACTGCTTCCTGCTAGCAAGGGGTGTAGAGCTGTCCCTGCTTCGAGGGGGTCCCTAAGAGGAAGTTGACTGGAACTGAACACAGGCTGCATCCAGGTAACGATGTGGGGACATTGGCTGGTACTTGCTGATTGCTACCAACAGTAGGTGAATGGCCCATAGTCTAGAAGACATAAATCTGACAGAAAAAACTGCAGGGCCCAGATATAAAGCAGGGACTAGATTTAGGGCCCAACTTTGAGAGGATAAAGCATCTTTAGCTCCCTTTGAATTCACATAATTCAGTTTTCCAACCATGCAGTATCAAATCCACCTCATAGCCAGACTCAGGAATAGCCAGGTGGGTAACATTCCCTTTCAAAGGAACATAATGGGGAAACTGAGCCAGGAGGATCCCATCTTAGACTGAGGCTAAAATTGTCCTCTCAGCTTTTCCCAATGCTGACTTCTCACCAGTATCACCTTCTCTGAGTAGCTTGTGGCATTTCTCTCAGATGGTGGATTATTGATTATCGATGGATTATGATCCATTATACAACTCAAAATAAAATCCTAGGAGCTTTTACCTCAAAGAGCAAGTTTTACTAATCACAGCTTAGGAAAAACTTTTCCAGGATTTACATCTCAAACTTAAATTTGTCCTGGTATAAAAAGCCAATCATTAGAGATTTCCATACACTTGCAAATTCTCAGCAAGCCATACATAACCCAAACAAGCTTTTTGGCTAGTTTACACATTAAAACAGTAACCAACAGTAGCTAAATTATTTTAGCGGTAACCATATTATGAAAAGTTCCTTGACATAACTGATACAGAAAGTTCACCAATTTGAAACTTGAAACAAACCTATTACCAATCAGGTGACTTCAGTTTTGTCAAATGCTTTTTTTCCAAATTACACAGAGAATCAACATCTCATCATTAACAGTTAAAACTGCAAATTTAGAAGAGCATGCTTACCCAAGTTTGGAGGCTAGCTTCATTACCTTGAGCAGGATGTGCTGAACCTGGGTGATGCTTCCAGGCAAAGGTTGCCCTAGAGCCCAAGGCCATTGCCTGGGGGGGGGGGGCCACATTGTAGCTGCTGCCCCTCCCTCCTCCTTCCTTTCCCAGGTGGAGGAGAGTGAAATCAAAGGTGAGGGGTAAAGGGTGAAACTCTCTTCTCCTATGAGAGGAGTGAACAGATACTCTCTTTACTCAAGGGAAGGGAGTGACCAGGTTGTACAGGTGTTTCAAAATTCCTTAATGATCAATCACAAAACCTCCAGAATATGCCAAGATATTTTTAGCTGTTTTAACTTTCCCTGTAACCTCCATGAAGGAGGATTGAGAGGTGCAGAGGGAAGGGAGTAAGTAAGCCTCAGGGAACCAAAAAGCACCTGCAGTTTTCCCCAATTCCCTAGCGCAGAGGGAATTAACAGATACACTTCTGGATAGGGCTTCCATCCTTGTCCTCTATGCTGTGGAAGGTGTACCCAGGTCCATGGCTTTCAACTGACCCAGTGGACCAAGAGCCTGAGAGTGTCAGGCCAAGTGAGAGCCTTGTAACTATCTGCCCAAAAAGCACCTCCAAGCCTTGGTGCTTGGAGAGCATCCCTAACTGCAGAGCAAGAAAGGAGGGAGGGGAGGCTTACATACCTTCCAGTCTTGGCTGGAGAAGAACTTGGGGTTAGGCAGTTTCCCTGTACGGGCCACCAAAATGATGCGGTTTAGGGGTTCGGGGGTCTTGGGACCCCAAAATCACAACATGTGGGACCTGCCCAAAAGAATTTGACCCAAGCCTTCTTTCAGCCAAAGACAAGGTTTATTAGAACATCCATCATATTGGGCAGACTCTTAAGGAGTCTGAACATTAGTAAGCTATTGGCTTATTGGCTAGATTATAAGAATCTGAGGAGTGGCTAGATTATAAGAATCCAGGCCTACTATTTTCTTATACTTATTTCTCATAATTGGGATATATATATGAAGAGTATACAAAAATGAAAGAAATGCTAGAGGGGATGGACATCATGTAAACCTTACATTCATCTAAATCAGCCAAAGGGGGTTTGGATGCACATACATATACACACAAAAGATTGAGAAACAGGCAGAGTCAGGGATTTAAAAGGAAGAGTAGTCAGAGGTGGAATAGTGATAAGCAAAACCAACTTCAACTTTGAAGGATGTGTTATAAAAGGAGGAATAAAAGGAAACAAAATATAAGAACCAGTGATTGGGATCCAAGCAAGTAGATGAAGAGGATGGACAGTGGAGTACCAGCGTATAACTGAAATTACAAACAAGTAGTCAAGAAAGAGGCATTGTGATATAGTGGAAAGAATGCTGAAGTTGGAGTCATGTAACCTGATTTTGAATCCTGGTTCTACCATTTATTGACCTTGGGCAAATGAGAGTTTGACTAGTTGGACTCTGGTTCTTTCTGACTCTATATTCTATAATCCTAAATTAAGGATCTAAATAAACTTTAGAAAAATTATATATGATAGTTGTCTGGTAATTACTGAATGGAAATAGAATGGAGTACACACATATCTCAAGGATTATGGTCCCTTAAAAATGAGCATGCACTAGTGCATAAAATTCTCATAAATGCAGAAATAGAAACTTTTTTTCTTTTACTAATCACAATACAACAAAAATTATAATCAATAAAGATCTTTTTTGGGAAAAAAGTTTAAAACTTAAATGAAGACTAAAAAATTTAATCCTGATGATTAAAAGGTCAAAGGAGACAGATTCAAAGAAGCCTGGGAAGATGTGTGTGACTTGAAGAGAAGTGAGCAGAACCAGGAGAACAATTTATACAATGATTACAATTTTGTATAGAAAAACACTTTGAAAGATTGTTGTTCAGTCACATTTAACTCTTTGTGACCCTATTTGGGGTTTTCTTGGCAAAGATATTGAAGTGGTTTGCCATTTCCTTTTCCAGCTCATTTTACAGATGGGGAAACTGAGGCGAAGAGGGTTAAGTGACTTACCCAAGGTCACACAGTGTCTGAGGCCAGATCTGAACTCACAAAGATGAGTCTTCTTGATTCCAGGCCCAGTATTCTATCTACTATACCACCTACCTGTCTTGTGAAAGACTTAAGAACTCCGATTAATATAATGACCAATGACGATTCCAGAGGATGAAGCCTGCTTCCCACCTGTTGACACAAAGATGATAGACTAGAGGCAGTGATGTGCTAGTAAATGTTTACCAACTGGCTGTCTGCAAGGAAAAAAAAATATGCTTAACAAGCTTTGAAGTTTGCTCTGAGTTATTAACATTTCTCAATTAATTTCCTAAGCCTAGTCAATAAACAAAACAATAAATAAAGCCCTAATTTGTATCATTTGACCATTTCCTATGTGTAAATGCTCACAGTGAAAATTTAACATTTGGCTGTCATTAACCAGTTTGAGCTGTCTCCAGCACACCCTGACTAGAGGTAAAAAATGAGAAATACATTTTAAGACATAAGTATTGTGTGGATTTGTCTTATTCGACTGTGCTTGTTGGTTACAAAGGACTTCTTTTTTTTTTAATTTTAGGGAGAGAGTAGAGTAATGACAGTGTTGCAACATAAATGAGGAATGTCAAGGAAACATTAAAATTGCAAAACACAGAATAGGAGATTCAGGGGAAACAGAGAAGTGAGAACTTTAGAACTAATATGCTGAACATATTACATAATTTAAAAATCTCTAACAATCTTTACATAATGGAGATTCATGGTTTTTACCTATAACTTCCTTTTCCTATTCTTCTTTGAATATCTAAAGTATCATATTTGCTGATATTTGTCCAGTTCAGAATAACAAAAATTAAAAAAAAACTGAAGGTTTTTAATGGACTCCAGGCTCAATATGAATAAACACTGTGACATGGTTGTCCAAAAAAAACAAAAACAAAAACAAAAAAAACTAAAAACCTAACCAATTAACAAACATCCATCACTATGTATCTGTTATTCTCCTAAATACTGAGAATACAAGGACAAAAGTGATAGAGTCCTTACCCTCAATAGGTATATGTATAAGAATATACATAATATTTATAAAATTATTACAAGGTTTTTATGGGATGGAGAGAATTAACAACTAGAGGGGACTCAGGAAGAGCTTCATGTAGAAGGTAGCACTTGAGCTGAGTCTTGATAGGGATTCCAAGAGGCAGAGATAGAGAGTGCATTCCAGGCATGAGGGACAGTCAATGCAAAGGCATGGAAGTAAAGCTGGAATAGGCCAGAATGACTGGATTACAGAGCATAGGAAGGAGTATAATGTTTAAGAAGATAGGAACATTAGGAAAGGGACCAGGTTATGAAGAGATTTAAATGCCAGACAGGAGTTTGTATTTGAACTTGGAAGCAATAGGAAGCCACAGGCAGGGGTGGTGACTTGATCACATCCCTGCTTTCAGAAAATCACTTTTGCAGTTGTGTGGAGGTTTAATTGGAGCGAAATCTTAGGTTGCATTAATATCACCAAGAACAAGGGAAGAAATAATCTTGTCCTGGTCAGACCACATTTAGAGTATTATGTTCAGCTCTGGGCCCCTCATTGTAGGAGGGATATTGCAAAATTTAGTATGGCCAGAGGAGGGCAACCAGTATAATGACCTGCCTGAAGACAGTTACCTAAAGTCACTTAAAGAGACAGTTACTTAAAGAGAATTGGTTGAAGGAACTTTGGGTAATTATCTGGGAGTAAAGGAGATCTAGTGAGCATAGGAGAACTGTATTTAAATATTTGAAGGACTGTTACATAGGGATAAGGTTTATTCTGTTAGGGACTGTCTTACCCATGCCATTCCATCATGCTCCAGTCACTCTCTCTGGCCACCAACAACTCCACAGGGCCTTACCTTCCCAACTCTCCCCAGTTCCCCCAATGCCACACATGTTCTTTCTCAATGTACACAGTTGTCCTATGCCTGGATACAACTTCATCTGAGGCCAGACCCTTGTGGACAATGATAAATTCATTCTTTAATGAGTAACACACTTCCACCCACTGACTGCTCTCTTATTCCAAAACCTTAACCTAATTTCCCCAAATTCCTGCTCTAAAGCTAACCAACCCTTTCACTGTGCTCTCTGGAATGCCTGTTCTATAAGTAACAGACTAGCTATCATTTTAAACCTTTGCCTTTCCTGCTCCTTCCATCTTCTTTTACTTAATGAGCCTTGATTCCCTCCTGATAACAACTTCCTTGGCCACACTTACCAACAGACAGAAGCTACAGAGACAATTTTGGCTTGAGTATAAAGACAGATTTCTAACAATTAGAGTTGTGGAAAAGTGGAGCTGTATTGAGTGGTAGTAGGGTCCCCCTTATTGGAGGTCTTAAATGGGAGTTTGGGGGTGTTTTCGCAGGAATTTCTGTTCAGTGTGAGGTAGATAAAATGATTTTTGAAGCAGTGTGGCATAGTGGAAAGAGCACTGGATTTGGATTTCAGACACCTTGTTTGGGATTCTGGCACTGACATTTTTGCTAGCTACTCTGAGCTTCAGTTTCCCCATCTTTAAAATGGGGATAATAATTCATATACTGATAATCTTACTAGGAGATTTGTAAAATTTAAAGCAGTATATAAATGTCAATTATGTGATTGTTCTTCTTATTTTGAAGTAGATTATTATAGATAAAGGAGGTATTAAGTCCTATGTATGAGGCCCTGAGGGCAGTTAGGATGGTCAAGTGTATAAAATTTTTGGACTGGAGTCAGAAAGATTCATCTTCTTGATTTCAAATCCAGCCTCAGACACTTACTAACTGTGTGACCTTGGGCAAGTCACTCAACTTTGTTTGCCTTGGTTTCTTCATCTGTAAATTGAGCAGGAGAAGGAAATGACAAAATACTCTAGTATCTTTGACAAGAAAACTCCAAATTGAATGGTGAACAGTCAGACATGACAAAAAAGTGACTGAAAATAAAATGAAGCATTGTGCTAAGCTCTGAGAATACCAGTATTAGGAAAACGAAAATCAGTCTCTCTCCTCAAAGAACTTATATAGTCCAATGATAAAAGACAATACCTAAAAGGGAGCTGAAAAGAGGGGATAGGGGAGTGCAGTGGTAGTGGTGGAAAAGTAGTCAGGTGAGTCAGGGACTGAGTTCTGGGTTATCAATGATCATGGCTGGGCTGGAAGTTCTGCAAAAAACTCACCAATTGGAGGAGATTGTAGAGGGCAGAGCCATTGCCCGTATGACAGCCACTAGGATGAAGGTAGAAAAGTAGACTGAGACATCATGGGTTGAACTGAGGTTAGGGTGGTGAAATTCTGTTGACTCTATTGTATTTTCTTTTACTGAAACTTTTTATCTTAAGATAAAAGACTAAGATCTCATAGCACCTTTCAGATGTAGATTACATGGTAATCTGATCAGTAAACCAGGAAGCTTAGGGTGTTTTATAAACTTGGGTAGTTTATCTAGCAATCAGGCTTTATTTATGCAGTTTGTTCCATTCTCACGTTAGGATGTAAGACTTATTAGACTGTGAACCAGTCCCAAGGCAGAGGCCACTACTGGGCAGCTGCACCTGAATACCATGTCATAAGTCCACCTATCTCTGCCCCGTTGAACACCGGAACAAGTCCAACCTGTTGAGGCAGTGGGAACTTGACAAATACTGCTTAATACAGCCTAATGGAAAAATCACTGGTTTGAAGTCAGAGGACCTGTGATCGAATTCCATCCCTACCTCTGAGACCTTGGGCCAATCACTTCCTTCTGGGTCTCAGTCTCATCTATAAAATGAGAGGGTTGGACTCAATGACCTTCCAAGTTTCTTCTGGCTTCAGATACTTACCAGTTGTACGACTCTGGGAAAGTTACATGACCTCTGCCTCAGGTTCCTCCACTGTAAAATGGGGTTAACAAGGGCACCTGCCTTGCAGTGTTGTGAGGATCAAATGAGATAATATTTGTAAAGCACTTAGCATGGTGCTGGTCACATAGCAGGCTCTATGTAAATGCTTATCCCCTTTCTTTCCAGCTCAGAATCTGTTATCCTGGTCATACTCAGTCTGGGAGTGGGGTGAGAGGAGAATGTAGGGAGGTTGTTCCTTTCATCAGTGATCTAAACAGTTCCTGCAAAGAACATGATCATCTAAATCCTGGCCTTTCCCTCTCCTTCCTTCCTTCGGTGATTGACTCGGTTATTGTAGCTCCTGATGGCTGACGCTGCTAAAGATTGCAGATTACAAGATAATAAGCTTCGTTTGGAGAGCTTGGTTTCCTGATCCCTGCAGCCATTTCTGTTGGCAGTGTGGTCCATCTACAGCACAATCTTTCACATGTGTGAAAAGTCAGAAATTTAGCATGGTCTATGATGGAAATGAAGAGGATCTTTTCCCTCTGTGTGTACACGCCCATCTCACCACTTCCCTCTGCCTTTGGGGTTGGTTGCTGTTTTGATTTGCCATGCTCAAGCTTTTCCATTTGCAGATTTTCTCTGTGTCTGTGTTTCCATATGGATGTTATTAACAAGAACTGAGTGGACCCACACCGATGATTTTCAATAGGCTCCACCAAAATTCATAGCAGGTGGGCTCCCCAAGACTTTGACCTTCCTCTTGTGGGATGTTCACCACTTCCTCTTCTCTGTTTGCTTTGCCTAATTGTGTTTTCTCTGCTTGTTTGTCTGAGCCTTACTTATTTATTCCAACATTTACATGGTGCATCTGGCTCTAGTGGTGGTAATGATGGTGATGGGTGCCAAGGGAGAGGGTAAATTAAACGTTTGGCTTAGAACTATTGAAGGAAGAAAAGGAAGAAAAAAAGAAATTAAAAAAAAAAAAGCTTGGACAATTTTCTTAAGGTCTTTTTCAGATTGCCACACCTTCTGTGCCTTAGGGACCCTACGATGCATTTTCTGTTTGAAAATTCAGGCTTGAGGAAGCCTGACTTAGACGTACATATCACTTGCCAATGGGAAAGATCAGAAGACTTTTACCTAGCAAACTGGCAAAGATGACAAAAGATGAGAATAGTTAATAATAGAGAGTTTGTGGAAAGAAAGGCAAACTACTGAATTGTTGATGGAGCTGAGAATCAGTACAATTATTATGGAAAGCAATTTTGAATTATGTAAATAAAGTGACTAAAATATCCATACCCTTTGACTCAGAGATTCCACTGCTAGGCATATACCCAAGGAGGTAAATGACAAAAAGAAGGACTCCAGATACGTTGAAATATTTATAGCATAATTGTGTGTGTGTGTGTGTGTGTGTGTGTGTGTGTGTCTGGTAGCAAAGGTCTGGGAAAAACTGAGTGTGAATCAATTGGAAAACAGCTAAACAAATTGTGGTACACAGGAACATTATGGTATTTTATTGATGATTATAATGAATACAGAGAAGTATGGAAAAATTATATGAATTGTAAAATCAAGTAAGTAGAACCAGAAAACCAATATACACAATTCCTATAGTAATGTAAATGGAAAGAAAGGTATCATTGAAAAAAACAAAATTAAATGCTATGAAATTATAATGACTAAACTTCACCTTCAAAAAAGAGATATGAGAAGAAACTCCTTCCCCCATTGCTCCTATGTAGAGGTGAGGGTCCTCATGGCCACTCATAGAATGTTGCATATGTCAGACTTTTCCAGTGTGTTTATTGATTTTGCTGATCTTTTTTTGCCCCTTTATTTTCTTGCTTTTTCTTCCTTTCTTCCACCCTTCCTTCCTTCCTTCTTTCCTTCTTTCTTTCCTTCTTTCCTTCTTTCTTTCCTTCTTTCTTTCCTTCTCTCTCTCTCTCTGTCTCTCTCTCTCTGTCTCTCTCTCTCTCTATGTCCCCTTCTCTCTTTCTCCTATATGGCTTTCTAAACTATGATGAGCTCAATGGTTCTCTGAGAGGGGGTAGAGGGAAGAATACAGGAGAAATAAAAATTTAAGTGAGTATTTGTACGTATTTGAAATGAGATTTGATATTTAACTGAATTCTTGGATTTGGATTTGTAGTCCTAGAGAGACAGTAGTCTTCCCTGTCCAGAGAGAGATAATTTCTTTTTTGTTCTGGGTTAAGGGTACAAGTTCTGCTGGGTCAGGAGCTTTTGAAATGACTGCAGCAAGAAGGAAAAAGGGAAGATGGAACTAAGAGGGGAACATGTTGCAAAGGGAGCAGTAGTGACAGTAGTATGGTGATGGGGTCCATGTTGGCATTTTGTGGTATAAAATCCAGGACCATGCGCTAAGCCAGTAGACTGGATTCAGTGGCCAAGCCTTCACTCTGTGGAATCAAGAACTGGGACTGGGACTTGGAATGGTGAAGAGCTGATGAAAAAGCTACAGAAAGGTTTTTTCTGCAGGCCCTTTCTCCCACACTACTGGTACCAGTTTCTAGCCAAGACTTCTATGTAATTTCTACGCCCCACCATTTCTTTAAGCTGCCTTTTCCCTCTGATTTTGTTTCATGTAAAACATCTATGATCAGTCATCACTGCTTTATGGAGTATGCATGTTAATTTCATGCAGGGTAAAGGCAGAGGGAAGACAACAATGAGTGACTAACTAGAAATAAACAGAATTCAACATTTTAAATTCAAAGTTTAAATCTCTGTCCGCGACACTAAGAGATGCTCTAGGCTTCAGAACTCTAAGTGTGAAAGGATCCTATAGAGATGGCTTTGTGTTAATGATTTTTATAAGCTCCTAAAATAACAGAGACACCTACATTAACTGAGGACCCTCTGCCCTAGGCTAGAAAGCAAATTATTTTAACTAGAGTCAGGTGTTTTAGACTGAGCGTGCCTCAGACAAATCTTCAGTCACTGAGCTGGGTGGGATTTCAAACTAGGATTTGAAATCCTGGCTTTTTGTATGGCCTTGGGCAAATCACTTAAACTCTCTGGATCTCAGTTTACTCATCTGTAAAATGAAGGTGATGGACTAAATTATCTCCAGGGTCCCTTCTAGCTCTCACATTCTATGATTACTTGATTTTGAATGCAGGCTCCAGGCCCGTGAAAAAGGTGCGGTAAGAGGCAATATGGTAGGAAGGAGAGCGTTACACTTCGAGGCAGGGGACCTGGCTTTGGTTGTAGGTTTCCATATTCAATAGTTGTAGAACTTGAGGAAAATTACTTCACCTCTCTTTCAGCCTTGGTCTCTTCATCTTGAAAATGGAGATCGTATTATTTTTATTTAGGTATCTTACAGGGCTCTTGTGAAGAAACCACTTTGTAAATCCTGAAGCACTCTATGGAAGTGTTTTTGTTCTCTTTCTCTCTTTCTCTCTCTCTCTCATTTCTTTTCCTTCCTTCCTTCTTTTCTTCCTTCCTTCCCTCCCTTCCTTCTTTCTTCCTTCCTTTCTTTCTTTTTCTTCCCTCTTTCTTTCCCTCCCTCCCTCCTTTCTTTCTCTTCCTTCCTACCTTTTCTTGCTTTCTTTTTTCTTCTTTCCCTCCTTTTCTTCCCTTCCTCCTTTTATTCACTCTCCTTCCCTCTTTCTTTCCCTCCCTCCTTTCTTTCTCTCTTTCTCTTCCTTTCAGCCTTCTTCCCTCTCTTTCTTCCTCCCTCCCTCTCTTTCTTTCTTTGTTTCTTTTCTAGGATCTATGGTTTCATTATTATTGAGAAAGCCTGAAGAGGAAATCTGCCTCTACTAATGCAACTCAGCACACCTTCAGCAAATTGTAGGTTTAAACAATTACCTAGCATCCCTGAGGGATCAAATAATATGCCCAGAGTCACTCAACCACTAAATTGCCAGAAGCAGGACTTGAACCCAGTTTTCTTTACTCTGAGGCCAGCTATGTCAAGCTGTATTTACCATTATGAGAGGATAAAAGGGTGGGAAAGGAGGCAAAGTCAGAACTGTCAGAGAAGTCCCAAATCTAGGCAGATGGGATTCGGGAGAAACTTCATAAATGAACAAATACAGCTTCCCCAATCAGAGAGGACTTTCCACTATTCTTAAACACTCTTGAAACCCTTCCAGATTATTTTTGAACAGCTCTAATGAGTTAGCCATAATTAGCCCAGCCAGCAGTTCCTTTCTTTGACAGTTTGCCTTTGCTGCTAAGATGCTTTACTGCTGTCTAATCTAAACATCTCCATATTTAGGTTTGAGTCAAAATGCTCCATCTGACTGCTCTTCCCCAAAAATATGCCTAGCACTTTCAAGCGGCACAGACATACTCCTGGGAGTCCGCTAACTTTTCTGCCATCTCTTGGTGCTTATTTTGAGTCTCTAATTTTGGATTCAACCGCACCCTTCCACACCCCCTCCTGACACATTATGATTATTATTGTTATTGTTGTTCTTACAGAGTGCCAAAAGTCGACTTGGCTTTACACAAAACAGAAAAAAGGGCACAGCCCTTTCCCTATGGGCCTCCATCCTATATTAGACAACTAGTTCAATCAAACAAACAAACAAAAAGTCAGCAGCCAAATAGGTGGCTTCATCTCTCTGCTGGAAGGAGACTTAGATGTTGTACTTATGAGGGTGGGAGGGGGAATCTTTCAATGGGATATGACTGCAATTAAAAGGCTTAAAGGAAGAGGTGTGTTCTCTGGAAGGGCTTGAAAGGGAGCAGGAGGAATCCTGCCCTGACAATGCAGAGTGAGTAGGAAAGTGGGAACTGGGGAAAAGTGATGGGTTCCTGTAATAGAACTGGGCAGGAAGGTAGCAATGAGTGAATTGTTCTATTAAATTCTCTTTCTCCCAAAAGAAGGATCTGGAAATCATTCCCTTCTTTTATTTTATTTTATTTTGTTTTGATAGCTGAAGCCTCTGATTTGGTTGTGAAATCTGGGACTGTTCTATAGTGTCACCCTTACATATCTTAATGTCCTGAGGGAGCTATTTTCTCTTTAATGGGACTTTCCCAAGTTCTTTGTGATCAGGCCAGGCACAAGCAAAATTGTGAAATAGTAACTCATGTTTCTATAGTACTTTAAGGTTTCCAAAATAAACGTTTTGCTTACAACAAACTCATGAGGTAGGTAGTGCAAATATTAGCCCAAATTTACAAATAAGTGACCAAAAACTCAGAGGGTAGTAATATGCCTATGGTTCTACAGTATACAGTTAGTTGTCTATGGCCCAAACTCTCCCATGCTCAACCCCAATTTGACATTTTTCTTCACCGTTTTGTTAGCCTTTCCCTTGTCTCAGTTCTGGTAACTATTACCTATGTGACTTTGAGTAGATCACATAACTTCTCTGGGCTGTAGTTTCTTCGTCTTTAAAATGACTGCATTGCATATTTGGCCCGTAAGGTCCCGTTGAACCCTTTAATTGATAATCCTATGAGATTATGAAAGAGCTGAAGAAACAGATTGGGAAAAGATTTGTGCCCTCTCAGTGTAGGTCTTTGACATCAATAATTGAAGAAATCAATGCACCTTCCAGGGAAGGACAGAGATACACCTGAAAAAGAAAATAATAACAATAATAGTTGATATCCATCCAGCAAGTTACATACATTACCTTATCTGAACCTCAAAACAAACTCATGAGGTAGGTGCTTGATTTTAGTGATGAGGAAATCCAGATTCTGAGAGTTAAAGACCTCACCTGTGGTCACACAGCTGGTCTGTGTGATAGGATACGATCGTAGCCTTCCTGACGCCAGGTTTCGAGTCCTATTCAAGTCACCACTGTGTCCTCTTCCTTAAATGGATGGAAACCTTTTGTATGTGTGTTATTGTTACGAACTTTACCAATATCAACTAACATGAACATTTCCTTATATGAAAAAGAAAGAAAAAGTAGACGACTATGCACCTTATCTTTTTAGGTTTATGTTAAATTTGAAACAGTGATTTCGCTATTGCTCTGCTTCTGCGTGTCCCCTTCTAAACTTCCTTCTGCTCTCTCTGTGTATTTAAAAAATACCTCATTGACATTCTTCTCTTCTTATGGGGGTTTCACTGTCGTTTCTCCTTCATGACTCTCCCCCCAGTCAAAAAGCCCTTCCTTATAATAACTAAGTGTAGTCAAGCAAAACAAACCCACAGATGGGTCATGTCTGAAAATATCTCTCCTTCTGCACTTGTAGTCCATCACCTCCCCGCTTGGCCTTGAGCTAATCACTTAGTTCAGTAAGATAATGGCATGTATTGTCTTTGCTTAAAGGCACTTTGCAATCTGTAGGTGAAAGAGGCTGAATATGTTAGGTTCAAAATATGATTATTAGATGCATGTAGCTAAAGGGTTGGTTCATGCATTTATTCAACAACCATAATAATAGTAATAACTGACACTTGATTAGCACTTTACAGTTTACAAAACAATTTTCATGCATTTTATTTTTTCATTCTCAAAAAACTCCCAGTGAGGCAGGTATTGTAGGCAATCATCACCATTTTATAGATCATAGGATTTAGAAATAAAAATGGACCTTAGAAATCATTATGTATAGCCCCCTCATTTTTTAAATGAGAAAACTGAGCCTCCAGAGCTCAAAAGGGACTTGTTCTAACCACAGAGCTAACAAGTGACAGAACCAGGGCTCGAATCCAGGTTATCTAACAAATCCTGGGTTCTTCCTATGCTATTGTGCTATGTCAGGTACTCTGCTACACTCCAGGATACAAAGATAGAATTTCCACTTGGCTCTATCATTCATAAATATAGTTTATTTTTATCCTAAGATAAAATATCAATGGTCAAACTTGAAACATTTAAAGAATGGAATCCATGGACCATAGTCTTCTTTTTTAAAATACCAATTTTGTTATTATGCTTCATGGTCAATCCATTCTCTATTCAGCCACTAAAATAATTTTCCTAAAGTTCATATCTAATTATGTCACCCTCCATACCCCCTAAACTCTGGTGACTCTCTATTATCTCCAGGTACAAATACAAAATACCCTGCTTGACATTCAAAGTCCTTCATAACTTAGCCCCATCCTACTTTTCTAGCCTTCTTACATCTTCCTTTGTAACAGACACTCTTTGATCTGGGGATATTGGCTTCCTGGCTATTCCACAAACAAGATCCTCCATCTCTTGACCCTCCATCTCTTGACCCTCCATCTCTTGGCTCCTGGCGTTTTTGCTTGCCATCCCCTTTGACTGGAATATTTTCCCTCCCCTACTCTAACCACTGACCTCCTTGGCTTCCTTTACATCTTAACTTAAATCCCACCTTCTACATCAAGATTTCCCCATCCCCTCTTATTTTGAGTGTCTTTCCTCTGTTAATTGTTTCCTATTTTTCCTATATTTAGCTTACTTTGCATGTATTTGTTTGCATCTTGTCTCCCCCATTGGATTGTAAGCTTCTTGAGGGCAAGTACTATCACTTCTTTTTGTATCCCCTTTACTTAGCACAGTTCTTGGCACAAATAGGCACTTAATAAATTGATTGATTGATTAATTGATGTATTAATAAGGGGAGAAGTTTCTCCTCCAGCTCAGTTGAGTTAGTCAGAAGATATTATGGAGGATAAGGTGTGATGTGTTAACAAGTTGTTAATATTCTATGGCCTCTTTCCAAGTATGAATACTTCTTTTGCTGATTGAGTTGGAAAGGGGTAATGACTGGCCACAACAACGTCTTTTAAAAGTTGCAGAGTTTAAGGTAGTCCTGGCAGAAGCCAGCAGCTGAGAAAGAACCCAAGCCCCCAAGAGGGAATCACAAGGGAGAAGAAGAAGGGATTTCTCTCTCTTCTCACTCTCCCATCAACCATGATATTTAGCAGTAGAGCTGCTTTTCCAGAAAGAGATTCCCATCCAACAGTCAGAGGATCAATTAGACTTTGAAGCATAGCTGAGAGAAGCATATTCCCCAGAAAGACATGGCTGTAGAGAGTCAGTCACTCAAAGCTGGAATCAGCTTCTAAACCAGCCTCTGGCAGCAAAGACTAGAGAAAGCCAGCTTTGGGTTCAAGAGAGAGCTAGACCTGGCAATGAAGAGCTAGGCTGCAGAGGGGATGAGAGAAAGGACAATGAGCTTTACCGAAGTGACATGTTCACTGCATGTGTGTCTCACTACCATTATACTCTATGTTTTCTCTTCCCATGGACATTGTATGTATTTGTAGGGGAGTGTACCCCAGGTTTATGGAGAGAATGTTTCATAGCTACTTTTCTTATTATGCTATCACAGGAAATGCCTTTGTTAATTGTATCTACTGAATGACTGCTAATGGGAAGTCATGGAGAGGTCTGTGAGTTATAATGTGAAGTGAAGAGACTGCTAGGACTAGCAGTCACCTGCTGGGGAATGACTTTGTAAGTTCAAGCATAAACTGAAGGAGTATCCCAGAAGGGATAAAACTTATTCAACAACCTATTTATTGAGCACCTACTATTTGCTAGGACAGGGGTGGGGAACCTGTGGCCTCAAGGACACATGTGGCTCTTTAAATCAAAGGGCTGCACTTGAGGACCTAGAGGGCCCTATGTGGCCTTGAGACTGCAGGTTCCTGACCCCTATAGAGACTGAAGAGAAAACAACTTTGACCCCAAAGAGCTCACTGTCTAGTTGGATCAATAATATAACTGTCTTACATTTATGTAACAGTTTTCAAAGCACTTTCACACAGTTCTGGTTTGATCCTCATGCCACCAGAAGGCAGAGCATCTATTAGTATCTCCATCTTATAGAAGAGCCTTGTTTAAGATAGTGTAATTAGTAAGTAGTTTAGTGCGGATTTGAGTCAGTCTTCTGACTTAGTTGAGCACCTTTTTCTCTAACACCATGAAGATGTCAAAAGGCAGTGGGTAAATACCAAATAAATGATTCATGTTTAAATAAGTATGAATTCATGGGAGGAAAATATTACTGCAGGTTGGAATAGCTAAGAAAATCTTCATAAACTGGAGGTGAAGTGGGGAAGGGAGAGTTGGATAGAGTAAAAGATACGATCAGGAATGAAGAAGAGTGTATAGTATAGCTTTGTTCAGAGAACAACCAGTAGACTGTGAAGGTTGAAAAGATCACTGAGGTCAACTTATATAGAAGGCCATCAATGTTTTTTCAGTTTTTTACATCAATACAATGTATTTTGTAGGTAACAGAAAGGTGCTACTTCTCAGTTAATATTGATGTATTTCCATTTCTATTAGACCAGTCTTCTGACACACTGTCTGGGTTAGAAACTTTGATGTGGTTTTGGTGATGCTTTTTGTCTTCTTATTTATCTAGGAGATGTATCTATGCAGATTAATGGTTTGAATGGAAAATCCATCTATTATAAAGTGCCTTTTTTGGTTTAAAAGTGACTTTTTTCATTTTCATCTGTCTGCTTCTACCAGCATAAGTAAACCATGAATCTGCCAGCAACATTTTGATTTTAGCTTTCTTCAATGAAAATTCTTCTTTATTTCCCAAAGTGTCACTTGCCAAGGATTGCTTCATCCTCCCACCCACCTGGCACTGCCTGCTGTAGCACAGCCATTAGACTGAGCCTGTTTCTTACTCTTTGCCAACATAAGATTCACAGGAAAGGAGGTATAGGCCTGTGCCCCCAGAGTAACAGGTGGTGGTTGGGATTATGAGTGACAAGGCTGTAACTAAGGTTTCCACACACATCTTATCCCATCAGTCTTATTGAAAATATATTAATACTTAACAGATGTTGAACAGGGCAACTTTTTGTCTTTAAAAAATATTATTTATTTTTAACATTCATTTAAAATTTTTTTTGAGTTCCAGATTCTCTGCCTCTCTTTCACCTGTCCCCTACCCAATGAAAAAGCGAGCAATATATCAATTATACATGTGACATCATATAAAACACATTTCCATGTCAGCCATGTTGAAAAAAATCAAGAAAAAGAAAGCAAAAAAAATTACATATTTCAATCTGCAGAGTTCATCAGTTCTATGGAGCTGGATAGCACTTTTTTTTTTTATTATGAGTCCTTTGGAATTGCCTCGGATCAATCTTGATGAGAGTAGTTAAGTCTTTCATAGTTAATAATAGTTACAATGTTGTTATTACTGTGTACAATGTTCTCCCAATTCTGCTCACATCACTTTGCATCAATTCATATAAGTCTTCCCAGATTTTTCTGAAAGCATCCTGCTTATTATTTCTTATAGCACAATAGTATTCCATTACATTCATATACCACAATTTGTTAAGCCATTCCTCAATTGATGAGTATCCCCTCAATTTCCAATTCTTTGCCACCACAAAAAAGCTGCTATAAATATTTTTGTACATAAAGGTGCTTTTCCCTTTTTTTTTGATCTCTTTGTGATACAGACCTATTAATGATATTGCTAGGTGAAAGGATATGCACAGTTTTATAGCCCTTTGGTCATAGCTCCAAATTGTTCTCCAGAACAGTTGGAACAGTTCACAACTCCACCAACAATGCATCAGTATACCTGTTTCTCCTTCCCCACCCACAAGAATTTGTCATTTTCCTTTTCTGTCATGTTAGCCAATCTAATATGTGTGAGGTGGCACCTCAGAGTTGTTTTAATTTCCATTTATCAAATTAATAATGATTTAGATCATTTTTTCTTGTGTAACTAGAACAGGGCATCTGTTGAAGCAGCTCCTGCTTACTTATAGCCATGCATGGCAGTTCTGAAAGGACTTGGTGCTTCAGTGTGGTGAAAACCCTGGGTAGTCCTTTGGTTCTACCCTTCTCCAACCACCTTCCATCTCATGATAGCAGCAAGAGAAGAGTGTTTCATCAAAAGAAGATATATCTTCCAGCTTACTTTCTTTCTTTGACTCACTTACGGCAAGAAGTATTCCCTGTGATCAGATTTTCTATCACTTAACTTGTGCTGGTGGAACCAGAAGGATGAAGATGGAAAAAAGTCATTGGATTTTTGAAACCAAAAAGACACTTTTTGATAACTGGAATCTACCTTCAAACCACTCATCTCTGTGGGGTGGGAGAATGGGTGGTACACTTTCCCTACTACCTATTGGCTACTCCCTCATGGATCACGGGCTCAAAATCTGATATTTTTCCACGTTGGGTTTCCTTTCCTGAGCAGATGACTGAACTTTATTCTGGAGAGGGTCATATTCAGGTTTGGAGGTAACGTGATAAAAAATGCTTCTTCACTGGAGAAAATAATCAACGGAAGAAGACATGGACAGTTCAGAGTCAAGGTGAAATGTGTGCTGCCTACTCAGTAGGCCATAAACTGCTTCATGTTCTTATGAGGCCTTCCAAGAAATTTTAATGTTAGTTATAAATTATTACTGAATCTTGTTTCAAGCTGTTCAGTCAATTCCTGCTTTGGTCTTATATACATAAGAAATGTGTGTAGGAAATAAATACCTGTCCCATATTTGATTCACATTGCACATTGAGTATATTGTACTCCCCAAAGTTGGGAAGACCTAGAAATGAGCCAAAACCTAACATTTAAATAAATTGTACTTAGAGTGTTGGGGTAGAGGTTTAATGAGTCTAAAAGTATTAGAAAAGTGAGTCTAACTCTTTTCGTTATAAGTCAGGGTCCCAGAGGATTAAATTTTGTTTTACTACATGCATGAGTTTAGAGCAGATGCCCCCCCTTAGTAGAAAGAGAGTAGCCACAATTACCTAGCCTCTTGGTCTCAGCAGCCAAATGAATGAATGAAGGAATGAATGAATGAAAGAAAAAAATATTTGTTAAGGATTCACTATGTGCCAAACCCTGCTTTAAGTTCTGGGAATTGTTGTTCAGTTCTTTCAGTCATGTCTGACTCTTCATGACCCCCATTTGGGGTTTCTTGGCAAGGATGTTGGAGTGGTTTGTCATTTCCTTCTCCAGCTTATTTTACAGATGAGAAAACTGAGATAAACAGGGTTAAATGATTTGCCCAGGGTTACACAACTAGTGTCTGAGGCCAGATTTGAGCTCAGGAGGATGAGTTTTCCTGACTCCAGGCCTGGTACTCTATCCACTGTGCCACCTAGCTACCCCCAAGTTCTGGGGATACAGATAGAAAAATTGAGAGTCCCTGTTTTCAAGGAGCTCATATGTTAATAGAAGGAGACAGCACATAAAAGGTTTAGCTATAGAGTGAATGGGAAGCCCATGATTCCTAATGTAGTAGCAGCTGGCTGAATGACAAGGTCCTGTGTTCTTTAGGTTGCATCAATAGGTCAGGTCATATTATCAGGATCTGTAGGGCATAGAAGCAGATGAGAAGATAAAGCCTAGAGAATATACTAACAGGTTTAGCAGTAATTAGGTAAAAAGAATTCTGATTTTGTCTTGACTCTCCCCCTCCCCCAGCATGCCTGCCTTATGCTCTTCTTGAGCACAAAATATAAAACTGCTTACTTGATTAGATGACTTTTCTCCCTTGCCAGCATGGCCAAGAGATTTTTAGTTCTGCGCACTACATAGATACTTTCCAAGGGCACATGGGAATTATGGTAATTATTTTTTAAGACCAAAAAAAAAAAAAAAACCAAAAACCAAACAAACCCCAAAACCTCCCCTAAATATCAATAAAATGGAAAAAAAGAAGTTTTGTTCCTTGACTTTGCTATCTTTTGTTCCAAAGGTTACTAACCTTGTGTTTCAAAACAGGAAAAGAACTGAATCATAGGGAGTTCACCTCCACACACATTTTGCAGATAATTATTCAGCTGACAGTTCAGAGAGCTCAACAAACCAGACTCTATGGTCTCTGAAGACCGAATTCATTATGTCCTAAACAAGAAAAGACTCCCCTTTGGAATTTTCAAATCTTTGGGCTTTCTTTAATATGCAGTTTACCTGTTTAAGTCATTGGGAAAGATGATTAAAAAACAAACAGCTCTTTTCCTTCTTAGTAGTTCCAGCTTCAACTTAAATTATTATTTTTGATGTTTCTGCCTGATCCACATTTAAGTATTTCTTTCTTTCTTTCTTTCTTTCTTTCTTTCTTTCTTTCTTTCTTTCCTTCTTTCTTTCTTTCTTTCTTTCTTTCTTTCTTTCTTTCTTTCTTTCTTTCTTCCTTCCTTTCTTTCTTCCTTCCTTCCTTCCTTCCTTTCTTCCTTCCTTTCTTCCTTTCTTTCTTTCTTTCTTTCTTTCTTTCTTTCTTTCTTTCTTTCTTTCTTTCTTTCTTTCTTTCTTTCTTTCTTTCTTTCTTTCCTTTCTTTCTTTCTCT
>NW_020954585.1:25653730-25697434 GCF_900497805.2 Vombatus ursinus
TTGACGTATGCATTCTGAGCAGCCTGGTGAGAGATACAATTGAAAGAGTCCTGTTATGTGACTCTGCCGAAGGAAAACTGATACGCTGCTCTCTGAAGTATCTAGGGCGTCTTTTAGCACACAAGACTGGGAAAAGAATGACAGAGAACGGTGAATCTTGTTCTTTCAAGACAGAGCTTATATAGTCTTTTAAAATCTTGTTCATATATAACAGGATTATCATTTTCCCATTCCTAATCTCTATTAGGTTAATGCTATATTAGTTTTAGTTTATGTCTTCTTACCCTACTAGAGAGTAAACTTCATTAAATCCAGTCTCTAAACCTTGCATCTCTCCCCAGGGTCTAGTACAGTGCCTTGCATAAAAATAGGCATGACATAAATGTTTGTTGAATGAATGCTTTGGATCCATATTTTTTTGTTTTGTTTTATTTCTGAACTACTTAGGCTTTTTAGCTCCTAGGGAAATTGGTTCACTGAATCAGAAATTCTAGGACTAGTAGAGAAGCAGTAGCAAGAGAAGGAAAAGATTGTCAAATTTTCAGTCTTGAAGGTCTGGAATTGTAACGGCTCCACCCACTCTTGGGCAAATCACTCAATCACTCTGTAAAAGCAATTCTTGTAATAAGTACGCCATCTTTTACCCTGATTAAGGTCAGGAATGCATAATGACCACTCAAACTTGGATTAAAAGTTACTAATACTAAGGTGGAGGCAGCTTGGTGGCTCAGTGGATAGAAGTGATGGGTCTGGACTGAGCTATAAAATGAAGAAAATAGTATTTGCACAAAACTACTTCACAGCGTTGTTATGAAGAACAAATTTGCCTTGTAGCTCCTCCCTGTGCCTGTGTATTTCCCCCCTATTCCTAAAGCCCAATTCAAATGCCACCTCCTCCAGGATGTCTTCCTTTATCATCACTGTCAATTATGACTTGTCCTTCTTTGTATCTTATCTTACTCATACTTTTCTTATGAGAGGGAAAATAGTGGAGTAAAAGGAGTGCAGAATTTGAAGTTAGAGGATGTGGATTCAGATCCTAGCTTCATCACTTTCTGTCTTTGTGATCTTCAGAAGGTTATTTAAATTCTTTGGAACAGTTTCTTCATCTGTAAAAAATTAAGGGGTCGGATTAGTTGGCCTTATCAGTTCCTCAGATCTCTCATACTATGATTATGTATTTACCATGTACAGAGGGGACTACACATTTTTCTTTCCCTGATGTGTAAAATCATCAGGGGAGTGCTTGGTGTCTCCTCTCCTCCCACAATTACTAGTCAATTTTTTTACTCTGGATGGTGAGGGAATTGAAGAGGGAGCTAGGAGACTCAGTGGATAGAGCACTGGTCCTGAAGTCAGGAAGATGAGTTCAAATTCAACCTCAGACACTTACTAGCTGTGTGACCACAGACAAATCCTTCTGTAAAATGAGGGTAATAATAACACTTACCTCCCAGGGATACCTCCTGGACTCCAGGAGAGAGAACATAGGCTGTTAAACTGACCCTGATTGAACCTGATGAGAAGGACAAAAACCACTTTGGAAATAGGATGAGTGTATTCTTAACCACTGAGCGTGCTTTTGTGATGCCAGAGATTGGCAGAAGTGCATCGGAGGGGAGAAATTCAGAGTCAGGCCCATTTTTTTTGGCCACTTCTATGAAGTTCAGGGACAACAAGGCACACTGGATAGAATACAGGGTTTGAAGTCAGGAGCATTCATCTTCCTGTGTTCAAATCCAGCTTTAGACACTTACTAGTTGTGTGACCCTGGGCAAATCACTTAATCCTATTTGCCTCAGTTTCCTCATCTGTAAAATGAGCTGGAGAAGGAAATGGCAGACCACTCCAGTACCTTTTCCAAGAAAACCCTAAATGGAGTCACGAAAAGTCAGACATGACTGAATAACAACAATATGAAGTTTAACATAAGGAGCCCATGTTTCCATCTAAAACAAGGGAGCTCTGAATAAAGTGTCTGAAGTTATGAGACTGGAGTCTAACTGGGATGCTGAAAGTCTGCCATGTCCTGGTAGCTATAGAGAACCAATGAAGGCAGACAGAAGCTGTCAAGGAATGGCCACAAGCACGCTTGTTAGGCCTGAGGAGAGCCTTAGAAGGAGACATGTGCTGAGGAGTGACATTAGAAACAATTCCATCTGCTGGGATGACGAGAATTCCAGGCCTGTTGGGAAAGAGTTGTTCAAATATAGGTGGTGTTCTTTCCTACCAGTTCTAGTGTGAACCCAACTTGTCTTCTTTGACTTGTAAATAAATCTGTTCATTCATTGAACCTTTCAAACCATGTGTTTGCAGAGAGAGTTGGTGACAACATGCTGGTAACATAAGATAATAGACGGGTGACAACAAACTGGAGGAGTGTAAATGAAATGAGGCCTTTAAAGTCATATTTGAGCCTTTGACACAAGGGTTACACATTCAGTGTTTTACACTATAGTTGTGTGTGTATGTAAAATATCATCCTATTAGTTTGTACTAGCAGCATTGTGGTATTGGGAAAAGAACACTAGACTTGAAGTCAGAAGAGTTGAATTTAAAACTCAGGTATACCATCTTAGGCAAGTTACTTAGTGTCACAAGGTCTAAGCTTACATATCAGGAAATTAAAGGGGTTGAATTAAATAGTGGTTAATAAATGTGTTGAACTGAATTGTTAAATGCTATGCAAATATAAGCTAATATAATAATTACTCTATTAACTCTAATGTCCTAAAAGAATGCTGTTTAATGTCTTTGGATTCAGAGGACCATCCTTGGTTTTTTCCCCTGTCTCTGGCTACGTTTCATTCCTAGAAATAATACTATATTTGGGGAAAACTTTGAAGAAATTGATCCCTATGTAATAGTTATTCTTGGAAAGAGAAAGGAGTGGGACAATTCTTCTCCATCTGTCTCCCCTCAAACCGAACAGAAGGGTAAGTTTAAAACTTGGGCAAGTGGAAGTGTCAACCACTTACTCTGGAAAGGACTCAGTATTTAGATATGGTAAATCACCGCAAGAGTTAAAGAGTTTCTCAAGCATCATCATATAGTAGGCAGCAGAAGACTCAATTGGGACCCTAGTTTTCTTTCTCTTTCCAGCATCTCTTGTAATAAGTATGCCGCCTTCCACCCTGATTAAGATCAGGAATGTACAACAACCATTCAAATTTGGATTAAAAGGTACTAATACTTAGGTGGAGGCAGCTAGGTGGCTCAGTGGATAGAGTGCTAGGCTGGAGTAAGAATGACCCGAGTTCAAACTAGTCTTGAAACTCACTAGCTGGTTATGACCCTGGGCAAGTCACTTATCCTCTGTTTGCCTTAATCCACTGGAGAAAGAAATGGCAAACCACTTCAGTATCTCTGTCAAGAAAATCTCATATGTGGTCATGAAGAATTAGATACGATTGAACAACTGAACAACAATATTTAGCTGTATTTGGAATTATCAGGATTTTGAGAAAAGAGCAAGTGAAAATGACTAATTTCTCATCTCCCTTTTCAAACAACACAGCTAGAGTATTCTGGAGACTTTAGAGAGAAGTAACATCATTAGTTGAGAAATTTAAACCATGGTTTGGTGCTGGCAGTGAATCAATCAACAAATATTTATTAAGCACTTATTAGGTACTAGGTACCTTGTAGGCATTGGGAAGATAAACATAAAGACTGAAACAATCCTCATTCTGAATTGTATATTCAGTACATATAGAAGTATATGCAGAATAAATATAAAAAGAATATAAAAGAATACAAAGAAAACAAATACAAGGTCATTGTATGTCCTTTAAAAACGTAAGGAGGCCATTTGGCTTCCTTGCTGCCTGATGCATAAAAAGCCCAGTCCCAAAGAAAGTTAGTGTTAGAAATTTTACTAGTGCTTCTAAGATCCTCCAGGAAATGCCTTCCGGACCTAAAATGCTCAATTGCTGTGGTGACAATGAAGGCAAAATAGTGTTTTAACTGAGTTATTTGCTTTTTAATTTAGAAATTGTGTTCTTATCTATAAATTGTGCTTTCTTATCTATAAAGTTATTTTTATTGCATTTTATGGTCCATTAATAGCTCATGCATTTACTGAATCACTGCATTAGCCTCGGTTATACCTTGTTTAGAATATTTATTGTAACTGGTAGGAGTTACATTACAATGGCCCCATAGTTAAATTCATTTTTTTTTTAAGTGAGGGAAGGTTATTATGGAAGAAAGGAAGTATTAGGTGATAAGATGTTCAGATATAGGATTTTGGTTTCTCATGGCAAAAGTTTTGTTTGAAATAAATAGAAGCCCTTTCAATAGGATTAGGGGAAAGATCCCATTTATCTTGTGGAATTGCTATGATGCACACTTGAGGAGCCTGACAAGCATTGTAAAAAAAAAAAATATTCCTTGGCTTTATTGACAGTCTGGATAAGATAGATGGATTTACAACACAGAGTGAAGATAGATTGTCCTTGTGTATCAGTGAATTAGAAGTAAAGATGAATGAGCTTTTGATCTTCAATAATTGTGCCTTGAAAGCTAAAAAGAGTGATTAAGAGATCTAATAATAACACAGGTAGAAAAGATAGTGTGAAGGGAGGTGGGGACTATTAGACCACTGATAGAAAACATGGTCTTAATCCAGAAATTTCTTTGGAGAGTTTGTTAAACTTTGCCGAGATTAGGGTTATAAGGAAAGAGAATAAGAATAGGAAGGACTATAGGGAACTGGAGCAGGCAGTAAGGAAGCCTTGGTCTTTTCTGTTACTAAACTTCCTTTAATGCTGCCTCTACCCCAAGAATACTGCTTCCTACGTGATGACTTCCTCTAGGGAGAGGGTGGTCAGGTTTTTATCCCTTTCATGAACTTTGGCAGTTTATAGGAAAAAAAATTAAATTGTAAATGAATTATCACTTTATTGAAATGAACCAATTCATTTCCAATCAATCATGAAGAAAATGGTGGCTAATAAGAGTATTGCTAATAGGTGCAATTCAGTTTCATCATTTCAGTATTCTAAGGATTTTTTCTTATAAAGTCAGCTGAATTAATTAGAATTTCCATATGGAGACTAACTTGTCCCTTTTCAGGTAGATAAAATGGAGAGTTTTACATACTTGACCTTATAAAGATGAGTTCTCTGTACAATTAGTTTCCCAAAGGATGACAGCAAGGGAAGGTATGACATTTTTAAGAGAGAAGGGTTTAGTTGACTGAATTTATTCTCCTTTCCCATGACTTCTTACCAGTCCTTATGACTAATCTGTTTTGGATACATTTGGATCTTAACTTCTGAGTAGACATTCACCTGAATGGCATCAGGTTTAAGCTATGGGTAACCCTCCTACTCCATTTGCCCCTCTCAAATGATTGATGAAGACTGACATGGAGATTAGTCTAGCCCAGAAATTATCTGAAAAGATATATATAGGCAATCTGGGGGTGATGGGAAGAGGCATGATGAATGGGTGAAGGGTTATTTCCCTTTCCCATAAGGAGCTATGGATATGGATTTATAAACATGTAGTAAACAAGAAGATAATTGATGGTTAACCTATGGGAATGTTAGTAAAATTGTATTAGGACAGTAAAAGTCCTTTCGCCCCATTAACATTTAGGGACATCCCATCTGGATGCCTGGCACTTTGGAGCCACACAAGTCTTTGTATTCAGATTTGAGGACCTTTGGAATGAGTTTTTTTTTTTTAATTTAAGTACTTTTTGTTGCTCTGTGGTCAGTAAAGGATGTGTTTAATATTACTATTTTAATGAATTTGTTTATGAGGGTTTTATGCCCTAGGATAGTCAATTTTTATAGAGGTACCATATGTAGCTGAAAAATATATACATTCCTTTCTCTTCCCATTCAGTAATCACCTGAAATCTATCATATCAAACTTTTCTAAAATTCTATTCAGGCTGTTGACTTCTTGTTTATCTTTTTGTTAAGCTTGTCCAGGTCAGGAAGGGGTACATTGTGACCTCAACTATTATAGATTTGTTGCCTATTTCTCCCTGCAAATTGATTAACTTCTCCTTTAAGCATTTAGGTACTGTGACATTTGCAATGTATACATATTTTAAGTACTGATATAATATTATTATGTATGAGGCCTTTAAGTATGGTGTGGCTTTGCTGCTTACCTCTCATTACTATTTTCACTGTTGCTTTGTCTGAGATCATGCTACCTATGCTCTTTTTGAATTTGCCTGAAGAAAAATTCTACTTCAAACTCTCATTTTACATCTTTATATTGAAAGTATATTTCTTATAAATAATATATTGCTGAATTTTGCTTTTAAATCTATTCTTCATTCTCTCCTTTCTTTTGAGTGAATTCATCACATTTATGTTCCTGATTATGGTTACTAATTGTATTTGCCGAATCATATCCCCTTTTACTTTTTCCTCTCTTCTCATTCTCTGCTCCTTTCTTGGTAAACAATAATGAGGTAGATAAAGAGAAAGACTGCGTTCCACACTAATCATCTATAATTGAAATATTCTTTCTATTCCTTCTCCTCTGCTTCATCTCTCCAACAAGTCTAGACCCTGACCTCTGCTCCTTACATTTTCTTTCTTTCTTTTTATTTTCCCCCTTGTTATTCACCCTTCAAAGTTGATGTTTTCAAAAAATTCTTTTTCCAGCTCTGATTTTCCTCTTAAACCCAGAGAGATAGTCCAGTGGATAGAATGCTATGCCTGAAGTCAGGAAGATGTGAGTTCAAATCTGACCTCAGAGCCTTACTAGTTGCATGACCCTAGACAATTTATTCACAAACTATCTACTTCAGTCTCCTCAACTGTAAAATGGTGATAATAATGGCACCTATGTCACAGGGCTGGTACAAAGATAAAATGAAAATAATATTCATAAATACTTAAAGAACTCAAAATCACAGCCATCTCTTCATTTGCCACCAACTGCTCTGCCTGGTTTTGACTCCACCACCATCATCATTCTTCTCAACTTCTCCCTCAACCCTTCCCCCCAGCCCCCCAGGATAAGCTCACCACCAAGAAATTCATCATCATGGAGATTGCTTCAGCTTTGATAATCACATATCATCAGTGTCCTCAGTTGCTTCTGTCCTCTGATTAGAGGGTTGGAGAACAGAGCGAAAAATACCTCCCATAGCCTCTCCTTATACAGGGCTCAGAATACCAGCCATATCTTCATTTGCCACTATTTGCCCTGTTTGGTTTTGACTCCACTATCATCATCCTATTCCCTGCCTCCCCCATCCCCTTTTCAGCTCCCTTTTGTGTATTGTCTTTCCTCATTAGAGTGTAAGCTCCTTGAGGGCAGGAATTATCATGCTTTTTAAAATTTGTATCCCTAGTGCTTAGCACCATGCATGGCACATAGTAGGTAGACACTTAATAAATACTTATCATATATACATATATGTATGTATGCTTAGCACAGTACATGGCACAAGGTAGGCACTTAGTAACTACTTATTTCCTTCCTTCCTTCCTTTCCTTGCTTCAACCTCCTAAACTCTTCCCCTCCTCGACAATTTCCCTGTAACTTTTTATTTATTTCTATAACTGAAATAAGCTTGTTTCCTTCTTTCTTCCCTCTCTTCCTCCCTTCCTTCCTTCCTCCTTCCCTCCCTCTCTCTCCTTCCTTCCTTCCATCTTTCCTTCCCCTCTCTCTCTTCTTTCTTTCTTTCTTTCTTCCAACCACATATTTTTTCCTTCCTGTCTTTGACTGTTTCTCAGTAATTTTTTATTTATTTCTATACCAAACTACGCACATGCGCACTTGTGGGTATGTCTTTATTAATCCTTCTTTGTCCTGTTCAGGTAAGAGGACATGGTCCATGATCCTCACTATTTTCACCATATTCCTTTCAACTCATTGAGAAGAATCTCGTCTCAGACCCTTCTCTTTCTCATTTCTTCCTTAAGGTATTCTTTCATCTGTCTCTTTTCTTTCCTCTCACAAAAGCAAAAAAAAAAAAAGAGCAGAAACCCACCAAGGTCCTGTGTTTGTCCTATTTATCTCTATCAGTTACCCTTGAAGATAGTAGGATACTAAAGGATCTTTGTCCCTTCTCTGTCTTTAGAATGTAAACACATTATCATTATTTACCCCCTTTCAATTGCTCAAACTCTTTCCTTTTTTCCATTTCTCTTGACTTCTGTGTTTTCATTAAAGGTACTTCTCGATTGTGGTCTTTTCCTCAGCAATGTTTCCAAGTCCTCTGTCTTATTAAAGACTCATTCTAATCAGCTTTTCAGGGAAATAATGGTTGGTTTCAAGATTTTGTCTTTTGCTTTTTAGAGTATCATATTGATAATTTTTCTCTTCTTTGTAGTAGCTGTTGCAAAGTCTTGTATGATGTCAATGGCGGTTCCTTGGTACTTGAATTCTTTCTGATTGCTTCCAGTATTTTTTATTTTGACTTAGGAGTTCTGGATTTTATTTCTGACCTGTGTGTTTTCCATATGGGATTTCTGGAGATGATTGGAAGATTCTCTCTATTTTCGCATTGCCCTCTTGTTCTAATAGATCTAATTAGTGCTATCCCTGTCTCTTGCTATAGCTTCAGCCTGATCTGCCTGAGCACCCGCAATGGTAATGTTTCCTCTTATTGCTTTGGTGGGGATTGCATGAAAAGTCTGTGGTTTTGAGCTCTAGTTTCAAGTCATCTTGTGCCTAGGCTGCCCTTGTGCTACACTACCTCTCTTTCTTGCTGTGGCTCCACTGCTACTAAGACCCTGACTTTAGGTCTCTTGGAAGGCCCTTGCTGAGTGTGTGCCAACTGACCCTTTTTCCTTATGTAATGACCTTTGGGGCGTAGCTTGGTCAGCTGTTGCTCCTCTTTAGGACATTCCTGAAAGCTCTCCTTGGAAGACTGATTAACCAATCAGCAGGAAATTGGGGCAGGTGCAGCGACAGAGATCCTGAGGCTTTAGTCCTTATATGTCTACTTTAGCTTCCCCCTTCCCTGCTATGGCTCTACTTAGAGCACCTGCAGGCTTCTGTCAAAATTCTTGCTCATTCCTGGACAGGATTGAGAAGGTTATTGCTCTTTATTTGGTTCTTGTATCATTTGTCCTTCCGGGGATTAAAAATAAAACAGCTGTTGAAATTTTTGTGGGGGAACTGTTTTCTAATCAGACCTTTCATGTAGGCATCTTCACCAAAAGTCTGCACATATCTTTGGAAATCTAACTTGGTCAATGAGTTTCTTGTGCATCCATGCTAGTCTCCTTAGACAACTCTTCTTCTTCTTCCTCATGTCTCTCCTTTCTTCCCCTTTTCTTTCAGTCCAACCCTAAGCTCTACCTCAGAGGTTAAATATGTGGTCAGCTCAAACCAGATTAAAATGTAATTGGAAAATACAGGCATACCCTCAGAGATACTATGGATTTGGTTCCAGACCATCACAATAGAGTCACGTGAATTTTTTTTTTTTTGGTTTCCTGGTGCAGTTATGCTTACACTATACTGTAGTCTATTAAGTGTGCAGTAGTATTGTATATAAAAATGTATATACCTTAATTAAAAATGCTTTATTGGTAAAAAAAAAATGCAAACCATCATCTGAGCCTTCAGTGAGCCATAATCTTTTTGTTGGTGGAGGATCTTGCCTCGATGTTGATGGCTGCTGACTGATCAGGGTGGTGGATGCTGAAGATTGGGGTATCTGTGGCAATTTCTTAAAATAAGACAATAATGAAATTTGCCCCATCGATTGACTTTTCCTTTCACTTGAACACTTACAGGCCACTGTAAGGTTATTAATTGGTCTAATTTCAATATTGTTGTGTCTCAGGGAAGAGAAAGAGGAAGGTCCAGGGAGATGGGGAATGGCTGGTTGGTAGAGTAGTCAGAACACCCCAACATTTACTGATTAAATTTGATGTCTTATATAGGCATGGTTTGTGGTGACCCAAAACAATTACAATAGTAACATCAAAAATCATTCATCACAGATTACCTTAACAGATATAATAATAATGAAAAAAGTTTGAAATTACCAAAATGTGACACGGAGACATGATGTCAGCATATGCTGTTGGAAAAATAGTGTTGATAGACTTGCTTAATGCAGGGTTGCCACAAATCTTCAATTTGCAAAAAAATGCAATATTTGCACAGTGCAATGAAATGAGATATGCCTGTATTTAATAAAATAAATAAAAATATAATTGAACATAGATAATAAACATATGTGGTTTTCTAAGGCAGATGCAGACTATAGAGATTGTTACTTATGGTTTGGTGGCATGCTTTTCTATTTGGATTTGATAACTGCTTTACCCCATGCTAAAGACATAGGACAGAACTAGTGGTCTGAAAATGGAGTAGAGGGGGAGGCCAAGTCCTCAAGTCCTATTCCATAACCAATACTAGATTATTGCTATCCTCACTTCGGGGAATATAAACATGATAAAGAATGAGACTGTAGGCAAGAATAATGACTTGGAAAATGCCTCTTTTGATGATATGTAAAGTCCCTTGACACTAACCTCCTGATGGCCCTGAAATCTAAAATTTCATATTCAGTTTCCTTCCCTTTGAAAACCAATGTCTACTAAACCATTATTGTTTTCTTCAGGTAACTAACACAACCAGGCCAGCCAATAGTCTAACTGTTTTTTGCCTAGCTATTTTTTTTTACCTTTGAGATATGCAGGGGGACTGGCCTACGCAATTTAATTATTGTTAAGGATGATGTTTCCTGACTGGGGATTTTGCTATGTGACCTTTAGGTAAATATTCATGCAAATGTCCCTGTCAAAGGTTGAATACAGTTCTGAAAGTTGTCTTAATATATCCCTATGACTCTCTGTACCAAAAGGGTAACACCAACAGAATTTCAGTAGAGAGTTCAAGCTAAGGGCCACTGAACCACAGAGTTGAAAGGAAGCACAGAAAGTCTCCTAAAGCAGCCTTCTTCTTTCCCATGTTGCCATATTCTTTGTAAGGCCTGTTCCACTTACTTCAGTTCCAGACATTTTACCTTGGCCGAGAATAATCCTGCTTACTTAACTTCCTGGACCCAAGCTTTGTTCCAATCCACCCAGAATAGTCTCTCTTTGTTTAAAACATGCCTTAGCTTGAGAAAACAGCAGAGAAGAATCTGCTACAGCTGTGCATTTAATAGCCCAGCATTCCCTCCATGCAACTGGAGTACTATTAATAAGTTTTTAAGGTATTTATTGAGAAAAAACACACATTAATGGCTCACCAGCCTCACAGCCCTATTTAAATTACCACCCTGCCTGAGCCTAAAAAAGAAAATCACTGGAAATGGAGGGGAGGTGAAGATGCCACTTACTAGCACAGATCAGTTTGATATCTTCTCATTCTGGATTTTGAACTGACTGACCACTCTGTAGGAAACAGATTTATTTTAAATTAGGCATGCCAGGCTTTGGGGCTTCTGAGGGAAGCGGAGTATGCTTCCTGCTCCTGTGGGCATTTTCTGGTTTCTCCCTTTTATTACCCAAACCAGGCTCTGTTGATTTTCCTTTTGAAATTAATCATTGCGCCAGCACGATGACATGGTAAAAGATGACTTTGGGGCTGATGTGTAGGGCATGCAGGAGAAAAAAGAAAGGGGAGCAGGGAAGAGAAATAAACCCTTGAGGGAAGTGGGCTGGGAAGGTGAGAGTAGAGTGAGAGGTACAAGGGGGATTGTGGCAGGGGAGTGTAAAGTCCTAATGAAGCAGGTCTGCTGTTGCCTGGGAATAGACAACAAGCCTGCTGGAGGTGTGTGATAACCACAGCTGGTTCCTGGGGGAAAGTAGAGAGTGGCCTGCTCCAGCATGCCTCCATTAGCTATAATTATGCCTATGACTTTAGCTCCAGGGCTGCTGATCATCAGCAGTGAATAGAGTTAAAGGTCTGCCTTCAGAATCCCCTTCTTTCCCGTATGTGTTTTTCAGCTATAACATTTGTAGCCTTTGGTAACAGACGGAAGGCATCTGAAGCCCGGAGGTGGTGGTGGTGGTGGTGATGGTGGTTGTTTTTAAAAAGCAGCATCTAAATTGCAAGGAGACCAAATAAATTGACATATTAACCAGTCTTTGTTCCTCCACCTCCTCACAGTCCTTTTCCCCCGCTTCTGCTTTATTATCTGAGCCTGACTTTTCTCTTGGAGCAGATATGAGGGGAAAGCTCTCTCTAATAGTAAATGATAGCCCAGTAGTATTTAATTGAAGAGAGAAGTTCCTGTTTGTTTTTAGAGAGGACTATGATATGGATAAATTGTGATTTGCGTAAATACAAATCAAGGGAGGACATTTTCATTATCAGCTTAAATAAATATATTGCAACTTAAAGAAATAAACTTTTTTTGGGTGAAAAGAACCCATAATTCAGAAAAGAGATTTCAGTGAAGAAATAGGGAATTACTAAGTGCTCCAAAACAAATACATTTTAAGCTACAATTTTGGCTGTGTACCAAATGCAGTCACATCAGAAGAGAAAGTCACCTTCTTAGCCTACAGAATTCACCTACATTTGGGCTTTTTGCCTTGTGATTAGATTAATCAAAATTAAATGAAAGAAGTGTTCTTCCTCAATATGCCTCATTCAGTGTACATGCACACACACACACTGAGGCACATTTGTGATCTTAACAGTTTTTGTTGTGGTGGTGGTTCCACATTTTATTTGAGGCATAATTTTATGTCCTTATGTTGATGTCAATGGGGTTTTGGAGTCAAAAGTGAATGAGGACCATACTTGGAGTCAGAAGGATGAGGTTCAAATCCTTCCCTGTTATTTACTTTATCTATCTGACCTTGAGCAAATCTACAAAATAATGGGTTGGATTAGATGACTTCTAAAGGCCTTCTAGCTCTAAAACCCTATCCTAAAAACAAGACAAAACTAGTTATATGACCAATATGATAGAGCACTCAAGGTTTACCTGCATTCTTATGACCTCTCAGATCTCTCTGAAACAAAAATTATGTGCAAAAGATAAACTCATTTCGTTTGTCTCCACAGTCTAAGACACTAAGAAGAACCCCTATGGTCTGATGAATTATTAATAGAGGTCTGGTCTCTATTCCTTAGGCTTACTCAGTGCCTTCTCTCTCAACAGCCCCCACATCTTGGCAAGACTGCACAATAGGTCATAGGTACCTACCTCTAGATGTTCAGCAATTCCCATGCTGCTGTTGTAGCTTCTGCCAGCATACCATGCTGTACCACCCCTCGCCCCAGTCCTGCTGTCCCCCCACAATTCTGTGGCAACTAGCCACCATATTCAACTCTGCCCCCTTTTTTCCTTTTATGCAGAGGAAGTAGAAGTACAGGAAAGGGAAAGTTTGCACAGGTTGTAGCACTTATACATAGGCGGAAAACTAAGGAACAGAGTAATTAGGACAGTAGACCAGTGTAGGGGGGCAGGGTGAGGGAAATGGTAGGGCAGGATTCTACCAGTCCTGAACCAAAGGGTACTGGCATCTACCTGAGGCCCATTCTATATCCCCAGAAGTCACTAAGGTTAGTTAAAAGGTAATTTTACCAGTATGGTAAGAAGATGAAAGAATTTTCAGGGAGATGTTGAGACAGCTTTCAGGGAGATGCAACATCAAAGGGGAAGGAGTCGGAAAGTGAGTGATAGGAGCATATAAGGGGGGAGAAAAGACTGAAATTACCAAAGATCTTGAAAGGAAGACAACTCAGCTAAAAACCTTTAATACAAATAGATAAGCCAACAGAGAAGATATTAATGACAGAAGAAAAATGGCCTATAAAACTTCTAAATGAATCCAAACATCTCTGAATAAATATTCCTAAATGAAAGAAAATGAATTAATACCTGATGAGACAGAGGACCCTATGGATTCCCAGGAGCACAAGGAATAAGAACAGAATGTTCTCCAATGGTTCAAGAGATAAATAAGAATTATGAAAGCAGAATTTATGGCCTACACAGCAAAATGAACTATGGCAAGTCTCACCAAAAGAGGAAAAAAAAAAGAGAAAAGCTGATTTTGAGTATAAATACACAGAACAAAGGTCAATCTGGAAGAAGAGAAGCAAAAAGCAATAATGTTAAAGGAAAACATCTCTATGATAGCAAAACATATTGATCTTAAAGAAAGGATGTATATCTTTAAGGATGTATAACTTAAGAGTTACAGGTCCCCCAGAAAAACATGACAGATCAATAGGACACAAGTAATCTTTGAAAGCTGTGGGCATCTCTCTTTGTAGTCATCAAAAGATCACGTGATTATATTTTCTAATACAAAATTCTCAGAAATGCTGAGCTTGAGTAAGCTTGTGGAGGTTTTAAAATATAGACTTTTAATCTCATCTCCTACTACTCCCTAAAGTAAATCTGCTAGTGAACTCACTGCCCCACCCTCCACCCCTAAGTGTTGGAATTCTTGCTTCTGAGCCTTTACTCAGTTAGGGTTATGGAGAAAATAGACCCATTTAGGTCTTTGCTGGCTACATCTACACATGAAGAAGCCAGGAATACATTTAGACTGGTAGCAGACAATGACCTTGCTTCCTGGGTTTAGCTTGCCTCTGTACCAGTTTCCCTATATGCTCATCTACACGAAACAACAGAAGTGGTTTAGGATTTAAAGACTGGGGAACCCCAAACCCCAGATCTATTTAATATGTTTTAGTCAAATTACCACTATTTGGTTTATACTCTAGTTTTCAGAGATTGAAAATTGAGAAGATTATGAAATACTTGGACAACTAGGTGGTACAGTGGATAGAGCACTGGGCTTAGAATCAGGAAGACTCTTCTTCATGAGTTCAAATCCAGCCTCAGACACTTCCTAGCTGTATGACCTTGGGCAAGTCACTTAACCCTGTTTGCCTCAGTTTCCCCATCTGTAAAATGAGCTGGAGAAGGAAATAGCAAACCACTCCAGTATCTTTGCCAAGAAAACCCCAAATGGGGTCATGGAGTGTTGGATACGATTGAAATGACTGAACAACAACAACAACAACAAATGAAATAATCACTAAAAGCTAGGAAGGCCAAAACCCTGGATTAGGAAGAAGAATTTTTAAAAAATCCTACTAAGCCTAAAGACATAAATAACTGGTTGTATCCTGCTCTTTGTTCTGGAGAAGTTATTGTGTGGGTCTGAGAATCCCCTGCTAACAAGATTAAATCCTCAGTATCTAAGACTCTGAGGGAATAAGAGTGAAGAGATTTTTTTTTGTTGGTCCTAGGACAAGATTTTCTGCCTTTTCTGTGTAATTGGTCTTTGAGAGAGACTGACCCCTCTGAATATGTAGGGGAAGGCATCCAGAGACTAACTGAATTCTGTGTAGTATTGCCTTGAATGGATAGTATACTCTTTCCATTCTGGGAAAGACTGAAAAACTGTCATGTGCAGTCTCTCTACAAGGACAGTCATAGCCAGCAATATCTTGTCCTGGAACCTGTTTCCAGAGGCTTCTCTATCTCTCATGATGATTTCCTTTGCCAATTTCTCTACCCCATGTTCCAGACCTAGTTCAAAAACATCTATATATCCAGCCCCTATCTCTCTCCTCATTTCCCTGTTCTCAATCTCTTACTGCCTATTAGACATCTCTACCTGAATGTGACACAGACCTTTCAAATTCAATGTGTCAAAAACAGAATTCATTACCTTTCCCATTAAACCCATCACTAGTCCTAATGCATCTGTGTCTGTTCAGAGTGTAACCATCTAATTAGTCATCCAGCTTGGTAACTGTCCTCAATTCTTCTCTCTCCTTTGATTATCCAGATTGAATTGGTTGCCAAGTCTTGTCAATTCTATCTCCATAACATCTCTCCCACCCATTCTTTTCTTTCCACTCACATAGCTATCACCATGTTATAGACCTTCATTATCTCTTACCTATACTGCAAGCAATGGCTTCCTAATCAGTCTCCCTGCTGACTTTTATCTAATCTTCACACAGCTGCCAAATTGCTATTTCTAAAGCAGATATATGATCATATTATTGTCTGGCTTAAGAAGCATCAGGGACTATGAAAGTGTAAATAGAATAATAAAATAATAGTAAATAATAAAAATAATAAAAAAACAACCCAAACTGAATGCTATGAAATTATAATAACCAAGCTTGGCTTCAAAGGAGAGATATGAGAAGACAACTTCCTTTGCTTCTTTGCAGAGCTGGAGAACTAAAGGTACTAAATAAGTCATTTAATGTCAAAATTCCCTCCCATATTTTGGTTAGTTTAGCAGCACTTCCCCCTCCCCCTTTTTATTCTTTTTTTTTTCCAATAAGATCTAGTTCTCTGGAAGAAAATACAATAGGAAATGTAGGTGATATAAAAACAAAAGATATCAATACAAATTAATTTTTAAAAATCTTTGGAGGCTCCCAATTACCTCTAGGGTAAAATAGAAACTCTTTTGTGTGGCATTTAAGGAATTTCATGATTTGTCTCCAATTTGTCTTCCCATGCCAATTATACATTACTTCCCCTTACAAACTGCACATTCCTGTCAAACTAGCCTACTTGCAATTCTCTAAAACTACATTCCACTTCCCTCCCGGTCTGTTGCACAGACTCTCTTCTGAAATGCTTTCCCATGTCCTCGCCTGTGCTTTTTGAAATCCATAGCATGGCCTTCAAGGCTCAGTTCAAGCACCACCTCCTACAAAAGACCTTGCCTATTTCTTCCAGTTGTTAGTGCCCCCTCTAAGGAGGCCATCTCCAGTTGTACTGATTTATATCTTGCCATTGGACCCAGAAGGCTTGGGGCGGGGAGAAAGTGGGCTAGTTACCTTGCACAACCCTCCCTCACTTAAATCCAGTTCACTTGCACGTCATGGCATCATCTTTCTGATGTCATGGTCCTCTTCCAGAAGGAAGAAAAAGCAACAAAAACAGCCCTCTCCAAAAAATTGCTTTTTATTTTGTATATTTTGCATATTGACTTATTTGTATGCATGTTTCCTCTCAGTTGAATGTAAACTACTTGAAAGCAGGGACCTTTATGCTTTTGTTTTAGCACCCCCTGCTCCTAGTGTGGTATCTGACAGTTAGGATCATAGAAAAAGACCATCTAGTCCAACCTCCTCATTTTATTGATGAGGAAATTGAGGCTCAATGAGAATAAGTGGTTTATCCAAGGTTGCAGAGGTGGCAGAACCAACACATGAACCCAGGCCCTCTAATTTCAAACCCAGAACTCTTGTAATAGGTGCTTAATAAATACTCCTTGTTGCTGATGCAAAGTGTTGTTCTGGAGGTGTTCTCTTATGAAGTGATAAAATCAACTTCTGTGTCTGTCACCATTCAAAGTGCCATAATTTTATCATCTTCCTGCACTCTGTTATTTTGGGTTCTGCTATTTCCCTGCCCCTACCCCTTTACCTCAGTATACCCCAGATGCCTGGCAGATGAATCTCTAAGGAAATGCTTTATTTTTCCAGATGCAGGTTGAAGTTTTGTTACAGGAAATACATTCCCATGAGTGATGTTCTCTGTATGTCATCATGCCCCAATCCTGATGAATATGCCACAATATATTTCACTGAAAGCAGAAGCCTAATTAATTTTCTCATTATGGTCTTGTGCCCAGGAACTGAAAGCATGTTTCTTGCTGTTATTATGATTGTTTCCCTTAGCCACTGATCCAGGCATAGCAGAAAAGAAAAGAAAAAAAAAAAGAAGCCAGCAGACCAGTAGGCAAAGAAAACTCATCTCGTTCTATACTTCCTGTACCTCCCCCTTCCCCTTCATCCCCACCCCCATTGTAGTGTGCCAAAGACTTCTCCTTCCTTTAATTTCCTTTTTTAAAAAATCCTGGAAATCTTCTGACATTGTGAGAAGGGAAGGAGGCCATAGAAAAGGGTAGCCCTTGGTGTTATCTTATTATGTTTATTCTCCTAGGTTAGATATTTAATCAAATACATAATACAGGTCCTGTATAAACCAGGAGATGAATGATTATACTTATAAATCATGTGCCTCCCCTCCCCCTCCAATCACCCATGTTCTGTGCCAGGTCTGCCAATGCTGTTCATTTTCATAGAGGCATAACGGCATTACCCCTTCCTTGTCTGAATTGTACCCAGCTCCCTTGAATATTCTGTAACAAGAAGCCTTCTCCTAACCAGGCCATTCTTTTTCATTGTATTATCTCAGAACCATGTCAAGTCTTGCAATGTGGAAGCAATATGTTCTTAGGAATTTGTAAAAGCCAGGCAACCCTGAAGCTCAGAGGCTGAAAGACAACTTTATGTGCCTGAAGCCTGAATAAAGAGAAGTTGCATATTTCTTTTCCTTCCCCCCCTACCCCCTCCAGCTTTTTAGGTACTGAACACAGCAATCAGAGAGACCATTAAGCACAAAAAAAATTGTTTCCTACCTTTCTCAATCTGGCACTTATTTCAGGCCAGGCCTAACTCAAGCCAGTCTTAGTGGTTCAGGCTGAGGGTTAGAACACAATGAAGTAATTATGGACTATTGTTAGGGGTGGGCCTGCCAGTAGTATATAATAAATAAATAAATAGTTTACAAAAGTATGAGGAATGTCCTAGCCCTAACAGAACAAGGATACAGTAACACTTAGCTTTTATAGAAGCAGCTTTTCTCATATGGAAACTCATCTGTTCAATAGGGAAGGGTGTGGTGACTCTTGGTCCTGGGACACCCACCAAGTTTGAAGGGCTCTAAGAACCTTTTATGCTCCTGTGTGACCAAGAAGTCATGTGAACCCAGACAGAGGCAATCAGGAAGCTGCAGGAAGGGAAGCACAGTTAGAACCTTTGCCCCACACTCAAGCCAATTGTCTTGACTCTTGTGTTTTAGGGAAAATCTATCCTAACCCAATTTTTTAGGAGGGGAGTTGGAAGAGGAGAAGGAGGAACTTTACTGGTCCAACCATATAACAACTAGTTGAAAGAAGTTTACTTACTAATAATGAAGGGCAGGTATATGGGTGGGGGTATGGTTTATATAGCTTATGTATGTTCTCATGAGTCTGTCTAGATATGACTTGCAGGGAGGTAAGAGTAGATATTTCTAGCATCTCCTTCTTCCAATGTTCTCCTAGAGAGACTTTGATTCCTACCAGGACGGGAAACAGGAGGTTGGGGTCAGAGGCTGGTCATTCTCTCTTCTGAGGCAAGGATTATATCTGTCTTAAATATTATTAGTTTAGGGTAATGTAATTTTAAGGTATAAGACACAACTCCTGATTATTGTTTCTTAGCAGGGAATGAAAGCCTGAAGTTCTGTATCCAAGACTTGACTACCTTCTCACCAGATGCCACACACATATAAAATAGCAAAGAAACCCATTTATCCAAGTCAAAAGCAAATCAGAGAAAGTATGTATGTGAGAACAGATTGGAGAAGTTCTCCTATTGGGAGTAAAATAACTCAGCTCAAACAAGAGAAAGTCTCAAATCTTAGCCACAAGGAAATTATCTGGAGTCTCTAATGTAACAAATTAGGGATAGAAATTTGAAAGAGATTCTCAGCTCCTCTCATATTGGCATCTTTCCAGAGTATTTCTCTTTCTTTAGTAACATGAAGAGAGGTTAGGATGGCCACTCTTCTCTCTCAAAGCTGTTCAACAAAGAACCCAAGATCTCTTTCCTCTCTCACCAACTCCACCTGCCTTTGATGCAGGCACGGAGCACTGAGTAATCAATCTCTATGGATGAAGAGAGTCCAATACAATTGTCCATTTGAGCCAAGAGATACATTCCTCCTCTGAGCCCAAACTCTGCAGTTCCTTGAAAAGATCAGCTGCGCCAAGTTCAAAACCTACAACTATACAATATAAATGCAAACGTTAGTGCTTTAAAGCAGGATGTCCTCGTGTCCCAGGTAACCAGTCTTTGATACTATTGAAACTGAAATAAAATAAATACACATTATCAATACGTGTAATAGACATGCAACTCTACAGAGCATCACCTGGAAAGCTACCACAGTGACAGCATACCTAACTACATAGAGGACATAACAGAGGCGTATTTCAAAAGTACACACATATCCATATTATTCAGGAGTCTATCAAAAGTAAATGAGCATGCCGAACTAATAAAGAAATGCTAGCTAGCTATAATAACACTATCAATAGGCCTGTATTTGAAATATTGCTTAATCATAAGCATTAGTACATACGCAAATGAATTAAAAGACAATGCTAGGGAATGAACAAAATACAAAACATAATCAAATGAACATAACAGAGAAATAACAAACAAGCCTACTTAAATGTAGTAATTTACATGTATAGCAATAAATGCGCAATTGCATGAAAGGCACATTTCACATGGGCAATCTCCAGTATTGTCACCTAGATATGGGTAACTATTTCTTCAGGCTTACTTTTAAAATTGGATCTGACAGGTCTAGTTTCTTATCACTGATACATCTCTGCTCCTGTACAAGAGCTTGTAGTTGGTATGTGCTCTCCATCATGATCATTATAAACTTGTTTGTCTCTACCCGGACTGGCATGGCTATCAGCATATTTGAGCTCTGTGGGTTGATTCTGTGCCCTAGAAGTCTCTGTTACAGCTTTGGGCAGGAAAGGAATTGCCTCTGGGTTCAATTCCCCTGCCCTCTAGTAATACACATGGTTGCATCACTTTTAGAACTCTTATCTGGGTCAGAAAGTCTTTGCACAGCTGGTAGACAGTTTCTTTTTCTCAGCCTTTGCTTAGGTGATTGTTCATCAATTCTCTCTACCTGTTCATTAGAAAGTCCAACTAACTCTCCTATGGGAAATAGGTGGCTATGGTGAATAGTCCTGATGTGACCCCCTCCATTTCCTGAGGCTATTTTGTAAACGAGCAAGTTGCCCAGCCTCTTAATAACTTTGTATAGGTTAGCTTTCTATTGGTCAGATAAGTTGAGTCATAGGCCAGATGAAAGCAGTCTTTTACTTGTCTTCCTCAGACATAGGAACCTGGTAGCATCCATTACACAAACCCAAAACTGAGAACCACTGGCCTCCTAACAATCTGGAGTGTCCTGTGCCCATGACATAGGGTCCTGGTTTACTTTGGTCCTTTTGTTCAAAGTTTGGTCATCTGTATCCTTCCATTTTTCCTAGGTGTCATTATTTGAGGTGATGTGTAAGGGCTGCTAAATGCTGTGTTGATGCTATTAACCAGCATTTCTTTGAGATGGTTTTTGAGATCTTCCATCATAAACAGAGGAATCCCCCTAGATCTTTCTCTAAATGGTTGGGAATCATGAGGTAGGTTTGGATTGGTTGGCACTAATTTGTGAAGGACTTTAACTGTCAAATAGAGGAGTTTGTGTTGGATTCCAGAGGTAAAAGACAGCCACTGAAGTTTACTGAGCAGGGAATGACAAGCATGAATGAGGGTGAAGATTGGAAGGAGGAAACAAATTGGAGAGAAATGTATGGCATTTGATATGTGAAATGCAGAGGAGGAGGACATGAAAGATGTATATCAGTGGTCAAGGTCTCAGGCTAGAGCATGGCCTTAGGGCCAAGAGGAAAGCATCTGTTGAAAGCATCTGGAAATGCACCAAGCAGCTGAATCTGAGGTGACTCTTCACTGACTAATTTCCCCTGCATGACTGTACTACCTGGTATATCTATACTGTTTGCTTCTGCAGCTTCAGGCAGATGTCTTGCAGCTATGTCTCCCATAGAAGAAAGATCAAATAGAAAGTTGGGTTTCCTCTTGAGTTGAACAGAAACCTCAGACAGATACAGAGACCTTACACAGTGAAGGGACCCAAGATGTCCCAAACACCAACACTATAATGGTTTGATGTGCTGGAAATGTCTTTTAATTTTTAATTGGATTTGCACTTGCCACTCTCTCTGCTGAAGAATGTTAGCAGCCAGCTCCCTAACACTAAGGGCTTGTAGTGAGGAAGCCCAGTTCTAAGCATCTTGTCATTAATTACCATCTCTACTGGGGCAGGCTGCTTGGGAGTCATTTCCCAGAGTCATTACCAGCTCACTGATCTCCCTCTGAAGAACTGTATGGGGGTCTGAATTTCTCTAGTTCTGATCTATTGCTGACAAGTCAATTTAACAAACATTTAAGTGCCTACAGTGTTCAATACCCTATGCTTGGCACTATGGATGCGAAGATGAAAGGAAGCAGGACCTGCTCATGGCGAGTTTATAACCCAGGTGAATGAAGGACAGAGGGGAAGAGGAGGGGTTTCAGGTGGCTCTGAAAAAGTTGAAGGGGTTGTGGTGGTGGCACAGGAAAGAAAATTAGGGATTTGGTAGATGAGTGGCTTCTGGGAATTTAGGATGAAAAAAAGAACTTACCAGGTCATAAAAATCACAATCTCATCCAGCCGCAAAAAAAGGAAACAAAATAAAACAAACCCCAGCACACAATTTATGTGTCTTGTGGTTTATTTAGCCACAGTGAGAGCACACAGGGGACATGTGAATTGTCTGGCAGGCCTTGGAGAGACCTCCTTCTCTGACCTGTGATTCAAACAGAGCAGAAGGAGCCAGCCACCAGATCCACCCAAGGGTCTTCATTCCATCAAGCGTCAGGCTTGTGAATGCAGCTTATTTCTGTCAGGAGCAGATAGGATTCCATTAGCTTAAATAATTTAGGGATCCAATAAAATCTTTGTGGAGTTGGTTGAGATGGTAAGCCCAAACATCTTTCTGGAGGGTAATTAATTACATTCAAAGATCAAAAGCAGAATTGTGCTGGAAAGAGGATGCTCTGACAGACAGTGAATGCGGAGAGCTGTGTTAGTGGGTTAGACACTTTCTAATATTGTCAAACATGCAACATTATTTCCTCTGCTGTTACTGGTGTTGCAGACAAAAGAAAGTGAGAAAGGAAATGTGTCAATATGGTTGACTTTATGGCAATTTAAGAGGAAATCTGTTTTTTTAGGACCTAGAGACCAGTACAGGTGCCGCAAAAGCTTCCTGGCTAGGCCACTTCCTGCCCACATGACAGTTTGGGCAAAGTAGACTCATAGGTTCATAGATTTAGAACTAGAAGGTACCTGAAAGGTCAAACTCAATCTCATTTTAAAGATGATGACACTGAGGCTCAGAGATGTTAAGTCATTTGCCTAGGGTCACACAGCTAAGAAGTGCTGAGGAAGACTTGAACCCAGGTCTTTGTTCCCTTCACATACTCTACCATCCAGTGACTCTGGCCTCCTTGCTGTTCCTCAAACAAGACACTTCAGCTTCTTATTCTTTGCATTTTCACTGGCTGTCCCCCATGTTTGGAATTCTCTCCCTCCTTATCTTTATCTTCTGGCTTTTTTGAGGTCTCAGCTAAAATTCTGCCTTCTGCAAGAAGTCTCTATCAGTCCCCTTTAATGCTAATGCCTTCCCTCTAAGATTATCTCCAATCTCTTCGGTGTATGTTTTCTTTGTACAAAGCTGTTTGCATGTTCTCCTCCTGGACAGATTGTAAGCTCTTTGAGGGCAGGATTGTTTTTGCCTTTCTTTGTTTCTCAGGCACCTAGTGCATGGGGTACCTGGTACATCATAGGAGCTTAATAAATGTTTGTTGACTTGACTTCTTGACTCCAGGGCCAGTTGATTCCACACATTATACCACCGCTATACTCAGACAATATGAATTTTAGTTTATTTGAGAGTTCAGGCTGTTCAGCTCAAATAAAAACATAGGGTAGTGGTTCCTGAATTGAAGATTACAGCATCTTGGAGGTCAAGGACCTACACCCTTCAGTGTCAGGGACCTCTTGGAGAGAGGGCTGCTGTAACCTCAAACCACCATAACCAGGGCTGCTTCCTTGCTGCCTGGGGCAAATATTTCCACTCATGGATCTATAAACTCCCTGTGTGCACTTTGAATGTTTCCCCTTCTAGTCCCTCACATCACACAAAGGCTAGTAGCAATTTAAAGGGGCTCATGTCCTTTTCGGAAAAACAAAGTCTCTTCCCTGTCTATCCATAAGTACTTTCATCTCTCCTTAGGATTAGTTACCCCTGCCCCTACTAGTCTCCCCAGAACTTCTTCATCAAACCCACAACCCATCTACCTTTCAGTAGATACCAGAGACAGCAATTTAAAGGACATTTGAGTTGAAAGGTATCCTGATATAGGAAATAAAGAACTGGCCTCAAAGCCAGGAAGACCTCGGTTCATGTCCTGTCTCTGAAACAAATGGCTGTGCCACCCTGGGAGCATCACAAACTCTCATTGGGCATCTCTAAGATATTAAGTCCCAGGGAAAGTGCCAGTCTGCATTTGTGGAAGACATTTCATCATCTGGAAGGTCCCTCTACTAAAGGCTCACTCCCTAACCCATATCCTTTGAATTGCTGCTGTTAAGAAATAACAAAATTGGGCAGCTAGGTGGTGCAGTTCATAGAGTACTACTCAGGAAGACCTGAGTTCAAATCTAACCTCAGATACTAGCTGTGTAACCCTGGACAAGTCACTTAATCCTGAGATATATCTACATCTATATCTGTGTGTGTGTATATATATATATATATATATATGTACACATATATACATATACATATACACACATATATATGTATACCACATATATGTCACATATATACACACATACATGTATACGTATTATAGTGTTGTATATATGTGTGTATGTGTATACATACACATATATATCACAAAACAAGAAATCTAAGGCTGTTAATGGGGACTGGGGGTTGGGGGGGGGAGTAGCGGTGTTCCTTCTAAATATAGCAACATGGGGGCAGCTAGGTGGCACAGTGGATAGAGCACTGGCCCTGAAGTCAGGAGAACCTGAGTTCAAATCTGGCCTCAGACCAAACACTTGACACTTATTAGCTGTGTGACCCTGGGCAAGTCACTTAACCCCAATTGCCTAAAAATAAATAAAGAAAGAAATATAGCAACATGATCAACTGTGAAATATCTTACTTTTTAGTAAACAAGTTCCTGGTACTTCTTCATCCTGACACTCTAGAAACTGTTGCAGTCCTTCCAGTCTTGAATCCTAAATCAATTATTTTATCTAGGTGTAACAATCACTCTCTCCTCACTCTCCCATTGCAAGGACTGCTACATATCCCCATCAGGGTATGACCTCATTACATAAGCATAATTGGTACTAAATTCAGATTAGGAATTTAGCCTGCACTTTTGGTGTTCCAAAACTATAACAGCCTAATTAAGTGGTCCTTCTGAGGGCCAAATTTTGGAAATTCTTTTGATCTGTTTAAAAGATAACAGATAAATTTTGAAGCAGGAGTGTTAGGGTACCCATAGTAGTGAATATACCAATTCTCCCAGGATAAAGAGAAGTATATCAGAAAATGTGATGCTCACACACACATATATTTTAATGCTCACTTAGGATGGACAAGAGCTTTAAGCATGGAGGGAGCTGGTAGATACCACATCAGTCTGATTGCAGTAGTCAAAGGGACTGAGGAATAATGTTTCACAGACTGATTCTTAGTCAACTGGAAAGGGGTCAGGTCAACCTCCTCCAGCAGAATGACTGCATTATCTCATCCTAGACAGAGCTCTGACAGGAAGGGAAAAGACCATCCTTAAAAATGACCAGAAACTTCTCTGTCAGATTTTAAGAGAAAAAATAAAAAGAATCCATACTCACACTTTGATGTATTAGCAACTAATTCCCTCACCTTAATTTGATAATGTGCTGACAAAGGACGATAAGCAAGATTTGCATAATAGCTCCCATTCTTCTGTCTAAAATTCAAATATTTCAGAGCATAGTTAGAATAAGGAGAGCCTACCACTCCGCAGACCCTAAATCTGCCTGGCTTAGTGTGGTTAGCCACAGACCAGTGAGCCAAAGTAATAAGGAAACAGTTCTGGCCCCGGGTTTTTCAATCACTAGCCATGTGATTTTGGGTAACTATCTTCCCTGTGCCTTTTTTAAAAAAAAAATCTATAAAATGGGGGAATTACTTCACAAAGCTATTATAAAGAGTGAATAAGGAAAACATAAAAAGTGCTTTAAAAAGTAAAAAAAAAGTGCTGTTCAGATAAAAGGCATTTAATAGATTCTTTGCAGAATATTAAAATAATTTTGGAGTTGAAAAAAGGCCCTAGAGAACAGTGAGTTCAATCCCATCATTCTACAGATGAGGAAATTTATACTCCTCGTCATTGCCTACTGGTAAGCTATTGTGAATATGTGACTATCTGTTCATGTATCCCTAGTGTCTAGTACAGTTCCCAGCACATAGTAGGTACTAAATAAATCCTTGTTGATTGATTGATCCTTCAAGACTCGGGTCATATGCCTCCTCCTCTAGGAAAAATTCTCTGATCTCCCTTGTTGGAAACTTTAGCTTCCGGGACCTCACGTAATACTTTCTAACTCTCTTATGATTTTATCTTTTTCAATTCTGGTTTTGGAAAATTGTGTGTGTGTGTGTGTGTGTGTGTGTGTGTGTGTGTGTGTGTACGCTTAGGTTCTGAGTTCCATGAGAGTAGACACCATATATTTATTGTTTTTGTTTTTTTCTCCGACTAACACAGTGCTTTGCACATAGTAGGCACTTAGTAAATTTGTTGTCAGTTATGTCTGATTCTTCATGACCTCACTTGGGGTTTTCTTGGCAAAGATACTGGAATGGTTTGCCATTTCCTTCTCCAGCTCATTTTACAGATGAGGAAACTGAGGCAAACAGGGTTAAGTGACCTGCCTAGGGTCACACAGCTAGGAAGTATCTGAGGCCAGATTTGAACTCATGGAAGTGAGTCTTCCTGGCTTTAGGCCCAGCGCTCTATCCACTGCACTACTTAGTTGTTGGTTATTGATAAATGAGCAAGTCAATGAATACCTAAAGAGGAAAAGTAACTAGCCCAAGGTCATACAGATAATTAGTGGTAGGACTTAGACTAGAGCCAAGTCTTCTGAATTTCAATTCAGTACTCCTTTCACCATGCAGTTACATTTAGGATCGTAGCTCTAAGCCAAAAGTGGCGTTGGAAATCATCCAGTCCAACTCCCTTATTTTATAGATGAGCAAATTGAGGTTTAGAGGTCATGTCTTACCCAAAGTCATTTATTGTTGTTCATCTTTCATTCTCAAAGAGGACTGGTGACATCATGAGAGTGATGTCTTATCTTATGAGGGAATTGGATTTAAGTGAGGCAGAGCTGGGTAAGGTCATCCGCCTCACTCTCTCCTCCAGAGCCATCAGAGTTCAGCAGCAAGATATAAGTTAAGATGACTGGTGATGGCCCGGCCCAAGGTCATCTAGGTAATAAGTGGCAGAACTAGAATTTTTTTCTTTCCTAACATTTGTATCATAAATACAAATGTTTTTAATTTATGGAATTTTTGTATTTATGGAAATTGAAATTTATGGAAATTTTTTTAATTTATAGAATAAAATAAGTAATTCCATAACATAGCATAATGAAAAAGATGATTGCACATGAAACTACAAATCTATTATGTACAACTTGCTATTCCATTTAAATATATGATGAAGTTATCACATAAATTTCTTTTTTTTCCTTTTTTCATTTCCTCTCCTCCCCACCCAGAGATGGCTACCATTAGACACAAATAGATATACGTATGTAAAATTATTCTATGCATACTCCTATTTATCATTCTTCTCTGGATGCAGATAGCTTCTTTCTTCATGTGTCCTTTATGGTTCATTTGAGTATTTATAATATCCAAAATGACTAATTTGCTCAAAGCCGTTCTTTAAACCAATATTGCTATACTGGATACAATGTTCTCTTGGTTCTGCTCACTTTGCTCTTCATTATTTTGTGCAAGTCTTTCCATGTTTTTCTAAGATCATTGAGTTCATCATTTCTCAAAGTATATAGTATGCCCTCACAATCATAGATCATATCTTGTTCAGCCATTCCCTAATTGACAGATGTCTCTAAAATTTCCAGTTCTTTGCCGTTACAAAGAGGGCTGCTATAAACATTTTGGAGTATATAGGTTCTTTCCCTTTTTCTGTAATCATCTTTGGAAATAGACCTAAGAGTGGTATTACTGGGTCAAAGGGTATAGGCAGTTTAGTAACTTTTTGAGCATAATTCCAGATTGCTCTCAAAAATGGTTGGATCAATTCATAATTCCACCAACAATGAACTAATCTCCCAATTTTTCCACATCCCTTCCAACATTTGTTGCTTTCTCCTTCAATCATTTTAGCTAGTCTGACAGATGTAAAATGATATGCCAAGGTTGTTTTAATTTACATTTCTCTAATCAATAATGAATAAAATTTGAATTCATGTCCTTTCACTCTAAATCCAGAACCACAATGCTTCCAATGAGTAAAAGGTAGTAAGAATCTTTTCTGCTATACTTAGACAATTAAGTTAAAATTCAAGTCTAACTTTGAGGAACCATTCCTGGGTCACCACAGGTGTTGGGGAATACTGAACCTACTTCTTATTCTGCTATTGGGCCTATGGTCTGATTAAGTTCCATCTTGAGGAAGTTTGCTTCTAATGAGAGGACATGAGGTTCCTGTTCTCACATTCTGGCTCATTCAGTCCCCACCTTGGTGCCCTGGGGATGGTTTCACTAATTAGTTCCCATTTAGGGCCTACCCGAAGAGGCAGAGTAGAAAATCTTCCTCACTGTACAATATTAAATAGGTTCACACAAAATAATTGTAAAACCTGGGCACTCATGAACATACATTTGATAAAAATAAACTTAAAACAGTGTTCAGTAATCATTTTTAACTAGTGTTACAGCCTTGCTGGGTGGCTGAGACTTAAACCTCACCAAAACAGAAAGCAGCTTGGGAACTGCTAGTTGGGCATTTTATATTTCACCTTGACTCTGCAATTTCAAATAACTCCTTGTAAATGTCTGCAGGTAGGGTGGCAAAGCTTGGGCCAATCCTCTTATTAGTGGCTGTCCTCTCCAAGAACTCTGGAGTAGTAGCCAGGGAATCTTCCCTTGCCACTATTCAGTTCTGACCAAATGATACCCAAGACCTCAGCGTTTCTTGAACTCGTAGGGTCACCTCTAACCCTGAACAAGTCTATCTGGGGATAGCTACTTGTTTGCCTAAAGAACATATGCGCAGCTAGGTGGTGAAGTGGATGGAGCTCTGGCCTTGGAGTCAGGAGGACCTGAGTTCAAATCCAGCTTCAGACACTTGACATTTACTAGCTCTGTGACCCTGAGCAAGTCACTTAACCCTGATTGCCTCAGCAAAAAACAAAAAACAAAAACCTCATTAAGCTCAGATTTGCCCAAGAAGTATATGTGCTTTTGCTGCCATGTTCTCTGGGGTAAAGGAATGGGGTACCCACCTAACTCTTAAGGAGAAGCTTGCAACAGTCTTTCATGATGTAAAGCCAGAAAGGAAGAGAGATAGAGAGGGAGTAGATAATTTTCTTTTGTACAAGAACTGGGTCATCAGTTTTTCTAACTCCACTGGTAAGAGAATTCCTTACCATCTCAAATTATATGATCTTCAGTGATGGCCAGAAACAGAACTAGTTATACACCAACACCCCCCCCCCAAAAAAAGGCATCCATGTGGATACCCAGAACCAGGAAAGTAGTCTCTCATGGCCATTAGGATGGCCCTCCACTACACTAGCAAACACAAACAGAAAGAGTATCTGATACCATTAAAAAAAAAACTTTATGGGAGGCAGCTAGGTGGCACAGTGGATAGAGCACCGGCCCTGAAGTCAGGAGGACCTGAGTTCAAATGCGGCCTCAGACACATAACACTTACTAGCTGTGTGACCCTGAGCAAGTCACTTAACCCCAATTGTCTAAAAACAAACAAACAAACAAACAAAAACTTTATGGAAACTTTGACTCACAAGGCAAGCGCTGGCACAAAAGTCAGGAGAAGCAATACAAGGACACCCTTAAGGTCTCTCTGAGGAACTTTGGAATGGATATGAAACATGGGATGGCTTCCCAGCATGGTATGCCCACATCAAAGAAGGTGCTGTGCTCTGTGAGCAAAGCAGAATTGCAGTAGCTCAAAAGAGAGGTGTGATGTGCAAGTTTAGAGACAGCTCCACTCCAAAGGTTCACGTGGACTATTTGCGCCTGACCTGTGGTGGAGCCTACTGAGCTTGAATTGATCTGATCAGCCACAGTCAAACACACAGCACCATGACCCCAACATAGTGATGTCAGTTTGGTCCTCCTTGAGCACAAAGGACTATAACCATTATGGAGCCCCTCAGAGTTACTTAAATTCAGAACATTTCTAAATTTAGAGCCCCACTGGTAACAAAAGAAGGAACCTGGTATTTTTTTTTTTTTTTTTTTGGTGAGGCAATCAGGGTTAAATGATTTGCCCAAGGTCACACAGCTAGTAACTATCAAGTGTCTGAGGCTGGGAACCCTGTATATTTCTTGCCTACAACATAAATTATGAAACAATAAAAGTTTGTCTTCAGGGCTTTGTCACTATAGCACTGACATTGGTAGTATTCTTTCTCCCTTTCCCCTGTGCTTACCCTGGCCTGCCTAAGGCCTCACATTAGTATCCTACTTAGAACTTACCTCCTCAAGTAGCACCCTCATACTTTGAACCTCACTTCTTTTCCTTCCTGGACTACACAATTGTGTCCAATTCCTTTGGTGCCTAGTTCTCTGCCTCATGATAGCTTTGAGATGGTGTTTACATCGTAATGTGAGCTTCCCAGGGTCGATGACTTGACCAAATCTTGACCCAATCTAATGATGGGCATTTCAGGCATTGGGAAGAAAAGTGGGAAAAACAAAATCCTTGTAATAAATACGCATAGTCAAGCAAAGTAAATTTCCTCATTGTCCATGTCCAAAAAATTTATGTCTATTCTGTACTCTGAGACCATCAGCTCTCTGTAATGTATAGCACATTTCATAATAGCTCCTCTGGAATCATAGTGGTCATTGGATTAATCAGAGTTTTTATAGTTTTCCAACATTTGTTTTTACTGTGTTGTTATTATATAAACTATTCTCACTAGTCCATTCATTTCATTCTTTATCACTTTATATAGCTCTTCAAAATTATTCATTTTTATAATATTGACATTATAGTATGACTTGTTCTCAGTTTCTGCTCACTTCACTCTGATTCAATTCATTTTTTTCTTTTTCTTTTTTTTTTGGCTAGGCAATAGGGTTAAGTGACTTGCCCAGGGTCACACAGCTAGTAAATGTTATGTGTCTGAGGCCAGATTTGGACTCAGGTCCTCCTGAATCTAGGGCCAGTACTCTATCCACTGCACCACCTAGCTTCCCCTCTGCATCAATTCATACAAGTCTTTTGATGTCTCTGAAAAATCATCTACTTTATTTCTTAGAGCACAATATTGTATTACATTCATATATTGCAATTTGTTCAACCACTCCCCAAATGATGGATATGGTCTTCATTTCTAGGTTTTCCCCACCACATAAAGCTCCTACAAATAAATGAATGAATGAATAAATATATGTATATGTATATGTACATACATATATATTAATGTAGAGAATCTTTTCTTCTTTCTTTGATCCCTTGGTGTATAAAAGCTTATTAGTATAGCTGGATCAAAGCAGTATTTGATAACTTCTGGCATATGATTCCAACTTGCTTTCCAGAATAGTCAGATTGATTCATGACTCCACCAAAAAGGCATCAATTTGCCTGCTTTCCTACAACCCTACAGTATTTGTCATTTTCTTTCTTTTTTTTTTTGGCATCTTTGCCAATATGATGAGTGTGATGCAGAACCTCAAAATTGCTTTAATTTGCATTTCCCTAATTACTAATGATTTGGAGCTTTTATTTTTTTCTCATATGGCTATAGATGGCCTGGGTTTCTTCCCTTGAGAACTGCCTGTTCATATCCTTAGATCATTGTGTTGCATTTTTTTTTTCATTGAGTTGGAAGCTCTGGATAGTAACTATGACATTGCTCAGAGTTTTTGATTTGGGTGTCTTTTAAGAGATGACTAATATGTGTATATATACATATATATTTCTTTCTTTCTTTCATTCTTCCTATTTTCATTCTGCCCTCTGGTTGTAATAAATCCAGAAGGTTTTCATTTATGAGTTATTGAAACATGGTATCAAGGTTTTTTTGTTTGATCTTGCTTTTCAAAGAGTCTGATAATTTTTAAGTGATCTCTCCATGATCTATTTTCCAGGTCAGTTGAATTGGATAGTATTGTAGATATCTTATATTTTTTGCATTTTTTTTTCAAAAATTTGATTGTGTTTTGATCAGTTGTATTCTCAATATCTCCCAGAGTCATTAAGTTTTGTTGCCTTCTAATTTTCATGGAGACTACTATTTGGGTCAGGTTTATAGCCTTCTGTTTTCAGTTATTTAGTATTTTTTCAATTTTCTCCTCTAGAGTTCTTAACTCATCTTTTATCTTTTTCTTAATTTCAACCAGCTTCTTTTGTAGTCTTTGTGGCCAGGTTATTTTTTTTTCCTCCTCTCTCAGAGGTTTTCCTTGCAGTTTTGGAGTTATTTTCTTCCTCTGAGTGATTTTCTTGGACATTTCTTGATCTTATTCCTGCAATGTGTGTAATGTTTTCTTTAGTTTACTTCTATCTTCAGCCTCATGTCCTGGTTTGGTATTTTGTGCAGGGTCTGGTTTCTCCCTTTTCCAAACTTTGGGTGGGTTGATCAGAGACTCTATTTGATCCTTACCTTACTTTCAGAGGATCTTATTGCTGTCTTGCCTCAGTGCCTGGGGCTTCCTCACCCTGGGACATCCATTCACCTCTGTGAGCTTGTTAACCTGGAACATCCCTCCACTATTCTGGCCCCCTTCTCCAACTGGTGACTTCTTCTTAAGGTCTCCATTTTGGGGGGAGAGTCCAGGCCAGCCAACCTTCATTACCCTCTTGGCTCTGCTTCTGACTTTTTGGATTTTTGCCACCATGCCTCAGCCTGGATTTTCTCTCAGCACCTGGCACCCCCTTATCCTGGAACGTTCATTTAGCCCTGTGGCCTTTTCAACCTGGAACATCCATCTGCTATGCTGGCCCCCTTTTCCCATTGATGATTTCCTCCTGATTCCTTCTTTTTGGAGAGGGTTCCTGGCTACTGCTTTTTCTTCTCTCCTTCCCACCCCAGCATTTCCTGTGTGCTTCTAACTTTCTGGGATCCAAGCACTGCAGTCTTCTAGTGACCCTGGAACATCCCTGCTTAGAGTGCTAGCAGGCTTCTAGAATAGTTCCCTGTGCTCATACTGGTTTCTGTGGTGGGATCTATCTCCAAATGTCACATGCTTTTGGCTCTCCCCCATATCTGATCCATTGCCAAGTTCTGTTGATCATGACTTTGCAATATCTCTCATATAGCCTTGCTTCTCTCCTCTGACATTGCCACCACCTGGTACAGACCCTCATCACCTTAAGCCAGGGCGGTCTGCTGGTTGGTGTCCCTGCTTTGAGTTTCTCCCTACTTCAGGCCATCTTCCACTCGGCTGTCAAACTAATCTTCCTAAAATGCAGGTCTGATTGTGTCATCAGTCCCCCCAGTTCAATAAACCAGTGGCTCCCGATTTCGCCCAGGATTTGAAGCAAAATCCCCTGTTTGGCTTTTGAAGCCTGTTATAACCTAGTCTCCTTTACTTGGGCAGTCTTTTTACACCTCACTCCTTTCCACATACACTACAGTCCAGTGACACTGTTCTCTTTGCTATTCTTTGTGTGTGATACTCCATCTCCTAACACTTTACATTTTCACTAGCTGTTTCCTATATCTGGAATTCTCTATCTCTTCAATTCTGCCTCTTGGCTTCCTTCAGTTCTCAGCTAAAAACCCACCTTCTACAAGAAACCTTTCCCAATCCCCCTTAATGCTGATGTCTACTCCCTGAGATTATCTCTAATTTATCCTGTTTATATCTTGCTTCGACATAACTGTTTGCATGCTGTCTCCCCCACTACATTGGGAGCTCCCCCAGAGGAGGGATGGTTTTTGCCTTTCTTTGTATTCCCCAGAGCTAAGTACAATGCCTGACACATAATAAATGCCGTTTAATAAATGCTTATTGACGTGGCTTTTTGTGTAGCCCTTGGCTGGATCAAGACATTTACAGTTGTTTCAAATAAGATTCCTTGATTGTTATTAAAGTTGATTCCCTTTCTTAGATCTTTGCTGGATTATTTGTGGAAGAGGAGGCCTCTTCCATAACCTTTCCTGTTGCCATTTTCACTGACATCTCCCAGTGCTCTTTTTTGCAATGCACACTGAGTTCTGGGAATGCAAACTGTGCAATGTGATGTCTTCCTTGTTTCCCAACATGTTGCATAAATGCAATAATCCACACTGTAGGCATTTGGACTGTCCTTCAACATAGGGAGATGGGAATGAATGCCCTAGGCCACAGACTACTGACTTCTTAAAGTATTTTTCCTGAGTAAAACTTCACTGGACAACTCTCTCCTTTATTTATCTTTGCATCCTGCCCTTCTGCCCCAGAAGTAGTCCAGGCTTCCCTGTCTCTAAAGGTAACCTCTCCATCTGTGCCTCTGATCCCATCACTTCCTGATTCCTGAGGAGCCCAGCTCCCCGCAGCTAGCCTGGATGGAGATCTCTGCCTCCAAACACACATAGGCCCAACCTAGCTTGAAAAGAAGCATTCCTTGGCCCTGTGGTTACCCATCTTGTTACTTTCTTATTTTTCTACGTTCACTGCCAAACTTCTTAAACATGTGTTCTAAATCAACTGCTCTACTTTCCCTCACTACATATTCCCTCCTAAATTCCCTGGGTTTGCAACCCCAGATTTCAAATTATATTTTAAAACAGTGTCTAAATTATTTGTCATTGGATTAAAAGTAAAAATATATATATCAGTGAAATAGGCTAGATTTTTTGGGGAGGGAGTGATCCAGACTTACAATTTCATTGTTTAGGGAACTTCCTATGAGGAACCCCTTTATTTGGTGGTTCCGTGATTAGAACTCAGCTTTGAACCTCCCAATGCTTGAGCTTGATTCCTGGTCAGGAAAACTGTTGTATTTTGGCAACTGTGTTGTACAATGGATAGAGTGCTGGGTCTGGAGTCAGGAAGACCTAAGTTCAAATTTGACCTCAGATGCTTACTAGCTGTGGAACCCTGGGCAAGCCACTTAACCTCGATTTGCCTTGGTTTCATCAATGGTAAAATGAGGATAATAACAGCACCTACTTTGCAGGGTTGTTGTTATCGAATGAGATAAGCTTTGTAAAAGGCTGAGCACAGTGCCTGGCACATAGTAGGTGCTATATAATTGCTTATTCCTTCCTTTTCCTGCCCTCTACCAATGCTGATGAAATAGTTTTGTTTATATATTTTAGTACCCATACTGTTCCTGTACCTATACCTGCACCTGTACTTAAAAATAAAATTTTAGTTCACAGCAAAGATTTCACTAGTGTGAATCTACTGGGTGAGGAAACTACCTTTACCAAAGAAGATCAATGATCCTTCTGCAACTCATAGTCAATCAGTTGTCAGCGAGTATTTATTTATCTTTTTTTAAAAAAATATTTATTTAGTATTTTATTTCCCCCAATTACATGCAAAAAGAATTTTTAACATTCTTGTTTTAAAATTTTGAGTTCCAAATTCTTTCCTTCCCTTCCCCCTTAATTGAGAAGGCAAGCAATTTGAAATATGCTATACATGTGCAATCATGCAAAACATATTTCCATATTAGTTATGTTGTGAAAGAAAACACAGACCAAAAAAACCCCAAGAAAAATAAATAAAAGTATGCTTCAATCTGCATTCAGACTCCATTGGTTCTTTCTCTTTAGTTTTATCATAAGTCCTTCAGAATTCTTTTGGATCATTGTATTGCTGAGAATAGTTAAGTCATTCACAATTGCTCATCCTTACAATATTGCTGTTACTGTGTACAACATTCTCCTGTTTCTGCTTACTTCACTTTGCTTCAGTTCATGTAAGTCTTTTCAGATTTTTCTGAGATCATCCTGCTTGTCATTTCTTATAGCACAATAGTATTCCATCACAATCATACACCACAACTCATTCAGCCATTCCTCAATTGATGGGCATCCCCTCAATTTCCAATTCTTTGCCACCAGAAAAGAGCTGCTATAAATATTTTTGTACATACAGGTCCTTTTCCTTTTTGTTTGTTATCTCTTTGGGATACAGATCTAGTAACAGCCTTGCTGGGTCAAAGGGTATGTATGGTTTTATAGCCTTTTAAGCATAGTTCCAAACTGCTCTCCAGAATGGTTGGATCAGTTCACAACTCTACCAACATTGCATTAGTGTCTCCATTTTCCCACATCACCTCCAATATTTGTCATTTTTCTTTTCTGTTGTATTAGCCAATCTGATAGGTGTGAGGTGATACCTCAGAATTGTTTTAATTTGTATTTCTCTAATCAATAGTGATTTAGAGCATTTTTTGAAAATGTGGCTATAGATAGCTTTGATTACTTTATCTAAAAACTTCCTGTTCATATCTCTTGACCATTTATCAACTAGAGAATGGCTGTTATGTTTATCAATTTGACTCAGTTCTCTATATATTTGTGAAATGAGGCTTTTATCAGAGATAGTTTCAGCAAGTATTTAAGTGTTTGTTATATGCTAGGCACTGTATTAAGCACTGAGGACACAAAGAAAGGAAGGAAACAAGCATTAATTAAGCACCTGCTTATGCCAGATACTATGCTAAGGTCTTACAAATATCTCATTTGATCCTCACAGCAACCCTGGGACATAGGTGCTATTACATTCCCATTTTATAGTAGAGGAAACTTAGGCAAATAGTGTTAAGTGACTTACCTAGGGTTACACAGTTGATAAGTGTCTGAGGCCAGATTTCACCTCAGGTATTCCTGACCCCAGGCCCAGTGCTCTACCCACCGTGCAATAATAATAATAATAATAATAATAGCTAGATATCACTACTACTACTACTATTACTACTACTACTACTGCTGCTACTACTACTACTACTACTACTACTACTATTACAACTACTACTGCTGCCACCACCACCACCACTTTAAGGTTTGCAAAATTCTTAATAAATATTGGTTCATTTTATCCTCGCAACAACCTTGGGAGGTAGTTGCTATAATCATCCTCATTTTACAGATGAGCCAGAGAGAGGTTAAATGACTTGCCCTGAGTCACACAGCTAGTAAGGGTCTGAGGTAGGATTAGAACTCAGGTTCCTGACTCCAGGTCTTATTTCTGTCCTCTGTGACATCAGAGGAAGATTTTATAATGAAGTCTTTCTGATTGGAAAAAAACTGTGCTTAACTACCTCTAAAAATAAAATTTATATTTAAAAGGTTGTTCTGCTTTTAGTTGAATGAGGCTTCTGGCACATTTCTGGAGACCCTAAGCCCTCTTCTACATTTGTTGTTGTTGTTCTGTCTTTTTTCAGTTGTGTCTGACTCTTTGTGACTCTATTTATGATTTTCTTGGCAAAACCATTGGAGTGGCTTGCCATTTTCTTCTCTAGCTCATTTTACAGATGAGGAAACTGAGGCAAACAGGGTTAAATGACTTGCTCAGGTTCACACAGCTAGTAAGTGTCTGAGGCCAGATCTGAACACAGGAAGATGTCTTCCTGATTCCATAACCAGTACTCTATCCACTGCGCCACCTAGCTGCCAGTACCAGTTTTAGGATTTTAATCAGGAGGAATTTATCATCTATTTTCTCCATCTGGATGACTAAATAGCCTGTAGTGCACTTCATAAAAATATTTCTTCTATTTCTCTTCTTTATTCTCAACTATATGCACTCACTTCCAGCCTCAGTTTCATGAATTTCTACAAAGGTGGATATATATATATATATATACTCCTGAGGATATATATATGCACTGAATTTTGCCTCAGGTTCTTTCTATGACATAGATATGGTTCTCCACAATGAATGACATCAAATTGGTCTCAGTATTTTTCTCCCTCTCCCTCTATTTTCTGTTTAAAATTTTATTGATCAGCTTTCTTTTAAGGAAAGTTGTGAGAATATTAGGCTTAGAGGATGTTTGGTGCTTATGATTTGGTGTGACACTGTGAAGTCTATGAAACAAAAACAAAGTGTTAGTGTTTTATATCTGAAAACTCTTTGAGTCATTGGAAGTGAGGCACCATCTATATTAGGGATATGATAAGAAGCATTAGAAGTAACAACTCATATTTAAATAGTATCTTCCTCATAACAACCCTATAGGGTAAGTGGTGCAGCTATTATTATCTCCCTTTTACAGATGGAGAAATTGACGGTTAAATGATTTGCCAAGAGCCTCCCAGCTATTAAGTATTCAAGGGATGATTTGAACCTAGTTTTTCTGGCTCCATATCTAGCATGCTTTCCACTATTGTACCTCTCAAAGAATAGTATAGTTAAGACTTGTTTTTATTACTGACTTTTTGGGAATCCCCAAACACTTAATTTTTTTCAATGATATGCATAGAAGCCAGATAAAATTATTACAAGTGTCATTACATGGTGCCAAATCAGAGAATTTATAGCTCAGAGAGATGTGATTTATATATGCATGGCATAATAGCGAAGAAACCAAAATATGGTTTCTCATGTGTTGATCATCAATTGACCTTAGAAAGAAAGCCAGTCTTTCATCTTATGACTTTATGAAAGTTTCTTCATCTGTTCTCACCTTTCTTGGCCCTCTTTGCAGTGCTATTCTCCTTCTTGAAATTCTTTCCTACCTTGGCTTTCTTGACATTATCCTAGGTTGAGAGTTAGTTGAGAAGCTTTGGTTCTGCTAAGCAGGGAGCACAGACTCAGAGAAAAAAGGGCACAGTTATACCCTATTGCCCAGTTTCTTGGGAGGGGAGGACGGTGGAAAAAAGGGAAGGAAGATGGGATTTCTCCATGTGAACAAGTGAGAGCAGTAGACTTCCAAGGAGCTAGGGAACTTACATCAGAGGAGTGGTTATGTCTATAACCCAAGAGAAATAAGGTTTTATATCAACCAATCCATTCTTTATTGCCTATGAGAACTAAGTGAAGTAGTCTTTAGATACCAGTAAGTCTCAGTTTTGTGTCTATTTGAATGGGTTGAATCAACTCATTCAAATATCTAGGCACAAAACTGAGATTTACTGGTATCTAAAGGTCACTTTACTCAGTTGAAGGTTGGGTTGAAGGACCCCATTTCCATTACGGGCAACAACACAGCAATGTCATGTTTCTCTCCTGCTAGTCCAGGCTTTAAGGGACCCAGGACATCCTATGCCCACGTGCTCAGGAGGAGATTTTGTTGAACTCCTTTTCGCTATTGTAAATATCTCTCAGATTTTGAAACTGGTGTCTCTATGTCTCGGAAATATTCTTTCTTCTAGATATGCCATCAGCCTTGCCTCTCCTACGTCTTTACAGTTCTGCAGATGTCTCTCCAGTTTGGCTGCTGCATCTGTGACTGCCTTTCAGATGCTGCCTGTTTGCCCCTAGAGGTGTTCTTTCTTTGTAGACTGGATTACATAGCACAGCCAACTCACTGTAAACTGCTACCCTCTTTTCCTGAGGCAGGCTGATAGGAATTAGAATGGCCTCAGAACTCAAAGATCCTTCTGTAGTAGGAAATCTAACTCTAGGTTACAGGGAAGAACCTTGAAGACAGCTAGTACAGAATAATTCCCCTTGGGTCATTTAGTATGTATTTCCACTTTTTACTACTGTGGTAAAGGGAAGGAGAGGGCAGGAAGGAGGAGAAATTTCTATAGTGCTTTAATGTTTTCAAAGTGTTTTCTTCACAGAAAAACCTAAGTTAGTTAAAAAACTAATTTTATCCCATTTTATAGATGAAGAATCTGAGGCCCAGAGGGGCTAACTGAATTAGCTGGGGTCACATAGCTAGGAAGTAGAGAAGCTTAATCCAGATGTCTTGCCTCCAGTGTTCTCTTTGCCTCTCTACAACATTTCCTCTATTGGAGGGAATTAGAAGGCTTTGCCGCCTCTCATAGCAGAGTAGCTCTCTAAACACCCTCTCTGACCTCCTTTCCCCCCCACCCTACTCTCTACAACAGAGGATGATGAACCCTTTATGCAGCTATTTCTTAGGGCAGGCTAAAATTCTCCTTTAAACAGGGGATTGAATTATAGAAAGAAAGAGCCAGAGAGATTCTTCTTTGAATCATCCCATTTAAGATACATCATACTTGTTAGGCTCCTGTCAAAGTGCAGCAGTGAAATCAAAGTTTAATGGATAGAAGCCAAGACTCATGTAAGAGTTCCAAAAGAATTCCCTGTGATAAGCACGTCCAAGGCCAATGATTTCAAAATGGGAGATCATAGTGAGAGTATCTGCATAGTGGGGGAAATGATGGGAAAATTAAATAGAAGGAAGCAGTTAGAAACATAAAACAAACAAGAGCTGAAGTTGAGCAGAATACCTAAGGCAACAGACCAAGCTCTACAGGATAAATGAAGGCAGAAAGCCCAGGAATCAAAACTAAGAGAAAGCTAGATGGAAGGGCATCAAGCTAAGTCATTGTGGAAAGAAGTTGTTGCTGAGTGCTATGGGATCCCATAGAATTGTAGAACTCAAGAATTTAAAGGACCACAGATGTCATCTAGTACAACCTGTACTTAAAAAACAATCATTTCTATAATATTCTTGACAAATGTTCAGTGCCTATAGGACCAGACCTGGAATCAAGAAAATTTGAGCTCAAATCCAGCCTCAGACACTTACTAGCTATATAATCCTGGGCTAATCACTTAACCTTTGTCTGCCTCAGTCTCCTCATCTATGAGATGGGGCTAATAATACCATCTACTTCCCAAGGCTGGTGTGAGGAACAAATGAGATAAAATTTGTAAAGCACTTTGCAAACCTTAAAGTGCTATATAAATGCTGATTGTTGTTGTTGTTGTTGTTATTAATCATCTAGTCTTCACTTGAAGCCTTTAAGTGATAGGGTGATCAACAAATAAAACTCCTGAGAGAACTAGTCCATGGGAAGCTGGAGTCCTGTGGTCATTTCATAGTCTACCAGCAGTGTTGTGCTGTGCTGGCAAATAGACAGGGCTCCCAATCATTCTTTCTCTCTCCTCACCCTTTTGTGGGCCAGGCTACTGTTTTCCTTCTATATTGTCTTTCTCTTCAGCCACTCTTTCAGTTCCTCTCCTTGGGAATAAATTTTCTACTCTAGTTTCAGCTCAGCTAGCTGTAGTAGCCACTAATGCTAACTTATTGCATAGAACAATGGTGTCAAATTCAAATAGAAACAAAGTTTACTCAGTCACACATAAGGATCCCTGCAAAATATTGACTCAGAAAACCACACATTAACATTATCTAAGTTTTATTTGTACTTTTATTTATTTTGTTAAATATTTCCTGATTATCTTTCAGTCTGATTCAAACTGCACTCAGGAGTGTTTGGGGCTCTGCATGCAGCCAGCCAGTATGTTTGACATTTCTGGCTTCAAGGAGCCCCCATGTAATAATGTCTTTGCCCTGGAGGACTTGTAAGAGTGAATCATTAATTCTCTTCTATAGTTCTGAGCACCCAGCCAGAAACCACACTTTGGAAAAATACCTCAGTTTTAAATCTCTCTCTTTTCAGTCTTAGGATGCTACCCAACAGCCTCTTTTCAATTGTGTTTCGAGAATAATATGCATATTTTCAATGCCAATAGTTAATAGCTTTTATCACAATTTCCAGCTTAACAGGCAAAGTAAATGTTTAAACAGAAAGTAAACAAACTTTTCAGAAATACATAAGCTCCCTCCCAGCCTCCTCAAATATTAGACCAAGACATAAATTTGTCTTCTCAGGAGGGCAAGGAAAAGGGGAAGGAGGAAGAAAAGAAAAAGCAGGCTCTCTCTGCATTCCAAATGGATCTTCAGGAGTCATTTTCCTTGATATACCTCATGTATCTGACTATGTAGACTAAATCTTGTGCTGATGATCTCATCATAGCTGCCTCCCAGGCAGCTCCCAGACTCTCACCTTCTTGGCTTCATTCCTTCCTGCCATACCTCAAGGTGGGGAGGGTTAGCTGATGAGCCATATTAGCCTCCTCTGCCAGTCTCATTGTTAGGACCAAAGTCCTAGAGGATTGAGGAACAGAATATTATGATATTTCTACCACACCAGTGGCAGTAGAAATCACTAGAGAATCACAGAGTTCCAGAGTTGGAAGGGACATCAGAATCTATCTAATCCAAGCCATACCTGAAAATGAATCCCTTCTACAACACATTTGAGAAGATGTAATCCAGCCTTTGCTCAAAGATCTCCAGTAAGGAGAAATCTATTACTTCCTAAGATAGCCCATTCCACTTTCGGGTAATTCTAATCATTAAGAAGTTTTTTCTTATGTCAAACCTAAATTTGCCTTATAGGACTTCTACTTTTTGTCCTATAGTGGTGTGTGAAATAACTGAGACACAGTGAAATAATTTAACTTACTGACATATATGAAATCTTAACTTCTGCCATCTTAACAAATTTTAATGTACAGTATATTCTCCTTTTTGTGGCTATCACCTATTATACACAATTCACCATTGAAGCACCAAGATTTTGACATTTTTAATTCTTCATTGAAACTTTACTTTCATCACATTGAATAATAAAACATAACTTTTTCAAATTCTAGCTTTTAGTGTGATTGACTGGGATGGAATTTCATCAAAATACCCCCAATCAATTGATTTTACCCTCCAACCCAGAGGACCAGGGGTCAGATAACAGAGTAACACAGTTTCAAGACCTTAAATGAAGTGTAAAGATGTGTCTAGTCACTAGTGTATAAACTCTATTACTATTTTAGAAGGTATGAAGGAAATCTTTAGTCAAGCTTGGTGGAATAAAAGGACAGCCAACCATTTCACCTTTATTAAGAAGTTCCCCAATCAAAATCTGGAACTTGAGGGCAGCTAGCCCTTTGCTGTTCAAGAATCCATGGGAGCCAGTGAAACCTGGTTCAGCCTCAGTCCAGCTCCCACAATACATGTATATTGGTGCAATGTTTAACTGACTGAGAAACTGGGCATTGTTTCCTTTCCCTTCTCTCCACCCCCCCCCCCCCTTCTCCCTGTCCCTTTTTTATGCTATGTCACAGTAAGAGAAAAGTTTCCTGGCTCTTTGATCCTCATTGGCAATTAAAATATAGCTTTGAGTAACTCTTGATCTTTGACTAGTATGCTTACTCCACTGCATGTCTTAGCCACTGACTATGTGCTGTTTGTAGAATTGTAAAACAATGGTGGATTCACACTGATATAAGTCCCCATTGGCACTTATTCTATCTTTATGAGTAGCAAAAAATCTTTGCTAACCAATATCCCTGTGTGGCATCACTCTTCAAGAACAACTCCTTCCCTTTTGCACCACAATCCATCACTCCTGGTGGCCCTTTAAAACATTGAGCCACATTCTTTAGAAAGTCAGTTGAGAGTTAAAGCAGGATGCATCTTTGAGGAGTGTGACTTCTGGAAACAGAGAAGGAAGCCAGCTTCTGGGAAGGAATTGTAATTTGCTTCTTGGAAGGATTTCTCTTCTCCCTTCCCTTCCCTAAGTCATGGTATTTTGCAGCAGAACTACTCACTCACCCAGTAGAAGACAGGGCACTTAGTGAGGAGAAGGTCCAGAGAGTCAAGGAATCAATGTAGGAGACTACTTTCAAGAATATGACCTCTGATGGTTGAGAAGAGAGTCAATGAAGGAAGAAGAACCCATTCCTTGAGAGCGAATCGCTCCTTTATGCTTGTAGGTAAGGTATTTTTTTTTCTTTCCTTTCTCTTTCTGATTGGAAACATCATCTTGCAGCAAAGCCCATAGGAGATGCCACAACCAGCAGTGAGCAGTCCTAGTGAACCAAGGTA
>NW_020954585.1:25697444-25725178 GCF_900497805.2 Vombatus ursinus
GAGAGAGAGAGAGAGAGAGAGAGAGTTAGCCCTGGCTATTATACTCAAGTTCTGGAAAGGAACAGGCCTATGGAATGCAGATGGGGTACCTGCACAGCAGAGATGATACATTTGTTGGGAGTAGCATAAGGATTTATAGGAAGTTTAAGTTGGTTGGGCCATGTGGGCCTCTCTATTAGTGAACTCTATTTCTGTACCAACTCTTCCCACTAACATGGCATATATATATATATATGGAAAAGTACTCCCCAGGTTTATGGGTGTACTTGTTTCTCTTGTTCCTATCTTGGGATGACTTTGTGTAACCTTGTGTGACCTTGGGTAAATCCATACTTGGACCTAAGTTGCTTCATCTGCAAAATGAGATGGCCCATGAAACAGGATGTTTTGAGTTCTCTTTTAGTTCTAAATCTATGATTGCATGATCTTCTTTGTTTTGAGCAATTGTATTGACTGGCTGACTATTAGAGAGGGAAGATGGTGGTGGGAGGCTTGTGAGTTATAACTCTGTTGTCCCACAGAGTACCTTGCACTTAAGGATAGTCCCCTTGAACTCTGGGGACTGAACCTGTGATCATAAGTGGGAGTTAAGTCCCCATGGGGAGCTTTACGTTAGATTCAGCCCAATATTCTAGTCTTTCAGGATCCAAAAGGATCCTCACTTTATTATTCAGTGTCTTAGCTATCCCTCCCATATTTGTGTCATCTGCACATTTCATAATCATACCATATATGTCTTTATCCATGTCAGGGATAAATGTTAAACAGCATAAAGCCAAGCAAAAATACTAGCTGTACTCCACCAGAAATCTCCTTTCAACTTATCATTCAAAATATCTGTATTAATTCTAAATCCATAATCTAGTTTGTATCACTCCAACTTCTCCACAAGCAAAGCAGAAGACATGTCATCAAATGCTCTGGAAAATTTATAGCATATACCCTATGGGGTAGCTAAATGATACAGTCCAGAGAGTGCTAAGGATGGAGTCAGGAAAACCTGAGGTCAAATCTGACCTCAGACATTTACTAGATATGTGACCCTAGGCAAGCCACCTAATAATTGTCTATCTCAGTTTCCCCAATAATGGGGAATAATAATAGCATCTACCTTCCTAGGTTGTTGTGAGGAATAAATGAGAAAATATTTGTCAAGTGCTTAATACAGTGTCTGGCACATACTAGATGCTGAATAAATGTTTGTTTCCTTCCTACCTGGTGAACCTTCCCCCCACCCCCCTTTTAAAAATAAGGAAATAAAGTCAGTCTGGCATGACCTATTTTTTTTAAATAAATTTGTATTGATGACTACTGTTTTTTACATCATTATAATCATCCCAAATATTCCTCCTTCCCATAGAGCCACCCCATATAACATAGTATTTTTTGAGAGAAAAAGAAAACCTAACACAGTGGATTGATATATTGAAAAAGTCATGAAATATATAACACTTGTGTATCTCTCACCTCCATGAAGGTGTGTCTTCTCATATATCTTTGAGTCCTGCTTGATCTTTATAATTTTGTTACAACTTTTGATTTTTTGATGTGTCATTGTTCTTTTTATTTACGTTGTTGTAGTCACTGTGTATATTGTTTCCTTGGCTCTGCTTACTTCATTCTGCATTAATTCAATAGATCTTTCCATGCTTCTTGTTTGGTTGTATGACCACCTCTTGAAGAATCCATGCTGTCATTTTGTGATCATACTCACCTTTTCTAGCTTTTCACTAATAATCTGTTTGGGAACTGTGATGAGAATACATTTTTCTGTACGATCCTTTGATGTTTCTTGAACTGGATGATTCTTTAATGTATCCTAAACTTTATCTTATTACTTGGGGCCCAACTTATAATTTTGACTTATAACACAATTTTAATTGTAATTTGCTGTGGAAACTTACTAGATGGTTTGCTGTCTCCCCACCCCCTTACCACTGCCTCCCCTGACTGTGTGCTTTGGTAAATTACCACCCCTTGCAACAAAGTGAGTCTGCCAAGGTGACTCTAAACGTAGGGTGTTTATTGCTCTGTATCTGGAGGTAAGGCCTAGAGTCACTCAGCAATGCCTCATCCTCCTTTGAGGTCAAGGAGAAACACCCTCCTCCCACAACTGAGGAGGAATGTCCTACTCCCACCTAAATGATCAAGGAGGGGATTGTCCTACAAAGAAACCCTAACCCCACCAAAACCCTTAGGTAGCAGAACAACCACTGACAGTTTCTAGACTGCTTAATCCTCTCTCAATCCTGGTTGATCCTCAGAGACCTTCCTCCCAGGGATCACCTAAACGCCTATATGGGACTCCTCTGGGTCCTGCCCTTCTTCCTCCCCTTCACACCCCCTCCTTTCCTATCCCCAGTTAGGTTTGACTGTTGCTATATTGCCTGATTCTGGAACTGCTGCTGCATACCCACCAAACGTCCGTGCTAGTAAGTGTCTCAGTGTTGCCAGTAGAGCCTCTTATAATGTCCCTTCTTGACAGAATCCAATCAAACCAAACAGATGACAACAGGTCAAGCCAGGGCCACGGATACCCCGCTGTAGTCCATGAGCTGATGACCAGAGTTGTGACTAAGTTCCTTGGCAGACTTGCTTCTACTTTCTGTCCTTCCTGGAGAGAGCAAGAGTCAGGTCACTGAACCACATGCTCCAGTGATAAGGACCGCTGCCTCTCCTCCCCCTAGCTTATGACCATTGTTCTGAACAGGGATCACTTAACCAGGCAGTCACCCTGATATTCTGTTGAGCATGACACCAAGATCAGGACTCCAATGCTTGACTGGGGTACCTTGAGATTTTAGAGGAGGACTTCCCCCACTCCACTATGATCCATAAATTGCTAATCAAGTCTGGGACTAGGATCCTCAGCAGCTACATGATTTCCTGACAAACATGGCACTGTGATTCAAATTCAAGGGCTGAAGTTCTCAGTCTCATGACTCAGCAATAGGGAACTCCTCCATCCCCTAGATCTAAGAGTGCTGATCAAAGCTATGACTAAGGCCTTTGACCACTAGTACCTTGAGAAGCAGAACTTTATGTCTTCGGGGCCCCAGAGGTGGAGCCAATATGGCAGGGCAGCTGCCTAGCTGAACTCTCCCAACATTCCCCTCTAAAGAACTTTAAAATAGCACCTCAAATTTTGGAGTGGCAGAGCCAATAAAAAGTCAGGGAGAGATATGTGTCTGGTCTAAGAAAACTTAAGAGATAGCAGGAGAAGTCAGTAATACTGGAGTGGAGGTCTGGTGAAGGTCTGTCTGGAGCCTATCCACATGGCAACCATCAGCAGCAGCTTTGGGAGCTCTCAGCCCAGAGGTGGTAAGGATCTAAATCACCCACCAAACCCCCTGTAGAACATAATGGGCCGGAGTTTCACCTTAGATTAATTTCCTTGTAAGACTGAATGGGGTAGCAAGACCTAAATTGAGGAGAAGGTTAATCCTATCTACTATCATCAGTCCTGTCTTTCAGAGGCTGAGCCTTGAAATGGGGACTTTAGTTCTTTCTTTTTTTTTTTTGAGGCAATTGGAGTTAAGTGACTTGCCCATGGTCACACAGCTAGTAAGTGTCAAGTGTTTGGTCTGAGGCCGGACTTGAACTCAAGTCCTTCTGAGTTTAGGGCCAGTGCTCTATTCACTGCACCACCTAGCTGCCCCTTGAAATGAGGACTTTAGAAAAAAGTTTCCCAACCAAATCATTGGTTATTAATAATAATTTCTCTCAAAATGGTGTCAATTTTACAAAAATAAGAGCCATTTCCCAACTCATAAATGGTCAAAGGATATGAGTAGGCAGTTTTCAGAAGAAGAAATCAAAGCTATCTATAGTCATGAAAAAATGCTCTGTATCACTATTGCTTAAAGAAATACAAATTAAAATTACTTTGAAGAACCACCTCAGATCTACCAGAAATGACAAATGCCAGAGGGAATGAGGAAAAAATAGGTACACTAATGAACTGTTGGTGGAATTATGAGCTGGTCCAACCATTCTGGAGAATGATTTGGAACCATGCCCAAAGAGCTATAAAACTGTGCATACCCCTGGACCCAGCAAAATCACTAGTAGGCCTCTATCCCAAAAAGATCAAAGAAAAAGGAAAAGGACCAAATGTACATAAATATTTATAGAAGTTCTTTTTGTGGTAGCAAAGAATTAAAAATTGAGGGTATGCTCATCAATTGCAGAATGGCTGAACAAGTTATGGCATATGATTTTGATGGAGTAAGATTGTACTGTAAGAAATAATGGGGTGGAGTGCTTTCAGAAAAACATGGTAAGACCAATATGAACTAATGTAAAGTGAGAAGAACTGAGAGATCATTGTGAACAGTAACAGCAATATTATAATAATGATCAACTAGGAAGAGTTGGCTACTCTGATCAATATAACAATACAATCAATACAATGCAAGACAGTTCCAAAGGACTCATGATGAAAAAATGCTATCCACCTCCAGGGAGAGAACTGGTAGCCTCTGAGTGCAAACTGAAGTATAATTTTCTCACTTTATTTTTCTTGCTTTTTTATTTTTTGAAATAAGGCTAATGTGGAAACAGGTTTTACATGATGTCACATGTATAACTGATATATTGTTTGCCTTCTCAATGGGTCAGGGAGGGGGAGGGAAGGAGGGTGATAATTCAGAACTCAAAATTTAAAAAGAAAAGAATGTCTAAAATAAATAAATAATAAAATTAAACAACAACAACAACAACACTGGGGCCCAAACCATGTGCCTCAGCAACAGGAAATCCCTCCTTCTTGTGGTCAAGGCAAGGCCAGTGCCCTCCAGGAACTGTAAGTGGCATTAGCAGTAGTACTGCAAAACAATATATAATAATACATTTTAGAATTTTGCCAGGGATCAAAGTCAAAGTCACTGACCTCTCATTTATAGATATCATTCTCTTTCCTTTTCAGAAAATCAAATCATTTGTTCCTTTCCAGGCTTGAGTTATAGCTCTCATATTCCATTACCATTTAGATATCAGTGGCCCAGTGCCTGAGCCTGTGGTTCATTTGGGCTAAGTAAATTGAATGTGCCCAGAGCCTTCTCTGTACTCTCTCACTTACCTTGAGTTTTGATTCCCTATTAGCCACTTAGGTTTTGTTATTTCTAGTCCAAGAGTCATTCTCCTTGGCAGAAAAAGCAGAAGCAAAATAAAAATCAAGCAATTCTCTTTGTTAGTTCTCATCATTCTATTCATCATGAGTATTAGCCCTGTCTCTTCTTTGATCCACATCTTTTCATCAACATAGTGTTTAAAATCCATTCTTCTTATCCTTCACTTTTAGAGCTAGCCTCAGCTCATCCTTAACTTTATCATAACATTATCCTGTGTGTGTGTGTGTGTGTGTGTGTGTGTGTGTGTGTGAGTAGTGTGTGGTGTGTGGTGTGTGGCAGGAGGAGAGGAGATAAAGAATCTCACACCCATATAAAACGCTTTTTGATGTTGTTTAATCTATTAGTTGTGTCTGACTCTTTGTGACTCCATTTGGAGTTTCCTTGGCAAAGATACTGGAGTGGTTTGCCATTTCCTTCTCCACCTCATTTTACAGATGTGGAAACTGAGGCAAATAAAGTTAAGTGACTTGCTCAGGGGCACACAGCTAGTAAGAGTCTGAGGCTTGATTTGAACTTAGAAAGGTGAGTCTTTCTGACTGCAGGCCCTGGTGTTCTATCCACTACACCACCTAGTTGCCCATAGAATGCTGAAGACTCTTACGAACACATCAATATATAAAGAAAATGCATAAAGCACTGAGAGCAGTCCTTAAGTTCTAATACCCTAATATTCCAGTGAAATCCCTCTCTTCCGAAGTGTCCTACATGGCCTCTCCTAAACTCATAGTACTGCCTTGTGGTTTGGACTTTTCATTCCCCTCCCCCCAATAAGGCAAACACACTTGTATGGTCCAAATAATACAGTATCAGCCATCTGTTCTTTCTCATGGTCATAGTCTTTTACTGCTCTTCTAATTGTAGAGGTGATGTGGGCAAGTTTCTTTTTCATTAAAAAGGTATGCTACTCAGGAACTCCTTTCTCTAGAAGCCCAAATCTCTGAATTTTTTAACTTGGGGTTACTCTCGAGGCATACCTACAGGCAGAAATCCCCTTCCTCTAAGTACAAAGCTAGATTTTGCCTGCTTAGGAAACTCCTCTGACACCATGCTCACTCCTCTACCCCACCTTAATAGACAACTAGGGTTAAGGAAAGACACTGTCCATGAATTCCTCTCTTGGGTCACATGGATGAGCCCTTGCACTTTACTTATAGCAAGGCTGGATTTGAATTTAGGTCTTCCTGACTCCAGGTCCAGCACTCTATCCATTGTACCACCCAGCTCAACTTTCCCACTACCCCTAAACATCCCTCTTTAGATCTGCCCACCTGTTTCACTATATTCTCTGGTATGTCTGTTGCATAATGAGTAAACTTCTTTCCATTTTAAACCTATTCCTCTCTCATTCATTCTATCTTTAGGCCCTCATTGAGACATAAGCCCTCTAAATAATGACACTTTCCTTGATACCCTTTCCAATTCTGGCTTCATTTTCTATAATTTCTTCCTAACTCACAGAGCAAAAAAAATTTTTTTTATTATAGTCAGAATACTCCTTACCCCTTCCCCATTACTACTTTAAGACTGTCACTCACCTTTGGTTAACAAAACCCTCCTCCTTTCATGTTCATGATATCCAAATTTGTCACAAATTCAGATCATAATGACTATTATCTACTAACCTCCAGGATATTTTCCTTCCTTCTTCTCCTCCTTAATGAGTTCATGGTCATCCTTGACTCCCCATCTCCTGACGTCATGGTAGAGACTTAAACACGCATATTGATGCTCCCTCATTCTAACTTCCCAATTCCTCAACCTACTCAATTTCTTCATGACCTACTTCTCCACTCTATCTCAGCTACTTGCAGGGACATCCATGCCCTTCATGTTGTCATTACCCACAGCTGTTCCATTTTTTTTGTTCATGGGCTCTGAGATCCCCTTTTTTGGTCATAATTTTTCATTATTCCATCTTTCCTTATGCCTTATGATCTCTAACCCTGTTCTTTGCCCTCACCATTCTTTTCACTGGTTTTAAGAAGTACAGAGACTTAACCAGGAAGACCCCAAGTGTCTTCTGATGTGTAGATCAATACTTGTTTCACTGCTGTCTCTGCATTCTGTCAGGAATGTGATTCATATATGAAGAAGTTAAGACCACTTCTCTGATCTCTCCCAAAATATTGCTTTCTCTGACTATTCTTCACTTGTATCACCAGGATGATCACTTATCTTCAGTGATACATTTATGTTGTGTAACCATTGAATTTCCTAATGATGAAAGCATCATGGGTATTTCCCAATCTTATTCCTTTATCTTGCACAAGACCCCATGAGATAACATTTAATTTTAGTTCACTTTCAGTGCATGGGGGAATATTTTACTTTACAACCCTTGTGTACTCATACTTTGCCTTGTTTACCTTGGGAGGTGTGTGGGCAGAATATAGTAATATCATGGTTTGTGCTGGTTGGGGCAGGATATCTATGGAATTTACTAATTTCAACATTAGTATTACTTCTTTTGATTTCTAATCCTCTAATAAAGCTGATTATTGCTTTTTTCTTCATTCTTTGGATATACAATAAAATCTAGCTAGTTCATTCTAAGTCTCTGTTTAGTCTGACTTAGTGAAAAACACTAACATTTTAGGAGAAATGCAGGTTTATTTTTCTCAATTAGAAATAAGCTAACATTACTATTTGGCTTCTTAAGGCTGAGATCACGTGTGATATTCAAAGAGAACCTACTTCAATGGATCAATAATAAAGTGACAACAACAATTCTATAAGTACGATTGATGCATCTAACACTTTAGAGAATTCTTGAAAACCATATTATTTTTCCTGCTACCTTGAAAGAAGGCATAGTGTTATGCAAGGGAATTTCTCTGCCAAAAGTAAGTATGAGGCATGGGGGATGGAAAAGAAGTGGAGAATCTTCCCTGGAGTGTAGTACCAAGGGTAGAGAAATCATACTCTGGGTAACTTCAAGTTTATATGCTACTGGAGAGACAGGAGGTGAAGTAGAATGGGGGTCAAGGTGAAACTGCAGGGTAAGGGCAGCATAAACAGGATAAAGTTGCCATCTCTTTTGGTGAGGTTGGGTGGGAAGGAACTCACCTGAAGAGCAGACAAGAGGAGTAAGAATTATTTATTCCATGAGATGATGCTATTTGATTAGATTGGTAAAGATGAAAAAAATAAAAATAAAATTATCTGAGGGAGTATGGGAACACAAGCATACCAAAGCAATGTTAGTGGAATTACCCAATTTTTCCATAAAATAATTTTGAATTATACCAAAAAAGTCACTAAATTATACAAACCTTTTGACTCAATCTCAACTAGGTATATGCCTCAAGGAAAAGAAAGACAGACGGTAAGGTGTTACATATAAGCACAAATCTTTTTAGCAGTACTTTTTGGAGTATCAAAGAACTGGAAGGAAACTACATGCTCATCAACTGGGCAATGTCTTAACAAATTGTGGTATCTGAACATAAATGGCATATTATCGTACTTTAAGAAGTAATATGAAAAATTCAGAGTATTGAGAAGACTTGTATGCAGAGCATGTAGTACAATAGAAAAACATACTGGTTCATACTGGCTCTGGAGTAAGAGGACATAGATCTTGCTTCCTGCGTCTTTGACCTTGGTTAACTCACTTCCCTGGGCCTTAGCATCTTAATCTGTAAAATGAAGGGTTGGGACAATATGGCCTTTGATGTCCCTTCTAGAATCAGGAGAATGATTTACAAGATAACTACATTAATATAAAGGGAAAAAAATGGAAAAACTTCCAAAGCAATTACTGAACAATAGGGAATTTTGGGACCAATTTGGGTGCTACAGTGATGTGTACCAACATTATTGAAGTAGCAATGGCAAAGTATTGAAGAGTTATTGGACATGAAGAGGAGGTGTACCCACAAGCAACGAGGAATGAGTCAGAAAGCTAATGATAGGGGAATATAAAGAAAAAATGCTGAAATCCAAAAGCTTTCAAGAGGAAGAAAACTTACTAAAATCCCAAAGCACAAGTGGATATATCAACAGAAATGTTCACAATATTAAAAAGAAGAATGAGCACTAAGTACTCAAAGAAATTACAAAGCTCTCGATGAATATTAAAGAACTAAGGAATGTGAACCAGTATCTGATGAAACATGGAATCCTGTGGAATCCTAGTATGGCATGGAGAAACAACAAGAAATTACAGAATGGTTAAAAAGAGAAATTAAATCCATAGGAGAAGAAATTATGAATGAATGTCAGATTTTATTCCTCTCAATGGAGAAATAAGTTTGCAGATTACAAAAACTGAAAGCATAGTGGAAAGTTTCTCCAAAGAAATAAACATGAATAGATTTGAAATACATAATTACTGAAGTGGTGGAAAATCTGGCAGAAGAGGAATAAAAGAGCAACAACAATCTTAAAGGACCAAATGATCTTTATAAAAGCCAAAGCCATTGACCTTGAAGACAGGATATTCAGAGACAGCTTAAAAATCACAAGTCTTCCAGGAGAACATAGCAAGTCAAAAAACTTTAACATTAGAATGCAGGAAATAATACAAGAAAGATGCCAAGAACTTCTGAAAATAAAAAACAAAGCATCAATCAAAAGAATACTCAAATGTGTTTCTGGTAAGTCTTTATTTTCCCTATATTTCTTTCCCCCTTCACTTCCTTCTTTATAAAAAAGAAGGTGGGGGAGATAGAAGGAATGGTAAAAACATGATTAATATGTAATTGAAATTATCTGATCCTACTCCTATAAATGACTTCTTTCCTTTGACCTGGGAGCTCTGGATTTTGGCTGTGGAGTGTTTTCAATTGTTTAGTGTTTTCAATTTTGGCTTTTTTCTTCTTCTTCAGGAACTGACTAGTGGATCTTTCTATTTTTACTTTGCTCTCTGGTACCAATAGATCTGGACTGTTTCCTTTTATGATTTCTTGAAATAAAGTATTCATGTTTTTGTTTGATCATAATTTTCAGGGAATCCAATGATGCCTAAATTGTCTCTCTTTGATCCATTTTCTAGATAGGTTGTTTTTGATAGTAAATCCCTTATATGTGCTGATTTTTCAGCCTTTTGATTTTGTTCTAATATCTTGTGTACTCTTAAAGATCTGAGTTCTGTTTTTTAGGGAGTTCACTAATAAGTACAGTTTTCTACCTTCTATTTTAAGCCATTTATTTTTTCAATTTTTTTTATTCAAGAGCTCTAATCTCATTTTTTAAAGTCTCTTTCTTTTTTTTTTTTTCTATGTGCTATAATAGTCCTTTAGGCTGTCATTCTTATCTCTAAACATCTATGTGGAATTATTCTTTTCTTCTGGGTTTATCTTGTAAGCTTCTCTTACCCTAAAGTATTTCTTCATTGCATCTGAACTTTTCTTCAGTTTCCTCATATCGCTGGCCTCCTTTTGTAGATTAAGTCTTTGTAGCCAGGATCCACCCATTCTCATACTTTTGTGTAAGTTAGGAAGGCCCCTTGATCCTTTCCCATCTGTAACCTAAGTGATACTGCTATTGCAGTTCTAGATGGGGTGACTGGAACTAGGCCCCATCCTCCACCACACTCTCTAGCTTTGGTTTCCTGGTGGCCCAACACAAACCTCAGCCCCATCTCTTTCTCTATCTCTTTGCACAATTCCCAACCTTGTATTGCCTCCACACCTCACTGTGGCACTGATAAGTTCTGAATACCAGAGTTTTTTTTTATTTCAGTCCTCCTAGAAAGCCTCCTTCCCCTTGTGTGTGGGCCTCCTGGGTGCCACGCTGATCCTGTGTTTAGCTGTGACCACAAGAGAATCACTGGTAGCAATTTTCTTAGGGGCTTCCAATTCTGGCTGGCTGGGTCCTCTGTTACCCCTGTCACCTTATGTAGCTCTGAGAGGAGGGCTAGAGTCAGTGCTCTTGGAAGTCCCTAGGGGTTAGCTCTCTTGATATTGTGCTGTCCTCATGTATTGTTGTGGCTCTGATAGGAGTTCTGACTTCAGGTGTATTGCTGTGCCTTAGGTCCTATCTCCCTGAACTAATAAGAGGCACTTTGTGCAATCTTTCGCTGCTCCAATAGGCCAGAGATCATTTCCTGGAGATTATGCTAGATCCTATCTTCTCTGGCAATATCTTTCTCTGAGGACCTGTAGGCTTCTGGACATGTTAAGCCATCTGAGATTGAGTGGAAGTGTACTGGTGTTTCTTTTCAGTCTTTCTTGATTACTGTTCCATTTCTCATCCTTTTAAATCTTTGCTGAGGTTTTTGAGAGAAAGCTTTTTTCCTTCCTGGAAATCTCCAAGGCCCAGATTTTTAACATCAGTATTCTCATAATGATGCTATATGACAGTGAGTCAGAGAATACCACAATACCCAAAGCATCAAAGTTGTAGGTCACTCACGGAAATGGAAAAGCTCATGGTGGATGTGAGTAGGCTGAATATATAATGATGATGATAAATAATTGTTCAAGAGAAGTGTTGACAAGGACAGGAAGAAAGTATACATTTAACAAAGGTGTGCCAGTCACATGGCAAGTTTGAGGGATAATTGATGGACAACCTTGAGTTCTATTGGTCCACATTCAATATCACAAATTCTATAAAAAGAATTCCTCCACTCTGCCAACACACATAGTGGACACTACCCCAATTGTTGTTCTATCTTTTCTTTGATTTTTCTCTTTCTCCCAACATAGCTTAAAACAAAATTAGTTTTTCCTGGCTCAGCATATTTATCTTGGGGATTTAATTTCAGAGAACAGGACTCCTTTGGGGCAGAGAGGAATCTCTCTGCCAGTCCCCCTAGTGTCGGGAATATGATTGTGATGGAATACTACTGTGATATACAAAATGATAAGTTCAATGATCTTAGAAAAACATGGAAAAGATTTGCATGAAGCAATGAAGAGCAAAATGAGCAGAACCAGGGAAAACATTGTATACAGTAAGACTGACTGAGTGAATTAGTTATTTTGACTATTATAAATATACAGATTAACTATAAGGGATATATGAAGAAAGAAGCTATCTCCATCCAGAGAAAGAATTGATAAATAGATGTACAGAATAATTTTACATATACATATATATCTGTGTATATATGTATATGTGTGTGTATGTGTGTGTATGTATATATACACATATACAGTATATATCTCTCTATCTCTATCTCTATCTATTTATGTCTAATGGTGGCCATCTCTAGAATATGGGGGTGAGGGGAGAAAAAAAGAAAACAAAAGAAAACAAATATACATGATAACTTTGTTGTATATTTAAAAGGAATAGCAAGTTATACATAGTAAATATGCAGTTTCATGTGCAATCATCTTTTTTAAAAAAAAATATGTTACAGAAATGCTTGTTTTATTCTATAAATTAAAAATAAAATATTTTTTTAAAAAGAGGAGCCGTATGTGGATTCTATAAAGGAGTTCTCTGAAATATTAGGAGTTGTGAGCTATCCTATGCCACATGTGTGAACCTCCACTACATGTGAACCTCACAACCATTGTGCTTAATTTTGAGCCCTCTCTTCTTATGTTTTGGGAGTGTTTGTGGAAGAGCATATCTCAGGGCTTTTTTTTTTTTTTTGGCAGGGGGATGTTTTGTACCAATTGTTCTTGCTATACCACTTGAGTAATGCCTTTGGTAGGAATTCTTAACCTCACTTTTGTTTTCTTTAGAGCCATGTTTACTATAAGTATAGCTGGAATTGTATCAGATTCAACTAGTGGTCACTTTACTTGATGGCGAAAACAATTTGTCATAAAAATATTTGCGGATCTTTTCCACTATTCTTCTGTTTTATGTTCTCCTTCCATTTTCATCTTTTGATACCCTGAGGATGATTTTGTTTTGCTGGGTCTCATGCCAAGTTTTTTTTAAAGGAATTTTACCAGTCACTTCTTCTCTCTGCTTTCTAAAACAATACTGAACATAATTATCAATCACTTTTCTTTGTAAGACTTTCACATGAAGAAGTAAGTAAGTAAATCTGATTTCTAGGACATTTGCTAGATTCAGATTAGGTACAGATGGAGAGTCTGAGCAATATAGGAAAAAAGGGCAAAGAACTCCCTTTCTGGGAAGGGATGCCTGTGTGTGGAGCGATGTGTGAGGTGACAAGCCAACCTCCATGGCAGATTTTAAAAATAAAAGGTAGCGCAGCAATAAGGATTTCTCACTTGGAACTTATCAAAGAATACCTCCAGGACTTTGGAAATCCTGTTGGGTTGAGCAGGGTAAAGGGAAGTCTTAACTTTAGCATCAGGCAATCTAGGTTCAAATTTTGGCTCCTTTTTGAACTCATGTCTCATTTAACTAATTTGGTTCTCAGTTTCCTCAGCTCTAAAATGAGAGGATGGCATGGATGACCTTTAAATTCCCTTTTTAATACTAAATCTCTGATTCAATGATTCTACTGGGAGTTATTTTTCGAGAAAATAGGCTGGTAAAGTTGGGAATCATCCATCTGGACTATGAGGATTTCTGTACTATTTATTTCCAATTACCCTTAATCTCCTATCTTGTTTCATTTTTAAAATTTCATTTCTTAATTTATATATTTTTATTATTCCAAATAAACACAATGCAAACCACACGTACGCAAGAGAGTAAGAGATAGTTGGAGTGGGTTTTGTGACAAAGATTCCAGTCTTTCATCCACGGTTGTAAGCTTTATAATCATAGACAAGTCACCTGTCTCTGAACCTAAGATTTCTCACTTGTACAATAGGGATAATTCTAAGGCCATGGGGATAGTAATAAAGCTCACATCATTCTTGTGAGGAAATAACTTATCCTTAAAGCACTATAGGCTTGAATTGTGGCAAGTTGAATTCCTGGGTCAAAAGGAGAATGTCCTTGTGGGATTCAGTTGTTGTTGTTGTTGTTTGTTGTTGTTGTTCAGTCATGTCAGATTCTTCATCACCCCATTTGGATGATGATACTAGATACTGGAGTGGTTTGCCGTTTCCTTCTCTAGCTCATTTTAGAGATGAGGAAACTGAGGCAAACAGGGTTACCTGTGCCCAGGGTCACATAGCTAGTAAGTGTCTGAGGCCAGATTTGAACTCAGGAAGATGAGTCTTCCTGACTCCAGGACTAGCACTCTGTCCACTGAGCCACCTAACTTCCTAGGGTATGGTCAAAAGAGTTTAAATCTTCCGCAAAGTTGATATCACTGGACCCATAGGCTAAAATGATTCCTTATAGGAGACTTTGGCTTAGGCCCTGAATGATGGGTCAGATTTTCACAGGTAAAAGTGGTGCTGAGTGAATTCAAGTAAAAAGACTTAGCAAAATAAAGGTACTTTGGTAATAGGATTTAGAGCTAGAGATCTCAGGTATCACCTAATCCAACCTTTTCTTGACCCCTCCCCCACCCTGCTCCATCCCCCACCATACTGATGAGGGGAAGTATCCAAGGTCACAAAGCCAATAGATAGTTATTCAAACTTTACTCACTTGGCAGTGGAGAACCATTGAAAGTATTCATAACTACTTTTTCCAGGCTCTGATGACTTTATATTTGGACTGTTCTGGTATATTCTGTTTCTTGCTGGCCTGACTCCCTGCTTTTCCCCGTTCCCATAAGAACTGATGCAAATTATTTTTCATGCTCATCACTTCAAACCATGTAACTTTCTAAGTCACAAATTCCACTGCTTTCTATCACGTTCTGGGTCAAATAAAATTTAGCTATTAGAGGAACAATGATGTAGTGGAAATACCATTGGAGTTGGAAACAGACCAGAGCTTCAAATCCTGACCTACTATTTACTCCTGTGTGACCTTAGGTAAGTAATTTAGCCTTTCTTGTACCCAGGTTCCATATCAGTTAAATGGGGAAGATAGACAAAGTGATCTTACACACACACACACACACACACACACACACACACACACACAGACACTATGCAGAAATATGCCTAGTTTGCAGGGTGAGGTTACTTCCATACAAGTGGGACATTTACCAAGTCTAAGGGGCACTAACTCCTCCCAAGATGGTTTCTTTCATGCCCTTAGGAAAGAGGAAGCTTATCAACAATATAAACCAACTTCCTGGACCAATCAAATCAATTAGAGACAACTTGTTTGCCTTTTAGGGGGGAAAAAACCAACAACCTAGTCTACATGTTATGGACTGGGTAGAAGACACTGACCCTTTTAAATGTGAATTATTTGGTTTCTATGAGTAGCAGAAAAAATACTTTTATGTAAAGAAAAAGGATAAAATCACTTTATGAAGAAATAAAATTTCTCAGATAAAATAAGAGACATAGACTACTAGGAGTGATGGGGCATCATTCAGTTTCAGAAGCCAAGACCTTTGTCCCTTTTCTGCCAAAAGGAATTTGGCTCCTATTTGTTGAAAACCCTTAAACTTTTAGATTCCTTATACACTCCCCTTATCTCCCTTCCAAAGCCTTAGCCTTGCCTTTTGATCTTATTCAGATGTGCCTTCTTCCCTAGCCCTAAAAAGAACCTGGCTCCTGTTTGTCTATGATTCCCAGAAAAACCTTAAACTTTAAGATTCCTTATAAACTGCCTTTATCTCACTTTGAAAGCAAACTTCTACCTTCTAGTTCCCTTCATTATCTATTCCCATTGTCTGTTCAATCTCTCAGACCTTCCAATCTGAATTCTTACCTAGACCCTTTTCCCACCCCCTTCCTCTGGCCATCCAAAGTTACTTTAGTATAAATAAAATGGGAATGATGGGGTTGGAATCTGGGCCCCAGAAAGGAAAAACCCTGGACTTTCCCCCATGGCCAAATTTCTGGCATTCCCCTGAGGCTATAGTCCCATCAACTGGCCTTTCATTGTGGCTACACCCAATCTCCCCTCCATTGTTTTACCTCCCTATGGCCCCTGGCCATTTCCCACCCTTAATCCTAGCTAGGCTCCATTGTCCAGGTCCCAGGAGTTCTGTTCACCCCAGCTTACTAGCCACTCCCATCCAGATCTCCTTAGGCCTTTCCTTCCATCACCCCAAACTACTTGGCCACTCCTAGATCCCTCCCACAGTCTTTCTGTATATAAGGTCCATCTTGTCTCTATTAAGATGCTGAGAATTTCTCAAGCCCAAAAGGCTGAGACTCTCATGCCTGCGAGTGTTACTGATGTTCGGGTTCCTTGGGAGTCTGATCTATATGCTTTATCTCTAATAAACTTTTTCTGTGGCTGGAAGAAGATTTGAGTTGAATTCTTTCAGGCAGGGCCTGGCACTGTGATCTTGGGGTGCCTCTGTGCACCTAGGAGCACCCCAAAACCTCTAGACCTCTTCAGGACGATGAGTAACAAACTGAGAAGAGACATAGATGATGTCTCTTGATAAGACATTGTCTATATCTCTTAAAAAGAGACAGAGTAGGGGTAGCTAGATGGTGCAGTGCATAGAGCACTGGACCTGGAGTCAGGAGGACCTGAGTTCAAATCTGGTCTCAGACACTTGACACTTACTAGCTGTGTGACTCTGGGCAAGTCACTTAACCCCATGGCCTAGCCAAAAAAAAAGAAAAAAAGAAAGAGAGAGTATTGGGAGGAACGGTAAAAATCTGCCCCTTAAATGATATACTGAGAGGACTTGGTGGAAGGCTGAAAAATGACTGAGAATGATGTTTATAGTATATTATGATTCATTAGTTCATTTGCATGTCACTTTTTTTAAGACGTGTGAAAATTACAACTAAGTTGTAACTCAAATACCTATTTGGAGGCAATGGAAAGATTAAATAAGGACTATTGGGTTCTGCCCAACAGATTTTATTCTGATTTGAGGTATCAGGTGTGGGGGGAAAAAAAGCCAGCTGTGAAATGGCTGAGAACGAAGAAGCCAGCAAGAAAGTAATCTATCAGGAAGACTTCAGCTATTTTGCTGGAAGCCTGGTGATTGGAAGAGAGGCATTGTTTTGATGATTGACTGGAAGAAAAGACTGGAGTTGTTGCTGGGTAGCTCATTGAAATACAATTGAATTTTGCTACTGTTTGAGCTTATTATCCTCTTGTGCTATCTACAATTTGCATAAGGAAAAACTTTTCAGAGGTGCCTGGTTTCTCTTTACTGCTCTCTCTGTTTTGAAAGGTAGAAGCAGAGGTGGAAAGAGGCTCTGCATCTGTTTTTCTGAGAGTTCAGATTGGCTATGAGAAGAGAATTGACTAGCTGAGGGATGACTGGACAAAGCAGAATCCTGTTGACTGGAGAGCTAGCTGGGCTTGTCTGTATTTCCCAGAGAGCTAACTGGCGTGTTTTTAGTTCTTTGGCTTAAGAGAACTCCTTGGAGCTATAAGAGCATAACCATTTCTCAGCCTTCTATTAAGGGGGATTGAATTAAAAGAACCTTTCCCTGTTTTACTAGCTTGAAAACAAACAAGAATGGATTTACCCAGAAGGAGAGTGGTGAAGACCAGATGCGGAGCAGCTAGCAGAGAAGCAACATTGTGTGTTTATGATTGTTCCTGAGGAGTCCAAGGACATTAAGTCCTACAGTCCAGAGTTGTGAGTTGCTGCTAGCACATGGATTTTCCCACTCATGTGCCCCCTGATAGATTTCTATATCTATGTACCCATTCTCCATCATGGGAACTGTGTGCCTTGGTTTATGAGTGTAATGGGACATATAGATTATTCTTACATCTACATTATATAGAGCAACTGTATATTCTTACTTTTACTTTATTTATAATAAGTGTTTTATGTTTAAGAATTAATTGTATCATTGTGACTGATTCCATATAAGTGGGAAGCACACTGGTAGGGTCTCAGGAGCTACACTGGTGAATAGTAGGCATGTATCTCCCCTTTAACAAGGTGATACCTAGAGAGTTTGAGGGGTAGCCAAGTAGTGATGGTCCCTTCTGAGAACCTCAAACCTACCAGTATGAGGGTAGGTCAGGGTAAGTGAGCTGGTCTAATGAGTAAAGGTTAGAATTCATGCCATGCCTTAGAAGCAATATAGATATTACTCCTACCACACTTACTATCAGGTCAAACTTGGTATAGCCTGGAGCTTGGGCAAAGACTCTATCCCACAGTGATTTAACCTCAAGAACTCTATGCCTTCTGGAACTCTATGGATCTGTCTATTTCTCATTGAAGGAGGAGAATAGCTGATATGGGAACTAGGAGAGCCCTCAAGCTTACCACCTTTGAGCCCTACAGAGATAGACACAGCAATATGTTCATTTACATTGGTCTCTTTTGCTCACCACAGGTGGTAAATGTAAGGCAGTGTGCTATGAGCAATTCCTGAATTTGAAATATATTTATGGATGGGTTTTGGATACTCACTGAAAATACAAATACTTTTCTCTGGAAAATAAGTGCAATTTCTTCTTTCTCTCTGTGTGCTTTGATGGTTAGTTCTCTCACCCTCCTACTTATTTCCTCTTGAGCAATGATTCCTTCATTTCATTTGTAACCACATCTGAGCAATTCCTATTGTTTTCACTGGAACAGGCTTTCTTGGCCAGAAAATCATCCATGCTGTTCATGTGAAAGATGTGTTAGGCAATATCTTATCCTACCTTCCCCCACCCCCCCTGGTTTCTGTGTACAATCAGGGAAAGAATGTAGATGAGTGGAAACCAATCAACCCGGCTAAAAAAAAAGTCTGTTTGAGATTCACACAGCTCAAGAATAATTTAGTCCTGGAAAAGGATTTGGTTCCTAAAGTAGCAAGTTCTGGTGGAAAGAGCCCTGGACTGAACTGAGGGGACCTGAGTTTTAGTCCTGGTTTTACAAAACACCAACTTGCTTAAAACAAGTAATTAAGTGACTCAGCCTCATTTCCTTATCTCTCTCATAACAGGGATAATCATACTTGTTTTGATTACCTCACTAGGTAGTCGTCCATATTAATCAAGATAACACGTGTGAAAGTGCCTTTAAAAGTAGAAAATTCTATACAAAAATGTGGTGTAATAGTAAGCAGCTGAAAGACTTTATCTAGAGCAGGGGTTAGGGTCCAGGGATAGATTGCAGGGGATCCAGGAACTTGAATGGGTTAAAAAAAATCACATCTTTATTTTCACTAATTCTAATTGAAAGGTAGCATTTCTTTTGATTATAAATATAGCCTACGAATATAGGCAATAAAGCATTATTTTGGGAAGGGGTCCACAGATTTCACCCAGACTACCAAAGGGTTTCCTGACATACATGGAAAGACTAAGAACCTCTATTCTACAGATCAACCAACAAAGTAGCGGTCTAAGGACTGCTTTGTCTTGCACAGAATCACAAAAATGTGGAGCTGGGAGGGGCCTTACAGGTCATCTAGTCCAAGTATAAAACTCGCCCACAAAACTCTTCGGTATAGCCAGAAACAGATTAAAATATAATTGGGAAATATTTATCGAAATAAATAAAAAGACAGTACAATATAATGTTAATTTGTAACTTTGTAAGTCAATATTTGGCCTATAGAGAGAGGTCTGAGTTTGGAACACACAGTCTGCTCCAATCCCTTCATTTCACTGACGGGGATGCTTCCAGAGAAGTGAAGTGACTTGTCCAAAGTCACATAATAAGTGGAAGAACTATAATGATCAGCTATTACCTCCTCAGTGAGGCCTTTTCTGATTCTCCAGTTTTTAGTTCTCTTTTACTGTTGAAATTCCTTGGTACATATGTATTTTGTACTGGCTTAGGATATTACTGTCTTATTCCCCCCAGGCAGTAACTGATTTGTTTCTAACTTTGTATTCCTAGTGCTTTATATGCAGTAGGTGCTTAATAAAACGTGTATTGGGCATTTTTGCAGCCTCATTTCATCTCTGTGGGATCTTGAGGGCCTGGAAGTTTCCATAGGTGAAAACAGCATTTGTGACATAATGGGAAGCTGTGAGGGCCCAATGATACTTGTTTTGTTGTTCAGTCGTTTTCAGTCATGTCGGACTTTTTATCACCCCATTTGAGGTTTTCTTGGCAAAGATACTAGAGTGGTTTGCCATTTCTATCTCTAGTTCATTTTACAGATGAGGAACTGAGGCACTTAGGGCTAAGTGACTTGCCCAGGATCACACAGCTAGTAAGTGTCTGAGCCAAATTTAAACTCAGAAAGATGAGGCTTCTTGACTCCAGGCCCAGCACTCTATCCACCAAGCCACCTAGCTAAAGGTACTTGAGATAGGCAAGTAGTCATGCAATAGAATGAGGAAGCATGTGGATACTAGCATCCAAGACTGACTTTAATTTTTTTTACTGTTCCTTGAGATTTGGATTTCCTACTCATAATATGGGGAATGGCAGTGATCAGTGGCTGCCGTTGGGAATGAGTTTGCTGATTGTGCAAATTACAGTCAATTTTGAGAGTCACGTTCCCTAGTGAGAGACAACTGCTATTAGGGTAAGACATTTGGAGATCTGCCTACAGAGGCAACACTGATCCTAGATCAGCAGTGGGAACTACAGCAGGAAGGGGAGAAGGCACCATGTCTTCTGGCAGTTTTTTGTCCCTGTCAGTTGGTAAGTCAGGAGAGCTGTTGTTTTCTCACCACTCTCTCTCCATTTCCCTCTGGTATAGTCCCTGATATCAGCTCCTGGACATATATGCATACGTACCTCTTTCCTTCCATTCCTTTCCCACAATCTATGAATAATGGTCATTTGGGAATTTCCACTTGTTCTCCCCTTTAGGTACTGGAAGAGTACATGGGGAGAAGTTTTGGGGAGATAACAGATGACAGATGGCTCCCTGTAAGAGCACTCAACTTTTTCCCTTGTATTTTCACTGTGTCTAATAAAATGTGTAGCCATAGTACATTGAGTTTATGAGTACTGTGAATGTGAATGTGGATGTGGATGAGTGGGAGATTGTAGAAAGAAAAGTTTAGAGGTGGGGTGGGAGATCTATAACAATAGATTTCATATATTTGATGTTTTGAGCAATATTCTATATCACACTTTGGCTAGATGCGGAGCCAGCCAGCACAGGTTTAAATGGATCAGTGCCGCTACTTAAAGCCACACACAATAATAAGGGATCAGTCTAGTGTTTTTTTGGCTGAGTACCTTCTGTCGGACACGTTGAATGTTATACTTCCTTGATGGAAAATGAATACAATGACATACTGTTATACTGTAGACTTAAAGAATTAGTTGCTTTGGACTTCTGCCACTGTTACTGCGTCTACCTTAAGTTACTCTTAACAAATAGCTAAAAGGTGTCACATGTGTGACATACTAGTGTCATATGTGGGTCTGGCCAGTCTATTTTGATTTTTTTTAAAAGCTGATCTGACTCAGTGATACACAAGTTTTACAGATGTTTGATGGATTGTTGAATTGGACTGATCTGGAATCCAAAACTTCTTACTTTACCTACATCCAGTGTTCTTTCCATAACACCATGTGTTTCCATAGAATCACAGAATTGCAGAGGTGGAAGGGTCCTCAGACCAACCTGTACATAAATAGCACGATCCTCTATCACATCCCAGACAAATGGTTAGCCATCTTTTACCTGGAGATCTGCAGAGTGATAGAGAACTCTTTTGTTGTTGTTGTTGTTGTTATTGTTGTTGTTGTTAAGTAGTGTCTCTGTCACTCTCTGTGACCCCTTTTGGTGTTTTCTTGGCAAAGATACTGGAGTGGTTTGCCATTTTCTTCTCCAACTCGTTTCATAGATGGGGAAACTGAAGTAAACAGGGTTAAGTGACTTGCCCAGGGTCACAGAGATAGTAAGAGTCTGAGACCAGGTATGAACTCAGGAAGATGAGTCTTCCTGATGCCAGGCCCGGTGCTCTATCTACTACTCCACCTAGATGCCCCAATAGGGAACTCACTACTTTCTACAGCCTCTCCTTATACATTGGAACAGTGCTAACTGTTATGCAGTTTTTCCTTTATTTTGATCCAAAATCTTCCTTCCTCTAACTCCTAATTCTGCTCTCAGGGCAAACAGGACAAGTCAATCTCTTTTCTGTATCACAGCCCTTCAAATGCTTGAAGCCAGATAAGCATTCTCTTCTGGCTAAATATTTCCAGTTCCTTTTCACTGATTCTCATCTTGCATGGCTTCAATCTTCTTTGAGTTAGGAAAAAAAAGTGTTTGTTTGGACTAGTTCTGCCCACAGACAAAATTTTGCTCTTACATTTCTTACAGTTCATTTGTACTTAGTGCTTCTGTGAAAAATGATTCTCAGAGCTTCCTTCACAGCCAGCTCCCATTCTAAAAAGTTCTACAGAAGGACATTACTGATAATAAGATTGCATTGAGTCTTATCCAGGTGATATCAGCCCCTGTTGAAAAGGTATTGTACCAGGATTAAGTGACCTAAATCCTGTACTCAAGACCTTCATTTTACTATAGCCCACTTCCCAGTGTGTTGACCAATCAGAGTTGGTGGGTACCCCTTGGGAATAACTACTCTTCAAAGGGCATATAACACTATACCCCCAAATCCCAAATTAAGCCAGTTCTGGACTGGCCCCCTTAGGGGAGCCTAGTGCTGGACTGTAACTCCCATGCAAGTCAAGCCAGCTTGAGAGAAATAAAACATGGACACATGCCCTAATCCTTTTGTCTCTTTCTTAGAATATACTGTTTTTTGGGGGGTTGGCACTTCATATCCCCAGTACTATAGTAGGTGCTTCATGGTCCATACTTATGGAGTGGTTAAATTACTATATTCAAGGTTTAGCCCTAAATGCTAGTGATGGGGTTGGGCTCTGGATCCCAGAGAGGAAAAATCCTACACTTTCCCACAAGGCCAAATCTCTGGATTTCACCTGAGACTATAACCCCATCAATTGGCCTTTTGTTATCACCTATACCCAATTTCTCAATTCTGTTACCTAGCCTAGCCCTCCATTGCCTTACCTCTCTATGGCCCCAGGCCACTTCCCACCCTTAATCCTATCTAGGCTCCATTCTCCCTTGGCCTTGTGGTCCAGGGTCCCTGTCTGCTCTATTACCTCATGGTCTCCCCTCCTAGATCCCTCCCATAAGCTTTCTGTATATAAGGTCCATCTTATCTCCATTAAGGTGCTCAGATTCTTACAATCTAACCAATAGCTCACTGATGCTCAGATTCTCTAAGAGTCTGCCTAATATGGTGGATCTTTAATAAACCTTGTGTCTGGCTGAAAGAAGGCTTGGGTCGAATTCTTTCGGACAGGACCTACGTGTTGTGATTTTGGGGTCCCAGCACACCTAAACCTCTAGACCTCATCACTAGGGATGCAAAGAAAGAACTTCCAGTGCCTGCCCTCAGGGAGCTCCCAGCTTAACTGCGGGAGAGAACATGCGAACAATTATGTACAAATAAGACAAATACAGAATAAATGAGAGATAATCAATAGAAGGAAAGCTCTAGCATTAAGGGATAACAAGAAAGACTCATAGAAGACAGCATTTTAGCTGGGACTTGAAAGAAGGCAGAGACTTAATAAGTACCTGTTGACTTGCTGGCTTTTGGACTTCGCACATTTGCCTGAGGGTTTGAGACAATAACCATATTCAATTCAGTTTGGTTGGATTCAATTCAGTGAGTATTTATTGAGCTTAAGATAGCGGTCTCTGGCAGTTAGGTGCTCTGGGGTAGATGTAAAGAGTCTTAAGACCTTTTGTCCCTGCTCTCAAAAAGCTTGTTGAGAAAACAAGAGCTGTACCAGGTGAATAAAATATGGTCAAGTTAATTAAATATAATCAGCAGCCCAAAGATATGGTAGAAATGGGAAGTACAATTTGTGGCTAGGTGTCCTATGTGGAAAAATACTCCTCAACTATTATCAGTCAGCTTTCACAATATTTCTGGGAATGACAGCAAAAACAAATTTTCCTTTTTTTCATAGGAAAAATTAAGGCAATAAGGGACTTACTTGTCTGACATCAGTCATTTGCAGAGCCAAGTTGGGATTTCTTGTCCTAGGTTTGGTCCTCTGAGGCATTTGTCAGGGAAAGATAACGGTGGGATTACCCCAGCTGTGTCTGAGACCTGCCTTCTCTATTCTTCCTTCTGAGCTCCAGACAGTTTCAATGTCTCAGATGAAGCATTAATTGTGATTAGACTTTTGGGGTTAGAGGTAACAGTAATAGCTATGATCAGTCTGTTCTTGTTTCCTTTAAGCTTCTCCAGTTTCAACATAGCAGTAGGGAGAGGTTTTTAATCCTGCTGTCATTTCTCCACAAGTTTAAGAAGAAAAAAAAACATTTTTATCTTCTCACCTAACAGTAAATAAATGAAACAAAAGAAAAAAAAACCTAGCTTCACATTAAACTCTCTTTATGCTGCTGATCTCTTGTCAGATGAATCAACAGCTTCTTCAATCACACAAAGTGCATTAGGCTCTCTTTACTTTTAGAGTTAATTGTGGTAGGATGACAACTCCAGAGAGCTCTGACAAATGCAGAGATCTGTTGTCTGCTGACTTCGAATTTTGCCTCCCTCCTGTTAAAACTAGGGCCCTTCAAGGCACATTGTAAGCTTGAATCAGGAATTTAATCAAGTTAAAACTTTCTGTAGAGTAAGAAGAAATTAGAAGGCAGTTAATTTTCTTGAATAATAATAATGAGGCTGATGGCTCCACTCTATTGTCTGGTATATGAAATGCTACTAAGCCCATGATTTATTTTTTACAGGCTCTTTCTGTGTGAGTACCCAGATGAGATTTGAGTTTGGGTTTTTTTGTCCTAAAGTAACCACATAAAAGTAAATATGTGACATTAGTTATTAATATCAATTAAAATATAAAATAAACAATTTAAAAGGAGAGGATCACTTACTTAAGGGAAGGAGATAGCATGATGCCATACAGTGCAAAGCATGTTAAACTTGGATTCATAGTACCCATATTCAAATCCCAGTTCTGGACAAATCATTAGTTTCCCTGCACCTCAGTTTCTTCAGGTATAAAATGAGATGATTTTTCTAGATGACCTCTAAGGTCCTTTCAGTTCTAGATCTAAGATCCAAGTGAAACAAAATTTGGGCCTGTGAATAAAAAAAAGCACATAGAAAGTGACCAAGCTGGGGGGTGAGGGGAACTTGCAGAGTCCATTTCAGGCCTGGGGTTGATGTTGATGAATGGCCGTAATTGTGGTCTATAGATGTGGAAGAGACACTAGTCCAATTGGGATTGGGTGAGGTGGGAGAAGGATTCAGACTAGAATCAGTAGGTGGGAACAGAAGCAGAGACATTCTATCCTACAGATTCAGAGTTGTCCGGAGAGTTCAAGTCAAGACAGGGATAAGGTAGGGCCTGAAGAAGAGACTTAGAAACACAGGGACATATGGTAGGTAGTCTAGATATCAATTAATGACAGAATTATGCTGTTTGGTTGCTTTGGCCAAGGCAGGAACCTGGTAGGATTAAGAAGACAGGTTAGTACATGTTATGTGAGCAACCTTTCACAAAAAGGTTTTGCTGTCCAGTCTGGTCCCTTCCATGTATAGCTCTGTCTTCCTGGATGGGGGTTAGTTCGTTTCCAAAGGAGACTGAGTAAGAAAATGTTGTGTCCTCTGAGGGACTTGGCAGATTAATCCCTGAAAGGTTAGTCCAAGGGATTTGATGAACTACTGGGATACCTAAGGAAGTCCTCAGGATCAAGATTGGGAGGAATTTGATGATCTCCAAAAGAGAATCAGAAAAGATGTATCCTAGTTTCTGATTGTTTTGTAGGGCATAGACCAAAAATTCTGCTCGTCATCTTTAAATTGAGCTGGAGAAGGAAATGTCAAACCACTCTAGTATCTTTGCCAAGAAACCCCAAATGGGGTCAGTAGAACATGACTGAAATGACTGAACAACAACAAACAATAATAATAACCTCTGGAGTATTTGAGTAGGAGCGGGAGGTGACAGCTACCTATGCTTTAAGAAAATCACTTTGGCAGCTATGTGGAATGGAGTAGAGAGAGACTCGAAGTGGGGAGACCAATTAAAAGTCTAAAATATGTGAATGTAATAGAATACTATTATACCTTAAAAAACAAAGAAAAGGATAGATTCAGGAAAATCTTGGGGGGACTTGTATTGACTTATGCAGAATGAAAAGAGCAGGACCAAAAGAACAATTTATACAATGACATTATAAAGGAAAGCAACCATGTAAGACTTAGAAATTATGATTAATGTGATGACTGAGCACAGCTCCTGGAGAGTGATGCTTCCCATCTCTTAGCAGAGAGGTGAACTGGAGATTTAGAGTAAAACACCTATTTTCAAATGTGACCAATGTGTGGATGTGTTTTGATTGACTATAGTTATCTGCCCCAAAGGAGGGAGGGGAAGAGTGATGGTGGGATGAAGGGTAATGATAACATTATAAAGACAAGGAAAAAAAAGAAAGAAAAGAACATCAATGAAACATTAAAAATGCACAGGGCAGAAGGAAGTTTATTTTTTTTATAATTTATTTTTAGTTTTCAACATTCACTTCCATAAGATTTTGAGTTTTAAATTTTCTTCCCCTTCCTCTCCTTCCCCCTCCCCAAGATGGTGTGCAATCTGATATAGGCTCTGCTTATACATTCATATTAAACATATTTTCACATTAGTCATGATATAAAGAAGAATTAGAACTAATGAGAGGAACCACAAGAAAGAAGAAACAAAACAAAATAACAAAAGAAAAGGTGGGTAAATAGTATGCTTCCATCTGCATTCAGACTCCAAATTTCTTTCTCTGGATGAGGATAGCATTTTCCATCTTGATTCTTTTAGAGTTGTCTTATATCCTTGCTGAGAAGAACTAAGTCTATCAAAGTCAGTCATTGCACTATGTGGCTGTTACTGTGTACAATATTCTCTTGGTTCTTCTCATTTCACTCTGCATCAGTTCATATAAGTCTTTCCAGGTTTTGTAGAAGGAAGTTTAGGAAGGGACACAGACAAATAGGACAATGTTTGAATTGACCTGTTAAATTTAATCTGTACTAGAATGTAATCTGCTGCTCAAAATTCATTTGCATAAGACTCTCCTCATTGGCAGGAGATTGATTAGTCAATGCTCTATGCCTGTCTGAGGGGCAGAGTTGGCAAAAGTTTGAAATAGAAGAGAGATCTTGGTTTTCTGGCTTCCATCTTCTAGAAAGAAGATACATGGTTCCAGATTCTCTTCACGTTCCTAACGAGGGAGAAAGAGGCTGGCATGTAGAGGAGTTGGCATCTTGATCACAACCCTGTCTCCAGCTTACTATGTTAGACTCTTTGATGGGCTTTGAATCATGGACTATATAAAAAAGACTGGGACCCAACTGGCCAGTTCCAGTTGGTCAACACAGCTCCTTCCTCCTCTCCTCTCCTCTCCTTTCCTCTCTTCTCCTTTTCTATCCTCTTCCCTTCACATAGGGTATCATACCCTTACCTGGGGATGCTCTTCCTAAAGGAATGTAAATTTTGATCCCTGAAACCTTGCAAGATATCTTGGGGTTTATAGACTAGATTTCTTTATTAAGAACCATGCCTTAAACCCAAATCACTCAGGGTGTCATTGATTGGCCAACAATAGGTCCCAGCCCAACATCCTCTTGATCATTGTTTGGGCCCTGATGGCTCAGAATAAATGTAAATAGCAATTGTTTCTGTTTTGGCCAGAAACTCTTACTTAGGGTCTTTTCCTCCCAGGTTGATTATATCTATATCTACATCTATATCTATATCTATATCTATATCTATATCTATATCTATATCTA
>NW_020954585.1:25725188-25776938 GCF_900497805.2 Vombatus ursinus
ATCTATATCTATATCTATATCTATATCTATATCTATATCTATATCTATATCTATATCTATATCTATATCTATATCTTTATCTATATCTACATCTGTGTGTGTGTGTGTGTGTGTGTATTAATTAGGTAAAAGAGGCCATTCTTTGCCCCATTTCTTACCTAGCCTTAACCATTGCCTCAGTCAGACTGAGACAACCTGGGAAAGACCATAGCTTAAAAAGGCCATGGTTTCGCACTGTATCTGGGGCCATCTCCAGTTATCATGATCTATATTTTGCCACTGGACCCAAATGGCTCCAGAGGAGAAAGTGAGACTGGCAACTTTGCACAACTACCCCTCACTTAAATCCAATTCACTTGCAAGTCATGGTGTCACCTTCCTGATGACATGATCCTCTTAGAGAACAAAAGGACAAACAACAACAATAACATAAAAAAGAAACTGTACTTTATAGAGATTTGTGGTATTATATGTAATTCTCTGTGCTATATTGTAAAAGGAATATTCATGTTTGTTGATATTGACCAAGTTCATAATAACATGAAAAAAATTATTTAAATTGTTTTAAAGGACACCTCTGTGAGTCATTGGTATACAGTAAGGCATAGAGAGTAATGGTAATAGTAGTCGTAGTAGCAGTGGTAGTCGTAGGAGGAAGAGGAGCAGGAAAGTAGTAGTAGTAGTAGTAGTAGTAGTAGTAGTAGTAGTAGTGTAGTAGTAGTAATAATAGGAATAGGATTAGTAACTGGTCTTTATATAAACCTTTCAGGCTTTCAAAGCACTTAACATATGTTTACCTTATTTGATCTTCATCAAAACCCCCTAGGTACCCTTATCGATTCCCACTTTATAGATGAGGAAACTGAGGCACAGAGAACTTGTTACTTGTCCCAGGTTATGAAGCCAGTAAGAATCTGAGGCAGACTTTGAACTCAGGCCTTTCTGGCTCTTACTCTACTGCACTTTCCACTAACTCCTTCTAAATAACGTACCCCTAAAACCACACAGCAGCACAGAGCTAAGAACTTGTTGGCATCCTAGCACCAATTCGTTATCACCAGATAATGCAACTTATTTTCCTAAACTCATTAGCCTCTCTTCAAATCTTTTTCTCTGTACCAGGCACCAGGAAGTTGACAGCTAGCAGTGGGTTCACATCAAAAAGAATGCAAACATTTCTAAAATTCATTTCCATTTCCAATTCTGAGTAGGTGCTAACTTTGGAATATTTTACCCATCCCTTTTTCTCTAGCAGCAATAATTGTTTTTAAAGAACTGGCCACACATTTCACGAGGGTTTATGCTAAAAAACAGTGAGGTGCTGAATCCCAAGAACTACACTTGAATTGAATTGCACCCACAGAGCAAGCCCGTCAACTTGGCCTATTAGTAATAATGATAAATATGCGCCAAGCTGTTCCTTGTTGCCCGAAATAGAACTTATCCTCTGAAGATCTATTCTGATCCATGGCCCTTCTGCACACATGCCCTTCACAGCATTTATTCTGTAATTTATAAAGGATATGTATTGTACCTGGGTGTCTTGGCAAAATTAAAATAATTAAAAAAGCATACAACTCAAGTCTTAAATGAAAGTCTGCCAAATCCCCTGTTTGATGAATATGATTAAAGTCAGACCCAGCACAGGTGAGGTATCTTTGCTTTTCTTTCATTTTTTTTTAAAGCATATACCAGGATTCATCAGAGCTGGGTTTGGGCTGTGTCTGAGGTAGAAACAAGTTCTAGAAATACTGAACAAGAGAATGAATATGCCATATTAGAAGTCGCCTGGCATGGGCAGACCACAGAGTTTATAAATAACACTTTTGTAAAGCTCCAATATTCTAAGAAGCTATAAGTGCTTGACAGACATTATCTCATTCATCCTCACACCACTCTCAAGTCTCAAGGCGGATGATATTTTTCTTCCTATTTTGACACATCTACCAGTAAGGCAACAGATTGGTTTGCTCCAGGCCCTTTCAGGGAGTGAAAGAAGGAAGCAAAGTACCCAATGTTCCCTTCAACTTCCCAGGTCTCTCCAGCTTACCCAAAGTCACTTTCATTGACAAAGCATTAAGGTCAGGATTTGTATAACTCAGTGTCTTCATATAGACTTAGAGAGGTTTGGAATCTCAAAGGACAAGTACAAGGAAACACAGAACTCACAAAACAATAAAACAAGTTAACTTTATTGAGGGAGACACAGAAGAAAAGGCAATTAGGGAGAATTATGGAAACGAGTCAGGTTTGGTGGCTGGAACCTGGATGGAATTGGGCACCACACTTAGGACAATGGAGAGAATGAATTAGTACCCTCTTACAATCCAATAAAGTCTGATGAGTTTTTATAAGATTCTTATCTAGGTCTAGAAGGAGTAAGAACCTGGGGGCTGGGGAAATTTAGACTCTTGGGGAATTGGTGGCCATTTGATATTCAAACTCCATCATCCTCCCAATGGGAAAAGGGGCTTTGGGCCATTACTACTTGTCTTATAAAGTGTCTCAGTTTCCCTGAGGCTTTTTTTTTTTTAGGCAATTGGGGTTAAGTGACTTGCCCAGCATCAAACAGCTAGGAAGTGTCAAGGGCTTGGTCTGAGGCTGGATTTGAACTCAGGTCCTCCTGACTTCAGGGCAGGTTCTCTATCCACTGCCACCTAGCTGCCCCATCCCTGAGGCTTTCTTGTTTAGCACTTCAAGGAGACAACTGTCTTTCTTACAGAGCCAAAAAATCTGTTATTTGGATTTTAATTTTGTAGATCAGTTGTTTTTAAGCTGTATTTTATGGCTCCTAGGGTCCTATGATGGATCTTTTCCCCCCCGAAGCACCTTTAGGGTATCTTCAGATGAACATGCTGACGTATTGTTTTCCTCAATAGGATGCAAGTTACTTGAGAGCAAAAACCATTTCCTTTTTTTTTGCCTTCATATCTCCAGCATTAACATGGTATATGCCACATAATAGGTGCTTAATAAATGCCTGTTGAATGAATGTATTATGTGTCAGATACGTTTAATTTGAGCTTGCTTTTCACTTCCATTCAATACAGAATTGAAGTGGCATTTCCAGTAGACTAGGCAATTTCTCATGTCATTAGTCAGGATTACCAGGGAATGACAAGTCACTATTACCTTTCCCAAATCTAACAGTTTAACAACTGTAGATTACCTCATCAGTTACCAGGCGCATGCCTCATTGTCTTCAAATATCTTATCAAATGAGATAATATTTTTAAAGCCCTTAGAGCAGTGCCTGGCACATAGTAGGTTCTCTTTCTCTCTCTCACTCTCTGTACATACATACATACATACATACACACACACACACACACACATGCTGTTGCTGATGACATCATTATTTCTTAGATATTAGGTCATGAGAATCCAAATGTTTGAAAACCATCCATTTTAGGAAGCAAAGAATATGTGAGCTCATCCAATCAGAGTTACTGTATAGCTGGAAAGGACCTTAACAATATGTTCTAGGCTGGGTCTGACTCAGGCCAGTCCTCTCATAGTTTAGATTTGATATTGGAACAAAATTAAGCATTTGTAGGAACCTAATGAAAAGAATATTCCACAGAGAGAGTAGTTGAAAATCTCCTTTGAGTTGATTCAGCTGAATGAGGCTCCTATCATGATTCACCTCATCTCAGAGCCCCTCTTTCTCCTTATATCTAGTCTTTCCTCAGGCAATGAGAAAAGTATATTAGTCTGAACCTTTATTCCCCTAAGTCAACCAAGTCTTATGTAGTGTCTCAAAACCTTTTAAGGAAAAACTAACCTAATTTGTGTTGGAGGAGGGAAGGGTTAGAATATTTCTCCTACCATGCAATCCATCCTTTTCATTTTGGAGATGAGGAAAATGAGGCTGAGAGAGGTTAAATGACCTTTCCAAGGTCTTATAGGTAGTAAGTAGCAAATACATCACCTCAAACCCAGGTCTTCTGGCTCCATGGGATACTCTCCATCACAAAATGTCTATGACATTGTCCCTTACTGTGGTCTTCATGATTAGGACCAAAGTACTTCATTTTATCAGGCCATGGGAATTGGTAGCTGTGTCCAGGAGTTCAAGGACTGATATCTAGAAAAACCCCAGGATGCCTAGGGGTGGGGAGAGGAGGGTCTACACCTTCCTTTTAGGAACCTCTGATAATCTTGCTTAGTTTTCTCTCTTTTTCAGGATTGACAGATCTTAATTGGTTTCTTAATGAAGTGTTTAAGGCAACTTTAATGGAGTAGGTTATGATAAGGATGTTTCAGGGACTCTAAAGGGAACCTTCAGAGTCAGAATCAGCACTGAACAAATGGGAATTTTCCCCAGACACTATCATGGGGAGAGGAATTTTTCCTCACCAAGGGGGACGGTCAAGTTTCTACACTTATACTTACCATCCACCCATAGCTGACCCTGCCCAATGCCTCAGTGCATCTTCCAAACACCCAGACATAATCCCCTTATAGGGAATCTCTCAGTGGGATTATCCTTTATGCTATTCACTGGCCTCCCCCTAATTGTATCATTGCTCCACCTCTATCTCCAACTTACCTGCCTAATAGATTATACTCCATGCACAGTTTTACCTAAATATAGCTCTAGCAACTTATTGTTGCTCTTTCTTGTACCTTCCCAACATTTGGGGTTATATGTGATTTTTTTTCACAAAACAAAAAGCCTTTTAATCCACAATTGCATATGAAGCTTAAGATGTAAATATCTCTAGGTGAGACAATACATTGGGTTAATTTCATACCGAGGTATAAATGACTGATAGGAAAGTTTTCTGGACAACAGTTTTGGATGAAGAGCATGGGAAAGAGGGAAGGGATGAGAATGGTCATAACTCACTATTATATACCACTCTCTTTCTTCTACAATAACTCTGCGAGGTGGCTAATACAAATATTCTTCTTTCCAATTAACAGATGAAGGAACTGAAGGTCAGAGAAATAAAGTGACCTACAGAAGGCCACAAATCTTGTCAACAGCTAAGCTTTGAACCCAGGGTTCCTGGTTCCAAGGCTAGTGTTGCTGAGGGCCCAGGGAAGCTGATAGGTGATTAAAGGCTACAGCAAATTACAGAAAGGGTAGGAAAATTACAGTAAAAAAAAAAAGATGGAGGCTGGGGTCACATACACACATTTCCTTGATGTTACGATTTTGCTAAGACCTGTCCTGGGTGGGCTGCTGATTCTTGAAATTGATTAGGGAAGTTCATGCCTTTTGGGTACAGGTGACCCTCCAGATGGATCTTCTCCTTAGGTGCTTCATCTTCTTGCTTCCTGGGGCCTGGCAGGCAAGAAGGACAAGGCTGAGGTATAAAAACAGCCTCTTGCTGTGGCAGCACTTGTGCTGGCTGCCCCTTTCTGCTCTGTTAGCTCCCAGAAGACAGCCTTCAGCATCCACATCTGCTGTTGATGTTGTCTTTCACTTCCCTGCTCATTTGTGAATGTTAGGGTTTGTCCTGGCTGTTCAGCAGCTAAGAGAAAACCAGCACTTTGCTCTGGGAATCAGAAACCCAGGAGTTGCAAGCACTGTCCTCGATCTGGTGGAAAGGGACCAAGTAAGGAAGCAAGGTGCCAAGAGAAAATGCAGTGTTTCCAAGGACTCCAAACTTTTAAGGTGACTTTGGGAAATGGTGTACATAAAACACTATCAATTACATGTTGTAAATAAGTAATTAAGATGTGCAACGTACTAATTGAATATTGCTTTAATTAGTATCAGTATGAGTTAATCACCCACTATTCTTCCCTCCCTATGCTATCAAAATGCAGACTTTGCAGAAAGACCTGCTCTTGGAAGACCTTGGAATTGAAAGCAACATGTGTGGTATTGAAAGCCAGAATAATAACTACTTTCATATCTACTGCTAAAGCTCTACCTGATGCCTCAATGTGGTGTCAAGATGACTGTGGTTTCAAAGGCTATGACAGGGTAGCATAACCTTGGACAGCTCCTACCAAAACAGAAAGGCTTCAGTTGGCAGATTATGTATCTGTCATTTGAAGACCAACCTAGCTAAGTGCAGAGAAACCAGGCATTTAATGAAAACTGACTACAAACTCTTGGAAGAGGGGTTTCAGTTTTCTCAGTGGAGAGATACACTCTGATGAAATCACAGCCCTTTTGATATAATGAGATACATTTACATTTATAAAGGGCTTCACAAACATTATAGCTTTTGGTCCGCACAGCAATTCTCTAGGTAGGCACAGCACATGTTTTCCATTTGCATTTTACAGATGGCTAAATTGTGATCCATAGGGATTAAATGACTTATCCAAGATTACACAGCTAGTGGTAGAGTCACAATCCAAACACAAATCTCTGGTACCTCCTAGATTATAAGCTTCATGAGGACTGGGAAGGATACGTCTTATTTGTCTTTGTGTTTTTCCCAAATACCTAGCACAATTCTTTGAACATAGTAGGTGCTTTAGAAATGTAGAATTGAATTAACTTCGAACCCAGTGTTCTTTCTACTATATTTAATTGACTATTCTACATAGAAATGCATTTTATAAATACATGAATATATTTCATCTTACAATTTTTAATCGATGTGCTTTGCTTTTTATCACATGTATTTATGAATATATCCTTCTCCTCCAGACATCCAGTGAGACCCCCCATGTAAGCAAGCTGTTTAAAAAAAAAGTAGAAAAAAGTTAGGCAAAACCAATTAATATATTGACCAAGTATGGCAGTATGTACATTATTCTACACCCTTGGTCCCCTGCTCCCAGCTTTGCAGTAGAGAGGCATATGCATGAGTTTTTGTGTTATATTTGAACTCTTCTTTCATCTTTTCTTATCCTTTTCTGATTACAGAAGACCTTAAGTGTGATAAGTCCATTCAGAGAATCTTTGAACACCACCTTAGATATTGATTGATCACAATAACAAAAAAAGGAAAATTATAATTGTTGGAGTAACTATGTGATGTTTGGCACTGAATTGTTGGTAGAGATGGATTTATCCAGCCATTCTGGAAAATAATTTGGAACTATAACCAAAACATCACTAAACTGTACATACCCTTGACCCAGTGATACCACCACTAGTAGAAAAAGATCAAAAAATGTGGGAAAGAAACCATACATACAAAAATATTTGTAGCAGTATTTTTTGTTGTAACAAAGGATTGGAAGTAAAATGGGTGCTCACTAATTGAAGAAAGGCTGAACAAATTGTGATCTACTTGCTGTAAGAAATGACAAAAGGAAAAGATTTAGCAAAACCTTGCAAGACTTGTATGAACTGATGCAAGGTGAATTAAGCAGAACCAGGAGAACAATTTATACAATTTATAATGACTATTACATCATTAAATAAAACTTTAAAAGACTTAAGAACTCTGAACAATGCAATGGCCAGTCATGATTCCAGGAGACTGATGATAAAATATTTTTCTCTCCTCCAGACACAGAAGTTATGGAGTAGAGGTGCAGAATGGGACAAATATGTTCAGATATGACTAAAATGTGGATTTGTTTTGCTTGGCTGTGCTTATTTGTTTTTGGTGAGGGAGGGAGGGAAACCTGTAGAGGAGAGAGGAAAAGCTAACAGTAGTGATGACAAAAAAGAAAAAAAGAAAAAAAAACTGTAATGCAACATTTTTTTAAATGTTCAGAAGAATACATAGACAAGCAGGACAACTTTGGTACTGTTGTTATTGAGTTGTTTCAGTCATGCCTATCTCTCTGTGACCCAATTTGGGTTTTCTTGGCAAACATAGTGGAGTAGTTCAACATTTCTTCCTCCAGTTCATTTTATAGATGAGGAACTAAGGCAAATAGGGTTAAGTGACTTGCCCAGGGTCACACAGCTAGTAAGTGTCTGAGGCTGGATTTGAACTCAGGTCCTCCTGACTCCAGGGTTGGTACTCTATCCACTGCACCACCTAGCTGCCCACTTTGATGCTACCATGTTGAATTAATTATATATTCTTGACAAAAATCTAAGCTATGCAAAATGTTCACTGTTTCATATATAATCCTTTTTTCTTCTCTGTGTATACAAAAAATGCTCAGTTTGTTGATGTTTATCAAGCTCAGAATAACAAAAAGCTAAAATTAAAATTCAGAAAGAATATTAGCAAGGGGAAACATATATGTTTGCAGATGAGATATTAAAAGAGATAGAGAGTTGATGAAGCATGAGAGCAAGTGTGTTCTTTCTAAAGGATTTTATTCCTATTAGCAGACTTTCTCCTTGAAGACAAAATATCAGAACTGCCTGATGCTTCTGGCAGGTTTCCAGACTGTGTGACTCACCACCAGGCAAAGTCCATCCCTTGGCATCTGTCTACCTAACACCCCGTGCTGATCTTCATAGCATCCCAGTGTCAAAGATCCAAAGGGTGTCCTCTGACAAGAGAGCTGACTCAGAAGTTGCCTGGAAAGTGAAATCTTGGCTTCCTTTCCTGACTCAATTTTCCTTGTCCTTGTCTGATCTTGTCTCTTTTTAAGAAGCCTGCTCCATCAGTGTGGCCTTTTTGCAATAATCCCAGATGTTCCTAAAGAAGATTTCCTTGAGAAAGCAGCAAAGTATTCTTTTTATCAGAACAAGAATGAGTATGGAACTAAACTAAGTTATGGTGGGTTCCACTCCAGGTATCAACATGGATGAAGGAGTAAGATTACTCTCCCTGAGAGATTTTTCCCCCCAGCCCAGCACCAACTGCCTATACCTTCCTACTCCCTCACTCTCTTGTCACTCCCTAAGGTCTCACAGTCATGAATCCACTCCCTGAACTACTATAGTAAATTCAAAATTAGCCCTCCTAGTCCTTATCTTCTTTTCATCCTTCTTGTCTACTGAATTCTCTGTACCCTATGTCTATTGTCATACAGTTGGAAAATTGCTGGATTTAGGATTAGAGTACCTTGGTTTGAATTCTATCTTTGCCACTTACTAGTTGAATGACTTTGGAAAAGTTACTTCACTTTTCTGGGTCTCAATTTCCTAATCTGTAAAACAAGCGAGTGGGACTAAATGACCTCTAAGGTGACTCTTCCAGCTCTAAATCTCATAGAGAATGGGACTCAAACTTAGTCAGGAAGACCTGAGTTCAAATCCTGCCTCAGACACTTACTTGCTATGTGAACCTGGGCAAGTAGTTTAATTTCTTTCTATCTCAGTTTCCTCATTTGTAAAAAAAGAGGATGATAGTAGTACTTACCTCCCAGGGTTTTTGTGAAGATAAAATGAGATAATATTTGTAAAGGACTTTGAAAGCCCTAAAGCACCATATAAATGTTAGTTATTATTATCATTGTAGTTATTGTTATTTATTAACTTATGCCTTTGCAGTTAGTTCTCTCTTCTTACATTTCTTCCATCATCTGGCACTCACTGAAATCTAGTTTTCTCTCAATGCCACCAACATCTCTTGGCAGCTTTTGTAAAGTTGGCTATTTCTTCTCTCACACTCCTTGTTCCTTCAATGCCATTTTCAGCCCTTCTTTCTGATGCCATCATCCTTTAACCACTTTTAAAGTTCTTTCCACCTCATCTAAATCCTTTGTTATTATCTATGGACCTCTAGTTCACTGTCTTTCTCCTGTCACAAATAGATTCAGATCTGGCTTACAGTCTTCTTTTCCAATCCAGTACTTCCCTCCCTACTTCAAAGATCTTCAGTCTCTTCAGCTACTCTGAATTCTGTCTTCAGTGTCCTTCATCCATGCACAGGAGCAGTCATACTTTAAATAACCTTCCATTCACTAACAGTGAATTTGCCTCCATTGTTGGCATTTCTAGTTATGGCTCTACTTGTCACTAAGGGATGGCATGACAAGGGATGTAGGATTTAGCATGGAGCTGACTGTGGCTCCCTAGCATTTGAATGATTTCTTTCTGACTGCTTGAAGTATTTTCTCTTTGACTGGGAGCTCTGAAATTTGGCTACAACATTCCTGGGTGTTTTCATTTTGGGATCTCTTTCAGGAGGTGATTGGTGGATTCTTTCAGTTTCTATTTTACCCTCTGGCTCTAAGATATCAGGGCAGTTTTATAGTTTCTTGAAAGATGATGTCTAGGTTCTTTTTTTGATCATGACTTTCAGGTAGTTCTTTAAGAATTTCAGGTAATTCTTAAATTATCTCTCCTTAATCTGTTTCTAGGTCAGTTGTTTTTCTTATGAGATGTTTCACATTGTCTTCTATTTTTTTCTTTCTTTTTCTTTCCTTTTTTTTTAACTTTAGTTTGTTGTTTCTTGATGTCTCATGGAGTCATTAGCTTCCACTTGCCCAATTCTAATTTTTAAGGATTTGTTTTCAGAGAGCTTTTGTACATCTTTTTCCATTTGGCCAATTCTGCTTTTTAAGTTTTTTTTCTTCAGTGAAGTTTTGTACCTCTTTTGTCATTTAGCCAATTCTGTTTTTTAAGGTGTTATTTTCTTCAGTATTTTTTTGTTCCTCTTTTACCAAGCTATTAATTGTCTTTTCATAATTTTCTTGCATTACTCTCATTTCTTTTCCCTATTTTTCCTCTACTGGTCATAATTGATTTTAAAAATAATTTTTAACTCTTCCAGTAATTCTTGTTGGGCTTGTGTTGAATTCACATTTTTTTCCCCTTGAGTCTTTTGCTTGTAGCTATTTTTACATTGTTGTCTTCTTCTGAGGTTGTGTCCTGATCTTCCCTGTTAACTTTTTATGTTCAGGTTATTATTATTATTTTTTGTTAATTTACTTATTTTCCCCAGCCTATTTCTTGACTTTGAACTTTATGTTAAAGTTGGACTCTGTGGAGTGGTAGTGGGGGCACTGTCCCAAACTTTAGGCTTTTTCATGCTGCTGTTTACAGAGCTAGTCAAGGGGTTTGAAAGTTTTTCATGATTTCAAAGTGGTATGATCTGGGGAGAGGTGTGGTTATGGCTCTTCTGGTCTGTGCTCTGTTCCTCATCCAGGAAGGGATCCTGCTCCCTTGTAACCAAAAGCACTTCTCTCTGCCCAGGAACTGTGACCTGGAAGTGAGTATAGGCAATGGAGTTGCCAAACCATGCTCTGTCCTACACCTAGTGCTAGCACAGGTGTTCCCTGTAATCTTTTTCTGACCATTGTCTCCTCTTACTGTCTCTGGGCTGAGAACTCCCAAAAGTGCTGTGGCTGACATCACCTCAAAGGCCCACAGCTGGTGTTACTGCTGCACGTGCTCTAGGCCAACCCTTACCCCAGTGTCACAGACTTCTCCTTCCATGCTCTGAAGTTGTCTTGGGCTGGAAAAATATCTCATGCTGATCTTTTGTTGGTTCTGCCACTCCAGAATTCAATTTGAGGCATTATTTTAAAGTTGTTTGGAGGAGAACATTGGGAGAGCTCAGATTCCTCTACTGTGCCCCTGGAAGACCCTAAAACATTTAAGCTGAGAAGATACTGACTTGCATTTGTAGAGGGAGTTTCTCCACCTGGGACCCCCTAAACAATGAAGTCATAGGTTCAGATCCTATCTCCTGTCCCATGTATTAGTAATTCTGGAGCAATATCCAAATGAAGGGCTAGAAAAAATTCAGTTAAAAAGTTACTCACATGTCTTAATTCTTAATTATGTAAAACAGTCATTGAAAAGCAGATATTTCAATGTTAAGTGTCACCAGAGGAAGAGAGGTCCCTCTGTATCTCCATTATGTCTGTCTTGGCCTCCTGAAGAGAACTAAATTGATAAAGGTATTAATGGGGAAGGGCTGGTAGTGTAACTACCAACTGTGGGTAACTGAGTTGTTGAAGGTTTGATCCTGGGTTCTCTTCTCTTCTCCCTCTGTACTACTTCACTTGGTCATCTCATCACTCACATGGATTTAATCACCATCTCCAAGCTGATGATTCTCAAATCTGCTTTTTCTGCCCCAATTCTCTGCTGACCTTCTATCTCACATCAGAACTGACTTTCAGACTTCTTGAACCAGATGTCCAGTAGACATCTTAAATTCAATATGTCCAATGGACATAATGGAATTTGTTACCTTTCCCCTTAAACCTTCCCCTCCCTCCTACCTTCCCTGTTACTATAGAGGGCAATGCTATCTGCCCAGTCCCTCAGGTTTGCAATCTAGGAGGCATCTTAGACTCCTCATTACCTTTCACTGCCTTCCTCCTGTCCCTAACTCCAATCTGTTGCCAAGGTCTGTTGATTTTACCTTTTCCAAATCTCTCAAATATGCCCCTTTCTTTGCTCTGACATTGCCATCACATTAGTGCAGGCCCTCATCACCTCATGTCTAGATTATTGCAATAGCCTTCTAGTGTATCTATCTGCTTCAAATCTCTCTCCACTCCAATCCTTCTTTCATTCAGCCACTAAAGTGATTTTCCTAAAGTCTAATTTTGTCTTTCCCCCACCACTCAATAAACTCCAGTGGCTCCCTCTTGCCTCTAGGATAAAGTACAAACTTCTGTTCAACATTCAAAGCCCTTAATAACTTAGCCACCTCCTACCTTTCTAGTTTTCTTACACCTTACAACTGACAGGTACTCTTTAATCCAATGACACTGACCTCTTGGTAGTTACATGAATAAGACACTCCATGTCTTGGCTCAGGGCATTTTTGCTGGCTGTCCCTCATGCCTGGGATACTCTCCATCCTCAGCTCTGCCTACTGATTTCTTTGGTTCTATTTATGTCCCAACTAAAATCCTTTCTTGTACAGGAAGCCTTCCCTATCTCACTTAATTCCAATGTCTTACCTCTGTTAATTATTTCCATTTATCCTGTATATAACTTGTTTTGCATATATTTGTTTACATGTTGTCTCCTCTTTAAGATTGTAAGCTCCTTGAGGGCAGGGTCTGTCTTTTGGCTCTTTTTGCATCCCCAGTAGTTAGTACAGTGCCTAGCAATTAATAAATGTTTATTGATTGAGAAGACACTGGGTTATTCAGAGACAATGCTGAACCTATATAGGTGATGACATGTGGATTGGGTAATCCAGGTTTGGAGTAAAGAGAAGGATACATGTAGTTGGGAGGGGAGATAATGCAGAAAGATTGTTGGACCTTGAGTGAGGAGACCTGCGCTTGAGTTCTGAGTGTTACTTGGTAATGTTATCGTAGGCAAGTTTAAACTTCACTATCTTCAACTGTAAAATAGGGTTCATAATACAGCTACTATTTCTGTAGCCCTTCTAAATTTGTGAAGCACTTACTAAATATTATCTCATTTTATCCTCACAACAAACCTGGGAGATGGGAGCCATTATTATTTCCATTTCACAGTTGAGGATACTGAGGCAGACAGAAGTTAAGTAACTTGCTCGGGGTCACATAGCTAGTAAGTATCTGAGGCCAAATTTGAACCCAGGTGTTCTTGATTCCAGGCCCACTACTCTATGCACTGTACCACCTAGCTGCTTAGCTATGTCACAATGTTGTTATGGAAAAAATATTTTTCATACCTTAAAATGTTACAGAAATCTGAGTCAGAATTATGGCAGGACTTGGAATGAATATGAAAGTTCTGACTTTCAAGGAACTGATATAAATGATGTAGTTTTTTGTTTTTTTTTTTTTGGCTAGGCAATAGGGTTAAGTGACTTGCCCAGGGTCACACAGCTAGTAAGTGTTGTGTGTCTGAGGCCAGATTTGAACTCAGGTCCTCCTGAATCCAGGGCCTGTGCTCTATCCACTGCGTCACCTAACTGCCTCTAAATGATGGAGTTTTGTTGTTGCCTTTCATACCTTGCAGGGCCCAGACAGTGCTTTGGGATAGTACTTATGGAAGTTTAAAAGGCATTTGAAGGTTAGCAAAACACAGTATTTATATTTTTTCCTACTTGAACCTTATGCTAAGTCTTGTGTTATCACTCCCATGTTACAAATGAGGATCAAAGACGTCACAAAGCTAAATAAATGCTGGAGGGGGGATTTTGAACATAGGTTTCATGATTACAGTTCGGGTATCCACATCACATTGCCTCTCAACCCCTCACATATTTTTTATAGGTTTGAGACCTGAATAACATTGAACTCTAATGGGTTATTTGGCATCTTTTTATTCTGGACTTGCCCCAAATTTCAGTTATCCTAGGTTTTAGTTGGAGACCATCTTATGAAGTTTTTAAAAGTCCCAAGCGAAGGGAAGGAATGAAAAGTCATGAACTGAGCTGAAAGTACGTGGTACGATTCACAGATTTAGAGCTGTTAGAAGGCACCTCAGCAGTCCCTTAGTTTAGTTGTTGTTATTAAGTCATTTTTTAAAAAGCTGCATCCAACTCTATTTGGAGTTTTTTTTGGCAGAGATACTGGAGTAGTTTGCCATTTCCTTATGCAGTTCGTTTTACAGATGAGGAAACTGAGGCCAACAGTGTTAAATGACTTGCCCAGGGTCGCACAACTAACAAGTGTCTGAGGTCAGATTTGAACTCAGGTCTTCCTGACTTCAGGCCTGCTGCTCTGTCCACTGTGCCACTCCATAGTTAAAAGGAATCCCCATTTAACATGCCCTTTACCTTTCAAGAGCCCCTTGAAAGCAAAGACAATCTTATTTTTCTTTGTGTTCCCAGAGCTTAACACAGTGCCTGGCACATGGTAGGCATTTAATAAATGCTAGATGACTGAATAAAAGGTAGCCTATTCTATTCTTAGACAGCTCTAATTTTTAGAAGTGTTTTTGTTTTTGCTTTTCCCCCTGATATTCATCCTCAATTTGTGTCTTTGTAACTTCCACCCATTATTCCTGGTTCTGCCCTCTGGGGCCAAACCGAACATCTAATCCCTCCTTCATGTGACAGCCCTTCACATACTTGAACACAGCTATCATTGTCTACCCTGAGTTGTCTTTCTCCAGACTAAACCTGCCCAATTCCTTCAATGATATTGTTCAGACTACATCAGGTACTCCTGAGGGGGGCCCAAAGAGGATCGGGGAACTCCATCCCCCAAGGCTGGGAGCCCTGCCTGTCTTGGGCAGCTTGTGCAAGACAAGAGACTGAGATGAAAGCCTGAAAACGATGCCAATCTGGGCTGGAGCTGCTTTTTTCCGGTCCTTACTTGTAGGGGACTTGAGAGATTTGAGAAAATAACAAAGCACTTCTCAAACATATTGTAATAAGGGAATATTTGTTGATTTTCCAGTGTTAGGTGGGTGTTTTGGTACCCAAAATGTAGGTAGGTAGTTAGGTAGCAAATACATATATAAAGGAGATTGAAGATGGCCTTAGAGGGGAAAGCATTAGCACAGGAGGGGAATCTGAAAAGGCATCCTGGAGGAGGCAGCCCTTCTGCTTAGTCTTAATGGAAGGCCGAGGGATTCTCGAAGGGGTGATTAGGAAGGATTACATACCAGGCATGAGGGACAGCCCTGTGCAAAGATGGAGATGAGAGATGGAGTATCATGTGTGAGGAATGGCAAGAAGGCCAGTGTATCTGGATTGTAGAGTACATGGATGGGAATAGTATACAGAAAGATTTGCAAAGGTAAGAAGGAGTTTAGATTTGATCCTAGAGGTAGTAGGGAAGCCATTGAAGTTGAGTGAAGGGGAGGGTTGTATGACGTGATCAGACCCATGCTTTAAGAAAGTAGGGCCAGCTGAGATTAGAATAGATTAAACGTGGAAGGGCAGCTAGGTGGCACAGTGGATAGAGCACCCGCCTTGGAGTCAGAAGGACCTGAGTTCAAATCCGGCCTCAGACACATAACACTCACTAGCTGTATGACTCTGGGCAAGTCACTTAACCCCAATTGCCTCACTAAAAAAACAAAACAAAAACAAACAAACAAAGCATGGAATGGTCAACAGGGTTTCATTGATTTCTTCCAGTTACATTCAGAAACATATAAGTAGGAGCAAAAGAGGCAGATGATAGAAGTAACCTAGGATTAGGGTTTTGCAAGTCATGACAATTGATAGGTCAATAGAAAAAAGCATTTGAGAGTAGAGGATAATGTAGAATTGAAGTGGTTCTCCAAAAGACTTGAGACTGGGAAGAGAGAAGAATTGAGCCAGAGCAGAGGTGATAGGATATAGCTGAGAGATGGAGGGACTGGAAGTCACAGTGAGGACAAGGAGTGGCTTTAAGAGAAATAAGGTGCAGGGAGATACGAAGCAATAGAAGGTCATGACTGTACATAGAAATGGAACACTTGTAGGTGATGGCAAGGTCCAAAATACAGCCTTCCCTACAACTTAGAGAGGAGGCAAGCAGCAGCGTGATCCAAGCCCAGATGGAGCCGGCCATGAGAGGGGCCCAGCCCTGTTGTAGCCCTTAAGGCATCTGGAAGCCTAGCAAGGAGACAAGAGGTGATATCTTCCCTTCTTTCCCTCCCAGTCACCCCCAGCCATGAGTAGGACATGGCTGTCTTGTGACCAGACCAAGAGCATGCATTTTAAAAGCAAAACATTTAATTAGGACTCAAACATCTGGCAAAAGAATAGAGAAATAAACTCACAAACATCCCTGAGAGATTACAATCTAAAGCAATCAACTGAGACTGGTACTTCAGAGCAAGGAAAGATCTTTTTATCTCTCACTCACCCATGCCAATTAAAATAAGATGAGCGTAACCTCCCATATGTGAGCTGGTAATTTTTTTTGATTTAACAATTTTTTAACTACTGGCTCTCTGTACAATTTAATCTGCATTATTAACATTTGCTCTATCACTCTTTGAAGTCTAGACAATCAACAAAACAATAAACCAAGCCCTGATTTATAGTAATTTGCTGATTTCTGAAATGTAAATGCTCACACTGAAAATTTCTCCTCCAGTACAACTCTGTTTTCAGGAATTCTTGAACTTGAAAAATTGTTCCAACTACCTCCCTATCTCCTCTGGGAACTCAGGAACATGCTGGGATTCCTGGGTTCCTGGATGCCACCCACTCTCCATGTGGCCCCTAATCTCAGAGGTCTCCACTAAGCTCTCTTCTTTCTTTTTCCCCAACGTTCCTGCCAAGCTCCACTATAATCACTCTGTCTATCCTCCCTGCCCACAGCTTCTCATGATGCAATCACCCATCACCCGGCAGCACATGCATAGTGTTCCACAGGAAATGGAGTCCCCAAGAGGTCTCCCAATGAGCTCTCAAGGCTCAGGTGCCAGGGAAAATATAGTTGTGTTGGAAATATAGTTCATACCTTCAGAGATGCCCCTATCCAGTATAAAATAAAAGGGAGGCAGGATGGTTGACTCAGTCAGTGGTTCTCAAACATTTTGGTCTCAGAATCCCTTTACACTCTTAAAAATTATTGATGAGGCCCTCTCTCTCTCCCTCCCCCCACTGAAAGAGCTTTTGTTTATGTGAATGTTTATCAATATATGCCATATTAGAAATTAAAAGAGAGAAATTTTAAAAATATGTGTTAATTCATTTTAAAATAATAAACCCACTACATGTTAACATAAATAATATTTTTTATTTTTAAAAAGGCATATTTTCGAAATCAGAAATTTATTGAGTACCATTGTTTTATATTTCTTTTGCAAATTTCTTTAATGTCTGGCTTAATAGAAGGCAGATGGAGTTTCATATCTGTTTCTGCATTCAATCTATTGTGATTTTTTTTGTTGAAATATATGATGAAAATCCAATCTCACTCAGATATGTAATTGGAAAAAGGAGTATTTTAATAGGCAAATATCACCTTAGTATTATTATGAAAAATAGTGACCTCAAGGAGAAAACTATTGTTTCCCCCGAGAGGTCTATGAACCAAACTTTGAAAACCATTGGACTAAACGACAGATAAGATTCCTTCTAACTCTAAAATCCTGTGATTCCGTATCTCTAAGTATAATCCTGGCTTTTCCTCATTTTTACCGTCTTAGTAAACTGGTGGGCAAAAAACTTTGGGCATTGAAAGCAAGCCAAGCAGTTGCTAGGAAAATATATGTTTTTCAACATGATTCCCCCCAAAAAAGGCTCAGAAAAAATCAGGTTTTGGAGCTGGAAGGTGCCTTGTATATAAACCTCTTTATTTTATAGATAAAGAAATAGAGGCCCAGAGAAGTTTATTTCCTAGCCTAGAAGTATATAGTCAATGTTGGAAACAGGAACTAGAACCTAAGCTTCCCAACTTTCAACTGGGGGGAAAAAAAACCAAAACATGTTTGTATGTTTGTTTTTCAGAACACTATATGGAGTCACTCATCAGTGATCTCTAGGATAAAGTATCATAGCCCAGAATAGGAACAGGAAAAGAAAGTTAGAAGACTTTATTTCTTCATTTTATTGAACAAGTTTTAATATGGTTGTAAGTTTTCCAAATACTTTAATTCCCTGTATCTTATTACTTGTTGGCCTTGTACCCTGAGGTTATTTTGTGAAGGCTGCCATGGTCAAAATTAAATGAATAAATTGAGTGAAGAAGACAGTAGTGGGACTGTTGAGAGAACACAAAACTCAGGGCAAGAAGGAAAGATGGAATAAATAACCTAGGGCTGTTCCTAAGTACTTTGTTCCATGTCCAGAAGATATAGAATAGAAATGTTTTCCGCAATTTGGTCCTATCCCAAGGCACTTTAGGATATCTATATCCCATTTGGCTCCCCCCCCCACCCCCTGTTTGATCCTAAATCCTCTGGCAGAGTGTATGAGTAGGAGAGGTACTATTCCAGGTTCCAGTGACCTGAAGGTATCCTCTTTGTACTTATCTATCCAGCCCCCAGCAGCTCCCCTAGGGGTTGGGAGATCTAGGTTCTGGTCTTGGTTCCATTATTGACTGTGTAATCTTTGTTGTTTATTGTTGTTCAGTTGTTTTTACAATCATGTCCCACTCTTCGTGATTCCATTTGGGGTTTTCTTTGGCAAAGATACTGAAATGGTTTGCCATTTCCTTTTCTAGCTCATTTTACAGATGAGGAAACTGAGGCAACCACAGTTAAATGTCTTGCTCAGGGTCACACAGCTAGGATATGTCTGAGGCTGGATTTGAACTCAGGAAGATGAGTCTTCCTGACTCTATGCCCAGTGCTCTATATACACTGCGCCACCTATCTGCCTCATGTAATCTTAGGCTAGATAATTAACTTCTTTGGGTCTCTATTTCCTCATCTATAAAATACAGAACTTAACTGTTAATATTCTTTCTAACTCCCAAATCTGATTTTCCTGAGCATTTCTGTTGGGTCAAGTTGAAAGCCAGAGTTTGCCCCCTAACTAATCCAAAGCTGTTCAAAAGCCAAGGCTATTTCTAACCAATGCAGAGCTGGGCTTCCATTGAAAATTAATCATATGCCTGGGAAGCATATGATCACTTCTGGGTTTTAAATTAGAACATTTTGGGGACTGTTTGGGTATATGTTAAGGTGATGACTAAGTCTACGTAACGATCCCTAATGGGAACTATTTAGGTCCCATTATAATCTTGTTGTTACTCAGTTACAGATATTCTGACATAAATGGGAGAAAGAGTTTTTTCTAAAACTCTAAACAGGGATGTCCTTTTGGAAAGGTCTGGAAATGTCAACAAGGTACTTCTTATTTAGATGAGGAAGACAATGAAATGAGTCTTCAAAACCAATTGTTGGCAGAGGATCAGACATTTAGAGGTACTATTCTTAAGAACATGTTTTTTTCAGAACCTGGTATGCACATGTGGTAGGTAAGTATTTTTCTAGTTTGTATGGGGAGGGGTCAGGAGCCATATTTATAGTACGTACAAGAGTTATGAGATTTGGCGACTGGTTGGCTATGTGGGGAGAGTAAGAAAAGGATGTTGAGAATGACATTGAAGACGGGAACGTGAGTGACTGGGAGGATAATGGTGTCCTTCACATGTGCACAGTAATATAGATGGAGAGCTGGAAGGGATCCTGTAGGCTCTCCATTCTAACTCTCTCATTTTACATATGAGGAAACTGAGGCCTAGGGAAAATTGAATGATTTGCTCAAGGTCACCCAAGTAATAAGCATCAGAGGTAGGATTTGAATCCGTGCTCAATAACTCCATAGCTAGCCCTCTTTCCATTGGACCACATGTTATCTCCCCTGAGAAAATGTAAGTTTCTTGGAGGCAAGGGCTATTTCATTTTTGTCAGTCAATAAACCTTTACTAAATATTACTGTGTGCCAGGCACTGAGGATGCAAGAAGAGACAAAAGATAGTCCCTGCACTCAAGGAGCTTACAATCTAATGGGGGAGACACAAAAACAAATATACATGAAGCAAGTTACATACAGGATAAATAAGAAACATTTTTGTCTTTTTATCTGTAGAACATTTTTGTTCAGTGATTTTTTCAGTCATGTCCAAAACTTCATGATGCCATTTGGGGTTTTCTTTGGCAAAGATATTGGAGTGGTTTGCTGTTTTCTTCTCCTGGTCATCTGGCAGATGAGGAAACTGAGGCAACCAGGGTTAAGTGACAGGGTCACACAGCTGGTAAGTGTCTGAGGCCAGATTTGAATCCAGGAAGATGAGTCGTCCAGTCTCCAGGCTGTCATTCTACGTACTGCACCATCTAGTTGCTCTTCCGTCCTAGTACACAGTTAAGGACTAACAAATGTTTGTTGATGAATTGATTTTTGTTGAATCTTCAATTGATGATCTTACTCATTTAAATTTTTCTTTCAAGTATACATCACAGAATCTCCATTAGAAAAGACTTCAGAGGTCATTCAACCTATACCTGAATAGTTCATCTACTCCACAAAACTTCAAACCTAATTTCTAAACTTACCTCCTCATATTTCCTCTTTCTTTCAAGGAAATAAAAGGATGTGCACATGAAAAAGTACATAAAAGATAAATATAGAGTTGATGAAATGTAATCTCAGCAGGGAAGGCACTGGAGGACACGCATGGTACACCATGCATAAGGAGGCAGGTAAGCTATTATGGTGGACTGGAGGATGTGTGGAGGGGAGAAATGTAGGAAGGGAAAGGTAGGAAGGGGCCAAGTTGGGAATAGCTTTAAATGCCAAATAAAGGATTTCTTATGTGGTCCTCAAGGTAACAGGGAGCCATTGGAGTTTATTGAATTTAGAGGGAAAGGGAAGAGATGGCATGGTCAGAGCTAGGCTAAAGGAAATCACTTTGGCAGTTGTGTGTACAGATGGATTGAAAGGGAAAGAGACAAAGATGCCAATGAGGCTTTGCAATTGCCTAGGCAAGAGATAATAAGGACCTGAACCTCAGTAGGGGCTGTATAAGTGGAGAGAAGGGATCATATATGAGAGATACAGAGAAATGCAAGATTTGGCAATGGATTGGATGTGTGAGGGTGGGTAAGAGAAGAGCATTGAGGATCACACCAAAGTTGACAATGTGGGTCACTGGAAGAATAATGTTCTCTACAGTAATAGGGAAATTCAGAAGAGGGATAGGTTTCTTGAGGGGAAGATAAGGAGTTCTATTTTGTCATATTGAGTTTGAAATGCTATTAAGTACATCTAGTTTGAAACATTCAATAGGCAGTTGTTAATGCAGGCCTGAAGCTGAGAGAGACTAGGGCTGGATTTATTGATATGGGAATCTTTTGTATAGGGATGATAATTAAATCCATGGGAACTGAGGAGATCACCAAGTGAGCAAGTATGCGAGGGAGAGAGAGAGAGACAGACAGACAGACAGAGAGAACAGGAGCTAGGACAGAGCCTTGTGGATGTGACACGGATTGGGGGGTAGAGAACAGAACATTGGTCAGGAAGAACTGATTTGAATTCTGCCTCAGACTTTCACTATATGTGTGATCCTGGGCAAGTCAAGTATCCTCTCATGGCCTCAGTTTCCTTATCTGTAAAATGGAGATAATAATAGTACCTAAGTCCCAGGGTTGTTGTAAGGATCAAATTGGAGGCCTTAGGGAGATTAGGTGACTCAGATAGGTTGCACAGGTAATCCTAGAGTGAAGGAGTGATGTGGTCAAATAATCTGTGTAATGCTCTTTACAAACCATAAAGGATTACACCCCTGTCTTAAAGAAATGTCATTTGGCTAAATGTAACTAGAAGGAAAATTTTACTTTACACACAGACATTTGTCAATTTTAAAATGGGGGGGGGAGAATAAAGAGAAAAAGAAAAAAAGCTATTAGTGTTGTTGTTATTGTTGTTATACAGCAAAGGAGACAGAAGAGATAGCAGACAGGTAGAAAAAGAACCAAGATTGAATGGACAGAGTCATGAAAATCTAGAGGGGAAGGATTATCCAGGAGGTGGTCAGTAGTGTCAAATGTGGTAGAGAAGTCAAGAAGGATGAGGACTGAGAAAAAGCCATTCAAGTTGGCTGTTCAGAGATCACTGGTGACTCTAGAGGGCACTTTGAGTTGAATGATAAGTCAGGAAGCCAGGCTGCAGAGGTTATGATGGGAATCAGAGTAGGGGCACTGAGTGTACATAACTTTTTCGAGGAGTTCAGCTGACAAGGGGAGGAAAGATATAGGATGGGAGCTGGCCAGCATGGTATGATCTAATTCCTGTTTTTTAAGGATGACTTGAACATGTCTGGAGGAGGAAAAGGAAGGAGATAGAAAACAATTGAAGATTAGAAAGAGAGGGATGATAGAGGGGGCAATCTGCTGGATGAGGTGGAAGGGGATGGGTTCAGAGAACACATAGAGGGTTTGGCCTTGGAAAGCAGAAGGGTCATCTCATCATTAGAGACTGGAGTGAAAGAGAGAGATGGGGGATATTGCTAGATGCACATGAGGAGGAGAGAAGAGGGAACTCAATTTTACCAGTGAAGTAGGAAGGGAGGCCCTTGGTTGAGAGAATGCGTGGAAAGTATGATGTAGGAAGCTTGAGGGTAGAAGAGAAGGTTGAAAACAGGCATTGGTTTTCAACTGTCTTTTCTTCTTACCTCAATGACTAGCCTGGTGCTAATGGCTTTGAATGGCAGAAAAATGTACTTGCTCATCAAACTGACATGAGCGCTGATAGCATAATAATATATGGCCTATTGGCATAGTGGATTAGGAGATGTGATATTACTGATGTAGACCGATTTTTGCATTTCAGCACCTAACCTGCTAACGCAAAGGCCTCTAGCTTTCATTGGAGAGTAGTTATGGTTCTAAATTTCTCCCAGGGGGCAGCTAGGTGGCAGAGTGGATAAAGCACCGGCCCTGGATTCAGAAGGACCTGAGTTCAAATGTGACCTCAGACACATAACACTAGCTGTGTGATCCTGGACAAGTCACTTAACCCCATTGTTTAGCCAAAAAAATTAAAAAAAAAGAAATTTTTTCCAAGGTAGTAATGGCTCTCTTCCACATTTCTCAGGGTATTGGAACCTAACCTGGGGTTCTGAGTAATGCAGGTGTTTAACCAACCAATCATTCTGTTGGGTGGTTTAAATAATCAAACACCTGAGATAAGTTGGCTTTCCAATTATGGCAAGGTGGCAGGTACTTAGTTGGCACACTACTTCACGGTTTGGTCGCATGGAATACTGCCCCCTGACCCCAATCTAAAAGGGAAGAAGTAGGCAGAAGAAGAAATCAATGTGTCCACACAACCATTGTTAAACATATCTTCCTAAATGGGAGACTGAGAATTTATTTTGTTTGATTAGGCATATTTGACACAAGGATTTTCTTTTTTTTTTTTTCCCCAGGAGGGGGAAAGATAACAGGAAAAAAACCTAAATGCTTGTTAATTGAAAAATAATGAATTAAAAATAAAGACAGACCTAAAGAAAAAAAAAGAAATAAAATCTGAGTTCAAGTGGGCTCTGTAATGCAACTGTATCAGGAACCACTTCTGTCAGATATTTTCTGGGATTCATTTTTTAAAGATTACTTTGTGTCCACTTTCTCTTCTCTATAATCTCCCTTGCACAGGACCCTTAGATTAATCTTTTTCCAAAAAAATCTCATCACTCCCCTGCTTAGGAAAAGATGAAGTTCCAATTCCTCTATTTGATGTTCCAACACCCTTCCCCCAACCCCAAACCTTCTCACCTCTCCTCAAGCCTCGCATATATGGCATCCTGACTCCCTCTTAGCTCTTAGCTCAGGACCTTGCCATGTACTTCACTAAAAACTTGAAACTATTTGCTGAGAACTCCCTCTTCTCTCTTACTCCACATCTCACATCACTCAGACATCTTTTTCCATTAGCTCCCCCTTTGATCCAATCTCAGATTAAGAGGTGCCCTTCTCCTTGCCAAAGCAAACCTTTCTGCGTGCACCCTTGATGCTATCCTCTCCCAGCTTCTTCAGCATATTGTCCTCATTTTCCTCCCCTCTTTCTTCACTTTCTCCTTACCTATTGGCCCTTTCCCTGCTGCGTACCAATATGTCCATGTCTCCCCTCTCCTTAAAAAATCCTTCACTTGATCCAACTCTCCTCACTAATCATCACTCTACATCCCTCTTCCTTTTCATGGTTGAACTCCTTGAGAAAGCTATCTACAATCTGTGCCTCTACTTTCTCTCCTTTTACTCACTTCTAAGCCTTCTGAAATTGGGCTTCCAACCTCATTATCCAACTGAAACTGCCTTCTCCAAAGTCACCCAATGGTTTATTGATTGCCAGATCTAATAGTCTCTCAGTGCTGATCCTCTGTGACCCCTCTGCAGCATTCCACACCTCCTCAATACTTTCTCTACCTTTTCATGACAGTACTCTCTCCTAGTTCTCCTCCCATTTGTCACGCCAATCTTTCTCAATTTCATTGTCTGGTTCTTTATTGATGGCATGCCTTCTAGCCACAGATATCTTCCAAGGCTCTGTCCTGGGATCCCCCTCCCCCCTTTTTTTCATTTTATGCCAGTTACTTGTTCCTCAGACATGATGCTGTACCTGCCATTTTTGTGTCTTTGAACTGGCTGCACTGCCCCTCCACCCCTTCCCCTAGTCAGCATGCACACCTGGAATTCTCTGATCCCTCACCTCTGCCTTTTGTTTTCCTTCATGACTCAGCTCAAACCCCATCTTCTTTAAGAAGCTTTTTTTCTGGTCTCTCCAGATTATCCTCTGTCTTTCAGATTACCCTCATCTACTGTGTATATATTGTGTATCCCTAAATATTTGCATGGTGTCTCCCCTGTTAGTATATACCCTCCTTTGAAGTAGGGACTGATTTTTTTTTTTTTTTGCCTTCCTTTGTTATTATTGAGGTGTGGCACATAATAGCTACTTAACAAATGTGGATTGACTGACTGATCATGGAGATATTTGACATTTGCCCACAAACTATTGGACTACCTTGGGCTGTGTTCCATAGTTTTCATTTTTAGTAATTTCATCTAGAAGCGATGTATTGGTATGGAAATAGCCTTGTAACACATTCCTTAGCTTGTGGTAAAAGAGAAATCCAAATATCTCAATCAAAGGCTGGCCAGAACTTGACTCAATGCTGGAGAAGAATGAATGATCATTTCCTGCTTAAGTGCCTCAAATCTCTTCTCTTATCTGACCATACTCCCTGCTGTTCATTTTCTCATCCTGACTCCAAGGCCACCATTCTATCCAATGTGCTGCCTAGGGAGGGTACTAGTTACAAAAATTAGGAAAGGTCTTTTATTTAAAGATAGTGTCTGAACTGAGTCTTACAGGAAGTGAGGGATTCTAAGAGCTGGAAGTGAAGAATTCTAGATATGACAGACAGGTGGAGTATCATGTGTGAGGAACAGAGAGGCCATTTTATATTGACCATATGGTGTAAGAAGTGGAGTATTGTGTAATGGGACTGGAAAGATAGTTTGGGACCAACTTTTGAAGTGCTCCAGGAACATTCTTTGGATGGAAGCCACCATTATTGTTCATCTTGGGGCACTGTACCTTTTATCTGCCTTGTCATGGCTCACTCAATGTTTAGAAGACAATTCTGTCATTATTCACTTTTCTGCCCAGTCGGTTGGCTATAATCAGGTTCCTAGTAATGGAAGACAAAGGCTTCCTCTCTTACCCTTTTCATGTGTGTGTGTGTGTGTGTGTATGAATGTGCTGAGGGATAAGTAGATATGGGTAGCTATATATAGATATAAGTAAATATATATAAAATATAAGCTATATATAGATGTAAGTAGATATATAGATAAAGGACCATATAGGATACCCCAGCGGCTATCTGGCTTACTCATCCCCCACAACCCTCCCTTTTCATATGAGAAAACTGAGGCCCAAGGAAGGAAGCTAACTGATGCCTGGGTCATACAGGTGGTAAACAGCTGTGTTGAAATTTGAACCCAGGTCCCTTGACTCTAGATCCAGTATTCTTTCCATTCTAACACATTGCCTCCTATGTGAATATTGACCTGCATGAGACAGCTATGAGTCAAACAGAGGTCTGTAGCATGAGCTCTCTAGAAGTCAGAAAGTAGAAATATTTTGAGAACAAATATTTATGGATTTCCTACAGGTTGCTGACTCACATTAAGTGCTGCCTTAAGGTATGTAACTAAAATGATACCCATCTCTAAATGGCTTTGAAGTTTATGAAATGCTTTTCTCACAACATCCTTTGAAGTAGGTCATGTAAGCATTATTATCCCTGTCTTATAGGTAAGAAAACTGAGCATAGGAGAGCAAAGCAACTTGCCAGTAGCCTCACAACGAGATATGTTCCTCTCCTTAAGAGGTTTTTAGTTTACTTGAGGAGACAAGACTAACATATAGTAATGGACACTGGAGCCTTCTTTCCTATGACTCTATCATTATGACCCAGGTCCATGCCCTGGAGCTGTCTCGTGAGGCAAGAGTTTCTTGGTAGTTTAGTAACCATATCACCTTGAATGAGACCCAAAATGGGCTCATACCTAACTCCACCCTGATATGATAGTAAAGTTCTAGGAAGAACTTAGGCAAAGAAGACAGTTTAGGTGATAAGAAGGTCATGAGTGTGTATGCCCCCACCATGATGAACCCTGATGAGGTCAAATAAAAATGATATGAAGACCTGGAGACCTTTATCATCAATGTGCCAAAAGAGGACAAGCTTATAGTTCTGGGTGACTTTAACACTTACATTGGCATAGACTATCAGACATGACAGGGAGTCCTTGGAAAGAATAGAATTGGAAACAGCATTAGCAATGGTCATTTACTATTTGAAGACTTTTGCACCTTATGACCTTCTCATCACCAACATTATCTTCCATTTACCTAAACACAACAAAACTTCATAGATGCACCCTCACAGCAAACATTGGCATTCAATAGACTATGTCATTGTAAGGAGAAGAGACAAATAAGATGTGAGAGTGATGAAGGTGATGTGGCACAGAGTGCTGGACTGATCATAGACTTATCCTTTCCAAGCTAAACATTTGAATTCAAGAAAAGCAGCAGTGACAAGGCATGACAATTATCAGAAGACTCAATTTCAACAAATTAGAGTACTTCTCCATGTGTGAATAGTTTTTTACTTACTTGGAGGGAAAGCTGAGCCAACACTATAGAAAAGGAGTGGGCAGCTTTTAGAGATTTGGTGTACAATATTTCATTTACTCATCTGGGATGGAACACTTGCAAACATCAGGTTTGGTCTTACTGAAAAGGATAAGGAAATTCAGAAGCTACTAAATGAAAGGTGATAACTCTACAGGATCTATCAGTAGAATAGTTAATCCATCTCTAAAAAGGCAGCATTTGGGGGCAGCTAGGTGGTGCAGTGGATAGAGCACCAGCCCTGGAGTCAGGAGGACCTGAGTTCAAATCTGGCCTCAGACACATAACACTCACTAGCTGTGTGACCCTGAGCAAGTCACTTAACCCCTTGCCTAAACAAAAAAAAAAAAAAGGCAGCATTTAACTCCATCAAAAGTAAAGTGTAAGCAAAGGTTAGAGAGATGCAGGTTGGCTCAGGAAGAAGGCAGATGAAATTCATACACTGATAATAACAATCCAAAGTGTTTTTATGATGCCTTGAAAGCTATTTATGGGCTAAAGACCTTTGGAGCATCTCAACTACTCAGCACTGATGGAGCCACACTGATCAGTGATAAGGATATGATCCTGGAGAGATGAATGGAACACTTCCATAGTGTTCTCAACAGGCTATCATCAACCAATGCTGAAGCCATTGTCCATTTACCTTAGGTTGAAGTCAATCCCTCTGTAGCTGAACTTCCAACTGAAGGAGAATTTTTGAATACCATTAGGTGCTTCTTGTGTGGCAAAGCCCCTGGGGCTGATTCATTCCAGCAGAGATCTACAAGGCATGAGGCCCCCTGCTCATACATAATCTTCTGGATTATATGACAAAAATAAGTTATTCCCCAGGAGATCAAGTATGCCTCTATTGTCTATCCACATAAAGGAAAAGAAAATAGGTTGTCCCATGACAACCACAGGGGAATCTCTCTCTTAGTCATTGGTGGCAAGATTCTTGCCAGAGACCTCCTTAACAGACTGGTCCTTCACCTGGAACATTGTCATCTATCTGAAAACCAGGATGGTTTCAAGTGTTTGCTTCCTGACAACTCCAGGAGAAATGCCAGGAACAGAACAGAGGTCTGTATGCAATCTTTGTCACTTTGACCAAGGTCTTTGATGCTGTCAGTCATGAAGACTTGTGGAAGATTGTGACAAAATTTGGTTGCCCAGAGAAGTTCATGAGTATTGTATGCCAATTCTATGATAGCATGCTTGCACAGGTTCTGGATAATGGGTGATGTTCTTGCACTTCTCCAGTCACCAGTGGGATGAAGTAGGACTGAGTGCCTGATTCCATGCTTTTTATTAGCATGACATTTTCAGTGATGTTGTCAGATGTCTTCAGTGAAGATGAACAATATCAAGGTCAACTACTACACTGATGGTAAATTATTTAACTTGAAAAGCCAAGACTAAAGTGGAGGGAGAGTTTTTGCTCAACTTTTTGTTCACAGATGATTGTGCACTCAATGTTGCCTCTGAGGCTGAGATGCAACAAAGTATGGATCTTTGCTGCTTGTGTTAATTTTGGCCTAACAATTAACACCAAGAAAACAGAGGTTCTCTGCCAGCAGCACCTCACCATCCATACAAGAAACCATTGGCTACAGCAAATGGAAAAATTCTGAATGCTGTGGATAAGTTCACTTACCCTGGAAGTACACTTTCCAGGGAAAGGTTGACACACACACACACACATTGCCAGAGCTAGCTCAGCATTTTTGAGGCTCCAAAAGAATGTGTGGGAGAGGAGAGGTATTAGACTGTCTACCAAACTGAAGGTCTACAGACTCATTGTGCTGATCTCATTGTTGTATGCCTGTGAGACCTGGACAGTCTACCAGTGCCACACCAGAAAATTGAACCACTTCTATTTGAATTGTCTTAGGAAGATTCTGAAGATTACCTGGCAAGATAAGGTACCAATGAAATCTTTTCTTGAGCTGAACTGTGAAGCATTCAAGCTCTACTGCAGAGAGTGCAACTGTAATGGGCTGGCCATGTTGTTTGAATGCCAAATGTACGCTTGCCTAAAAGATTGTTTTACACAGACTCTCATAACAGAACTGCTCACATGATGGTCAGAAGAAACAATACAAGGATACTCTCAAGGTCTCTCTGAACAACTTTGGTATCGATTTTAAGACATGGGAGACACTGGCATAGTATTGTCTAGTGGGGTGTGCCTGCATCAAAGAAGGTGCTGTGCTCTGTGAGTAAAATAGAATTGTGGTAGCTCAAAAGAAACATGAGATGTTCAAATTTAAAGACATCTCCCTCCCAAATGGTCATACAGACTATTTGTGCTTGCCCTGTGGTAAAGCCTTCTGTGTTTGTGTTAGTATGATGAGCCACAACTAGACACACTGTACACTGACCTCAACATCATGATGGCACTTCGGTCATCTTTGAACATGAAGGACAAACAACAAGATTTACTAAGACTTTTGGGACTAATACCTTCAAATTTCACTAAGACTTTGGGGATGCCCTACATTGCTGAGGTCCTATTGTATGTAGAACACAGAACTGGCTAGAGTGCAAATGCTATTTTATATATTTGCATGAGATTTATAGATAGTAAGTAACCCAGTTTTTTTTCCAATTCAAATAATACAATCTGTGATTTAGCTCAGTGTTTGGAACTCTAGAGAGATTGATATCCTTCAAAGATGAAGGTACAGCACTCCCAGTGAAACAGAGAGCTTCTGAATCAGTCAGAACAAACTTCAGAATGTTAGAAGTCAGGTTATGGTAATAGAGATGTCCTATAGGTAATTAGGAAACATATGTAGCATTCCTCTATCTCCCCAACTTGACACTCTAAAGTTTTCAGATTTGGTACTTATAGGGTCCGCCTTTCTAAAACCATAGATAGCTCCATAGCCCCCATCAGTGACTTTACTTTTAATAGTCAGCCAGTAGGCACAACTAACTCAAAATCAAAGCCATCTACTAAGAGGACATTGTAAGAATAGTAGCTACAAAGCATTCCCCCAATAAAACTGAGATACATTCTCCCATTAATACACACAGTGTCAGTGGAAGATTGAATACAATCTTAGAGTATTTTGGTGGTGAGGCAATATGGAGGGAATACATGACTAAATCAACTCACACTTCTGGTACAAAGGACTTCAGTATCCTTTCTCTCCTCATGGAGTCCTCATTTTGCTTTCCCCTGAGCACAGTCTCTTTTGGGAACTTAATTCCTGTGCTTTCCCTGGGTCTGCTCCTCCCCAGACTCTTCATTGCCAGAGCTAGTTCTCTCTTGAATCCACAGATGTTTCTTTTCCCTACCATCAGGAACTTTTCAAAGTTGCTTCTTATCTGAAATTCTGTTCCTTTCTGTGTATCCATAGAGAATGGGTGTCTTAACTCCCTGCTGGAAGCATCTCAATGATACCATTAGCTTTCTCTAACTGAACTCAAGGCTGGAAGACTTGTCTTTTAAGGACTACCCTGGGCATGGGTAATTATCACCCGGCTAGTGGCCAGCTTCCTTTCCAATTCAATCAGGGAACTTTTTCACACTTCATGAAGAGATGATAAGGCATAGACAAGTCTCTGTACTTCATTAGCATGTTAATACCTCATTATCTCAGTTATTTGCCTGTAATTTCTGTGATTAGTTTAACTCTCAAGGAGGAAAAACCAAATTCCTTTTCCTCCAATTCTCCTTCTCACCTCCCTATACTATAGGGTGCTGGAGTACAGGTGAGTGGTCACACATTTGGGAATACTCTATATAAATGGGATAGTTGAAGCCATGAAAGTTTCAAGAAGTGGGTTATCAAGGGTGTTGACTTGATATGCAAAGGTTGAGGACTTGAGAAAAGGGCTTAGAATTTGGCAAGAAGCTAGTCACCAATAACCTTCAAGAGATCATTTGCAATCAAATGATGGTAATTAAAATCACAATATAGAAGGAAATGGGTGGAATGGGGAAGAACTGAACAAATACTGCCATCATTCCCTATAACCCTTGGATCTTCTGTGTCTATTCTCAACATTGTATCTCCTTCCCTTGTGTACTTGGATCCCCTTCTCGTTCTAACCCCTCTTGGACTTCACTTCCCAACTTGTTCTTTCTCTACCATTTTCTGTCTCTCTATGGCTCCTTCCCTTCCATTCTCAGACATGCTTGAGTCTCCTGCGACATATATACGTATGCATGAGCTACTTCCTTTATCCATCACACTCCTCAAACATAAAAACTAAACCAGTGGTGTCAAACTCAAATAGAAATGGATCTCTGTGGGCCCATTAGAAGTTTACAAATCAACATTATCTATCTTATGTTGTATTTTTATTTATTTTGTTAAGCATTTCCCAATTATATTTTAATTTGGTTCTGGTCCCACTTTTTCAGCTACATAATTTGACACCTGATAAACCTATTGCCTGTACTTTCTAGAAATCTTACCAAAGTCAAGGTACATGTTTAGGGAAGTACAAGAGTGAGCCAGGCAGAAAGGGGGATGGAAAATGGCTGCTATGCCTTCAGTTTGGGCATTTTGTTGGGTTGTCCTGCCAAGAGGCAGCGCTCTTAAAACTTGTCTGGAGTTTTGTGATTGTCTGGTTCCTGTGCAGAGAAGCCCAGTGTTCCCTAGAGATGCATCAAATTTCCCTAAAAGGTTTCCATGAGTGGCTGATGCATACCCTTCTGCTATGTTAAGGAGGCAGTGTGGTTAATTGCAAGCATTACCTAGGGGATACATGTGGAGGCAGCTGTCATTTAGGAATGGATGTGGGAAAATTTAATAATTGATCCAATTTCTGGGTTTGCCTAGTTATTCTGTTTTATCAAATGCCTTTGCTTTGAATTCATGATCAATTGGTTTGTGCTGGTAAAAGATTCATTGATGAAGGCTTATTGTAGTATGATTTTGAATAGATGGTTCCTTTAACAATACCCTGAACCTGGGTGTATCCAAGAAGGGTGCCCTGGGTACTACATTCCCATTCTCAAGTAGTATTTGGCTTTCAAGGCATTCTACTCAACTAACAAAATTAGCAAACAAATAATGCCCTGCCCCACCTCCCCTGCCAATCCAACAAGGAAATAAAAAAATTCAGAAAATTAAGGAAGAGATAGAAAATTGAAAACAAAGAAAAAAAAAAGTCCACATTGGCTTGATAAATAAAACTAGCTTTGAAAAACCTAATAAAATAGATATAATTGCTAATTTAATTTTAAAAAGAAACAGGAAGACCAAATTACCAAAATAAAAAATGAAAAAGGAGAATTTGTAACAGATGAAGTAGGAACAAAGGAAATTATTAAATATCCTCTGTCCAGTTATGTGTCAACAAAACTGAGAATTTAAGTGAAATGGATGAACACTTAAAAACTTGTAACATACTCAGATTAGCAGAACAAGAAATAGAAAATTTACTTAACCTAATCTCAAAAAAAAAAGGAAGAAAAGACATTGAAAAAGTCATAAACTAACTCCCAAAGGGGGAAAAAAAACCCAAGCTCAGATGTATTTCCAAATGAATCATATCAAATATTTAAAGAAAATCATATCCAGTATTACATAAATCATTCATAAAAATAGAGGAAGAAGTTATTCTATCAAACTCCTATGAGACAAATATGATCTTGGTTCCTAAACCTGGGAGTGAGAAAGAAAAGACAGAAAATGAATGTTGATATTGATATAATGAATATTGATATAAAATTATTGAATGAGATATAAGAAAAGAATCTATAATAATGCATTTAAAAGATTATACACTGTGACCAGGAGGGATTTACATGAGGAATTCAGGGTTGGTTCAACATGAAGAAAGCTGTAAGCATAATAGACCATATTAATAACACAAAAGATATAATTCAGATGATCATCTGTACAGGTGAAGCTTCCCTCCCCCAAAATAATACACTTATGAAAAACATTAAAAAGCATTGGAATCAATAGACATGTATGTGAATTCAAAAGCAAGCACTTTCTGTCATGGAGAAACATTAGAAGTCTCTCCAGTAAGTTCAAGGATGAGCAAGGATGCCCATTGTTACTCACCACTATTATTTGATATAGTGTTAGAAATTCCATCCATTGTTTCTTTTTTTTTAAATTTTTATTGGCAAGGCAATGGGGTAAAATGACTTGCCCAGGGTCACACAGATATTAAGTGTTAAGTGCCTGAGGCCAAACTTGAACTCAGGTCCTCCTGACTCTGGGACCAGTGCTCTATCCACTGCTCCACCTGGCTGCCCCTAGTCATTGGAATAAAACAAGAAAAAGAAACAGGGAATAAGTACAGATAGAGAAGAAAAAACATTGTCCTCTTTTGAAGATGTTATGAATGTTAACTGAGAGAACCTGAGATTCAATCAAAAACAGTCAGTAAAATAGCAAAATAAACATAATAAAACAAGCAAATAAATAAATTAAATATTACGTTAAATATATATACAATTAAAAACAAACTACATATAATAGAAATTCACAGTTTTATGTGATTCTCTTTTTCTCTTCTTTGTATATCAGATTTTTGTATAAGTTTATATTTGTTAAAGTCATACATAAAAAAACAAAAATTCAAAAATTGAGATGGCCTGGAGATATATTAGGGTGACAGAAACTTAAAATGAATCACCTATATCTGTGGTAAGAGACAGAGATCCTATAATAGATTTCATCTGAGGGAAACTTGAACTTTAGGAGACCACTGTCTCTGGTAAAGGTTGTATTTCCTAGGACTGCAATCCCATTCTAGGAGAGAGTATATATAAGCCAAAAGTGTATCCAACACCAAGAGTAGTATGGGGTGGGAGGTGGGGGACATAGAAGTAGAGATAGGATAACCTGAATGAAAAGTGATCATTGTAAGGGTAAAAGGTGGAATTGGGCCTTATGACTTAGTATACAGAGTGACTGCCATCACATGGCACTTTTTCCATTCAGCATCAATATGGTAAGCTCCCAGGAGCAAGAAAGGAAAGGGGCAGCTCCAGTATACTTAAAAAGAGTAAAATGGTTTAGGTTAAAAAGGAAGCAAGTCAAAGCCTCTGGATGCTGATCAGCAGTGGGATCAGGACACAACTGGGCTCTACACTTTTAAATGTGAGTAAGTTTGGGAGACTCAATCTCTAAAAAAAAACCAAAAAACCAAAACAAAACAAAAAGATAAAAAAGGGATAGTTTTCTTTTTTTTTGTTAGGCAATGGGGTTAAGTGACTTACCCAGAGTCACACAGCTAGTAAGTGTTATGTGTCTGAAATCGGATTTGAACTCAGGTCCTCCTGAATCCAGGGCTGGTGCTCTATCCACTGCGCCACCTAGCTGCCCCCAAAAAGGGATAGTTTCAGAGAAAATTTTGAAGACTTGTATGAACTGATGCAGATTAAAGTGAGCAGAATTAGGACAATTTATATAATAAAGTGACATTGTAAAGACAAACAAGTTCAAAAGACTTAAAAACTTTAATCAATTCAATGACCAACCATGATTCCAGAAGACCAGTGGTGATGACGAGTGTTACTCACTTCTTGATAGGGAGGTAACAATGCAGGCACAACACGCAGAATGAAACATACATTTTTGGATATGGCCAGTATGAGAATTTGGTTTGCTTGATTATGCATACTTGTTAGAAGAGTTTGTTTTTCTTTTACTTTTTCAATGGTGGGGAAGAAGAGAAAATAAATTCTAGTTAATTGAAAAAAAATCCAGAAATTTAAAAAGAAAATAAGTTATTGGACAAAGACAAACATTAAATATAGGTACTCTAGAAGCATTCTGAAGTTTCCTTCCTTTCCCACCCCCCACCCCATTTCCCTTTTTCTCTTTAGGCTGTGTATTACAAAATAATACTATGATAGTACTTTAGTCTGAAGTCCTCTGTCTAATCTGAATGAAGAACCTTATCAGTCTTTAACTATCAATTCTAAAACAAAGTCCTGCACTGAAATATTTTTGCATCCTTCTTATCAAAGGCTTAGCCAATTTGTAAACAGAGAGGACTGGTCAGGCCAGGAAGGTTTCCTCCCTGAAGTAATTACGCACAAAAAGAAAGAAGAAATCTTTGATTAATTCAGTTAGAGGAATTCTCTCTTGGAATTAGGAGGGGTGGGTTTAGGGGGAAAATTAATGACCTCAGTTTTGGACTTAGTGATTTTGAGGTACTAATGGGACATCCAGGCAGAGGTATAAATTGGGGGGTTCAAGAATGAGCAAATGAGGAAACCAAAGCTCAGACAGTTTAAATAATTTGGCCAAGGTCACACAGGGTAGTAAAAAATAGATTTGGGATTTGAATCCAGTTCCCGTGATTTTAAATTCAGTTTTCTTACTTGCTCATCTCTTACAAAATCTCTATAAGAATGGTTTGACACATCCATAGAAGATATCCTTGATGGAAACAATAAGATTATTATTATTTTTTTAAAGTAGATCACATCTTCACCAGATCACCACTAGCTGGAATACAGAAAATATAAAGTCCTGTTGTCCTATTATTTAATGATTTCTTTAAAAAAATATTTAATTCAATAGAGCAAAATGCAGTATTGAATTCTTTCAAGTTTTATTTCACAAATACATCAAAATTAGACAAAGCTCCATACCAGATGTGACTACAGAAGTAACTTTAGCAATCTGTGGGGTACTGGCATCAAGTAAAGTGTAAAATGGGAAAGACATATGCCCACCTAAAATGTTCAGTTTCCTCATCTGTAAAATGATCTGGAAAAGGAAATGGGAAACCATTCCAGTATCTTTGGCAAGAAAATCCCAAATGAGGTCACAGAGAGTCAGACATGACTAAAAAGACAGAACAATAACAAAATGTCTACCAGTATTGTGGAAGATGTTCCAAATAGAATCCAAACAAAACAAGAATTCCCTAATGATGGATGGCAAAGCTCTCCAAATACTTTCATTCTCAGCTGATATTTTACAAATTGCATCAAGCCAAAGCTGCCTCAGTAAAATTCACAGCAATGCAAGTCAGATCAATTTAACCATCCACTGAGGAAAAACAACAAACATGAAAAATGTATTTGGTCCAGACTATGACATGTAGTAGGATGGGCAACCCCCTCAAATTAGATCACATATGGTTTTTGCATAATCAGGCCTAGGTTAATTCAATTCAATTCAAGTCAACATGCATTTATTAAGGGTCTACTATGTGGCAGGCACTATGTACTGGGGATTCAAAGAAAGTCAAAAAATATCTCTCCTCTCAAGCACAGTACAACTCAGTGAGCATTTATGAAGTACCTGCCATGTGCTAGGTTTGGGGGACATAAAAGCAAAAACCAAACAATCTCTCACCTTGAGAAGTTCTCAAAAATCCCCAGATGCTTGGGCCATTTTCAAATTTTGAGATCACAAAAATAAAACAGTACTCCAAAAACTGAGACAAGATTTACCTATTTTATTAAATATATATGCACATATATAAAAATACATATAAACATATATACATATACATACATATATATCATTTCTAAGCATTTTCTGTGCAAATGCACTAATTATTGATGAAAACTTTGACTTTCTTGCAGTGTTATAAGGAGACCAATCAAAGGCCACTGTCATATAGTGTTGATAATTCTTTTTCTTTTCCATTCCAGGTCTCCTGTGAGTTCAAGCCAAATTGACCTCCTCTTCATTGCTCACAGCAGCTCAGCTAAACTGAGGTAGAAGCCTTGGTGAAGCATCTTTGTAGAATTCTTTGGAAGACTGAAAAATTAGACAATGTGGTGAACACCCCTGGAGAAATAATTCTATGGAGAAAATAATAAATGACATGATACTATATGAAGACATTTTTCCCCCCAGGAAGAGCAGAGAGGAAATAACTCCTTTATGGCTCTTTAAGAAACAAACAAACATGACAGCAGGCTAATATTGGAATAGATTGCTATATCAAGTGACAATTCACAGTTAATGACCAAAACCTTCAGGCCAAGGTCTTAATAGACATAAAATGAAGGCATAGTGGCTATATTCCAACCCAGTACACTGGTCTCACAGTTTCTGGCTTCATAAATCACTTATGTGCTCAGGCTATGGAAATATTTCCTTTACTTACCAAATTCTTTATTTTCAAAAAACATATAATTAATTAACACGCTTTTAGTGTAGTAGACTGTGCGAAAATGGACCCAAACTTGATCCCTCAGCAAATGCCTGGTGTTGTTTTTTTTTTTTTAGTGATTCCAAGTGGTGTTTGCTCTTAGGGGTTTACCAAGCAGGGCCTAAGGATTGAGTAGAGGGCTCAGCATCTCTGTGCTCTGTCCCTTCTTTTGTCTTTTTCTCTTTACTACAATTTGACAATCATTCATTAAGTTCAAGTTGTGCATAGGACATTGTGTGTCCAAAGTCTAATAGAGCTGAAGTTAGCATTAGATGAGAATAAGACATGAATAAGATACTTATAATGGAAAGCTGGAGGTGATTAGGGGAAAGCAAAGATCCAGGGAAAGAGATAGAGGAGAAATTGAAGATTGAGAGATCACTCTCGTTTACAGGATGTCGGAGTGGGTGGGAAAAAGGGAATGGGATGAAAAAGTTTAGAGAATTTGAGGAAGAGGTGGGACCCAATCTGGCCATTGAATGAAAAGAAAAATTTCAACAAGTGGAAGAAGTACATGGGGAGACCCCTGTGTGAATTCATGGAGATGGGAAAAGACAGAATAAGATCCAGCTAATGGTCTGATTTGGCTGGAATATTGGGTGTACAAAGGGGAGTTGAGTGAATCACCTCCCTCCCAGTGCTCTTCAGGGCTGGATACATCGCTCTTATTATATGTGCTGCTGTCTTAACCTTATGTGGGACCCTTGTTCTTGTTCTCAAGCACCAGTCAATGTGAAAGCTATTCACATAGCCCTGTTTGTAATTCAGCCCCAACCAAGCTGCTATTTGCTTTTTATCCCCTTTGGAAGTTACTTTTATCCTGTGCACTAATGGGAGCTGGCTAAATTCTGCACCCCCCCCCCCCATTTTAGCTACAAATAAGTAGATTGTACTTGTGTGTCCTTCAAGAAGGAAAGTATTTTTAGACATTTCACAAAAGACTTCTTTTCTTTGTTGCAAACCTCCTGGATTTATTCTGGGAATCAGTCCCCTGCCCGCCTTTGCTTCTTGGCTGGTTTGTATCTAAGCTCTAAAGTAGAGAAAGCTTGTTATCAGTTTCACAATGAGGGAGAAAGTATGCCCTAGACTTTCAGATAGAAGACTTGGCCTGACTTCTGTTCTGAGCTCTGCCCCTAGGTGGTGGGAATTGTTGGGCAAAATCTAATCTCTGTCCAGTCAGCATTGTAAATGTCGATTTTGGTGACCTCAGACAAACGTTTCAAAAATAGCTCTGTGCCTTTGTTAATACAGAAATAAACAAGATTGCCAGCAATAATAATAATGATAATTCCTGACATTTAAACAGTGTTTTGTGTGCCTTAAATACATTAACTCATTTGATCCTGGCACCAACCCTGTGACATGGCTTCTACAGATATTATTTTCCTCCATTTTTCTGCCTCAGGAAACTGAGTCTCAGACTTGCCCAAGGCTATATAATTAGTGAGTGTCAGAGGTGGAATTTGAAACTTTGGTCTCTCCTGGAACAACGTATAGAAGTCTGGGTCTGCAATTAGAAAGACTTGTGTTCAACTCCAGCTTCAGATACTAACTTGCTAAATCACCCTAAGTCACTTAAACCACTGTCTGCCTCAGTTTCCTTATCTGTAAAATGGGGATAATAATAGCAAATGGGTTATTGTGAGGATAAAATGAGACAATATTTGCAAACCTTAAAGCCCTATATAAATGCTAAATATTATTACTTCAAATCCAGAAGAAAGCTGAAAGCAAGGAGCTTATTTGGAGGTATTCAAAATTATTCTTTCTCTCTGGCTTGGCTTTGGGCAGGCTAACTCCTTTTAACAGGCGGCTGGTAGTTACTTGGTACTCTTCAGATGGCCCAGAGGAAGCTTATTCTGGAGAGTTTATCCCCAGCTGCCATGTTGAGGCTGCCAAGCCCTCACAAACCCTCACTATGAACCAGTCCTCCCCAAGAGGCTTTTCCCCAAAGGTCCAGAGGAAAACTGATTTGAAATGGAATTTGAGTGTGAAATTATTCCCTTCCAGTTATTGAATGAAACACCATGTGTTGGTCTGCCTAGATTGTCATTTAGTGAGCACTGCCAAAAGGATTAAGGACACCAGAAGGACCTATGGCAGCCAAACAGACTTTCACCCATATTTCACAGGGAGCATTCACATTTTGACCTAGTCTTAGATGACAGCTCGGGAAGAATAAGAATACAGAGATATTCCATCTTGACTGAGTCCTGGGAGAAACGCGAGTCTAGGCTGGGGGATCTGAATTGTGTGCCTTCCCCACTGAAGCTCCTTTCCATTCCTCCTACCCTCTGCTCTTGGTGAGTTGCTGTTGTAGGTGATTGAGGTCTGGACAGGGCTGCTAAGCCATGGACACACAAAGACTCTGACATTTTGCTATCCCACTCCTCTGTTCCTGATAGGAGAACAGCCCTCCATTGTCTGAACACTCAATTCCAGATTAACCCCTCCTCCTAAGAGGAAGAAGAAGAAAGAGAGGGAGGGAGACAGACAAGCAGCTTATCCCTCCCCAGCTGCCAGCAAAAAAGAACAGCTGGTATTTATGTCTTTTGCTTCCTAACTATATCCCTTTGTACTCCTAAATATTTTTTTGTTTGTTGGATTAAAGGGAAAAATGGTAGCCACCAAAATCCACTAAGGCTGATATGTTTATTTTTTAGTGTGGGGCAATTGAAAAGAGCTTGCCTTTAAAAAGATGGGAAATACTGGCAGGAATGATCATTTCCTAGATTAGTTAAAGTGAGTAATGGAGGAAAATCCTCACATGAAAATGACAACTGAGGGTGTGATGCTATACCTGCTAGAAAGCACTGAAGCATTTTGGTTTCAGGTTATGGTAGCTGCTAACTCATTACCTGAGAGCTCTTCCAGAAACAAACATAGATTCTAAGAGTAAGGCTATAGACGTCATTATTATTGAAACCATTAATCACTTTTACATGAGTATGCCTTTTGGCTGTGTCATCATTTTATAGATAGGATCCTATTGCTATGTAACCCTTGGCCCAAGGGGCCAAGTGTGTAAGACTATCTCCTTATTGGTGGATATTGATTACTTCAATGTCCAACACCTGTATGAGGGACAGGCAAAGTTGGTGTGAGTGGCAGAGAGGAGAGATCCAGGCTCTTCTGGCTTCTAACTTCAAGAGAGAAAATGCATGATTCCAACCTCCCTTCAGGTCCATGATGGGAGAAAAACTCTAGGAAGAAGCTAACATCTAGAACTTCAATCCTGTCCCTGTTTCCATCTTGCTATACTAGAGACAAGGGAATTTTCTCTTCAGTAAGATCTGGGACTTTTTCTTTGTTGAACTGAGTTATCTCACTCTCAATGGGGAGAGCTCAATTTCTCTGTGTATTGTCTGGTATATTATGTTGTCCTAGGTATAATTCCTCTGGTTTCTGTTTTGCTGTTGACTTGGATGAATGGGTTTCTTTGCTATTTGCTGTATGTGTTCAGTGTGCAACTGGCATTTGGGGGAAAGAGAGTTAAGCCTTGGATATAGAGTTTGTGACCTCCTTTTTCCACTTAGAAATAGTGATAAGGAGTTTAGCTTGAAAAATTGCTTCTTTTAGACTAATAATACTTCAGGGAGCAGATTGATATAATTCTAGCCTGAAGAGAATGGAGTGGCCACCTTGAGTCCCCAAACCCTCCCTGCTACCCCTCCTGGCAGGCATCAAATTCTCTCTTGGTATAGAGTGGGAGGAGGAGATGCTAAAGAGGTCTATTCTTGTCTTCCGGTAAGCCACATCCAAACAGAGACCCATATAACCTATATGGGCCAAACAAAACAATAACACCTATGCACCTCCTCCTAAATCTACATGCCAATGTGTCATATGTGGGAGTTCAGTGTTATAATGCTCATGTTATTATAGGGTACATGTTGTTGTTTTGTTGTTGTTCATCCTTTGTTCTCAGAGAGGTCCAATGACATCAGGAAGGTGATGTCTTGACTTGCAAGTGAATTGGATTTAAGTGAGGCAGGGCTGTGCAGAGTCATAAGCCTTACTCTCTCCTCCAGAGGCATAGGAGTCCAGTGGCAAGACATAGGTCAAGATGAATGGCGATGGTCCGAGATATAGTGGAAGACCTTGACCTTTTTAAGCTAAGGTCTTTCCCAGGTCTCAGTTTGTCTGAGGCAATGCCCATTCAGTAAGTTAAAGGCTAGGTAGGAATTGAGGCAAAAGATGGCTTAGTTTACCTTCATAAAAGAATCAATCTGGGAGGGAAAGACCCTCAGAGTTTCTGGCCAGAACACAAACAATTGCTATTTACACTCACTCTGAGACATTAAAACCCAAACAATGAGCAAGTGAGGATTGGGCTGGGACCAATCAGTGGGCAATCAGTGAAAGCCAGAGTGATTTGGGTTTAAAGGAATAGTCAAGTAGCTCTATTTGAATCATAATGGGTTTTATAAAAGACTGGTTTTACAGAGCTATATTTCAAGAAACCATAAATGAAAACTACTTTAAAAGAGTTAATTGTCCTATTTTTTTGAAAAAAAAAATTAGGTCACATGTGGGAAACTCATGAAGTGCATTGTTATACATATTTGGTTTGTCAAATGCTTTGAGACCTTCAAGTCATAGAAAAGTCTGTGATGATGGTGATAATATGGATTTGGCTTAAGGAGGTAATAACATACACACTCAATTGGGTATGGAAATCTATCTTACCCTACAGAAAAATAGGAGGGAAGGGGATAAGAGAGGGGGGGATTATAGAAGGGAGGGCAGATTGGGGGAGGGGGTAATCAGAAGCAAATACTTCTGAGGAGGGACAGGGTCAAAAGACAGCATAGAATAAATGGGGTGGGGGTGGGATAGGATGAAGGGAAATAGTTTTCTACAGCATGACTACCATGGAAGTGTTTTGCATGACTTCGAATGCATAACTTGTATGAGTTGCTTGTTTTCGCAATGAGGGTGGGTGGGGAGGGAGGAAGGGAGAGAATTGGGAACCCAAAGTTTTAAAAACAAATGTTAAGAATTATTTTTACACGCAACTGGAAATAAAATATACAGGCAATGGGGTATAGAACTCTATCCTGCCCTACAGGAAAATAGAAGGGGAAGGGGATAAGAGAAAAGGGTGGTGATAGAAGGGAGGGCAGATTAGGGGAAGGGGTATTCAGAATGCATGCTGCCTTAGGTGGGGTGAGGGACCAGATAGGGAGAAAATTTGGAACTTAAAATCTTGTGGAAGTGAATGTTGAAAACTAAAAATAAATATTTAAATTAAAAAACTTTAAAAAATTGATGGTGATAATAAATTCCATGTATAAATAGGATCCCACCTATAAAATGCCCATGTAGGTAAAAGAGATAGTCATATATAATGTCAATTAAAATGGACCTAATAATAATCGTGTGTATAGCCTTCTAGGTTTCATGTGAAACTGTACATTCATTGCTGCTAGAACTCTTAGGCAGGGGCCAGCCATGCTGGCCATGTGTGGCCATTCTGGCCAGGCAGAATGTCTCAGTGCCCTTGAGCAGATTTCCCTTGTAACAATCCTGTTAGGTAGGTACACATGAAATTAAAAGATGCTTGCTTCTTGGAAGGAAAGCTATGGAAAATCTGGACAGCATATTAAAAAACAGAGTTATCACCTTGCCAACAAGGATCTGTATAGCCAAAGCTATGGTTATTCCAGTAACAATGTGTGGCTGTTAGAGTTGGGACTATAAGGAAACCTGAGTGCCACAGAATCAATGCTTTCAAATTGTGGTGTTGGAGAAGACTTTTGAGAGTCCCTTGGACAGTTAGGAGATCAAATCAGTCAATACTTAAAGAAATTAATTCAGGCTATTCACTGGAAGGTCAAATACTAAAGCGAAGCTTAAATACTTTGACCACATAATGAGAAGACAGGACCCATTGGAAAAGACCCTGATGTTAGGAAAGATTGAAGGTGAAAGGACAAGGGGAAAATTGAGGATGAGATGGATAAATCGTATCATGAAAACAATAAACATGAACTCAGACAGACATCAAGAGGTAGTGGAGGATAGAAGGAGCTGGCGTGCTATGGTCCGTGGGGTCAGGAAGAGTCAAACATACTAAATGACTAAACAACAAGATGGTAGCACATTACAATATCCACTTGGCAGATGAGAAAACTGAAACTTAAAAAAGTTGATGCCTTTCCCAGCTAGTGATCAGGTAGTCTATAAACATTTATTAAGTACCTACTATGTTCCAGGCATGGTGCTAAGCTCTGAGAATACAAAAAGAGGCAAAAAGTCCCTGCTCTTAAGGAACTCACAGTCTAATAGAGGAGACAGCATGTAAAAAAAAACTGTGTCCAAACAAACTATATACAAAATAAATTAGAGAAAATTAACAGAGGAAAGGCACTAGAACTAATTAGATCAGGATAATATGAGGGCTCCAAAAAGACAATATCATTCTCATCATGCTGGAACCACAGGGACTTTATAGATTTAGTCAAATGAAGCATTCTAACATTTATACTTTAGTAAGAATCACCTGTCTATGAGTTTGGTAAATAAAGAGATTTTTAAAATGCTGGTATACTAGTAAAATAACAACCCATGGTCCTACAGCTTTTTACACAGCTTATAAAGCACTTTTTTCAAAACAATCCTGTCAGGTAAGTAGGTAGTATAAGTGTATTTGAGGTCCATCTTTGAGGTTTATCTTCTGAAACACAAGAGACCTTAGCCTCTCCCCCTTCTAAGGGAGGGCAAAGAAGAGCCTCAAGAGAGGTGAGGACGTGAGAAAAACAAGATGGGAGATAAGCATGAACAGCTGAGGGGGGCCAAGCTGCCCCATGCCACAGATGCTGCTGCACTCTGTGTTTAGGCTACTGACTTTGGGAGTGAACTCAGACACATAGTGGGTGTGCATCAGATGTGACAATGGGTGCTGGGGCCCTGGCAAAAGTCCCATCAGAAATTAAGCAGAGGAATAAGAGACTGAGACCATGGCCTAGGCCAGAGAATGGGAACAAAGCTGTATCAATGAGGCAAGCACTGTACTTGAGGGACCAAAGGAGCATCTCTGCAGGTTCTGGGTTTGCTGAACTTTCCAGAGACTCATAGATCCAAGAGGTTTATTCCATTTGCCTGCTCCCCATCTCATTCTAGGAGAGCATGTATTCATTCTAAAGCCTATCTCTGTTTCTTTAAAGTATATTTATATTTTGTTCACCTTGTCCCTAAAAACAGGTGAGATAAAACTATAGTTAACCTTGTATTACTGGTCTGTATATGTTTCATTAGTTCAAAAGCAGCTAAGGGGGAGCAGAGGGGAGAGAGCCGGAGAGATAGAGAGAGATTTTCAATTTCTAATCGCCAAGGCCTTAGAGCTAGATAGGAAAATAATGTTATCGAATACCTACACACACATACATCAATGTATATATGTATGTGTATGTATATACACATACATATATACATGTCATTGTTTGGTCATTTCAGTCATGTTCAACTCTTTATGACTCCATTTGGGGTTTTCTTGGTGAAGATATTAGAGTGGTTTTGTCATTGCCTTCTTTAGCTCCTTTTGGAGATGAGGAAACTGAAGCAAATAGAATTAAGTAACATGCCTAGGATCACACAGCTAATAAGTATCTGAGGCTGACTTTGGACTTAGGAAGATGAGTCTTCCTGACTTCAGCCAGGCACTCTATCCAGCGTGTCAATTTGCTGCCTACATATGTACATATACACATACACACATATATGTGTAATATATATATGTACATATATATTACACACAGACATTATATATATATATAGATGCACATACATATATGTAAAATAAATTACTTCGAAAACAATCCTATGAGGTATAGTAGGTAGTATAAGTGTATCCAGTATCCAGTGTTTCTCTTCTGAGATCCAAGAGATCTTAGCTTCTCCCCTTCCTAAGGAAGGGGAAAAAAGAAGAGTCTTTTGCCTGTCTTTCTATCCCCAGAGTATGTACACACACACACACACACACACACACACACACACACACACAGACACACAAAATTAGTGTTATTAAGTGCTATGTGCCAGGCATATACACATATGCATGTAGTTATATGTATGTGTGCATATGTATACATATATACACATATATACACACATATATATTTACATATATATTTATATATTCCTAAATGAAGAGAAGAAAGGAGTCCAGACCCAGACCCAGAGCTTGGTGGAAGCTGTGTCTCTATTGGTGGTGGTGTCTCAGGCGATTTCTGCCTTTTGCATTGGCTTATCTCTAGCGGTAGGTTTATTGTGAAGTCCACCTCTCCACAGGGTGGTTTCTAGAGTAGTAATTAAAGAGAGAATCATGGCCATAAAGAAGGAGCTAGGAGTAAAGGGAATTGTCTACATGAGGTTGGGAGTCAACCATGTGAGAGTAATTAGGTCTCAGCCAAAAACCCTCTATCCCTGCCCTGCTAAAAGCACAAATCTTAACCACTACTAAATGAGAATTATCATCTTACAGATGAGGATATTGAGATTCATAGATGTTAAGTGATGGATTTATGATCATTCAGTAAGTGTTACCAGTAAGTGACAGTGGTGGGATTCAAACCCAGCATTCATTCCCCTATAGCAATGTGGAGTAGCTCTTAGGATTCAATATGCTTATTGAACAGTGAGTTCCGCAGAATATCACATTAGATGTTTTGGAAAATGCATATCTTCTTTGAGGTCACCAGAATCCTGGCACCTGACATGGTACCTCAGACAACTGGACTTCCAACTAATCAAGGATGAGCTTAGACATTGGGAGCTCATCATCCTTCCCCCCCCCTTTCTTATATCAATCATTAGACCTGTGTAAGATTTCCTCTCACAACTTAATATCTAAGACTTTGATGCCTAGAAAGAGTTGATTTGTGTGCTAAAAAAGAGAGATAAAGAGAGAGAGAAATGAAGTACTTATTGAGTCTCATTACTGAAGTAAAATGATTTTTTTATTTAAAATGTTTATCTGTTTAAACAGTAGTCTCCAATTTTTTGATCATACATCCTTTTCAGTAAAAAATGTTTGAACAAGTACCACCAATACAATATATTTACATATTTATTAAGTATATGCATGTATTGCTTCACTATTGATTAGGAACATCAAAAAGCTTACACAAAAATAGTAATTTAAAAAGATGAGATTAAGATGAAATCATATTTGATCCTAGAATCAATAGGGAGTCATCAGGGATTATTGAGAGGGGGGAGAGGTGACATACAAGGTCAGACTTCCGTGTTAGGAAAATCACTTTGGACAACCTTGTGGAGAATGGATTGGAAGGGGGGACGGGGACTTGAGACCAATTAAGAGATTATTGCAAAAGGTCAGGTGGGAGGTGATACAGGTCTGAACTAAGGGGTAGTTGTGTAAGTAGAACAAAATGGACAGATGTAAGAAATGTGGAGGCAGAACCAACGAGATTTGGTAACCAATGAGTGGGTGTAGTGTGATGCAAAGAGAGGAGTCAAAGGTTATGAAAACCTGGATAACGAAAATTATGGTGGATCCCTGTATGATGGGAAGATGGGTAGGTCTGGAAGTAAAGATAATGTAATGATTTCTGGAATCTAGATGACAATCCATCCTTGCTTGCTCACCTTGTGTGATTCACTCTGATCCCACCCAAAATAAAAGGGGTAGGGATCTTACTCACAGGTCACTGCCCCAGTACAGAACCCAGAACCTATCCTCCTGTCAAAGCCACAGGGTGACCTGTGCAGCACAGAGGGTGGGAGCAGAACTTTCTCACAGTCACCTACCCAACTGCTGTGAGTACTGATTAGTTTAAGTTATAAATGTCCCAGGGTCCACCACCTGAAAGGGAAAGGTTGGGAACATGCACAGCAGAAGAAGTGGGATAAAGGTGAGCATGGATGCATTAGAGATAAGTCCCATAAGTAGCTTTCACAGAAAGGGTAGGATGCAAACTGTCTTTACATTTACTGATTGGTTGATCACACATCCCTTGGCATCAGGCCATTGTCCCTACTATGGAGACCACTGGCTGAGAGCACTGTCATTCAGCACAATGCTGTCTGAATTTTAGACAAATTCCAAGAAAATTTGCATTGATGATTGGATCAGACTCCTAGGAAAAAAAACTAAATAAAACCTATGGCATTTGTATCTAAGTAAAACCTTTGCAGAATTTAAATACCATAGGAAATGATTCTGCAGGTGTCCCTCCTGTGACCTGCATGTGGTTACAACTGCATCTCAATTGCAATCGCCATCTGCTTTTAGAGAACATCTGAGTTTCAAAGTAAGCACAGGTAATACCAGGAGCTGCATACATAAAATAATTCACATTTACATAGGGCTTTAGATTTACAATGTGCTTTCCCCACAATAACCCTATGAGCTAAGTAGTATTATTATCCCCATTTAAAGTGATAGGAAGACTGAGGCTCAGAGGGGTAAAATGAACTGGCCAAAGTCACACAGGGAGCTGTTTTTCAACTCAAGATTCAAAGATAATCCTAATCCTGTGCCCAATGCCCATGATGGCTGTTATGGCCCTAGAAAAGTATAAACATAAAAATTATAAATCTTCTATATGTTCAACTAGGTACCATCAAGTAGACTATGATTCTGGTGAGCTTGTACAGATGCCCCTTCTATGGAGTAGTGGATAGAAGGCTGGATCTGGAATCAGGAAGACCTGAGTTCAAATGTGACCTCAGATGCTTACTAGCTATGTGACCTTGGGCAAGTCACTTAATTTCTGTCTGCCTCAATTTCCTCAACTGTAAAATGGGAATAATAATACCTTTCTGGGTGGCTGTGAGGAGCAAACAAGATAACATTTTAAAGTGCTTAGCACAGTACCTAGCACATAATAGGCATTTAATAATTGCACTTTCCCTTCCTTCCCTTTTCCTTTTCCCTTCTGTCCTATTCTTAACCCAGACTTGGTGTTATCTTCAGCTTTCTGATGGAGGAGCTTTCCATGCATAAATGAAGTGAAACTCTTAGAGAAGCACTGAGAATTTCAAAGGACACTCTTTCACACTTTATGCATCTTCTTCAGCCTCAGTTCATGTCTCTGCTTCAAGATCCATGTTTCAAATTGGGGACTGATTGAGGAGGGGAAAGAATGAAAAAAAAAAAACCAAATCGTTTGCACTGTTAGTTTAGTTCAGGAAATGGCTTTGTTGGTGCAATTCTAGCTTTGACAAAGGAATGTCAATTCATTCTTTAGGAGTTGTTAATACTTTATGTCAAATAATTACTTTGATCCTGCCTATTCCTGTGGCACAAAGAAGGGGATTAGAAGAGCAAACTGGCTTTCAGTGAGGACTTAGGACCTTGTAGGTCAACTCATTCAACAGGAACTGGAATTTCCAGGTAATGGATCCTCTGGGAAGCAAACCTCTCTTAGAGAGTGAGTTGTTTAATGCTATGAATAAGAACAGACAACTTACTTACTAAATGTTACCCTTGTGCCCTGAAAGAGTTTATTCACCTCTTTGGGGAAATACTTCTGCCTCTTCATCTGGCCACCCCTCTCCAGACTTTCTGTCTCCCAAGCTGTATCACATGTCTCAAATGCACAACTCACCTTCTCTACTGCTTCACCCCCTACTCATTAAATCTCATCAGCCTGTTTCTCCTATTACACAAACTTGCTTCTGAAATACCACGGCTTCCAGAAAGCCTTCCTAGATCAGGGAAATGAGAGTCTATTCATATTTCTGACCCTCCCTGGGCCAAAGTCGGAACTCCAATCACCACTCCACTCATCTCCACTTCCATCCCATCTCCCACCCCAGTTATATGCTGGTACACTACATTGCACTTGGCTTCTGGCATGTATTTATTGCCAAGATGTTACTCTCCAGTTTTTCGTAACTATTCCCGTTGTTGTTTAGTCCTTTTAGTCATGTCCAACTCTTCATGACCCCATTTGAGGCTGTCTTGGCAAAGATGCTGGAGTGATTTGCCAATCCCTTTCCCAGCTCATTTTACAGATGAAGAAACTGAGGCAAACAGGGTTAAGTGACTTGCCCAGAGTCACACAGCTAGTAAGTGTCTGAGGCTGGATTTGAACTCGGGAAGATAAGTCTTGCTGACTTCAGGCCTGGTACTCTGTCCACTGCACCAACTATCCCTAGGGAAGAGCAAATTGGAGCAATGATCAGCTGCTCTGCTATAGGGGCTGGATAGTGATTCAGGGAGGCATCAGCCTGGGGGAAATCAAGTGACGCTGATAAAAGAAAAAAAAAGACATGATCCTGGCACATATATTCAATCCATAAAGATCCTCTCTATCCCTCCTGCATCTCTAAAGTAAAGTGGCTAATCCTGCCCTTTTCTTCTTCTATGTATTCTCCTCAGGCCTCCTTTTTTTGTGTGACTTCTTTCCCCATATATATCTGCCCTTGATCTTCATCTTAACCTTAATTTCATCTAAACAAAAATATTTGAGGGATTAGAGTGGGGCATGTAAAGTATAATTTATTCTGGACCTTGGAACCTCTTGATGTCTTGTGTTTTCAACCATTTCAATGCTATTTTTTTGACTCTAGGTATGGATGGATGGATGGATGGATGGATGGATGGATGGTTGAGTGAATGAAAAAGAACTTACTATGTACAAAGCACTGTCCTAAGGATTGGAGATACAAATAGATAAACAAGACAGTCCCTGCTTTCTGAGAACTCACATTCTAATAGGGGGATACAAAGCATATGGGAAGTTTCAACTGTGTTGGATGGAAAAATTCAGATCTTAGGATGCAGCGGGAAAGCAGATGATGATGCATTTTCTTTAAGTCCATTTCCATTAATAAAAACATATCTATTTTTGATGTTGGACCACTTAGCATTGTCAAAAACTTTGGTGGCAAGAACTTTCTTTTCAGTAGCTGTTGGGTAGGTGAGGTATCTGCAGAAGTTTCCAGCTCACATCTCTTCAAGGGTTGCACCTCTGGGTTATGGCTTCCAGAACCCAGTTGGAAACAAGTCCAGGAGGGGTTGTGGTTGGGGCTTTCCAAGATCAGTGGAAGCGGGAATCTTCTTTTAAAGGGTTATACCCTTCCATGATGGCTACAAAAGACAGGGATCTTTTCTACATTTCACTCATTCTCTCATCCATCCATCCATCCATCCATCTATCCATCTCTCTCTCTCTCTCTCTCTCTTTCTCTCTCTCTCTCTCTCTTTCTCCCCCCTCCTCTAATCTATCTATCTATCTATCTATCATCTATCTATCTTTCTTTCTATCTTTCTATCTATCCATCCATCCATCCATCTATCTATCTATGGGCATGGTCCCTCTTTAGGGCTGTGTACAAATAGGCAGTGAGGAAAGACTTTTTTGATGATGACAAGGTAGGTGACTGATTCTTCAGAAGGCAAATTTTTGCCTTGTGTCATTTGTGTTTGGTACTGAGCACTCTAACTCAGCACTCCGACTCTGTCTAAAAGTAGTGGTAGGGTATGTATTGTTCCAGGCTTCCATCAATAACTATAACATTCACAGATTTGGCACAGAAGTGTTTGCTAAAGTGAAACTCTGGGAGTAGCAATATATATTCAGGTATTCTTCATTCACAGCATTCTTTATGTGCGGAGACCAATAGAATTAGCAGATCTCAGAACTGAAAGGGCCCTGGGAGGCATCTAGTCCACTTCATGGACCTTGATGGATTAGTCCATCTTTTGGGACCCTCCAGGAGAAACCTCTCTTTTACAGACTGCCTCTGCTTGAAATGATATCCTAGTTTTTAATCCCAAATTTCCAAATGAATCAAAGCTGAAGTTTTTATGCCTTATTTATTTTAAAACTGAAGTTAACTCCTTCCCACACAACCCAGATGTTCTTTCACTTTCCTATTTTGATTTCCTCTTGACAAGAGTGATGAATTATGGAGATCGACACTGTGGAAAGTGTCGATTCTAATAAACTAATTCTTGATGAAAGCTTCTTGGTCTCCAGCTTTCCTGAGCCCTTCATCCTGAATCTTTGTGCCACCTCTGGACCCTGGTGGACTTTAGTTTGAGCTTGGTAATGGATAAGCCTGCTAATTCTGGCACCATTCTGTCAACCTACATATGCCTGCATATCACAGGGATGGATGAACAGCCAAAGAGAAAATGAGATGAAAATAAATGATATTTGAAGACCTCGAAACAGATTAAGTTGGATGTGCAATTAGTCTGGTTTGAAGAACACATTGACTTTTTTTGTCATATGATAGTTGGGGATTAAAAAAAAATTATGGCAGAAGATTAACTTTCCACTTCCTTTAATTTCTTGGTTTAAATTACTCCCAATAGTGAAATATTAACTTGGCTCATTCTCTCTCTCTCTCTCTCTCTCTCTCTCTCTCTCTCTCTCTCTCTCTCTCTCTCTCTCTCTCT
>NW_020954585.1:25776948-26162699 GCF_900497805.2 Vombatus ursinus
TCTCTCTCTCTCTCTCTCTCTCTCTCTCTCTCTCTCTCTCTCTCTCTTTCTCTCTCTCCCTGACAGACCAGACTGTTGTTGGAAGACTTGTTTGGCCCTCAGATGTTGCCTCTAAAGAAAAAGGAAGAGGCATATATTAAAACACTGTTTAAAAAAATTAAATAAGTAAAGAGGAACCTTGGTCCTTGAACTACCTCTAAGAGATACCATATTACATTCTTCAGGGTTTCCTAGGAAACCAGTAAGGTGTAAAACAGATTCTTTGTCTCCCGCTTTTTGCAAAATTGTTTGAACCATCATATCTCATAAAAGGTTGCTTCACAGGCAATTTGAAAAGCATTTAAAAAAAAAAGAGCTTAATCTGCAGTTTGCTGCACCAATGAACGGGATACACCTTTATCGGGAACCTGAACGCTTCAGATTATATTTGCTGAAAACTGATAAGATTATGCCATTATTTTTAAAGCATCTGTGAAATCAAATCTTGTTGGAGAACTCCCCTCAATGTGATGAAGCTCCCCTCCCCACCCCCCCTACCTCAGCTCACCCGTCACATTAAAAAATAAAATCTACCCTGAAATAGTTTCTGGAGATTCTTGTCAGAACTTACACAATGAGAATATTAGCTAGGAGAGAAACACACATTTATCGCTCTGAAAATTGCTAGGACCTAGACAAATTTCTGATTTACATAGTTTGTGTTTATTCTTTATTGCTTCTCACACTAAGGTGCGTGTGTGTGTGTGTGTGTGTGTGTGTGTTGCCTCTGTGTGCCACTAACTAGGTCAGAATTGCCTGTTTCCTATTCTTTTATCTGGAGTCACCCATGGCACTTTTTCTACTGCTGTTGCTGGGTGGAGTCAAGCTGAAATACTTGTTACATTGGTTTTGCAAATTCTAAGTAAGGGCTTTCTTTTTTTAGAGGAGGGGAAGGGGATGTATTAATGGAAGGTTTTTTTTAAAATTATGAACTTCACAAACACAAACATTTCCATATAAAAAGAGGAGAAGAAAACGAAATGGTTTATGAAACTGTCAGTCTTTATTATAAGTAGCTTGCTTTTTTTGAAGAATATTTTGAATTTAAGATGATACTAACAGTGACCTGCTTTTCTTTGTCCCCTTCTGAACTTTCTCTTCTGTGTATTCCTTCATACTCATAATTCTCCACCATCCATCAAAGGGTAGGCACAATTTAATCATTCCAAAGAACTCTCCACAGTTCCACCAATAGCACATTAATGTGCTTGTATTCCCACAGACCCTCTTAGTCATGTCTGACTTTGTGACCCCATTTGGGGTTTTCTTGGCAGAAATACTGGAGTGATTTTGCCATTCTCTTCTCCAGTTCATTTTACAGACAAGGAACTGAGACAAATAGCATTAAATGACTTGCCCATGGTCACACAGTTAGTAAGTGTCTGAGATGGGATTTGAACTCATGAAGATGAGTCTTCCTGACTTCAATCCCAGTGCTCTATCCACTGCACCACCTAACTGTCCTACACCCACTCTAACAATTCATTTTCATTTTTGTCATCATTGCCCATCAGAGTTGAAGAAAGTGTTTTAACATTTGAAATGTTACCTATTTACTTTGGGTCCAGTTATAGCCTCTTTGAAAATAAATGTAACATTTTTCCTGTATTAAGTCCTGGTGACTTTGGAATTGGAGGAACTGGATTCCTTACTTACTACCTCTTTGACTTTGGGTAAGTCAGGTAATCTTCCCAGGCCTCCCTTAGTTTCCTCATCTGTAAAAATCTGGAATTTGGACTGACTGACCTCAGGAGGCTCTTCTAGAGACAAATCTATGCTCCTATGATCTAAGATCCTATTTTCCTAATACAGGATTATCAGCTTTGTTTAAAGAAGCCAGCTAATGTGATAATCCAGATCCTATCTTTGGTGTCATTAATAACCCTTGTTATGCTGAATTTGTGGCACTCAGGACTCGGATTTTATTCTGATGGATCCAACAATGGCAGCATTGGTGTATATTATATGTAATTTTCTATTTTATGTGTATATTTTATGTGTCACACTAGCTGTGTGACCCTGGGCAAGTCACTTAATCCCTTTTGCCTCAGTTTCTTCATCTGTAAAATGAGCTGGAGAAGGAAATGGCAAACCACTCCAGTATCTTTGCCAAGAAAGTCCCAAAATGGGGTCATGAAGAGTTGGACATGACTGAAAATGACTAAAACAACAACAACAAAATGTGAGGAAGATAATAATAATAACAATAACAACAATAAAAGCTAACATTTATAAAAATGTCTGAAAAAGGGCAATGATACAGTGCAGGAAGAGCCAACTTCAAAACCTGGGTTGAAGCCCCACATCCAATGCCTACTGGCTGTGTGATCCTGCAAAAGTTACATCCTCTCAGGAATCTAGGGAACTCTCTAGATCTCGCTGACGTGCATGTGAAGGAGTTTACTCACTCAATAATTCCCTCTTTCAAAGAAATCAGAGATCTAGCCCTTATCACTATATGTACATGCACATATACACAAACATATTTTATCATGTTTTATGTATGTATAACATGCCATTATAGGAGTCAGAACACCTGGATATGTCTAACCCGAATTCTGCCACTGCCTACCTTTGTGACCTTGGGAAGGAAGGTCCTCTCTCAATCCTAGCAACGTCTTCTGTAAAACAAGGAAATCTGACCAGACAGATGACTTCCAAAGTTCCTTCCTCCACAACATCCTATGATTCTATATCTAGGGACATATATAGGATAAAAACATTTCCTTCACACCAGTAAGGACTTTAGTCAGCCAACACATGCCGACATCTAATGGAGAGATTTATAATACAATGAAATGCATTCTTCTCAGAGGAACACAAACAGGAGAGGCCTCTGCCTTCTGAACATCATGGGCAGGCCAGTTGTATAAAGTATTCGGGACTTCCAAAGACCTTTAAAAAAAAAAACAAACCCTGGATCTAAGTAAATTAACAATGGTTAACCCCTAGAGGATTTTTGTTTATTCTTCTTCAGAGGAGCTTACATGGAATATTAAGCCCATGTCACAGTGGCCTGGACAAGCCTTAGCTTTGTCCCTGCACTCAGGTAAGTTTTTGGCAATCATAAGGTCATGACGGAGTTACATTCTCCCCTCAGTCCATGCTTCCCTGAAGGCATGACAGTTCATTTGGATCCCCAATTAGAACTCAACCCTTGATTGAATGACAAGAAAAACGAAGTTTTCCATTTCCTGTATTAAAGTTGACTAATTAAAATGAGATGCAGATGCTCTGCCACCTAGCAATTTTCACCTCACTTACTTTGGCTCCAATTATAGCCTTCCCTACTGACTTACACTGTTTAAATTACAAAGTCAGAAGGAAATATGACAATTTACCTGTTTCTATTCATATGTATAAGTCTAACACATTACCTTTTTCTTGAGCAATGAATGTGATTATAGTCCTAGCCTGGAAACAAAGAGATAATTCTTTAGCCATTAAATAAAAATAAAAACCAATAAGGCCTCTAGCAGCTAACACATGCCAACATTCAACAGATAGCTTTATAACACAACAAAATGCATTCTTCTCACAGGGATGTGGGAGGGAGCTGTGACTTCTGGATACCATTTCTATTTGGTATGTGGGGCACTGCAGCCACACCCTGATTTCTGGAGGAAGCTTTGATACTATGTTAAAGTCATTTTCTAATTATGAACCTGGATTCTAGTAAATTCAGGAGGGGAAGCATGAACCATGAACCTATGATTTAACAATCCAAGAGCAGAGAGGTGGTTGGAATAAGCCTCTGACCTGAGAACAGGTATTCATTGATCATTGGTTATTAAGTATGTTTGCCAGTGAATTGTAGGCCCAGGAGAAACAAGGACAGAAAGGGGAAAAAAATGGTGGGCACAGCACTGAGATGCCAGGCTTAGGGCATGTGGTTTCAGGGTCTGATGGCCTCCAGAGATTTGGGGCCCAGACAAGAGTCCAGAACCGTAAATGGAAAAGGAAACTTCATCACTAGGAACAGAACCAGCTTTCATAATCTGGCTAGGGGATTCACTTTGGGCAAACCAACTGGTTCAGAAAGAACAACGTCAGTATTTGATCCCAGGTCTCCTTATTACACATTGAATACTTGCAGATAGAAGAAAAGAGTAAGCTCAGAACCACTGTGGCATAGTATGTTATGAGAAACACAGGATTTGGGACAAATATGAATTAAGAGGGTCATAACTTCCAAGAATAAGGAGGTGATAGTCCCTCTCTAGTCTGCCCTTGTCAGATCTTTTCTTAAGTATTGTATTCAGATCTAGGCAATACAGTTTAAGGAGGACATTGATAAGCTGGAGAGCATCCAGCAGATGATGGCCAAGATGGAGGAGGGCCTTGAATTCACATCTTAATAGGATTGATTGAAGGAACTAAAGATGTTTAGCCTAGATAGGAGAAGACTCAGGGCAAGGGGATATGATGTCTCTCTTAAAGTATTTTGAGGGGCTTTCCTGTGAAAATGGGGGAATAAGATTTGTTCCATTTGACCCCAGAGGACAGAAGCAGGAGTTCAGTCATTGCAATGGTGCCTGATTCTTCATGACCCCATTTGTGTGATCACATTTGCTCTGTTGGCTGCCACGTCATGCTGCTAATTCATTTTGAGCTTGTAGTCCACCAAAGTCTAAGTCTTTTTCAGACTTCTGAAACTGTTCTTTTTTTTTTAATCCCAGTGTAAGACAACATTTATCCTTCTTGAATTTTATCATATTAGTTCAATACTTTAGCTCGTTGGATACTGTTATCCTGTTGGATGCAGATTGTTGCCCAGCATCCCAGCTAACCCTCCCAGTTTCATGCCATCTACAAATTTAATGAAAATGCTGTCTATGCCTTCCTCCAAGTCCCTGACTTAAAAATGCTAACTAGCACAGGGTCAAGCACAGATCCCAGGGTTACTATACTGGACACCTTTTGCCAAGCTGATGTTAAGCTATTAATTCATCTTTATGTCTGGCCTTCTGGATCTTTCTAACTTTATTAGTCTAGCTCATATGTCTCTATCCTCTCCATAAGAATAATATAAAACATGCTATTAAGAGCTTTAGTAAAAATACAGGTAAACTACATCGATAGCATTCTCCTCATCTATCAGTTTAGTAAACCTATTTTAAAAATAAGGTTAGTCCGGTATGACCTGCAGTTGATGAAGCCATGCTAGCCTTTGGTAATCACCAACCATCTCTTTAATGAAATGTTCTAGAAATTTCCCAGAAAATGAAATAATATTCACTAGCTTATGGTTTTCAGAGTCTGATCTTTTCCCTTCTTTGAAGAGTAAGATATTTGCCCTGCTCCTTTCCATTCTTCCATGATCTTTCAAATATCACTGACAGGAGCTCAGCAATCACACCTGCTAATTCTCAAGGATGTGGTTCATCTAGGTTAAGTGATTTGAATTCTTCAGGGGCAATTAGGTGTCTGTCTTGTATATTAACTCCCTGGTAGTCATTTTTGTACTGTCATTTCCAGTGTAAAAGTCATTTTCCTTGGCAAAGAAAATGGAAGAAAAATAGAACTTGAACAGTTCCACCTTCTCTCTGTTTTATATTATGATCATCCCATCCACCCCAAGTAAAGGTTCTATCCCTTCTTCGATTATCTTTTTTTCCTCCCAATATAGCTATTCTTACCCCTTTTGTTGCCATTAGCTTCCCTTCCTAATCTAAGTTTGTTCTGAGCTTTAGCACTTTTGATGTTTTTACAAGTCAAAATCTAATATTTGTCCTGTTACCTCACCTTATTTCATCTTCTTCTGTAGCTTTCTTTTAAAAATCCAAGTTGGTTAGTGAGTTCCCTGTGCATCCACATCAGTCTCTCCAAGCAAATTCTAGTTTTTTCTCCTCGATGTAATTGTTTCTCTTTGTGTCTTCAAAATTTCATTCTGGACTAACTCCCCTTGTAGAATTGCAGTCCTTTGAATCCTACAGGTTCTTCCTTTGAACTCTTTCAAATCTGCTTTCCCAAAATCTAGGGTGCATGTCAGACCATGCCTGGATTTTCTCCCCATCACAAACTCTAGGAAAGAGTGGTAACTTTTCAACAAGATTCCCATTATTTTCAACCTAATGATCAATTTTTCCCTGTTAATGAGAATTGGATCCAAAACAGAATTTCTCCTTAGTGGTCTTTCCACCCTTTAAGGTATGATATCATTAAGTGCTCTGCTTTTAGAGAGAGAGAGAAAGAGTGGTCTTGCAGATGTCTGAATAATCAAAGTTGCCCATTATTACTTCCCTATGCTTCTGTGTCAGACTAGTGATCTACTTTCTAAACTCTTTGCCTATTTCCTCTTCCTGATCTGGTGATCTGTAGTGTACTTCTCAATGACAAAATCATTTCTATTTCTCCCTTCATTGACTTTCACACAAATGCTCTCTATCATACTCCCCCACTATAGTTCCTGATTTCCTTGCATAAATATTTCTTCTTAAAATGCTATTCCATCTTACCCATACTCTTTACCTATCCTGTTTCTTTTCCATAAGGTCTATCCATCTGGAGTCATATTTTAGTCATGGATTTTATTCCACTAGATCTCAGTGATACCTATTAGATCAAATTTTCCTCCTTACATTGTGACTTCTAATTGTTCTTGCTTCTTCCCTAAACTTTTAGACACTTGGATGTGAAACATCTGGGGCCATGGATTTTACTACAACCACTTTTCTTAGGTTTTGTTCCCTGTGAATTTCTAGGTACCTCAACTGTTACTTTTCCTTCATTTTAGCTAATCTCTGTGGTATAGAGCATAGGGGATATTCAAAGACAGGCTTCTTCCAATCTTTTCAGTTTAAAGCTCTTTCGATTAGATTTGTAAGAATCTCTTTTAGATGTGCTCCATCTCTGGCCAGGAATCTGTCAACATTATATTTCAAGCCACAATCTGGAAGTCCAAATCCCATTCTCAGATGCCACCTTTTCTTATCTGAATCCTTTGCCTTCAATGGTCAACAATAAAGAAAACCTAGCCTATATTCCTATAGTTTTCAGTTTCTCGTCCAAGACTTTGCAATCTTTGGCAATACTTTTTAGATTTCTTCTGGTAGTATCATTTGTGTCCATATGAATTATCAAAGGCAAAGTAGTTATCCATTTTGATAAGTGTTGGGAGATTTTCTGCTAAATCTTGATTGTATGCCCCTAGAAAACAATAGACCTCTCTATTTTTATTAACAGGTTAACAAATAGTTATCCCAGGAACTTTGAGCAGGGAATCACCTATTCCTACAATTACTCTTCTCTCTTTCCTCTGACTCTTAATGACTGATCCTTAAATACTAGGTTTTTTTGTGACTCTACTTTGTCATTCTTTGGAAGGTAAACAAGCAGTTGCTTTCTCCTCAGAGTACCCAGCCTCATCCTCTTCAGGAGAGAGGCTTAAATCTATTTTTGAGTTTTAAGTTGTTTTTCCCTTCCCTTTCACCTGTGTGTAACACTGTCTTACTCTCCAACTTGTGGATGAGGTTCAAATCTCCCTCCTCCCTGTTGGATCCCCTTCCCCTGCCCCTTGAAATCTCACTTCTGTTTCCTGAACTAGAACTTTAGTATTCCTAACAATGAGTACAGAGATGCCTCCACCAGGTCCTTCAACTTCTCCAGGAGGGAGATCTGACTTGGAACAATGGTAACTATCACTGACTATGGTTTCATGTTGTTCAGTCATGTCTGATTCTTCATGACCCCATTTGGGATTTCCCTGGCAAAGATACTGGAGTGGTTTGCCATTTCCTTCTCCAGCTCATTTTACAGATGAGGAAACTGAGGCAAGCAGGATTAACTGACTTGTTCAGGTTCACACACCTAATAAGTGTCTGAGGCCAGATTTGAACTCAAGGAGATGAGTCTTCCTGGTTTTGGGCCCAGCACTTTATCCACTGGGTCACCTACCTACCCTATCGACTGTGGTAGAAATACAAATATTCAGTGAAAATCACTGCTCAGTTTCACCTACCTTCCATACCCTTTCTGAATTCAGGGATTATCACAGACAAATATTTTTGTCTCTTGGTGGCTAACCATTGATGATAAGTCTCTTTGTACTTGGTTGGTCCTCAGATAGCAAGCTCTGTTCACCATTAGTCCTGTATTCAAAGGCTTTTCAGCATGCTAGAACCTACCAGGGTTTACTTATAACTGTAAGAATAACTTAAGAACCCTAGGCCTTAATAGGGGGTAGGCTCATAAATGTTTAACTCTCCAAAGAGAAAAAAAATCCATAAAAATTTAAAGTTTAATCTTCATTAAGACTTCCTTAAAGTTAGACAATCAACAAAATAATAAATCAAGCTCTGATTTGTAGTCTTTGCTACTTTCCAAGCAATTGCTCACACTGAAAATTTAAGAAGTGACTCCCAACTTGGTTGAAGCTGGCTCCAGGACACCTCCAGTATTTGAGGGGCTTACAAGTGTAAGTGGAAGAGGTATTCAACTTCTTCTGTTTGGACCCAAATGACAAGAACTAAGAACAATAGTAGGAAGTTACTGAGAGCTGGATTTCAACCTGATTTAAGGAAAAAAATTCCTGACAATTCAAGTGAAATGGGCTGCCTCAGAGTCAGTGACTTCTCCCTTTTTGGTGGTCTTCAAGTAAGGCTGGTTGAACAAGTGGCCAGATATATTATAGAAGTTGTTAAGGTTCTTAGCCTTTTGTGTGGGTGTCATGGCCCCCTATGGCAGACTGGTGAAACCTGTGGACCACTTCTCAGAACAATTCTTTAAAAAAATTAAATACATAGAATTACAAAGGAAATTAGTTATATTGAAAGAGTTATACAAGTATGTATTTTTTTAAGCTCATGGAACTCGGGTTAAGAACTCCTTGTGGTTGAGAGAATTCATTTGCTGGCATGGATTGGGCCACTATCAGGTTCTTTTCAACTCTGAAATTCTATGATTCTGTGATTCATGGTGGTTCCTGGCTATTCTTAAGATCTTAGTTCTCTAGTAAGTCTCAATGTAATAACATTGTTAATTGAAGCCCTAAAAGGTGGGTATTTACATTGTTCTTCATCCAGACTTGGCTGTGTGTGAAAATTCTTCTCTGAGCTCGGTCTTCTTAAGCAGGAGGATATGAGAATCCTCTGAGTTTTGCCTCAGCTTCCTCTTTTCCTGCTCCATAGAATGTTCCTAGTGATGTTGATGGCATCAGCCCTTTGTAGAAATGGGAAGGAAGCGATGTATTTATCCTTGCTTTTTAATGATGGAAAAAATATTTGAGTACAACACTCTTAAAATAGAATGTATATGCTTAGTTTGGAGCCTTCAATTCTGCAACCAGCCCTACTGGGAAAGAACTTGAGAGTGGTGTTTTTCTTTGGATGATCTGGAGTGATTGTATAATGTAGGTTCCCTAGCGATAGCTCAGCCTTGTACCAGGGATGCTTACAATGCACCATTTTCCTAAATGTTATTAGTTCTGATATTTTGGTCACCATTAAAAAAGGTTTCTTTCTCCTGACACTGCAGCTGATTTCTAATTGCAAGGTCAAGTTCTTCTCTATATAAGACAAAAGACAAAAGACAAAAAGCTCATTGGGAACACATGCCTTGCCCTTGCCAGCACTGGACCCATACAATACCTTTGGTCCCACTCTGACCTGATTTTCTTATTAAACAAAGAAGCTATCATGAATTAATGTTAGAGATCCACTAGTTATCAAATCTTTATTATACCCTAAAGTCCTATATCATGATTAATAGTAGGATGAAAGAGTTTTGACTTTCTCTGAGCTTGACTCAAAAAATTTCTGGTGAATTTCTTGTTACTTTCTCCCAACCCCAAAACCTTTTGGCAATCCCACTCGCATTTCTCTCTTGCTGTTTTCCTGAGATTGGCATTGTCTCCAATGTCACCTTCAACTATTTCCATTGAAAACCACCAATGAAAAATGCCTCTTATTTCATGGTTACCTTCTTTTCTCCCTCATTAAGTTTTCCCTACTAGAGCCATTACTGTACTCCATTAGCAGGATAGATGACTGGCTCTGGGGACAATGTTAATGATAATCTCTAGAGAATCCTCTGTCACTGAGTGGTTCAACAAGGAAAAGAGGTTACTGGCTACCTACTTCGGGGACTCAGGAACTCTTGGGGTATAGAGTGATTTTTTCCTGGACTTCTTTAGAAAGTTTCTTCTATATTGTCCTTCCCACATCCTCAGCTTGTGATGAACAATTTTTAAACTAGAAAGTTTACAAGGGAGCCCCTTGTATCCCACTTCTGATCCTACTAGTGAAGCAGGTAGGAGGTCACATTTGATGACCCTTTTCTGCAGACATAGAATTTGGGTCTGTGTGATATATTCAGTCTTAGAATGTGAGAGGGAGATGTTTGGGGTGGGGTTGTGGAACTCAAAACTCACTACCAAATACTTGTCTCTTTGGCAGCTAAAAGTGCTTCAGCTGGCCTCTTTTCAGCTCCTCAGATTTCATTTCCATTTGCTAGGAGACATCTGTAGCATTCTTCTGTCCAACCATATTTAATGTACATCAGTTCAGCCCTAACCCTCTGGCAGGGTCAAGCATAGCCTAAAGCAACCCCCTCCTCCTTGCTTTTCTCACCACCCTCAGGCACCCTGGGGGGAGGGAATTTGGGGCAGCAACATACAATAAATACACTAAATGGAATGTTGAAGGTCCCCATCTGGCGGACAGTTCCTATAGATCAAAGTGGCCCCTTTCCTTCCCTCCTCCCACCCCCATAGAACTGAGACGTGTCAGCACCTGGCTTCAAGGAAAGCATGAGGCCTGGGTTACAAAATCCCAGCCCCCAGCTGTCACTAGGCTCAGCCAGAAAGAGGATTATTCTCTTAATCGTGTTATTTTGTTACCGAAGTACTTTTTTATTTCTCCCTTGTTTTCTCTTGAGAAAAATGTACTGGTGTCTGAAATTGTAGGTGCCTTCTGACACTTTTAGTTCAATTGCTAATGAAATGTCTGAATTCCTTTTTGAAAGCAGCTTTTGTCTATAGACCCTGAGGTTCTGGGGTATCTTGTTTGGCTTCTGCCTAATTGGGATGTGAAACAATAACAATAGTTTTTATTTGCTCGAAGGTGGGTAAATAAGGAGGTGGGGTAGGGGTAGGGGTGTGTGTATATGTGTTTGTGTGTGTTTGTGTGTGTGTGTGTGTGTGTGTGTGTGTGTGTGTGAATGTGTATAGAAGTGTACATAGGGGATGTTGTCCACAGGCAATGGACCAGAACCTGGCACTTACATGAAAATGAATGAAATATCTAACCTGCCCCATATTTTGGAATAATGAGAAGCTGTGCCAAAAGTTGAACAAAAAGTCTTTATGCCCTCCTAGGGAGGGTTGGGGTGGGGGATGGATAAATTAAAGGCAGCATGTCTCAAGACTCAGCCTAGGGAATTCCAGGAGTAAGGGTTAAAATATAGGCTGCACCTGTTCTGGCTGTGTCCTCTCTTCCCCAGACCTTAGCATAAAGCTGACTTAAATAAAGACTATCCAAACCATATATATCAGGTTACGGACAAATGCAACTCAAACCCATCCAAAGGGGTCTATCTCACTGGAGAACATTGAGGAAGAACATGAAGGACTTAGTATGTTCATTTGTTAGATTTTCGAAATTTGAAATAGTCCATTAAGGGTAGAGTCATGGACTCTTAGAACTGGAAGACCAGAGAGACCATGTTAGAGATGAAGTAAGTATAGACACACTTATAGACAGAGGACCTGGAATTAGATTGAGTGAAGGAAGTACTAGGCCAGAATGGTTTCTAAGGAATGTAGTGTTTCCGAGAATTTCAGAGTTCAAGAAGGGATCTTAGAGGTTGTCTAGATAAACACATACCTGAAGCAGAAATCTTCTACCACAACTTTAACAAGTTGTCACATAGCCCCCATTTAAAAACCTGAGGCAGCCACCCTATAGGACCCTGCGACAGATCTGAGGGTCAATTTTTTTTCTCATGTAGAATTGAATTATTTCTATATGAGAAAAACTCAGAGGATTCTTATATCTTCCTTTTAACTTTCTGCTATAAGCCCTAGTCCTGGTTCTGGACCTTGAGGTGAAGCACAATGAATCTAGTTCCTTTTCCAACAGCCCTTTCAATATTTATCTCCTCTTCTTCCATCTCTCTCTCCTTCACACCATCTTTCCATGGCATGGTTTCAAGTGCTATCCTGGTCACTCTCATCATAAGCTTTAGCTTCCTTTCTACAATGTGTTACCAAAAGCTAAACACATTTTTGATTAAATCACTTCAAAGTTCCACCAAGAGTGCATTAATGTGCCTGTCCTCACATGTAGCCCCTCTAGCAACTGTCATTTTTCTGTCTGGCTTCGTTGCTAATCTGATAGATTCGAAGTAAAACCTGAATTGTGGAAAGCATTTTAACACTTGAGATGCTGCCCATTCACTTTCACTCCAGTCATTGTCCCTTTGAAAAGAATTTGAACACTCTTTTTGTATTCAAGTGGATTGTCCTGTTCTGGCAAGAGCATTAGTGAGAACAGGTGTGATTCACTTGTGTTTTCTAAAGAATCTGAAAATGACTTTGGTGCTGTCTTCTCCAGCTTCCTGGACCACATGGGCACAACAGGAAGCTACTTCCTAAAAGACATTCCAGGCTAGAATAACAATTATGTTGCAGGATTTAGGCCTAAAATATTTGATAAGATGGGAGTTTTCCTAAGCTCTAATTTGCCAATAAAAAAAAATCAGAGCTAATAAAAATGTAGGGTAAGATTAAGAGGCAGCATAGCCTAGAGGTTAAAGTCTTAGCTTCAGAAAGTCCTGAGTTCAAGACCAATCTCTGGCATATATAAAGACATGTGGGGGAGGTTTGGTTTTCCTTTTCAGTGGATGTAGTCACAGACTATAATGACAAATGCTGAACATTTGTGTTAACAGAATGTTGATACCCTATCATCCCTTTAGGAAGTATGGACACCTCTGTTTAAGTCAGAAAGGAGGAAGGGAATAATGCCATTGAATTAACAAAAATTGGCCACACTTTTGCAAGGCTCTAAATAGCTAAACCTTGAGGACAGATGGCAGTTCAAGAGATTAGAACAATAGAGGAAGGGAAAGCCAATAGTCAGGGAAGAACCTAATTCCTCACTTCTCAGGAGAGGGGGAGAGAGAATTTTCTCCTTCCTACTATCCCCCCCCAACTCTCCCCCTCCACACACATTGGAGTCAGTGTTTAGCAATAGAGGTATTTACCCTGAAGGAGACAACTCCCAAAGAAGCAGTTGGATGGTCAGTTTGAGAGTTCAAAGCATTGTTGAGTGAGCAGACATACTTGATAGACGTAGATACAGAGAAATAATCATAAGAGGGAAGAAACAGATCTGAGGAGAGACTTCTAGCAGCAGAAAATAAGTCTGGCTCTAGACTTGAGAAAAAGCTAGCTCTAGTGTGATAGGACCAACATTTTCTTGATACAGCTTCCTTGACAGAGCTTCCTGATCTGGGGGCATAAAAGGTTGCAGTTGCTTGTAGTTGGGACCTCTCAGATTTGGTGGGTGCCACAGTCCTACTCTGAAGACTTACTGACTAGATGAGTTTCCAGACTGGAGAGGAGGAGGAGGTCTGCATCCAGAGAAACTAAATGCCACTGTATCCTTGCCGTGTTTGGGCAAAATAAATCTCCTTTGCTAAATGTATAATGATTTGAGAGTTTTATATTTTGTCCCTATTTTGTTCAGCGTTAGGAGAGCATAAGAGAATATTAGTGTTAGAGCCACACTATAATACCTGGCAATCTGGAGCAGAACTAAAGAGAGAATTTCACAAAGAAAGACATGACTTCAAGGCCCTACAGTGCCAGTATGATCAGCTTTAGCCACATGTGTTCACTATATGAGTGCATCACCAGCACTGCTTCTAAGTTTTTGCCCATTCTTCCCATAAAGGCTTTGAGTATTTTGTGAATGACTGTGCCTAGGCTTCTGGGGTGAGGGTGGGGGGATGTTTTATAGTTTTTACTATGCCATCTTATTAAATGTCTTTTTAATCAGTTAATCATGTCTAGTGGCTTATTATTGAAGGAAAGCACACAGGTAGGGGCTCACAAGGTATAGTTTCAAAAGGGTTTCTCCATCACTAAAACCTAGTAGTAGTAGTACATTAATAGCTACCTTCTAAGGACCAAAACTCTGAGTGTAAGAGCAGATTGGGGGAAAAAGTGGGTGACTGGGCAGTCACTTAACTTCTTAGCACCCCCAAACAACTCTCTATAAGTTGTAGAACAATTGCCAATGTGCATTGTTACAGAGGATTTCCTTACTAGAAATTACCTACACTAATAAAATAATGTCTCAAACCAAACAAAGAAGATTTAATTTAAAATGTAGGACTAGTCATTTTAAAAGTCTATTGCCCCATTTCTGAATATCCAGAAGGGAGAAAAACCAAATGATTTGTACCAGTTTAAGGTGTCATGCAAAGCAAAAATTGAATGCTGGATCTCAGCATGCCTCAGACCAAGTCCTCTGTGTTATGTAGATAAATGCTAACAAGGAGTAGAACCTCAGCCTCACTCTTATTAATACGTAAAAAGGAGCTGAAGTTACAGCTGTGCAATAGTGTTTTGACCTCTATCAGGCCTAACATAAATGTTTGCCTATGAGCAAGCCTATAAAAAGAGAATGTAGAAGACAGAGGGCAGGTAAGTGTCTGAGGATCTGGAGAGCACTGGATATGGAGTCAAGAAGATCTGAATTTAAATCCTGCATCAGACACTAGCTGTGTGACCTTGGGCAAGTCACTTAACCTTTCTCAGCCTCAATTTCCTCATCTGCCAAATGTCCATACTTAGTAACATACTTAGCATAGTGCTTGGCCAAACTAGTTGTTGACTGTCTCACAAGGCTGTTGTATTGAAGTAAATAATTTCAAAGTGTTTTGAAAAAATCATAAAATGCATTATCATTATTACCACCAGCAGAACATAGTGTTAAAATCTGGTTTCTGACTGTGAGCATCAATTTTGGTGGCTAATGCAAAACAACATAATAGCACATGGCTATTCAGGCCTTGGGAACAAGGTGAGGAAGAGAAGAGGAGAAAAATTATTCAAAGAAAGCATCCGGCACAAAAGGTAAGGTAGAACAGTCTGGATTTTGTTTATTACTTTCATGTAATAAAGAACTTTTTCCTTGCCTTTTTTTTTGTCTTTTTTTTGTCTTTTCTTTTTTTTTCTTTTTCTTTCTTTTTTTCTTTAACATACATTAAGTTGTGAATCAGATGTTAGAAGATGTGGAGGTGGAAGGAAAATTGGTGACATCACAATTTTTTTTTACAACTTTACAACAAATAGGAGTCTGAGTCTGTTGCACCTACCAGTGTATAGCAAGGGTGGAAAAAGGAAAGGCACACTTAGGTTTATGAACCTTCCTCCCCACACATAGCAGGGAGAAAAAGGAAAAAAAAAAGGAAAAAAAAGAGGTAAGAGAAGAAGACCCATTGAATACAAATGGACATTTCAGGGTCAACCTGGTGATCGATCTGATGCACATTACCAGGTAGAGAGTTGTTCTCCACTGTGGCAGGTGCAGCAGTCTTTCTGGTCTGGTTTGCTAGGGACAGCCATAAGTATTGCATTACATCTGGTTTTCTCTACTGCCAAGCTCTTGGGAGAAGGTTGCAAGGTAAAATTCCTTCCTTCCCCCGCTCCTTGCCCTCACCTTCCCAGCACCTACATCTTTAAAGAAAAAATCACAATTCCTGCTTAGGGAACAGAGTTTGTGACTTCAAGAAGCATGGACCACAGAATCTGAACAGTTAGTCCACTAAAAAAAAAAAAAGATGTGATAAGAATTATGGAATGGAAGGACATGCACTCACCCTTGTTACACACTTCGGTCTCCAGACTGTTCAGATTCTCTAAATATCACCTATACTCTAGATGATTCAAAATGGTTCATGTCTTTCAAAAAGTACAAAACGAAACAAAACACCTGCAGAACAAACTAGGTTTAAAAAGGAGGAGGGGGACAGAACCTAGAAGAATCTTCTAAACACACTGTTCATCCGATTTAAATGTAAACAAACAAAAAAAAAACCCAACACAACAATAATGTTCACTTTCTACAGTATGTAGACACAGTTTTTTTTTCACTTTTATTGACATATTAAGCAAAAAAACCTGTGTGCATGGACAAATGAAAACTGAGAAAGAAACTGACACACAACCCCCCCCTAAAAAAACCCCACAAGGAAACAAAAAACTAAATAAAAAAAAATCCTTTGCCTCGAAAGGCTTTTGCATCATCCATTGTGGTTGGCCTTGTACTCCAGGTTATTTATTAATCACAGCAGGGACCAGCCTGCCCAAATGAATTTCCACCTCATTTCATTGTGTACATTGTGTGTGTTCACTGGGCAAATGACTGGGGACTCCTCTCAGGCATCAGCCCAAATGCCCAAGTGTGCACACGGCTTGTGTACATGCCAGAAATGATGATGATTACTTTAGTTTCTTCTCTGCTGGCTGAGAATATCACCATATTGAAATGATATGAAAATATAAGGTGGAAGAAGGAGATGTGCAGGAAGAAAGGATAATGCCACCCACAACACTGGGGTCCATGCTGGCAGCACAGCTTAAGGGTGGTTTGAATTGGCACAACTAGAAAGGTAATTTGAATTAGAGGGTGTGGTACTGCCCTAGTTTCTCAAGGGATGTGAAATTATTATGATAACCATGACATTCTTCTTCAAAACTGCTTGACTTCAATTTTCTAGAGGGTCTTAGGGGAGGGGAGGAAAATAAATATCTGATATTTTTTTTTCCAAAAGGGGAAAAAAAGTTGAACATACTATAGCTCACAAGTATACACAACTGAGGGTGTAAGGCACAAATTTACATGTGGAAGAAAACAGGCTATTCACAGATGTAATCCCACGAAAAAACCCGTGTGATCAAACCATTAATTTATGCATGGTAACAGCCAGCATATTAATGAGTTTACACCATTTGTGCATTTCGTTTGCCATCTCACATGCAAGGTGAAATGAGAGGGCACATCACAAGCTGGTGCCTTCACAGAAAGTATTATCGATTGACACAGCCTAGTTGGCTGCAATGTTGCACTTATGTGCATTCTAAGTTTCTTGCAGTTGCTTTAGATCTAGGGGCATTTCATTTTCTCTTTGTTTTTTGTGTGTGTGCATGTCACAGGTCAGAGACCCAGCCAGAAAAGTAACTGATGGATTTAAATAAATATTCCCCTCTTAATTTTTTTTCCTTTTAGCTAAGATCAGACAGTCCAAACAAAAAGTTTAGAATTCAAGCTCCAACTTATTTGCTCAGTGAATTTATTGGAAAAATAAAGTGAACTTAATTACTCCAGTTAATGGAATTCATGTTAAAATCGTATAACTTTCAATGGGCTTTCTGAAGAGCTGTTCTTAGGATATGTGAAAAAAGTCATCTCTTTAAGAAAAGAAAAGGTGAACAATAAATAATAGGAGTTATTTGCGTTAACGGTCACGTTATTCATTAAAAGAGAAGAGTAGCAGAATTCTATGACATAGTAGCCCAACATGGCAATGAACAGGAGGCTGTAACACTGATGGGCATTTCACAGTATCTGCACATAGTAAACTTCTGCCATTGTTAAAGTCTGAGTTAGATTTATCAATGAATTCTTTACTTTTTTTTATCTTTTTTTTTTCCTTTCATTTCTTTTTATGGACTTCTGTTGCAAAGGACAGAATGCTAGGCCAGTCCAGCAACGTCCAATGCAGTCATGGGCGAAATGTTGCAGTCACTGTTCACCTGTGTGTGAGTGTGAGTGTGTGTGTGTGTGTGTGTGTGTGTGTGTGTGTGTGTGTGTGTGTATGTGCTTTTGGCTCATGTTTGTGATGTTAAGTCTTTTTTGTGAATCAGAGCTGTTATCAAGTGGAAAAGGCAGGGGAGGATGAGGGATGAGTCCTGTGGTTGTAAACCTTCATCGAAACACATGGCCCAATTTCAGAAAGTATTCCACTTTATCCCAAAGGAAAGGACTGTGTCCTCAGCAACACTGCAGCCTTCTTTGTAAGATTGGAACTGATGAGGCAGTTTAGAACATTGGCTGAGAGGGGCCAATTTCGCTTCACTGTTGGTTTACCACCTGTCCCCCTCCCACTGGGATTATGTACATGCGTCATTAGGTTTCATGGATGTGGAAAGGGGGGCAAAAGAAGGTTTGGGAGGTACATCTGGTTTTAGTGAGGGTGTGCGCTTCAGCCCCGACCGTGTCAGTGAGTTGTATGGATTGAGGCTGGGTTGCCTTGAAACAGTCACTGCCTGGGTGGGCGGGGCACCATGCACCTGTATGGAGTCCACCCTCTGAGGGGCAGGGGGTGGGTTGTCTCCCCTGCTGAAGCTCTGATTTCTAGAAAGGTGGGAGGAATTAGAAGAGTTAGTATTGTTTCTTTTGAGGGTGGCTGCTTGGTGGCTCCTTGTTAGAGAGTTTGTGGGATAGCTCCTTTTATAGTCCACACCGTAGGAGGAGGGATGCATTTCCAGTCGTTTGCCCAGGCCATTCTGAGACAGCGAGGACCCTGGGGGCCCCAGGGAGGCCTCCCTCTGGGGGACCTTTGGAGGCAGGCTATCCAGGTTCTCGACCAGATTTACCCCATGGTTGGGGCTCTTGCTGCTAAGATGCTCCTTGATGGTCTTGTACTCAAGGGTGGCTGCCTGGTCTTCCAGGGACATCTGTGTCACGTCACTCATTTTCGGCTGGTCCACGTACTCGTGCTGATAGCCCTGCTGAGTGATGGGCAGGACCACAACACTGGGGATGTGGCTTGGGGAAGCCCGGAGGGGAAGTTCAGTGGGAATCACAGGGGAGGACATTGGGGCCATGTCCTTTGTACAGGCATTAATGAGGTTTTGATTCCTCTCCCACTCCCGGCTCCCTCGACTGGGCTTCCGTTTCTGCTGCAGAGTTGGGGTAGACTCTGGAGTAGGCAGAGCTGCCAGGTCTAGGTGGTGCTGGTCGGCCTTGATGAGTATCTTGGCCGTATTGCTGGGTGTGGCAAGTTTGCCATTGTGCATCAGGGGGGTGAGGATGGCTTCTGGCTTAGGGTCCTTAGACTGTGTGTCCCCAAAGAGGCCGCTGAGCTTGGTCACACTGCTCATGGAACCCCGGCGTGAGTGCGTCAGCTCTTTCTCCTTCCTCTGTGTGACTGACACATCCTTGCGACGATGATCACAAATGCAATAGACGATGATGCCCGAGAAGACGGCCCCCATGACAAAAGCCAAGATGACTGCAATGGCCAAGAGGGTGACTGGAACAAGCTGATCGTGGCCTTTGAGGTAACTTTCCCGAATCACACCTGCAACAGATATCAGACAAAGCATTATGGAAAGGAAATATACTGACGAGAGTTTCTTTTCACAAAATTTAACATTCAGCCTATTAAGTAATAACAGTAATAATTAACCAACAGCTACTTCTGTCTCATCTTCAAAGCAAGGTCTTACAAAACAGTAGTTAATTAGTCCTTACAACACCTCTTGTTAAGTAACAAATAAACTTTGTTTGATGTCTTGCTTTTGTTCTGAAAAGTACATTTCAGGATCTCAAGTCTACACCCTCTCCTTCATTCGGGGCAGTGCCATATTTTAATCTCTAAATTTCATTTCTCCTCTTTCCCCCATCTCCCTAATCTCTTCTTTGTGCCCTTCTCTTGTTCTCTCTCTCTCTCAAATAATCACGGTAAATCCAGAAATGGGAAGCCTTTCAGGAGAGATGGCAGTCCTTCAATACACAAATCTCACAGTACATCAAGCTTTCTGCCTAGATCTTTTTGGTCATTATCACTGACAAATCTAAAAGCCAGAGTCACACATTTAGTGCCCATCAGGAAGGCAAGCTCTATTAACATCCCAGGTAACCATGAGAAGGAAAGGGAGCTGTGAACCAAAATATACTGGAAAGTAAAAAGCAAACGTGCACAGATTTCAAGTGGCAATGCCAATTTAATTTTTTATTTAAAATTAAAAAAAAATACTACATACACTCTCAATGCTAGACAGGAAACTCTGCCGACTATTTGAGTGAGGCTTTTTCCTTACTACATCTGAAGAAACTGTAGCAAGAAGATCATTTTGTGGCATTTTGCAGTGAGCCTGGAGATGCGTCAGGTTCCATTATTGTTTGTAAAGCCTGCTGTCATAGTGAGTTTCTTTGCTGGAGTTAATCTCTTCAATTTAATAAAAATTACGTGACTACACCAGTCAATAATCTTACACAGCATTAACCAAGATGCTGAATTTCTAAAGAAAGTTACTTTCCTAGTTCCTGCTTAATCAAGCACCAAGCTAGCAGATGTTGATCAAAATCGAACAGAAAAGGGCTTTTCCTTTTAAAAACTAAGTGAACAAGTGTCACAATTGTCAAATCACAAGTGCCTGATGTGGTAGTTAAAAAAAAAAATCCAAAAGGCCTCAATTCAAATGTCTGGAGAGCCAGGGAATATGAATGCATTAAAGGCATTAACATGCTCTGAGGAAACGTAAACATGGTTCCTATTCTGGAAGAAATAGCAAGATAGAAAATGTACTTTCAAGGGCCTCCGGAGACACATCTTTCATCTACTAAATTAAGTCTTTCTAGAATATGTTTCCTAAATTTTACTGGCAGATAACAGTGACAACAATTAGGATTATGTACATATATTAATAATTATACCTAAATCTATATGTATGTAGATATAATCCTATTCCTCCCCCCCCAAATCCATAAAACATTGAACTTTTACTGATAAACTACTGGTGCCACAAAAAAAGATCTCAGGGGAAAAAAACATACATATTTCCAAAGAAAGAGCTTAGTGATATCACAGATTTTTCTGTTGAAATCTTTTGATTATTGAGGAGAAAGGTAAGAGATGCATAAACTTGATGCTTAAGAAGAGTTCATTTGCTCTTTCTCCATCCTTTATCCAATCTCCCTCCTCTCAAAGTTGGTTGCTGTGGAAATGATTGTCCTGTGACAAAAGGCTATGATTCAAGGTAAGGAATAAATAGTGAAAGCAAGATGATCTCTTGAGAACCAAAGATCCAGCATCTGAACACACATTCTTGATAATGAAGGACAACCACCACAAAACATCCCTTAGAAAGCACTGTAAGGTTGAGAAATGGAATGATTTCCAAATGTAATGTTTTTAATAAAAATTTCCAGATTATCTTCATAGACTTATAAGGGTAGAGATTGAAAAACAGTAACAGTAGGGGACTTCAGCTATAACTCACACCTTTTATGTTGTGGCAGTCTCCAAACAGTAGGGTATCTTACACTGAAATATATTTTAAAACTTAGGCATCACAAACTGAGCTAATGTATGTAATGGTTTTAAATTTGTATTTTCTTGCTGTTATACAAAAACAGCAGCTCTGATTTTTCCCAGCGCTATCTATAGGTTGTTAGAGTACTAAAAATGTGTAGTGGCAAAGAACAGTTATTTTTCAATTTTGCAATGATCTGATAGTTTCACTGAAACAACTGTCACTGAACAATGAATACTTTTTCAGCCAAGTACATTTGCAGAAGGACAGCTGGGTGGCACAGTGGACAAAGTGTGGGGCTGGAGTCAGGAAGACTCATCTTCCTGATTTCAAAACCAGCCTCAGACACTTACTATCTGTATGACCCCGGGCAAGTCACTTAATCCTGTTTGCCTCAGTTTCCCCATCTGTAAAATGAGAGGGAGAAGGAAATGGCAAACCACTCTAGTATCTTTGCCAAGAAAACCTCAAATAGGGTCGCAAGGAGTTGGACATGACTGAAAAATGACTGAACAACAAAAATATTATAGGAACCTACTTTTCTCAGCATCTAACATAGCTTGATAACAAAAATAAACTATGCTTCCACAGTTAGGTGGTACAGTGGATATAGCATTGGACTTCAAGTCAGGAAGACTTGAGTTCAAATCTGGTCTCAGACACTTACTACCTGTGTGGTCCAAGTCAAATCACTTAACTTCTGTCTCAGTTTCCTTATCTGTAAAATGGGGATAAGAACAGGGTCTTACTCCCAAGTTGATTGTGAGGATAAAATAAGATAATATTTGTAAAGCATTTTTACAAATCTTAAATGTTATTTTACTCTAAAACAAACTCAATTTGGTATTTTACATTGTAAGAGATGTTTCTACTTAAAAGGAGCACAGTATGAATAACAACACACTGAAATCCATTTCATTCACTGGTTGACTTGTGGGGTGGAGGAGAGTCAAAAGTGGGTCTTTTAAAATAGAAGTTAAGGAGAGCATATTCCCTATACTGTTTCCAAACTTTCCTTTTATCTCCTAATTCTTTCCTTATAGGCCTAAACTGGGGTGGGGAACCTGCTGCCTCCAGGCCACATGTGGCCCTCTAGGTCCTCAAGTGCAGCCCTTTGATTGAATCCAAACTTCACAGAACAAATCCCCTTAATAAAAGGATTTGTTCGGTAAAACTTGGACTTAGTCATAAGGCTGCACCTAAGAACCTAGAAGGCTGTGTGGCCTCAAGTCTTCAGGTTTCCTCACCCCACAATTTCTGAGACAGTGCGGCAAGGTTGGCCATTATGAAAAGTTGAAGAAAGTCACAGAAGAGGAGAAATAGGTTTAATGGTTATTAGCAAACTTGGAGCTAGAATCACAGCCGTTCAATACTTGATCATTTCCTAGTAACTCCAGTGGAGAGTATAAAGATTGAATGCATGATGGTGATAGGTCTATGCTTCTCAGTTTCATACCCCGTCCTGCCAAAACGGGGTTGAATAGATGCTGAGACAAGGACATGTGAGACACATGTCTTGGTGAATACAGGCCTATTCAGTGGTATTTGGACTGTAGAATTATCTACTCAGAGCATACCAGGTATGCTATATTTTCTAGTTTATAGACTAATGTAATTTTTCATGGGTTGGTCAGAAAGACAATTAAGCTGGACACATAAGGAGATGAACAGCCCAAGTGCCATACTGATACCTAAGCAATGCCAAAAAACCTAGAGGCAGACCTTCAACATTTTGAGTGGACACCTATAGGGGATTTAGGGGAGGACAGGGACAAGAGGTGGGCAGGAATGCAAGGCATGGAAGGATCTTCATTGCTAGAAGGTGTGCCCCTCTTCTCTCTCCCCCTCCCTCATTGAGATCACAAATCCATTAAGGCAGGAAAATATAAGAATACAGTTAGCAAAAAATGAAATATTTAGCAAAAGATACCAATTCTCAGTCATCCTAAGTACGATTCCCTGACAATACTGATAGTAATATTACCAGAAGATAGGAAGAACTGGTCACAAAGGGTATTATATTTGTAATACATACCACTTGTCTAGAAATTTTGAAATGGATTTCTAAATTAAGTGGGTTATCTTTAGAATGCCTGTAACTCTGGTTCTAAATGTAGCAAAAAAAAAAAAATGATCTCTTAAACTGCACAATAAATATTTTAATATTGACCTTATTTTGGGGGCAAATTTTTAAAAATTGACAAATACTCTTAGTAGTTACTAAAAGACACTAAGACCAAACACTTAAAAAGAGATAAGAAATTGATCCTTAAATAATTCGTTTGGGCTTATGTGACCCTAAAACGGACCATTTGCATGCAAATTACTAGCTAGACTTGATTCAATAATTAGGAAAAAAAAGTCTGAGAAAGTCTCAATGTGTTAACAAGATGGACACTCAAGTTTTAATGCAATTCATTTCCCAGTGTCTGGTTTGTGGTTTTTGTGACCCAGTCTCAAGATCAAAGGATCGTGGGCTTTAGAGCTAGAAGGGGCCTTTAGAAGCTATCAAGTATAATCTCTTCATTTGTAAGATAAAGAATCCAACGCCCAGAAAAGGAAAATGATTCAAATAGGGTTACACTGTTATTAAGGGAAGGAGGAGGGATTTAAACCTGGTTTTCCTAACTCCTAGTGTTCAACCAGCTCCACTGTGTTGTGGTTCTGATATGTATAAGGATATGTTTACTTCTTGCAGTCTTATAGTTCTGAGTGCCATCCTTCCTCTAGGGCATTGATTCGTAGCCATTTTTGTGTCATAAACCCCTTTGGCAAACTGGTGAGGCATATGGTCCCCTTCTTGGAATAATGTTTTATTGCCTATACTCATAATTGAGAGAAATGTTGAATTTCAGTTAGTGAAAATAAAAATGTAAATTTTCCCCATTCCACACACACAAGGTGAAGATCTTAGGAATCTAAGTGAATTAATATTTCTTGCTAGAATAGATACAAACACACACAATTTGATGATGATGTGTTCAGTCGTTTCAGTCATGTCTGACTCTTCATGGGGTTTTCTTGGCAAAGATACTGGAGTGGTTTGTCAGTTCCTTCTCCAGCTCATTTTATACATGAGGAAACTGAGGCAAATGGGGTTAAGTGACCTGCCCAGGGTCACACAGCAAGTAAGTGTTTGAGGCCACATTTGAACTCAGGAAGATGAGTCTTTCTGACTCCAGGCTAGGCACTCTATCCACTGTGCCACCTAGCTGCCCATACACACATTTACACACAGCTATATTAATATTTGAGGCCCTTCTCTCCTTGTTAAGATCTTTGTGTATGTAGAATCTTAAGGGGAAAATGCAAAAAACACCACCATAAGGCCTTTGACACTCTAGAAAGAATAACCCAAAGCCATACTCCTGGAACTGGCCAGGTAATTTAGGATCTTGTACATCTATGTAGTTTTAATTATGTGTTGATTTCTTTTGCTTCCAACTCTGAAACCAATTTAAGTTTCCCCATTTCTTCAATTATATTTTCATAGATAGGTGTCCATCTGGGCCCAAATGGCCCCATAGTACCTGGCATTACAGACAGGATCCTCTACAACCCCCTGAAATGAATGAGGAACCATTCCAATTCCATATTCTCAAACCCCTCACCCAATTCCTATTCAAAGATCACAACATATGAATCTGGGAGCAAAGCTAGTAACATATAGTTCCCTACTGGTCATCATCCTGGAACTCTCCAAAAGGAGGAAGCATCTTCACTACATCTGTGATGGGACTCTTCATCTACAGAAGGCAAAACTGAGACACCAACTCTAGGAAGACTTACCATATCATCAACAATTTGGATGCCGAATTGGAAGACCACAGCACCCCCTCCTATCTCCAGTTGGTGGTAAAGAATATACGCTAGTAGATTTCTTTGGACACATAAGTCTTGTGTGTGTTTTCTTTTTCTCCTCTCTAGTGAGGATGCTTCATAAATCATAATAATTAACATTTATGTAGCACTTACTGTGTGCCAAGCATTATGCTAAACACTTTGCAATTACTATCTTATTTTATCCTCACAACAATTCTGGAAAGTAGGTGCTGTTATTATCCTCATTTTACAGAAGAGGAAACTGAGGCAAACAAGTCAAGTGACTTGCCCACAGTCCTACAGCTAGTAAATGTCTGAGGCTGGATTTGGACTCGGGTATTCCTGACTCCAGGCCCAGCACTGTATGCACTGTGCCACTTAGCTGCCTAGCTATCACATAGTCACTTATTTGGAAAGGCATTTGTCACCAAATGTAGAAAATGAAATGGGCAGGAGAAATTCATCAAGTCTCTTTTTCATTTAAAAACTCCTTGAACTTACATAGACAGTCCTTTTTCTAATTGTTGTGGCTAACGATCCTAATTTACTAACCTAGACAAGTCTTCAACACTTCAAGTCTTCAAGAAGCTAGAGGCAGCATCCCCTGAGAGGGTGGTAATGGACTCAAGGGTTCAAGTTCATACTTTTTTTTTCAGACATTGCTAATGTGGAAATGTATTTAGCTTGATTGTACATGTTTGTAACCAGGGTTTTGATTTTCATGCTTTCTCAATTGGTGTGGGTATGGCAGGAGGTGGAAGGGAGAGCGTGTAAATCTGAAAGTAAAATAAAATTGAATTTAAGGGGGAAAAATATGTTAGAGGCATCTAAGTGGCAGGCACAGTGCTTAGAGTGCTGGACTTAGAGTCAATAAGACCTGAATTCAAATTCTGAATCAGACACTTACCAGGTATGTGATCTTGGATAGGTCACTTATGCTTTCTCAGTCTCATCTATAAAAATGGGGATGATAATAACACCTAACTCCCAAGGCTGTTGTGAGGATCAAAAGAGATAATGTGTGAAGTGCTCTGCAAATATTAATGTACAATGTCACAATGCACAATTAATGAACAATGTACAATTACTATAAGAATGTTATAGTCTTTGTTCCTTCATCGTTGTATCTGCCTTATTGGAGCCACTGAGAAGGAAGACTATATGAGGGTCTGCTACTCTGCTTTGATAACCTGGAACTCAATCTTCCAAGGCTGCTATTTTCACCAAGTGAAAATAGGGTGTTGTTAATTCTTTCCCTCTTAAAAAAAGTATTTTGCATTAATTCATTTCTCACCATGCCCTGAGGTAGCAAAGGGTTGTTCTTCATATTTTACAACTGTAGAAATTGGAGTATGCAATAATTTAGTGATTTTTTTGGGGGGGGGAGGGGGACCAATTAAAAATGTAATCTCCTGATGCTCCATCTTAAATCTAGAGATTTTTCAGGCCCCAGTCTGATACTTGAACCTGTTCACTTCAATCATGTTCCTTTTTAAGCATAGAGTTCTTAATCTTACAATAGCAATTGGATCCCCACATTCTAAGATATTATATTTTCATTTAAATTTAATTATAATTAACTTTAATAATAAATGTAAATTTAGTTTAAACAAATTAAGTAATTTATTTAAGCATTTGGGGGTCACAAATCATAGGATCACATATTTAGAGCAGGAAGGGACCTTAGGAGTCTGTAGCCCAATACCCCACCCCCACTCCTACCCCCACCTCCCTACTTTACAGTTGAGGAAGCTGAGACTCAGAGATGTTTTGCTACTTGTCTAAGGCCACACAAATCCTAAATGGAAAAGCTGGTTTGAATAATGGTTTGAAACCACTGTCCACTCCAAATGTATTCCAAAATCCAGCATTCTTTTTCCTAAATAGCCCTGTATCATTAGATTAATCAATTAACCAACAAATACTAATTAGATACCTACCTCTTTATTTAAAAAGGAAAATATCAGTAAGATTTTTTCTCATTTAGTGGAGTTCCCAGTCCAGATTGAATACTCCTGACCTTAGACAGAAAGTCAGAACCTCTCCCCCTTTATCTTTATCTCATACTTTTCTAGCCATGGTGATCCCCTCTTTTTGCAGCTCCACCAAAGGCTTTGTCCTAGGCGTCCTTTTCTTTCTACACTCTCTCACCTGACGACTTCGGCGGCTCCCATAGTTTCAATTATCATCTCTCTCCAGGTCTGTAGATCCAGCCCTAGTCTGTTTCCTGAGTTTCAGTCCAGCATCACCAAATGCCCACTGCATATTTTCAATTGGATACCCCTCAAATTTAATTTGTCCCAAACAGAACTCATTATCTTCTCCCCAAAACCTACCCCTCTTCTGAAATTCCTCATTACTGTCAAGGGCACCAGTATCTTCCCAGGCACCCATATTTCCAACCTTGGTGTCATTCTCAACTTTCACTCTCTTCACATATCCATCTAGTTACCAAATCCTATCATTTCTTTCTCCATGATATCTCTCTTATTTGCCTCCTTTTCTCTACTCACCACTCTAGTTCCGGCACCCATCACTTCTTACCTAGAATATTGCAGTAGCCTTCCAATTAGACTCTCTGCTTCAAGTCTCTATCATCCACATGGCTGTCAAAGTGATTTTCCTAAAGTGTAGGTCTTACCATTTTATCCTATACTTGATGAACTACAACGGATCCCTATTACTTTTTGGAAGAAATACAAATTCCTGTTCTTGACATTTAAAACCTTTTATAACCCAGTCCCTTTCCATTCTTCTCACATCTATATATGCTTTACAGTCTAAGCATATTAGCCTATTTGATGCCACGATGCTTTTTTATCTGCTCTCCATGCTTTGCACTGACTGTATCCCATTTTTGAAATGATCCTCCTCCTAACCTCCGCCTCTTAGAATACTTGGCTTTGCCTACCCACGAACAATCAACATTTCTCCATTTTGTTTAAATCTGATTTTTGTATATTTGAAAGGAATAACAAATTGTGCATAACAGACTTGCAATTTCATGTGCAATTATCTTTTTTATTGTACCACGTTATGGACATGCTTGTTTTATTTCATAAATTAAAATACAATTTAATAATAAAAAAGAACAGAGTTTAGTTTTTGAAGGTGGCCTTTCTGGATTTTCTCCCTAAATCACTGTCCCTCCACTACTAGTGCCTTTTATGCTCAGGTATGCTCTATACACACATATACACACACACACACACACCTTATTTATACATCATTCCATACATATCATTTCCCCCCAGTAGAATAAAAGCACCTATTTTTACTTTTTCTTTGTATTCCAGAGCTCAGCACAGTTTCTGGCATACAGTAAGAAATTATTAATAAATGTTTATTTGTTAGTTGATTAAGTCTGGAATGACATCTAGTATGACAGAAAGCAAAAACAAATTCAAGAAGTCATCATCGTTTTACCAGATCTACCTGAGAAAACTAAGTCTCTTGGGATCCTGTCAAGACTACCGCCTTCATGTTCTCTCTCTGTCTCTTTCTTTATCTCCTCATCTGTCTTTCTTTCTCTCTCCCTCTGATTCTCTTTCTCTTTTTCTCTCTCTCCTCCATCCATCTTTCTTATATTTTTCTCTCCCTCCCTCCCACAATCTCTTGACTTACACCACAACTACCAGTAAAACACAAACAAAACTCCTCACTTTATACCTCCAGCACTCAGTTCTAAAAATCTCAAGCAAAGACTTCACTCACACTTCCCCATCCTCACCCTACCCCCTGCCCGCTCCTGTCACTCCCCTCCCCCAGCTTCTTGTAGTGTTACGTCCTCCACAACCAGTACAAAGGAGGAAAAAAATCCCAACATTTTCCCTTTAAGACTCAATTCATCCTCAGTCAGTTATGACTGGCAGACCAAAGAATTCCATTTGCCAGCAGAATTTTATTCTTCAGTATGTGATTTTCCGTAACCCAAGATAATCATGGGTTACACTGTGATGCTTCTTCCACATTCTTGCAAATACAGAAACCTGGCTCTCCCTTGAAGTCAGCCCATCTTTGGCCACCCTCTAGTGCTGATGCTCCTTTTTGGCCCTCCCCACCCACCTTTTCCTCCTCTGAGGTTCACTCCATGCAGAAATATTGCCCTTTTCATATCCTGGTGGCTATTTTATACTGACCCTTAGACTCAATTAGCTCAATATCTAGCTCATAGTCTTCTCCTTCCACCCCAACTCCTGCCCTCTACTTGGGGATTTTGACTTACATATTTATGTCTCAAAAACTTGTTTCCAAGTTCATCAACCTTCCCAATTCTTCTGATTTTCCGCTACACTGGGTCATAGACTTAGAACTGGAAGAAGGGACCTTAGAGGTCACCAAGTCCATTTTACAGGTAAGGAAACTGAGGATCAGAGAGGTTAAATGATTTACTCAGTGTCATACAGCTAGTTAAGTATCCCAGGCAGGATTCAACTTCAGGTTTTTCTGATTCCAAATCCAGTCCTGTACCCACTATACTGTACTCAGTCATATGCAGGAACGATCATACCCTTGAGTAACCATACATATTTTACTTCCCTAAGACACAATTCTGAAACTTCTCTATCTGACCAGAACCTCTTGTCTTTCTGGATCTCTTTATGATACACTGATCCTAAGCCTATTCTCTGTCTTCATCATAATTTCCAGTTTCTCTGCCCTTCCCTGCTTTACTACAACTTACTCTTACTCTGAACTAGTTTTTCCTCTCTTAAAGTTAACCCTTTACTTAACCAGTTTCACCTTTACACTGCTCTTGACTCTTGAGTCCCTAGATCCTTTGTCCTAGCACCATTCTTCCCTTTTTAAACTCTGATATGTATTATTCCAAACATCTGCTTTCTCCATTTCCTTCTGCTGAATATTGATGGAAGAAATCACGCAACTGTATTGACTGATTCCACCACAAATTTATGTTATCCAATCTCAAATGGACCTTAACAGATGCAAACCATCATTTTACTCTGCCCTGACTGACGATTTATCATACAGCAACTATTCCAAACTGCCTCTTCTTTTCTCAAACTAGTTATACCATCACTTCTCCCTACCTTCTTAGCAGATGACCTTGCCTCATAATTCACTGGAAAAAAATATAAGGCTATCTATCAAAAGCACCTTCTCCACTCCAATGCTAAGTTCAAATGATCTCCATGTTATCCCATATCCTACTGACCATTAAAAAATGGTTAGTGAACATCTAGAAAGAAAGCAATGATTTAAAATATTAAAATGACTTCATTAAGAATAGATCATTCCAGACTAACTTTATTTTATTTTTTTGGTCAGGGTTATTAAACTAGTAGGTAAAGGGAATGTTATAAGATATAATCTACTGGAATTTTTAGCAAAGTATAAAAAGTAGCTCACAATGTTGTATAAAAATGAAGAAATATGGACTCTAAAATCACTGAATTGTATGGATTTGAAATCGATTGCATCACAGGTGATCTCTAGGGCAGTGCCCTGAGTATCTGTGCTTTGCCTTGTGTTGTATAACACTTTTATCAATTGGCTAGACAGAGGCATTGATGACATGTTTGCCAAATTTGCAGGTGAGAGAAAGCTGGGATGGTTAGATAATTGCTCTCACTTGGTTATTCTTTTACCTCTCTAATTGCTTCTTCTCAGTTTCCTTTGATGACTCATAATACATGTTCTGCTTCTCTTCTCTTCTCCTCTCCTTTCCTCTTCTTTCTCTCTCTCTCTCTCTCTACATTCTTTCTCTCAGTGATCTCCCCAGTTCCCATGGATAGTTTCAGTTATCTTCTCATTGCAGATGACTTCCTGATCTATATATAGCCCTGGTTTCTCTCCCAAGAGCCAGTCTCACATCACTAAATACATTTTTGACAATTTAAACTGCATGCCCTATAGGCTTCAAAAAATCAATATGTCCAAAAGATAATCGATTGTTTTTTCCCTCAAACATTTCTTCCAAACTTCCCTATATTGGTCAAGGGCACTGCAATTCTCCACACAGATTTGCAACAGTGGAGTCATTTCTATATTCCTTATTCTGCCTCACTCCACAAAGCCAATCAATTGCTAAGTCTTTTTGATGTCATCTTCATAACATCTCTCATATCTGTCCCAGTCTCTCCACTCAGTTTTTCAAGTTGTTCTTTAACACACAAAGCCCAGACACTGAAGCAGCTGTAACATCATCATACCCAAAATGTGACTAGATTGCCTGAATATTTTCCTCTCTCCATCATTTAATTATACTCTTCCCTTCCATTTTAAAGAGATGGCTGAAAGGCACTGAACTAATTTGATAAAATCTCCCCAACTGAGCTAAGTTCCAAAGAAAAACTTAAAAAGTTCTTTCTACCTCTTTATCATGAAAAGCACTAAAAGGAGAATAACTTGTTATAGTTAAGCCAGAATTCCTTTTCTCTTTACTATCAATTCACTAGATTGCTTGTTTCCAAGTTGGTGTGATATGATGAATGTGTCTGTCTCCACAGTGAAGTGATTAATAGGCATCTGTGTAAAGCAGACCCAATGACCACAAAGACAACAAAAACGTCTCTGTATCCTTTTGAAAAATATGCATATGCAAAAAGGGTGAAAACCCTCCCCTATCCAAAAGTGGATTTGGTTTGTCTTGGCCCTGAGTGCTTATAAAGATGGCAAATCATCAAGAAAAACCCTAGAGTAAGATCCCCTAAAAATAGACTCTCAACTCTGCTTTATAGTAAGACAAGACTGCAATTTCCCTCGAAATCCTCATGACAACTTGGGTGAGTGGAATCTAGCAAACCAATTATTCTTGTTTGAAAATCTGATTGCCATAAAATGTCAGGCATACAGTCCAGCAAGGCAGCAAGAATAAGCAAGCCAATCATTTTGCAAAAGCATTTCCCTTTCTACACTAGTGCTAGTTATATTTGTAATATATAAAAAAAATCCCCAAGCCCCCAAATCCCACATTTAAAAAAGCAGGAAGAATTTTTAACTGGAGACAATTTTAATGTCCTCAAAGCCACACCCAGGCCAATCAGGATGACCACACTGAATGTGAAATGGGAGCTCTCTGTGGTTATCACTGCAGGAAACAGACTTTTTATTGTCTCACAGCATAATGTGAACCAGATGGTCAAAAAGTAAACTGAAACACCATCAGATATGGAAATAGAGCTTATTTTTATAAATGAAAGATGAAGGGCATCTCTTTTTGTTGTTGCTGTTGTTGGGGTTAAAGGGCTGCATCTGAGGGGCTGGTGGTACCCATTCTGTACAAAGTTTACTATGATTAAATTTGCCTATGGCCAGGAAAGCCTATTATCTACATCAGTGACTTGAGCTCTGTAGCTACTTAAAAGTTCATTTATTAAAGTGGTGCTTATCATAGCCCAACCACAGATGAACTCACCTCAAGTTCTGCCAGTCAATCAATCAATAAACATTTATTAAGTATCTACTACAATGCCAGGCACTGTACTAAGTACTGGGGGCATTGTGCTAAGTGCTACCATCTCTGAAATAGCTATATTTTGTGCTGTGACACCATTTACAGAGTAGGAAGAGGATGGGATGTGTGTGTAAAATTCACTTAATTAAAAATATTGTGTTGTTGTTTTTTCCTCCTTGAACACACAAACTTTTTGTTGGCTGATTTATGTTTATGTAACTTTCTCCTGTTTCACTGATTACCAATGCCAGTGCCATAAGCTCGTTATAGATGGATGGCTCAGATTTGGGAGTAACCCCTGAGGTCAGCAAGTACAATCTAATCCCCTCTACAATATCCTTGACAAGTGGTCATCCAGCCTTCATTTAAAAAATCCCTAGTGATAGGAAACTCACTACTTTCCAAAGCCATCTGTTTCATTTTTAAACATTTCTGGTTGTCAGGAGAGTTTTCCATATATTGAATCCAAATCTACCTCTTTAACTTCCACCCATGGCTCCACATTTTTTTCTTTGGGACCACAAAGAACAAGTAAAATCCTCCCCACCTCCCACTTACCCCTGATAATCCTTCAACTACTCTAAGACACCTATCATGTTCCTCTTACACCTTTTGTTCTCCAGACCACACATCTTTAGTTTCTTCAGTTGATTCTTATATGTCATGGTTTTCCTCCCTCCCTATTCTCAGCTCAATCACAGAATCATAGGGGCCTCTCTGGTGTCATGCGGGAAAAAAAAAAAACAACCAAGCACATCCACAACACTGCCCTGGAAGTCAGCAGATCTGGATTTAAATATGGCTTTGACCCACATCAATTCTGTGACCACTGGCAGGTCAGTTCTCCCTCTCTGAATGTCAACTATAAAATTGGATTAATTCTTACATTGCCTACTTCATGGGGTTGTTGTGAGGAGACCTTAACATGCCATAAAAATGCAAGCTTTCAATACTTTCTTGTTGAGTCATTTCAGTCATGTCTGGCTCTTCATGAGTCCATTTGGAATTTTCTTGGCAAAGATAATGGATTCTCCAGCTCATTTGACAGATGAGGAAATTGGAAGAAACAGGGTTAAGTGACTTGCCCAGGGTCACATAGCTAGTAAGTGTCTGAATCTGGATTTGAACTCAGGAAGAAGAGTTTTCCTGATTCCAAGCCCAGTGCTTTATCCACTGCCCCACCTAGCTTCCCAATCGTACTTTGAAGAGGAGTAACTTGATACCCAAAGATATAAAGTAACTTGTCCCTTGGTTCTAAGTCACTGTATGGTTCTGCAAACCATACAATGGACTGTTTGGTTGGTCACTATACGTGATTCCAGTTGTAAGAACTCTGTTCATACAAGGTCTGATACTGGGAATGATTATTTCAGATTCGTACAGCTTTGGAAGGGTATTCATGTTTATTTTTTTTTCTTCCCTTTGATATATCACTACAAACGGGACTAGAAACCCAACATCTAAGTTGATTCTGAAACCAGACAAAGCATTTCTATTTTCCAACTTCCTGGTCTCATCTTCTTCCTTTGAGGTTTCATATGGAGTTAAAAACTATAGGACTAGGAAATAGGTTTATTTAGAAATTTATAAAATCCAGCCAATTCTTTGTTTGGATTATTTTCAGAGCTGTATTTTTTTCCCCTCTACAAAATCAAGGGAAAAAACAAGCTCCAGTTAACTGGTCTTTTTTGGAGCAACTATATCATTTTCTAATTAATCTTCCTATATAATAAAGTCTTTGGGGTCCACAGCACAAGAATACTGTCATGAGATTTTTGAGAACTTCTGGCAACTCGATTGCTTTGAATACAATCCATGTGGGCCTATGTTAATAATAACAGCTAGCATTTATATCACACCTACTATGTGCAAGGCACTGTGCTAAGCACCTTACAAATATCTTATCTGATATTACAAATATTATCTCATGCTATCATGAATGCCTCACTTTAGTAGGTCATATTATATAGTAAAATTCTAAGGCATTAGTAGAGGTTTGAGAGAAGGATTGGATCTGTGATTTTGTTGCCAGATTTTCTCATGAGATTCTTTAGTCATGCTATCTTGATACTACCAATGCAGATCAGTGACTTAGAGTGAAGAGATTTTCCTAGAGCACCAAGGGGTTGAATGATTTGCCTGGGATCACACAGTGAATATGGATGAGAGGTAAAATTTGAATTCAGGTCTTCCTGGTTTGGAGGTCAACTCTCTATCCACTAACATATGTTTTCTCTGTACAAATGGATTTTAGCACAACCCAGGGAAAAATAAGAATTTAAAACAAAGAACAGTTTCAGTGATTTTAAATAAGAGGTCAGCAACTTGAAAAGTACCTCTGAGCCCCAATCTAGAACACTTTACTGTACCATGCTGCTCCAATGTAATCATAGAGTTTCCTGGGACACTGAAAAGTTAAATGATTTGCCCAAGGTCACACAGCCAGTATATGTCACAGAGCGACTTGGACCCAGGTATTCCTGACTCTGAGGCTAGCTCTCTATCTAGTATATATCACACTGCCTGCCTTATTTGCATTTAAAACACTTGGGAATTTACATTTGATTTTTATAAATAATAACAACCCATCAATTCCTCATAACTTACAATGAAAGAAATTAGGGGTTCTAATTATCAGTGGAATACAATATTGGTCCAAATTACATATCTATAACAAAACCCATTTGATTTTCCAGATTCTAGAGCTGATGTCCAAGTATCTTTGGTCTTTCTTCAGGTTCTTTGGAATTGGAAAATAAGGAATTTTTGTACTTCTTCATGACTACCAAGCTTGACAATTATCTGGTTTTGTAGTTTTCATGCATTTCCTAGGTTTGCATTGCTCAAAGGGAGGGGTCAACCATCAAGGACAGAATACTGTATATGTGTAGAAAATGATTTCACGATTGATGCAACTGGTTCCATTATTAGGGTCAGTCCCTTAAAAGGGAACTCCACTCTGTAACATTAAGAAATTATTCTCTTGTTTGTCAAAATGCCTATCCATCCCTGGCTGAAGAGTAGAATAAAAGAGGAAGGAAAACTGAAAAATACTCAGGAACTCATGACCTACCAATCATAATCTAGCAGATAAGTGCTTGCACATAGGAAAAAAAAATACTTGCTAAATTGAGTCTAAATTCCTGGAGTAAGAGAAAGCATTTTTAAGTTACATGAAATTTTTACTGATCTCTTTAATAACAGCTAGCATTTACATAGCACGTTAAGGTTTGCAAAGCACTTCACAAACATCATTTCATTGGATCCTCACAAGGTGGTATTATTACACTCCCCCCTCCCCCAATTTTACAACTGAAGAAACTAAGGCAGAGGTTAAATGACTTGCCCAGAGTCATACAGCTAGTATGCATCAGATGCCAGATTTGAACTCAGGCTTTTCTGATTCTAAGTCCACTATGCTAACCACTGTGCCACTAAGCTACATATAAATACATAAAAATATATTTGGAAATTTTACATGTATTATATACCAAGTTCTAGTGGGCAAACCTCACCAGTACTTAGTATATAATCATTGTCTAACAAATGAGAGATGCTTATGTTCTGTAGAATTTATTATTTATGAATAATGAGAGACTGTAACTAGAAGCTGCATGCTTTGAAATGTCTAAAAGGATAGGAATGAGGCAGTTTTCTTCCATGCTAATAAAATGTCATCAATGTTTAACTTTTCTCAACCCCAATTATTTTAAGTATGGTTCATAATTTCTGTTTTATTTTTGTGAGAAAATTTAATTTCAAATGAATATATGGAAGGGAAGGACTACTTTTTAGAAAGAGAAATTTAAAAGTAGCTGAGACAGAATAATTAAAATTTCCATTAATCAGTCATTAAGGATCTATTAAGCTCTTACTATGTTCCAGACACTGTACTAAGCAATGGAGATTCTAAAAGAGGCAAAAGACAGCTTCTGACTTCAAAGAACTCACAATCTAATAGAGGAGAAAAGCAAACAAATATGTACAAACAAGTTTTATATACATACATACATGAATATAGATACTTCATGGTCTTTAGAATAGAAGAACCAGTGAACAGTACATGCCACAGTTACTTCCACAGTTCCTATTTCTCCATTGCTTTCCCATGTATTTCTATGAGACCACGGAACATTCTCTGTCTCTGCCTCTCTTCCTCTACCGCCTACCCCCATCTCTTTCCTTTCTTTTATTTCTCTCTTTCAGCTGAGTAGTGTGTATTCTGGGTACCTCCTAAGCTCTCAAGGTTTTACTTATATACCAAGTTAAGAAAAGAGATGCTAACCTCAAAAAATTCTGTCATGACTCACTCATTCTTTCCCCATATCTGATAATTCATCTCATCTCTACATGTTGTAGACAGCCATTAATGTTTGTAGAATACCAAGCTAACCAGTAGTTTTAAACTCTCAAACTAGTCTCTAATTAAGAATCATGATATATAGACCTTAGATTATATCCTCATCAATATTGGTAACTAATAAACACAAAATGATTCCTCAAAGTTTTTTTTTTAAAGTTTTGGCTAAAATCAAATAGAAGAAGAGGGTGAAGTTGTACTAAAGCACAAATTATTAAATATTCTAGATGCTCCATTAATAAGACCTAAGTCTAATTAATACTCAAGGTGTAGGTCTTAAAAAATGCTAAGTTGTCAAAACTAATTCAGGCATCAAGGATGTCTTGTGTAAAAGATGGGGAACAGGGACAGGTAGGTGATGCAGTGGATAGAGCACTAGCCCTGGATTCAGTAGGACCTGAATTCAAATCTGACTTCAGACACATAACACTTACTAGCTGTATTATCCTGGGCATGTCATTTAACCCTATGGCCTAGCCCTCCTCCCCCCCAAAAAAAAGACGGGGAGGAAGAGCAAAAGATAGTGGGAAAGAGAGGAGGAAAAGAGAGAAAAGAGAGAGGGAGACAGAGAAATATGCATAGGTCAAGGAGAATAGATATGAATTGAAAAGGTGGTTTAAAATTATAATAGTCTAGAACATTTCTCAAAGTTGAATGGTTCTTTTATACCCCAAGGACATAATTTTGAATTAGAATTTTTAATTATTTAAAAACTGAGTACATAATAATAATTTTAAGAACTCTTTTCTTTTTGCAGTAAAAGTTTTAATGGGAGACAAAAAAGTGAGGTGCTGTCTATGATGTATGATCCAAATATTTGTGTGCAGACAGAGACAGGCAGAAAGAAGAAATTAGCTTTCAACATAGATGACATTTAACTTTTTATTTTTTCTAGCCTTTCCATGATAATCTCTTCAAGACCTTAGATAAATTCAGCAAGTTGTCAGGAGAATACAGAATTAATTAGACCAAATGTATGACCATGCCTGCATGACTGAAAGAACAATTAGAGTCACCCACATGAGTCTTTTCAATTTTCCCCTCCCCAACAACACAGATGTATACATTAAAACTACTAAGTAATTCATTTAAGAGCCCCAGTACATGCCCTGGTACAGCATTCTCTCATTTCTTCCAAGAAAAGCCATGAACTTGAATTAGAGGTCCCTTTTTATTTTTCTTTGACAAGGGCACATTAATAATATGAAAGTGAATGATGATATTATCTTTTCTTATGTAATCTCCTTTCATTCCAAAACCCCTTTCTTCTTTTTCCGGCCAATCTCAGGCTTATTATTGATTTTACCTGGGGTGGGGATGCTGCTTTAGGAAGGCTTAAACCTTTACAAAATAGTTTTAACTTGAATGACAGGGAAGCCCAAGTTAGAGCTATAGATTGCCAGAGGCTTAAATTGGATAATATCCCTAGCTTGGTTATGGAATTGTGTTTTTTATTTTTAAGAAAAATAGCACTGATTGTAGGTTATTGTTATTTTTACACAGGATGTCCCAAAAATCTTTGTACAGTTTTAAGTCATTAGAGCTTTGAATTAAAATTAACTTCAAACTTTTAATAGCTTAAAACTGGATGCAGACTTTCAGGACATGCTGTATATATACACACATAGTATTACACACTGTAAGGTTACATTTATGTCTGTGTCTGACTACTTTTAATTTATCTCTTTGATTAATTCAAGAAGTTACTTCATTTCAATTAAATTCAGCAATTATATTTTAACTTCATACTACTTATTCAGGTATCCACAGCTGTGTTCAGCAAACACCAGCAACTATGGGGAGCTGTCCAGTGATGGGAGTACCAGCAGCCAGGCTCCTCAGCACTGTGCTATCTTCTTCAATTTTATTACTATGAAGATTTCTAACTCCCTTTTTATGACTCAACTTCAAACCTACAAGGTTCATGTCTTCCATTTAGAATTACTATAGTACATTGAAAAGAGAATTAGATTTATGATCCAAAGTTCTGGATTCAAATCCCATTTTTCTCACTTAACTATTTGACCTAGTGAAAGGTAGAGAAATAAATAGGAAAAACCAACAAATGGCTCAAGGAAAAGAAACAAAAGAAAAAAAAATCTCTGGACCTCAGTTTACTCATCTTGAAAATAAGGTGTTTGGACCAGAAAATTTCTAAGGTCCTTTCTATCTCTGTATTTAAGATTCTACTAAAGCAGCAATAGAAATTATCTATCTATCTATCTATCTGTCTATCTATCTAGTTGTTGTCCTTCATACTCAAGAGGACCAAAATGACATCACTATGTCAGGGTCAATGTACAATGTGTCTGACTGTGGCTGATCAGACCAATATAAGTTTGGAAGGCTTTACCACAGGTCAGGCACAAATAGTCTCTATGAACCTTTGCAATGGAGAAGTTTCTAAATTTGTGCATCTTACATTTCTATACACACACACACACACACACACCCCCACACACACAATTTAGGGAGAAAAATAAAGTTTGGCTAAACTAACAGCTGATAAAGTTGAGATTATTCAGAAGTAAGATAATAGGTTTAATCATTCTATAACTTGAAGCATTTCTATTTCTACATTTTCCTAAAGAAGCATTTTAAATTCTGCTTTGGATTATCAAATAAGAAAAAAAAAAGGTAACTACTCTTTATCACATTCAAGGCACATAATTGAGTGATTTACTCTTCTTTGTAACTAAATATAAGTTCTACTTACCTGTAGAATTTTAGATTTTTTTCTTAAATCATGGTATGAACTCTCTTGACTGAGTAGTTTCTCTTATTTATTCATAGAAGTGGTAAAAAATCTCTCAACCAATTTGCCTCTAAGTTTACCATAGATATATTTTCAGACTTACCCTAAACCTTTGGAGATTAAAGATGCTCTGAGTGGTTATTAAGAATATTACATCTCTTATGCTTGATTTACAAATTAGCAGAGTGCCAATGGACAAAATCAAAGGTGTTAGTTTAATTCATCATTCACAAGTGATGTCCATAGTTTGTTTTTATGGGGATTATAATAGCACTGTACCTTGTAGGGCTTTGTTGTGAGGATTAAATGAGATCATATAGAAGTTACTTTAAAGCTCTATGTAAATGTTAGCTCTATTATTTTAAAATCAAATTTCTTCTGATGATTCAGTCATATATAAAAATAAAAAGTTGGCATTTATTGAGCACTTCAAGGCTTGCAAATTGCTTTATATACATTATCACACTTGATCTTCCGAATAACTCAGTGAGGTAGGGACTACTGAACTGTATTATCCTTGGTTTATAAATGAGGGAGCTGAGACTGAGATAAGTGATGGTCATGGTCACACAGAGGGAGGGTTTAAACTTTGGTCTACCCTGACTCTAGATCCTCCCCTGGATCAACTGGGTACTACTACATTATTTAGTCTCACCTTAATCAACATTTCTAGCACTCCTGTTCTATCCTTATTTTACATGTGTTTGTGAGTGTTTAAAAAATTATAACATCAGTCAATAAACTATTGAAAATTAGAAATATGCTAATTCACAGATATAAGGATATGTAGAAAAATCAAAACTATTTCCATTTCTCCTGTTCTTGTTCCTTGCCTCTGACCAATCATACTTTATATCTAATCTATTCCTTTCCCTGATCATAAATACCCCCTCTCTGGAAAAATCCATATTTAGCATAGAAAGGGAGTTTGGAGATTGCCTAGTCTACTTACTAGAATCAGTGGTATAAAAAACAAAGCAACAGACTGAGTTAGAGAACTTGAATTTGAATTCTGCCTTTGCAGAATCTAATCTTTCTGGGTGAGATAATACATTAAGGCTCTTATCATTTATTAACATCTTAGCTCCTTATACATTCTCTCCTTAGCAGAAAACCCCTGAGCAAGTAGGACTGATAAGTTTTAATGGAAAGAGGAGAATGGAAATGGTTTTGCTTGGATTGTTACTTGGTTCAATGGGAAGCCCTAGGCAGCATGAGGTATAGGTACTTACCTATGTAGTGAGAGGGTTTCATTCAATCCATAAGCATTTGTTAGGTTCTTCCTAGATGCTGGGCACTGAATGAGGGAACCCTGAAGGCCAACCATGTATTTCACCTTTTTGCTTGGAGGCACGACTACCTCCATGCCTATTCTCATTTTCCAAATTGTAGTTAAGACACCCATTGATAGTCACATATTTTCAATAAAGTTTTTATGTGTCCTGAGAAACACACTTCTTAAAGAGACTGCTGGCATACTAAAAACTTGGTACTGAAATAGAAAAAAATCGAGTAGACTTGGAACAACCAGTGGCTACCTCAACTAATCTAATTAAAAGTATTCACCAAACTATCTGCCATGGAGCACTGCTATTTTAGGTCAAATGGAGAGGAGTGCCATGAGAAAATGGTGATGTTAGTAACATTATTTTCATCTCAAATATTAAATATGAAATTATTTATGAATTCAAAATGCTTAATGTAGGATTTTCAGTATAAAATGGACAAAATCTCTTCTATTCTGCTGCAAAAGTTATCTCAGTGGTACGCCATACCACCACTCCCCCAAACTTCCAGATCAATCAACATTTATTAAACACCTACTAAGAGCCAGGTACCGTGCTAAGTGCTGGTCAACATTTATGCTTTCCATAATCATATTTTGAATCCCCAAATATTCCTTGGCTTAGTTAATTTAGGAAATATTGCTCTAAGGTAGTACTAATTTCTACCAGACTAAATCACCCATCCCCAGTCACAAAGTTCTGCTGAATAACAACAGGTATCAGAGGAGCTAAAGAGAGCATGAATCACTTGTTCTTGCCATGTCTACCAAGTAGAAAGGTATGGTTTTGACTGAATCTCATTTTTTAAAAACACTAAGTAACCAGGCAATGATTAGATCAGACTGGAGTTTTTTGTTACTCTAAAACCACAGTAAAGTTTTCACAGGAAAAGAAGGTAGTTATTGACTGTGAAGAATTCTTTTTATCAAATTTGGGGCAAAATAGAATTTAGTTATGACTTCCTGTGAAATGTGGGAAATACTTCACTCCCCTCTTTATAGTCTCTTTATAGTCACATTTTGTGACTCCTACTGGTGTGTACCCACTCAAAGTAGAAAAAAACTAAACAAATATTACATTGTTTAAAGTTTATTGATATGTTAGTTTGATTTAAATTGCTCACTTAACCAATAATCTTATTCTCCCATATATGTTTTCTTTGAGCACAATGGGTACATCTCAAACTACTTTGATATTACCTCCTTTCAAGTAAAATAATGTCTTATTTCAGGAGCTTCCTGTGATATGCACATATGAGACTATCCTAAAATTTTTGATTGATTAGAAATACTTGATGAGTAGAATGTTTCTGAATATTAATTTTTAAGTGACATTTCTACAATTCATGAGAATGTTACATAAAATTTGGATAAGAACTTTTTTTTGGGGGGATATATTCAATTCACTCTTGCTATCATCGATTACTGTATAAATTGTGTGCCCCATAACGGTGACATCAATTCTGATAGAGTCATGAAGAAGGCACACCTGCCTTCTTTGAAACCAGTTTTATAACCCTGTTACATGTCTATATTTGGTGGGAAAATTAGGGGCTATGGTTATGCCAGGATGACTTAAAAAAAAAAGTACTTCTTACTCTTCTTTTTGTTGAGTGTTGAGAAAAGACAAATCATAATCTAAAAATAAATGGGCCTTGGCATTCATGTTTAAATGTGATGAAGTCCACCTCAGTTATTATAGGATAAATAAAAATTTTAAAACCTGGGTGGAATTGATAAAATGAAAGTCTTCACTGCAGCTAATTTACCATCTCTGTGACTAAAAGACAGGATGGAAAAGCTACAGACATCTAGAGACCAGAAAAAACAGAGCCATTGACTGAGCTCCCACTAATGAACCTAGGACTTAAAAGATATCAAACAATTCTAAAAAATGTAGTAAGGACAAGAGACATTACACAAGGCTAGTAGGGTAAGAAAAGGCAAGGTCAGTTAGTTACTGACAAGGAAAAGGACTTCATTTTCTGTAGCAACACATTTGAGTAGTTTTCTATATCTGTTCTTGGGCTTTGTTAGTATGAGTATACATGCATACAGGACTGTCATGTTACTTACAGTGTAGAGAGTAAAGCCTTGGAACATTCCACAGAGGGGCAGAGGGCTAGTCTTTATTATTTTGAAAGGGGGAGACTAAATACAATGGCAGCAGAAGGGAAAGTTTAGTTGTGCAAGGCGAGGAACAGTGACGGGTGTTTTGACAAAGGTGAGAAACATATAGAATTAAATCAATACTGAAAACACAGCAAGGAAAAGAAACAAAAACAAAAGCAAACATACTCTGGAAATGCAGCCTTACTAAGGATACCTCTCTGAAATTGGCAGCATTTAGCTAAGGGCATGTGTTCATTACTTGATCTTTGTGGTCAGTCAAAAGAAAAAAGAGAATCAGACACCTGACTCCTCCTGGCTTGGCCATCCAATATATCATTTTATGCTTAGTGAAGAAAAGAGAGGTAACTTAGAAACAATTCCAGAGTATATTTAGCTACCAAAGCTGTGGGCACACAAATGTCACATTTCCGTGAATTAACCCATTGAAAGAACATCCCTTTTCAGTGGCCCACAGATGACCGAAAAGACACTTGTACCGAATTAGATACTGAACACAAATGGATGTGACATCACCAAGGCACCAGGATCAGAGAAAATAAAGAAGCAAATGGATTAAGAATCACTTCAATTTGAGAGACATACATGTGAACAAGAAAAGAAAGAAAATACATCCAAAAGAATAACCCGGCTACTAAATCACATCACAGAGCACTTTGCAAAATGAAACAGAAATTTAAAGGAAATTCGTGGATGCTTAAAGAAAAGAAATCTACAGGGGTGGGAGGTGGGGAGAAGGAAAAATAAAATCATGGTTAAAAAAAACATTAAGCTAAATTCTTTTTGAATTTTGCATAACAACTCATTGGCATTGCCCCCCCAAAGGACTTAATCAATTGTGCCAGAAAAGCCACATTTGATTGGGCAAGGCAAGGAGTTAATAGCACATGAATAGTGGTAATGGTAGAGACCCACGCAATCACCTCTGCCACCATTGTCTGACAATATGTAGACTGCTTCCAGCTTTGTCAATATTCATAATTAAACCAAAAGAATGAACAATGCAAAATTTTTTAACTGTCAACTGTTAATAAGACTCTGATAACCTCCACTCCCTGGGGAGATAACCATTCAGAGCAAGCTATCGACCCCATTAATTAGTGAATTGAAGTGAAAATTGAGACTGAGAGCTTAAATACTTTGTTAATATTTTTTCTTGCATTTCAGGAAGCCTCTACTGTGTATGCAAGTTGTTTTAAAGAAGTTGCCTTTTGGCCATTGAGAACACAGATGTGGCAAACAATTCTGGGGCATGGAACCACACAAAACAAATCACAGCTAATGCACATAATCCTTAACCTGCTATGACTGGGTCCTTACCCTATCACAAATTAGCATGATATATTCTAGGGAGGTTAACAACACCAAGTACCCCTTCAACATAATGAAACTGATGAGACCAGACTAGCAATTTTGCTTACATTTGGGGGGCAGGGAATACTACCCAAAATGATGAAGGCTAAAGAATATTACAAAAGGTTAAGGGAAGACACTCTCAAGGAAAGATTAAAAGGACTTAAACTGTATTGCTTGGCTAAGCCATAACTAGCAGTAGAAGGACACAAGATACTCCTATATATTCTGAAGAAGATTAATAACATTAACTTGATACAAGAGGACCACAGCAGAGGAAATGGGAAGAAATAAAGGAAAGGGAAATTTAGGACAAAAACATTAAAATGGTAAGTGGTAGTCTTCCAAGGGTCAAGGTGTCAGCTCTATCCCTTGAGACACAAAACACTGAACTGGACCAAATTCTTGAAAGCAGACAGGAGTAAACAATTCTGAATGGAGTGGAAAGGCTAAGCAAAATAACTGGCCTTTTCAGTTTCTGATTTGCAAGACTCTTTTCTGGACAAGTAAAGGCTTCTTTGGTTGCAGCTGTGACTAAAGTAGCATGTGTTAATGAGGCCCAACAAATGGTGAAAAAAGATTACATTTCCTGTCCCTAGTTGACCAAAGAAAGGAAAGGAAAATTTTGGACAGTTCAAAGTACAAGCTCTTCATTTACTTTGGCTTCCTTTCCAATTTTAACAAATAATATTTCTGCTCGATTAAATTGCATTTAAATCTTCATTTTTAAGGACAATTACAGTGCATATGAGGCTATGGCTCTATGCAAACACTATTAAACTATGTATCTGGAACCAGAATATTTGGACAGTTTCTCTGTGCTTTGTGTCAAACAGTGATACTGTACAAAAGTTAGATTTTTTTCTTTAGTGATTAGCACATTTGCAGAGCAAAAGGCTGGAAAAAGCATTTGTTAAATAAAAGCTATTTTAATCTTTTGTTACTCTTTTTGGTGCTGTATTTTGGTTTTATGTGTCTTCACTTTTTACTACTGAGACTGGACCTCTGAGAGTTCTTGTTTACATAGTTTTCATACCCAGGAAGGCTCATTCCTGTCATTTGTCAATGATCTGATGAATTTACCTGTGTTTTAGGTTAATTCAACTAGCCTTCACTGCTTTGCCTTAAGTCACAAAGGTAAAAGGAGGTGAAAACATCACTAAAGGAAACTGAGATGAAAGGGAAGAGGATTAGCCTCAGCCAGCTTTTGCTTAAGGCTAAGCTTTCCTCTATTTAACTGAGAAAACTTTAATTTCAAAGGTCTTAATTCCTTACTCTTCCAATAACAATAATATACTTGTATTATTTGTTTTGTGTGGCTTCTTTATTCAGTGGATATTTTGGTTAAGGCCTAAAATGGAGTATTTTGTTTCTGACTTTTTCATAAGCTTTTAATAATCGTGCAGTGGAGATTTGTGCAGTATTACCAAGATTTAGCTGGAAGCAGTTACAAAGTCTTCCCCCCCACCCTTCTCCCCACAGGAAGAGTTATTTCCAAGGCCTTACCCTTCTTGTCTTGGTGATTATGGGATGAAACTGCCCCAAAGGGATCTGTGCTGTCAGATGAGTCAAGCAGATCCTTCCAATCCTGCATGTGTCCCCCAGACTCATAACCCTCTTGACCCGTCGTATCTGAAGTGGTCGTGCTGGGAAAGAGGGAACTGGAGTGCCCTGTTTTCATCACAGATACAGTTAGGAAAAATATCACCTGTAAACCATCCATCCCTTTTTCTGACAGCCCAGAGCTGACACACATAAGCTGCCAAAAAGTTGACTAAAGACCACTGGGAGACCTGGTGGATCCTGTCTTTATTCTAGAGGGAAAATATAAGCATATACTCTAAGGGAATTTTTGCTAAGAGGGAACTATTCTGTTATTTTACTTTTTTCTCAGTACTGAAGGGTCGTTCTATGTCCCAACAACCAATAGCTTGGGTATCCTGAGTTCTCATGTCTTCATTTAGATGGCACAGTGGCTAGAGCTGGGAACTTGGGAGTCCAAAAGACCTGTATTCCAGTCCTACCTCAGATACCAATTAGCTGTGTGACCCTAGGCAAGTCACAACTCCTTTCAGCCTCAGTTTCCTCATCAGACAATGGGGATAATAATAGCACCTACCTCACAGAGTCCTTGTAAGGCTCAAGTGAGTTTCAACATGTTAAAAAAAAACTCTTTCATTTTACAGATGAGGAAACAGAGACCTAGAGAGGTGAACAGATTTGCCCAACATCAGGCAGTAAATGGGAAGACCAGGATCTGAACCTAGTTATAGATTTATGTTCCATAGCACCAACTGTGCTCAAATGGGTCTTCCATATTACGGGATAAAATAATGCTCTCTAAAAGGGTCTCCTTTTTTTTTTTTAAAGTCATCTAAGCCTCACCTAGGATAAAGAAATTCTTTCTATGATTCTACAGCTTTAAAAAAAAATAGTTGTCACAACCTGTTACAATAATAAGCTGTTAAGACAATATATTTGGTGTGTAATTATCTCATGGATTCTATTGTATGGGAAGGTAGGTGTAGTCTTTTATATGCCAATAACAAATGAAATTTGGTTAATGACTGATACTGTGGTTATGGTTGATTTTCATATCATTGAGACTTTAGACTCACCCACAGGGCTCAGGTTAGAAAGGAAAATATTTTTGTGACAGGTAGCAGGTGGAGGATGATTCCAAGAAGAAGCCTGACATGAATGGGAGCTGTGGCCAAGGCACTAAATGATTGTTAGCAACCTCCTGTGTGTAAGTGTGTAAGTCCTTCAATAATCACCTGGCAAGGTTAGAATGCTAATTTGTGTCAGTGAAAAAAGCAGTTGCTTCTATTAAGCTACGATTTTGATTCAAAGAAACTCTGATACACCCGACCTTTGGTAGAAATGAAATGTTGCCATTCTGTGGCTTTCAAGCAGTGTCCTTGACTTTAGTAAATGAACATGTAGCAGCCCTTTGGACAATGTGTAAAGATGTATAAGTACAATTATTGTGAATGCTTAACTGGCGCATTCTGTAAGGAAGTGGGAGAGATCAACAATTAGTTCCACCCTGGCTCCAGCCTTGGATTGTCATAATCCTAAATGTGGTGAATAAAGTATTCTGTATTTCAGATGGAGAGACAAAGAGCCTGTGTTATTCTTTTATCTGCTCTAATAGGAAATTGGGTTCTACCAACAGAACTGAATAATATAAATCATAAGCAATGCTTTTTTTTTTAGGGGTTGAGTTATTTTGCTTCAAGAGAAAAAGAAGGCAAAGAGTTTATCTACTACCAAAAAAATTTTACAGCAGCCACAGCACATTGCTGAAGGCATGGGTAACATTTCAGCAAAGTGGCTTCTGATCCAAGCTTGTTATTGGCCCCCCCCCCCCCAACTTTAAACATCCGCTTTATTGCAAAAGTCTGATTCAGATTTAACTACTAAAACATGTTCATTAAAAACCCAGGAATTGTACTTGTGGAATGAAAAACTCTCAGTTGCTGAATTTCTCCATTTTGTCACCCCTGCATTTATTTTCAAGCTCTAATAAGTAAAGGGGTGGAAAAAAAGTCTAGGAAATGGAAATTGAGTTTTCTCTCATTCCCACTCATTTGTTCTGAGATCTGAAACACATTCTCCATTACAGCACTCTTGGGTTTGTGATTGCTGTACTGAAATATGTGGTCCAGCTTAATATAGAACTCAGCCTTCAACATGAGAAAACAATTAACAATAGTTTTGTGAGGGGCTGGGAATTGTGGAGCATACCAGCAAGTAGCAGGGATTTCTCTAAACCACACTGATATGCATTTTGTATACCTTTCATTTAACAGTGTTCAAGGGGTGATTTTATGGTAATACCGTAAGTACAGTTTAGGGAGAATGTTTCTAAATATGGTCATCATGGGGAAATATAAGCCTGAGGGACACATTTTCTGTAGAAAGATTTCCTGGACCATATGCTACAAATACATGGAGAGCTCATTGGTAATGGAAAGCTATGGCTACAAGAAGAAATTAATGTGGACCAGATGGTAGTAAAGTAGGAAAGGGTTTTACACAAATGTGAGAGATCAACTAAGGCTCTCCATCACTAAAGTGTTAGTCTAGTACACACACAGACAAGATTTCCTGTATGCAAATTTAGAGAAACCATACTTCTTCTGATTTACTCAGCAGAAGACATCAAGGCAGTCATTTTTTAAACTTGTGTTTCTGAGGACAATATAAACAACCTGTTTTTGTAGTGAATTAAGCAATCTGAAAAAGTAATGCCTTGGCTTTTCATTAAATTTTCAAAAATGCCAGGTGAAAAGAGCACCATCAAGCACATATCTTGAAAAAAAATCAGTCATCTCTTCTCTAAGATAAAACAAAAGATTTAAAGAAAACCTTTTATCTCTTTGTATAATCTGAGGTAAGTGGTTGTATCATTTGTTATGTATTCTCTATGAGACTTCTGGAACCACAATAATGCTACAAAAACAGGCACTCATTTGTAGATACAGGACTGCATACTGATGGATTTGTAAACTATAATTTTGTTACTATCAGTGGGCTCTGCAGTCGAATGAGAAAGGTCATATTTCTGTAAGTAGAAACTATACTCAATTATTCTCATAATGTCAAAACAATGCTTTTTTAAGGCAAAATGGACTGCTCAATATGCACTTTATTGTTTCTCTATATCCACAAATCATTAAGATTCTAGAGGTTAAGAGACTTCACACTCCATCCTATTAACCACTACTTCAATCTAATTAGACACTGAGAGTCTAAATCAACACAGGGTAAGAGAAGTGGGGAAATAATCAAGGCCCAATTCACTAAAATAGCACTCTTGCTCATGTAGCTAAAGTTGAACAACGGTTTTGCGCAATAGGGGGGATCAGAATAGTTTTAGTTGAATCTAGAAACATTCTCTCCATAGCTTAGTATTACAGTTCCATGGAGGCCTAACTATACACAGATCTGAGCTCAGCACTGTACTTTCACTGCAGATGGGAAAAGTTCACAACTTAAATCATCATGCAATTTGCCCTCCCCCTTTTTTTTCTGACTCATGCTCTTGACAGATAGGAACTCTGAAGATAGCAAACATTAATCCTTGTTTTGCATCCTGTGCATTCTCACAATATTGTGGTGGTTGGAACCAATCTGGATGTATTAGCTTCAAAACAGGCAAATCTCTTGCATTCATTTATGAAATAAGCAATATGTTAGAATGGCCTCTGTTTTGTCCATGTGAGCACCTGTTTATAGTTAGTAAATGTCCTCTTTCTGATGGCTTATCTATAATTTAATCATGTGATAATGGAGAAGAGTTTGCAGGGAGAAAGGATGAGATCAGCAGTCATGGATGATAGAGGGGTCAAGATCCCACACTTCAATTTCTCCCTGCAGGAGAAATTACCTGGTGACTCCATGTTACAATTTGTCTCAGCATGTCTGATTGCTAAATTCAAGGGAGTTTGGGACTTTATGTTTGGCCCATATTTCTCCATTCCATCTGATAAAGATTATCCCATTATAGAAACTGATTATCCCTGTCTCCACAAATAATAGGAGTTAGAAGAGTCTCTTTTGAATACACATGCCCATTTCTACTGGATGGTTTATTATAAACTGCCCTTCTTTCTATAGTACATCATTCCTCACACCTTTGGTGGGCAATGTTATGATTTCAATGAGGCAAACCAGAGTAAACAGAGCACTGTAGGCTACATATACCCATTTTACTACAAATGAGAGATCAGAGGATGATATTTGGTGATATTTAAGCCCTTTTTGTATCTTAAATTCATGCAGCAAATTATAATTGTGTTGGTCCTCAAGTAAGGAAAAACATAGTATTTAATGATTTCCCCCTTAGTTTTCATTATCAGTAAGTAATATTACACCTTTAACTATAACTAACTATGGTTTGAGGAGGTATAATATTTAAATCAGAGCTTAAAAAGAAATAGAAGCTCTGAATGTACTACTGAAGCATTCAGTTTCCAGTATAATATAAAGTCTAAATTTAATGTCATGCATGTTTTCTACTGTCATATTGATGAGCCATGCCTCATGTATAGTTGTACTTTATAATAAAATATTTGGGGAGTGCCTTAAGAAACGGTGAGTGACATTTCCTGTTTTTCAAATAAAGAGCTCAATATATTCAATCTCTATAAACAATGATTTTACCCTATATGGTTCTCTTATCATTATGCATACATTTTACAAAACACAGCAGGGCCTTTGGTAATGAGATTTTCAAGTTATCCACATATCAACTCCATTGTTACCATTATTTCCTCACATTAAAAAAAAGACCCTATTTAAATAAAGGATTTACAAGTAAATCCTATATTTGGAGATAATCATACTTATTCTGATGGATGATGTTGGAAAGTCTTGACCAATAGTGGGATGATCGCCTAGGCATCATATTGGCCTTCCTCTGGAGCATGGAGATCCCAAGAGTCAGAATTTCTTAGTCTGATACAATGTCTGATCAGTGTAACAGGGATCTACTGGTTACAAATGCTACTCTTTCCCCATAAATATACCTATATACACAAACAATATCTCTCTCAAGAACATGTTAAAGTTGGAATTAGGCCATCCTAGGTTTTAGATATTTATGTTACATGAATTAAAATATTTAGGACTCAATTTCCGGCATCAATTGCCTCACCAAGAAATTTTGAACCACTATGCAGATGTATTGATAAGTTTAGTGAATTGGGCCCCCAAATAATAAATTATGCAGTCTCTGATGTTAAAGAATGAAAGCTATCAGCTACTACAATGATGAATGACTTGGGGAGAAGTTTTAGAAATATTCATAAACTGACCATGCACTGTGTGGTAAGACATTTCATGATCTGGTGGAGGAGTTGAAATGTCTATGAAAGAAATAAACCAGGATAAAATCGTCAATTAAAAAGGAAATCCCAGGCTTAAAAATACTGAGATTAATGAAAAAATGCCCCCCCAAATAGATTTTCTCAGCTATTAAAGCATGTGAGTAATATTTTCTTACCATTCAGTGCCACAAAGGAATCTGAAAGACCAAGAAGAAGAAGAAAGTTACTTAATGCATGATATATTCACTTCCAGAATCTTTGTGTGGAAAGATAGCAAATCCTTCCTCTAAATTTAACTATGCTAGTCCTTAGAAAACAGAGAGAATGATACAACTTGATGATGAACAGGCCAAATTCAAAGTCATACCAGCTTTTCAGGGTGTACAGGAGCCTGCGGTACACTGACCTTACCACTGAAGACCCAGAACCACCCCAATGCCACAATGGGGCATTAGAAGAGAACTTGAGTAGAGAATTATTATCACTATTATTGTTATTTTATTCTTTAGCATGGCTTACAGGTTACAAATGAGTTGACTTCTAGGGAGGCGGCACAATGGATAGAGAACTGGTCTTGGAATCAGGACAACGAGCTCAGATCCTGCCTTGATCATGATTTAGCTGTGTGAATCTGGACACTGAACCAGTCTCAGCCTCAATTTCTCAGTCTATAAAATGAGGCTAATAATAGCCTCTACCTCATAGGGTTTTTGTGGCAATCAAATGAGTTAAAAGATGCAATGCTTTGAAAACTTCATTTATTTATTTATTTGTGAGGCAATCGGGGTTAAATGACGTGCCCAGAGTACCACAGCTAGTAAGTGTCAAGTGTCTGAGGCTGGATTTGAACTCAGGTCTGCCTGACTCCAGGGCAGGTGCCCTATTTACTCTACCACCTGGCTGCCCCTTTGAAAACTTTAAAAGACTACATAGATGTTTGCTATATTACACAGTGACGGTGTTTTCAGGTTTTGTTCCTAGCACATAATAAGAACACATTGATGAATTATTATCAATAATATCAGTAACATTTATATAACCTATCTCTCTCTTTCTTTTGATATGCAAAGGCCTACATACAGTCCAGACAAATCAGATGCCTAGCTATTCTATATGTATTCATTCTACATATCTAGAATGTGCTTCTTCTCAGTCTTAGAATCCCTAGTTTCCTTCAAAGCTCAATTCAAATGTTTTGTCTTCCATGGGACCTTTCTTTACCACCCCTGGCCACCCCCTGGCTACCCCCTGCCTTGTTGTGGTGCTGCAACCCAGAATTAACCTTGTATTTGCTTTGCAGTTTTTGAATCTATATGTTATTTCCCCCAATAGAACACAAGCACTTGGTGGTCAGAGGCCAGCAGTTAATAAATGCTTGTTGATTGACATAGTACTATGAAGTTGCAAAGTATTTTCCTTACAATGAACCTATGAGGAAAGTAGTGAGAATATGGTCATCCTCACCTCACATATGAATAAACTCAGGATCTAAAAGGTTACTCTTGTTCACAGAGCTAGTAATAGACCAAGGTGGGATTTGAACCTGATTCTCCAAGTCCCATACTCTATCTGCCAGCCACACTACCTCAACTGAATTAACATACACACTCACTAGGGTAGCATGTAATCATCAAGACAAACTAAATACTCTTTCATTTCTCTGTCTGTAATGCAGAACTATTCATATTATGTTCAGTTCTTGTCTGGGCTCCAGTGCTCCTCTGATTGCTTCTTTTGAAGTCAATGCCTCTGCCAAAAGGCAGAGATGCGAAGACTGTGAGGGATGAATGGAAACCAAGCGCATACCTGATTCTGAGAGTTCAGGTTTAACTTTGGATTTTTCCTGAACGTACCACCCAGCTTCCGACAACCACTTCAGTACTCAGATTTTCCATTATGCTCCCTTACATTTGACCCCCCATTCCCACTGCTTCCCATATCACAAGGTTAAGAAAACAGAAAAAAATGTGCCTCAAGCCAAACACATTTAAAGTTTACCTACAGAAACAACATCCCGTGAAAATGGGACTGAAGGGCAATAGGAAGAAGAAGCAAAGTTTATCAAGTGCCTGTTTATCTTATGCCCCGAGCACATGCTAATATGCATAACCAACACAGTGTAGGCACACATACACACAAATATTTCTCATTCATGTATGCATATATGCTACACTGACAGAATTGCCTTCATTCATTTCTTGATGCCTGAAATTCTTTATCTGTAGGATATGTGGATATGTGGATATTTATCTGTAGGAAATGTGACTTTGTTACTAATGTTGGCTTTAGTATTCCAGTTCTGATGTGAACCCACACAAGCTAGGAAAGTTTAGGAAAAGGTTTCTTGTAAATGATCCTAGTATACCTGGGTATCAGACCGATTTCTGAAAGAGGTGAGATCATAATGAAATGGTAGCCTTAACTCTGAAATTCCAGGACTCAGCAAAAGTAACATGTAGACATTTCATTGTGACATCACAAATATAAAATGAAGTCACATGACCAAGTACCTATAGGTTAATGTGAAAATTAATTTCTTAATTAAAGGTAATTTTAAAATTTTCTCTCTTAATTAAAGGTATTTAACTCCTTATTTTTTGCATTTAATTTAATACATGTAAATAAAAAATAAACCAAAAATATTTTTTAGTAGTGTCATATTCATTATTCTATATCATTTTGGTCTAAAGTTATTTTCCATTGAGTCTAAGAGATGGCAGCAGGTCTGAGCGGGTCACTTTCTCCCTTAGGACATGGGTTACTTATGAAATTGTGACTACAAAGTTACTTTGAAAGTTCTTTGAAATAAAGTCTGTATACGTGTTCCTTCAGAAGTCAGCACAGGTTTGTGGGTTAACATCTTTCAAAAAGTGATATTTGACATTTTCAGCTACTAAGTACTTAGTTGGTTATTTCTGAAATTTGTTTTCGCTTATTCCCTAGAACCTCTGCCTCAAATACCAAGTGACATGGTCCCATCTTGTAAAATTATTACTTTTAATAATAATTTTTAGCAAATGTAGTCAAGTTGAGCAGAACTAACTCATGGCACAAGAACATTCTGACTTCTCATTTCTGAGCTTTCTAACTCAAAAATTATTAAACCAGCTTAGCTAAAAATTTCTAGAACAAACATTAACCAGTCTTTTGACTATACTTGGCTGAGACTTTGAGTATGACAGCACATTATAAAAAGAACAAAAATTTTAGTTTGATACTGGAAATACTGACACAAATTCATGTCCAATAATAATGCATTGTAGAGCTGAATTTGTCCCCAAACATAATTGCTATGAAACCTGTACGAGTGTGTGTAGCATACCCTCCTCCTCAACAAACACATCCCTTTCTTTATTTGTTATTTTAATGATTTTTGTTGCTAATGTGCTTTTTGGTGCTATCAACATCAGCAGCATGCAGGGAATAATATTTTGGGCATCTGTAAAGAGTCTTTGACCCCAAGATAAACACTGGTATTATTACTTAACTTACTTTGGCAGTCACCCAGGCCATCTGTATTGCCGTGTTCTATGTCCTGTTCAAATGCCAGTCTTTTTTTTTAAGGCAGAAAGAAAGAAAGGAAGGAAGAAGGAAAGAAACACAATAGTATGAGTAATAACTCAGAAAACATCCTTACATTTCATTAGTGAAATAATGCAAATTTAGTAGATTGGGAAAGGGAGGTATAAAGACTTACTAGTTACTTCAACAGTTCCGTATGAAGTCTATGAAAATGTGAAAACTAAGGAAATAAGTTCTATGCAAACATTTGAAGATAATTTATATTATTATTCAGGGACAATTATTTCATTTGTACAAAGAAGCTTTGTACAGAATAACATAAATCTACGAGGAAAAACATCTTAATATATGTCAGTATTCTACTTCTAGTTTCAACTTAAGAGGGTGGTCAAAGAAAATAGAAAGGATTCCAATGTCCTCCATTTCTCTGAGGTCACTGGGAACCAGTTCAGGTATATGAGATATAGTAAGTAATAAGATTGATTTTAATAGTAGTTTTATATTAATTTTTAAAATTAGTTTATTAATTTTATTATTTGTCTACATTATCTTTGACCTTCAAAGGAGTCCTCTTGGAAGGCTTCACATATTGCTGCTTTTGTTCAAAACATTTCTGAGACTGTAACTCCCCTTTTGAAATTGCCTTCAAAAAAATTGTATGAGCACTACAACAAAACCAGGCCCATTGTTCTAGAACTACTCTATGTTATTGTTTAAAAACAAAACAAAATTTAAAAAACCTCCAAATAGAATTATTCAGTTTCATCATCATCTTATTCACCGAATTTGGCTATTTCCAAAAATCCAATGTCCCTTTAAAGGATAAAGATTTGCTACCATTCCAAAGAATATGCTGCAGGCACCAAAAATGTTTTCAGCAATGGCAGCATCATTGGAATAATTGTTTTATTCCTCAAGAAGACTACTTTGAAAGGGATAACACTCTTTCGGATATATAACTTCTGATTTCTTTGTTTAAAAAAAATCAGCTTTATTACCATATAGTACCATCATATGGAGAGAACCTGTTAGGCTGCCTAACTTTTCTTAAACAATATCTTTCCACTGTTTCCCCTTCTATTCATGAATCCATGTAAATGGAAATGAATTTCTAAAATATCACATCAGTTTTGCTCCTTGTTAGCAGTTCTGATAAGAACCAGCTACCAGGTTGACTTTAAGGTCTGGCAACAGCCCAGTACAGATTCTTTAAACCAAATATGTAACCTGTCCGCCTGCCATCTATTAGTATCTATCTACCTCTCATCTATAATATAGCAACTACCTACTTGTTTAGAGGAATGGTGATTAATGATAGGAATTAAAGAGATTCTGAAATAGGAAAATGGCCAGAAGGGGAAGTGTGGAACCCAAGCTCAATGGTTATATCTCAGTTCCTTTCCTTCTGATCTTAGGGATGTAGAGTGAATAGATATAAAAAGGTCCATTGATGCTATGGGGCCTACCTGAGAAAATACTATGCCTCATGAATATGTCCATTATCGCCATGAATTCACCACAGTTGTTTCATCACTTTTTTTTAAAGCTACAAACTAGTGTTAATAAAGCATCTAATGCAAAAGTAACAATCCAAACAAAACATAGGAGGGGAAGGGTTTCCTAACCTAGCCATCTTGCTATAGACTTGCCAAGAATTGATTGATTACATGAGGAGTAACAAGGTTAATTGTATTCCGGTGCAGAAGAAAAAGTTTATTGATGTGAATACCATTCTCACCGTACAAATACCCTGTATTACAAATAAGGTACAATCTCTCCTTAGTAATATAATGGGAAATGAGAAGAGAGCTACTTTTCTTTTATCTGAACAAACCATTTCAGGGACATAACAGGGCATCCTACTGTTTTGCAACTCGGCTGATATCATATTATGGTCTAGACATGTTCCTAACATTCCCTCTCTCTGGGGAATGTTTGGAGGCCCCCTGTGTCTCCTTCCTCTATATTTTTAACCAACTTCAAGACACTTCCCTGCTTGCCAATTTGCATCACCTGATATTGTGGAGTCCTATCTAATCCCAAGGGGAAAAAACAAAACTGGATTGATGATGTTTGCATTCACAGGTATGAGTGAATGAATGTCTAGTTTGCATAAAGGCTAATTAATGCTGGTAATTTCAGTGCTCCCTTCCTCTTGGTATTCTGTTGCTTACTTGGTATGGGGTGACAGATGTGTACATGAACTTCCTTCCTTTACCCACCCACAGTATGGATCTCTGGAGGCAATACAGGTCCTGTAGGAAGAAGAGGATCATAAGTCATTAGCAATCCATTCTAAACATACCATAGTTTTCAATAATGCATGATATATAAATACATACTTTTTGCACTTTCCATGGCGTTCACACCTGCCAAGAGGAACCTTTATCACACAAGTAGAGAAGGCAACATATAGAGAACTACTTGCTTTGTCCAGCTGCATGCCCATAATCCTCTTGTCTTCTATCCCATCATAACTGCACCTGATTTGACAAGGTGGTATGGCGTTATACATGAAACCTCCAAGGTAATTTCCCCTCCCCCCACCTCAACAAGGGGATTTTTCTAGCCTGAATAAGTTGAGGGGGAGAATTTTCCAGAACAGAGTGATTTATTAAGCTGAATTAGCTAAGGGGGAGATTGATGTCATTTTATTTTTTTCACCAGAGGAAAAATAAAGTTATTTATGTATGAAAGAATTTCACAATAAGTTCAAAACAATGAATAGCATTGAAATTTAAGACATAAAACAATTGAGAATATAAAATACTATCAATATGCCTTCATGATGTTAAACCTACATCTGCCACCATTTTTCCCCCACAAAGTGGTTCTAACTGCATGACACAGAAGCATCACGTGTGCTTCCACAAATAACTACTTGGAAAGAACAGAACGCTGTACACACTTTTCAGGGTTGTAAATGTTCATCTCCTCCAGGAAAAGGCTATCATTTAGGAAACCATTGTTTCCTGTCCTAGCCAAGAACTTCAAGATGATTCCTTTCTCTGATCCCAGGAAAACCACAGTGTGGTTCTGATGTGGCCCAGCAGCAGTATCTACAGCAATTTTGGTCAGGCGGTATCTGTAATGACAGCATTGCTTTTTAAAAAAGTCTTAGGATTACTCTATCATCGAAGTTTCCTTTTTCCCACTTCAAAAACTTATTTCATTACTTTCTAGTAATTACTTAAAGGGATATATAAGCATATAAATAACATTTTTTGAGCTCGGTTGGCCTTTGTCTTCACATGCAGAGGATTAGTGTGGCTCCAAATTTGGGTAAGCTTGTATGAGTGGGTTTGAACAAGGTCCCATGGTAAAGAGTTACCAATAATTATCTGTAACCACTTAGTAACGCTACTCCAATAAATGGCAACAAGGAGAAGGAATTGATACATCATTTAACTTTTATATTATTCTCATAGATGAAAGCAGTGAACATGGTTTTTCTACATTCTTCCATTAAGGAGTGATGCCTTTGTCAACACACTGTCAAAATGAAAGGTTAAGTGTATACCCAGACTCTGGAGGGAAGTCTGAAATGGGCGAGAGGGAGCATGGATTTTGCTTTCTGTACATGAAGAGGGGCTTATGTGCAGAAAGGAAATGTGTATGTTGAAGTCAAAGGTTGAATTAGCTCAGGTGGCTGAATAGGAAGGCACATAGATGCCAGGGAAAAGCAGTAATGGGCATCTTTTCTCTAGCCAGCATTTTCAGTTAGGAAACAATAGCTACTATGCATCAGTTTTCTATTGAGAGTTACATAGGACAGGCAAGAAGAGTTGACAAAATGGGTCTTTATGTAGGCTATGTATGATCATTACTACCTTATAGGTGTAGGGTTGAAGAGTCAGCTTTTTTTTAAATTTTTTTTTTGGCAGCCTTGAAACCTCACTCCCATCTGTGAATACTTTAGGTCACTCCTTGATAGAGGCAAACTTTTTTTTTGTCTGGAGGACTACCATTTTCAGGTGGCACTTTAGAAACCTCTTACAATGTTCAGACATTACCTTAAAATAAATATGGGGGTATAACTTAATTATCATTATATAACTATTTCTCTTATTGTCACTTCATTTCTGGATGAGGATTAGGAGTAGAATTCTTTCCTCCAACACATGTATGAAAACATATATGCATATGTATATGCATATGTGCATAGGCATATGTATGCAGAATATATTCTGATTGATAGTTCCATATGTTGGGAACATATTCTAAGCAACTCCAAGACTATAAGAAGTTGAAGGAAAGGTGTCCATCTGCATTGTTAGAGGTAGTCTCTTCGTCAAGGAGTTCCCTCTACTAATGAAACCATATGTCCAGTCTCTACTCTACCCCTAACCCTACCCCTATCCCTACTCCTGTTTTGTTTTTTACAGATTTAATTTAGTGGTGACCTAAAGAAAAACTCTTTGCATTCCCTCTAAGAGCTAGCTTGTATTGAGCAATTCTGAAAATATTGGAACTCTTCGTACCTGAAAAGTTAATAATGGAGGTTTGGTAGTTTCTACTCAATTCTACCGTCATTTGTAGCTAGATCTATGCCTAATACAAGAGAAGTTGGTGGAATTTCAAAGCATGTTTTAGGAATATAGTCTTTTGCAATGTTAGTGAGGGAGAAAAGGCTCAACTATGATCTGCATGACACTTACCTGACCATCGTTCTCAAAAACCATGGCCTATTGATAATTGAAGGTACTGCTTCATCCATAAGAGGATGTGTCTTAATGAAGTTTAATGTATCATCAGGAAACTCATTGGAGCTTCCATATTTTTCTAATGATGCTGAACCAGCACAGCAACCTGGTCTAAAAGCAAGCAGAAAGGAAGGAAAAATAGAGCTTATTTAGTATCTTATGGCAAATTCTCTGCATGAATTGCCTCTCTAAGCACCAAGCATTAGACAGCAATGTACCACAGGCTGGGGAAAGGAAGCTGACCAATGCATAATGCCACCAAATAAAGTATGCTTAAATTTACTATGGGCTTGTTCATTCTTTAGTAGAAGTCTAGGATTCAGTTCTTCCCAGGTTGGGAATAATTTGGCTTACTACCAGAAGTAAAAATAAATCTCAGTAAGCAGATGATAGTGCTTATAACAAATGAACAAATCCAGGGTCCACACATCTGTATATTCCTTAGGACAGATACTTCTCACTCCCAGAGGTTTAACTATATGTTTGCTCATTATCATATTGATGATTATCAGTTCCAACTTTTACTGTTCGAGATGGGGGAAAGTGAGTAGAGTCTTTCAATAATGAGAAACAAAGCCATTTAAAATCTAGCCAAGGGTTCATATCAGTCAGCCTCAATGGAATCATCCCCAGTATCAAGAAATCACATTAAATTTGGTTGCCTTATTTTTTTTTGTAGACAGGTGTCAAAAGCTAACAACACAATAATACCGTGGGCATGAAAGAATCACAAAAGCTCTCTAATTAAGAAATAATTTGGTTTGGGAGCAAGAAGAATAAAAATCTGCTTGGCTTTCAATAAATTTTGTTATGTTAGAAATCATGGGACATCCTGTCCATAACAGGAAACAAGCACTTTCTGGTACAAAGTTTCTGATAAGCTCTCATGGGTGTGGTATTATAGTTGCTAAGTTCAGCCTGGACCATTGAGTTTCACTTTTTCGATGACCACAGGTTGCGCTCCTAACCCAGATCAGGCTTGCAAATACTTGCTAATGATTACAGGGGGAATTGAGCAAGAATATGTGGAAGGATCAGTGTGAACACACCACTTGGACACATTAAAACTTCAAAGGTTATCTTTAAAGAAGCGAATGCTGTAGGATTATTATTATGTTAGAGCATCTCCCTGAATTGACTCAACCTCTTGGTTGTCTGGAAAATAGCTAATCCGAAGTAGTGCCTTCAATCAATCAGTAAGTTATTTACAAGTCTTTTGCATCCTTAAGAGGTACTCTCAGCGTGAATTCCCAGTTAGTCTGCTGCAACTGAACAATCATATAAGGCATATTACACTTTCCAGATAAATCTTACTGAGATGCCTGCTGAACTGGGCAGGAGAGGGGGTTGGGGGAGGCTGCAATCCCAGGCATAGCAACCCTCACAAATCAGATTTTGCTAAAGAGTTTTGCATGAATTCAACTTGTTCAAGTCTCAGCTGTAGCTTTAGTTAATGAGGTCTAGATTGTGTCTAAACCTCTCTCCCTCCTGCGTTTTAATTTCTTATTATCATGGACTTGACAAACATCAACAAACTTTTTTTTTCTATATAAAGAACAATAGGAAAAAAGGAAGTCATGAATCTTCAGTGTAAACAGCTTGGGTTCCCACCCTCCCTCCCCCAAGGTATATTTCAAACTTAACACGGTAGTTAAAACATTGTCCTGCCTTTGCGTCCATTTTGGAACTTCCTTCTGCTTTCTTTAGGGTGGTTTAAAAAATTATTCATCGATGTTTCTTTTTTCCTTTTCTTAGGAATCACTATCACTACCTTCTCACTTCACCCCAATTCTCCCCTACTCACAAATGTCCTTTCTTGTATCAAGTATGTATAGTCATACAAAACAACTACACATGCTTCCCATTTCTGAAAATGTATATCTCTTCCTACAACTCTAGTGTACCACCTCTCTACCAAAAGATGGAAAGTATGATAAATCATCAGTCTTCTAGAGCCAAGATTAGTCATTACATTGATTATGGTTCTGAAGTCTTTTATAGCTGTATTCTTTTAAAATATTATAATCATAGTATGAGTTTAATCCTAAATCTCTTCCTCACTTCACCCTGAATCAATTCATATGAGTCCTAACAATTTTCTAAGTCAGTCTTTTTATTTTGTCATTACTTATGGTGCAATTTTTTTATACATTCATATTCTGTAACTTGTTCATCCACTCCCCAAATAATGGAGTTTTTGGTTCTTTGCTACAAGAAAAAGTATTACTGTAAGTATTGGTGTATATACAAGTCATTTCCCTCTTTACTCTTTTTAGCACATAAATCTGGTAGAGATATTTCTGGGTCAAAGGATATGCATGTTTTACTAACTTTGGGGGTATACTTCCAAATTGCTTTATAGAATGACTGGACTACTTCACAGTCCAACTAACAATGCACAGCCTGCACACTTATAGCCTCCCTGTCTTTCAAACATTTTGCCTGAAACATAAACAGTTCTGTTAGCTCCATGTTTTAACTCTGTATGAATCTTTATTTTTCAAATACATTTCTTATAGACAACATATTATGGATTCTGCTTTTAAATTCATTCTGATGCCCTCCACTTTGTGGATAAGCTTATCCCATTCAAGTTCATGGTAATAACCATTAATTGTGTATTTCACTCCATTATAATCTCTTGAGCTTTTTCTTTCTTGCACCTCCCAAAACCCTCTTCATAAAGAAGGAGGTGGAGAAAGAGAACGAATCTGATCAATTCTAACAATTTATAATCGAGGTGTTCCATTTCTATTCCCATTTTTCCTTTCTTCTCCAAGCCTAGCCTAAAAACACTTGTCTTTCTACTTTGTTTTTTTCTTTTTTAAATTTTTTTATGATAAATCTTCTGAAGCTTGCTTGTTTTGCTTTTGACTATTTCCTTATAACTCTACTTTCTCTCTTATACCCCTTTATCTTCTTTGTTCTTGCTTATTTCCTGGTTCAATGTAATATATTTTTATGCCAAGTACTCTCTCTCTCTCTCTCTCTCTCTCTCTGTCTCTTTTTCTCTCTCTGTCAGGTTCCAGGTAGAGTTCATGAGATATTTACTACCTCTACTTCTTACATTTCTTAAATATCTCAATTATGAAAAATAGTAACATCTTCCTCTTAATTTTTCATTTCTTCTCTAGCACATTTCTTTTCCCCCTCCCTTTTCTCTCCTCTCTTAAAATCCCCAAACAGAACAAAATAAAACCCAATTTTATCTTACTAAAATATCTCTGTTACCTTCAAAGGCAAAAGGATTCTTAATAAATGTTTTTCTCTTCTCCTCCATTAGGATGTACACACTTCATCACTGTTTGCCAAAATGTATTTACCCTTATAGGTACTTAGCTGCCTGTTTTTCATCATAAAAGCTTGAAAGTCTTCTATTTTGACAAAGGTTTATAATTTCGCTTGTGGAATTAAACTGAATTTACAGGCAAGTTACTCTTGGTTGTAAGCTTTTATCCTTTGCCTATTGCGATATTATATTCCAAAATTTTCTCTCCTTTACTATAGTTAAAGCATTGTCTTGACTGTTTTTGACTGTGCTTGGTGTTTTTAGTTTGGGGTTCCTTTTAGGATGCGATCAGTGAATTTTTCTGTTTTGCCCTCTAGTTCTAACAGATCTGGGAAGTTTTATGATTTCTTGAAATACGGTGTTCAGGTTTATTGTTTGCTCATGTTTTGGGGATAGTCTGATAATTCTTATGTTACCTTTCAACCTGTTTTCCAGTCAATCTTTTTTTTTAATAGTAGATACCTTAGATATTCTTCTATTTTTCAATCTTTTGACTTTGTTTAACTATTTATAATCATCTCAATGAAGCTTTAAGTCCTCACTGGTCCAACTTATCTTTCAGGAAATCTAGTAACTTTCTATATTTTATTCAAAGCTATTTCTTCTCCCAAATTCTAATTTCATTTTTATCTCTTCTGTCATTTTGATAGCACTTTTTTTTTCTGTGAGATTCTGCTTGTAGTAATTGTTACACTTTTTTTCTAAGTTTACCTCTTGGGCTTCTCTTATCCCATGATATTTCTTCATTATATTTGATGTTTTCTTCTACTCACATTTTCAACTTCAGTCACATAAAGTCAGTCCCCTCTAGTACTCTTGGATTGGTTGAAATATATATACACACATGTATACGTACATCTATACATCTCCTGGCTGAACGCTATTGGTTGTGGCTTTGGCTGGTTTAGGTTTGCTTTTGCTTCTCCAACTCTTGCATGTTGGTTCTGTCCCTTGCTACGGCCCTGACCAGCCACATACTGAATTAATATTCACTGATCTTAGACCTCCTACACAAAACCCCTCAATCGGGGGTATCCTTGTTCTGAGTTGACCTTATCTCCTACTGCAACAGCCAGTGCATAATCTGGGAGGCTGGCTCTATAACCTGTTTCTGTTCTGACAGGTTGGGTCTGGAATGTGGCTTCAGGCTCCCATGAACTAGAGCTTGGATTGGGTTGTGACCTATCCTATTAGGAGCACAGGATAACTTTTAGGAGCTTGTATTGGTTTCCCTGGTACAGGCCCTTTCTTATCCTTCATTGGCTTCCCACTCATTTCCTGGAATTCACACTGGTTTCTCTGGTCAGACAACTCTACTGACCTTTGCCAGCTTCTGGCCATCTTTTTGTTGAGTTCTGATTGGAACAGATGATCTTAGTTCTGTTTCTTTGATTTTCTTTATCATTTATATATCTGGAGCCCTTGTAAGATATTTTCTGGAGCTCAAGTGGGGTCCTTTTCAACATATCACATTGCTATGTTAAACTGAAATCTTCCTCAATTTTTAAAAATTAACAAAAGAATACATCTTCTTTTGACAAATCACTTCCCAAGAAACAATCTTTCTCCCCTCACCCCAATACCTTCCCATTAAAAACAATGGGTTATATTCAATTGCCTCGTATAGTTATGTTTCCTTTAGAAAAATGAATTCTGGGAGGCAGCATAGTATTGTGAATTGACTGTTGGACATGGAATCCGGAAAACCTAGGTTCAAATTCTGCCTCAGATATTTGCTAGCTATGTGACCTGGACCTCTCTGAGCCTCAGCCTTCTCACCTGTAAAATGACAAAGTTGGACTCAATGACCTCTAAGGTTTTTTCTAGCTCTGTATCTGTGATTCTATGATCCTATGGACATTGGTTCTGCCAGCAGAGATAAGTCCATTTCCAAGTCTGGGGATTATACTACAGACTAGCTAGGCCTAGGGACTTCCAAAGCCATCTCTGATCTGGAGATTCTTTAGGAAACTTATTCTTGTATTGGTGTAGGAGTTTAATTGTGCTAAAGCAAAGACCTTGGGGTCTGAGATCTCCCCATTTGAAATGGACCAGGAATATCCCACGGTCAATTTTACTAACCAGGGCTTTGAAGGGAAGGTGCAACATTTCTATTTGGCACTTCATTAAATATTGAAAAGCAAAAATTGTTTTAAAAATATAATGTTACATCATGGCTTGAAATCATCTGCAAATGGGAGCAACTGGAGAACCCCATCATCTCTAGGGAATCTCTTTTCCATTTGGACTGCACTGAAAATGTCAGTGATATCACTATAGTATGGTAGGAAAAGTGCTTAATTTGGAGTCAGAGGACCTCAAAATTTCAGCCAAAGCTCTGCCCCTTACTACCTCTATGATCTTACCTTTTTAGGCTATGGCTACCTCATCTGTAAAATAAGGAAAGAGTTGAACTAGATAACATCTAAGGTCTCTTCTAGCTCTAAATCTCTGTTGTTCTGATCACCAAGTGGAGAGCTGGTAGATCTGGTTTTGTAGCTAACATGATGGGTGCCTTAACCTCTTTGACCTGTACAATGAGGAGAGTTGGAGTAAATGACCTGTGAGGTCTCTTCCAGCATGAGCTCAGTCCAGCTTTAGGAAGTTAAGCAAAGTGTTAGCAAGTGACTATTCTTTAGTTTAAGGTTAAAGTGATAGAAGGTGACAACCTCATGTCTAAACATAGCAAGTGTTCTCTACAGGAATCTATTTTTAGACTTCATTGTAATCTATATTTTACATTTCCAACACAAAATGGATTAGCACATTGCTAGCAGAATATCTGTTCTGTAAATGCAAAATATCAGCATTTCTATCTACATAAAATTGTACTAGAGAGGGATGTACCTGGGCTTGGGAACCCGCTCATCAGGAACTGGTGTCCACGTGGAATCTGGAGATTTCTGTTCTTTGAACCTCCCAGTGAAAACATTGGCAATATCAACCATGTCATAGGCACAGACTGCAGACCCAGGGATGCTGTAACATAGCATTTCACAGAAAGTGTTACCTGTACAGTAGTGATAAATACAATTTTGACTTGAAAAACATGCTCTTAGAAATTTTCCTGTCACAGGTTGTCCAGTATTAAACTTTCTAATTTGGGGTTTTTGATTGGAAGAGGTTACTTAATGCAAGGGTTTCTAGCAGGAGAATTTTCTCCTGCTGAGATTTCTATCAATGTCCTGAGTTAATTACAATAAAGTCAAAGGTGGAAATATCTCTTCTTTCTTCCTACCCCTCACTGTCCTTTGAGACATTCATATATTTTTATATCCTTTGAGCCTCATACCATTCAAGCATAAGGGGGGGCCATCTACCAGTTGGCTATTTAAAAATTTTTCTATTCCTAGATATTAATTGCCAATCAATAACCCACAGAATTCAACCTCTAGAGAGTGTTCTGCATGTCAAATATCCATGCAGCTAAAGTATTTGTCAATCATTGGGACTGACCATTACTTTCCTGCTTATTTGGGTATACTTTTGAATAACTGCCTATCTCCAAGAACCAACGAATGCTCCATTCTGGTGCTCGAGGATTCAAATGTAAAAACATTTTAAATCAGATGCTGTAAATTTAAATTTTGACTTTCTGTTTATCTGCATAAGACTAAATAACAACCATATAAGCTACTACAAAGCACTATGCAAATACAAAGTACTATATAAATGCTAAATAATAATGATGATAATAATCTCTACCTATAATTACATCTTTGCAAGATACTTTTGGGAGGACTTAGAGATTTTTCTTCTTCAGTGGTGGGAATACATGAATTATTCATTCATCTCTGTTTATTGTTTGCACATAAACTCATGTTTGTCTGAAGGTAGCTAGACCATTTTGATCAAGTAAATAGTAGGCACCATCTGGCTGAAGGTTTTAATCAGGCTTTTAGGTAGTGAACTATTATACTCCCGCATCAACTAAAGACTCGGGGCACTAGCCCTTTGACGTGTGGGAACGTTATCAAAGAGCTGAGAAAACCAATTTTGGTATGTTACATATGCTGAAATGATATGGAAAAGATTTCACAAGTGATGACGAGGATTTTATGCCCTCTTAATTTCCTAATACAATTATTAACATGTTAATAATATAAATAAAAAGAATATGGTGTTTTAAGTAGCTTTTATACAAGAGGAGAAAAGTAGATAAAATATAAAATCCTGAATTTTAAAAAGTGATCAATGTCTTTTCATCAATTTGCATATCTAAGACAGGGATTCCCTTAAACATTCTAGAATTGGAATCATTTATAAAAAACTTTTCTTTTTCTATATTCCTTTCATCAGAGGCAACATACCATAGCAAGTAGAGAGTGAGTCTCCAAGCCAGAAAGACCAGAATTTGAGGGTCACCTTTGACACATACAGGCTGTGTGACCTTGAGCAGATTACTTAATTTCTTGGTGATCTAGGCAATTCTCTAGTACTATAAATTGCAGAGAAGGTGCCAACCTGAACTACAAGTGGGAGTTTCCTCACTCAGGAGTTTCCTATACCAGTGAAATCAGAGATTCCGTCTCTAACCTTATCCTTCCATATCTCCTAGTGATAAAAGTGCTATATGGCTTATCTTTATTTTGTGAATTAAAATAAATTTTGCTTTGAGAATTTCATATCTCTTAAAAATAACTAGAAACTCCTTAGGTAGTTGCCAAACCATAATAAAAAAAGTCACATTTGGATCTGGAAAAGAGACTGGGTATATTTAAACTGGGAAGTCATATGTGTAGTTTTTTTAATTGGATTGAACAAATGTCGCTTTTTAGGATGTAGAAAGGGGTACACAGGAAAATGGGCATGAAGTTTGTGTGTATATACATACATACATATATAAATACCCAAATCAACTACAAAGGACCTAAAAAGGAAGATGCTATTTGCATCCAGAGAAAGAACTGATAAATTTTTGAGAAGATATTTTAGAAAAAATACCTTATATGGGGTTCTACAGTACCCAAAAGCCTATTACTGTATACTGGTGGCAAAGTAGCCATGAAATGGTCAGACTGAAAGGCTGCTACAAAGGGTACTAGCCTGGGTTCCTGAGTCCAGACAGGACTATCCTTAAAACAATGTTACACAGATATGTTCCTATTTATTAAAAAAAATAAATAAAAAATCATGGGCTTGAGATTCCAGTCTTCCCATTCCACTGTTGAATGTAATAAGTTATTCGGTTATGTACAAATTAGTTGCCCTGCCAGTAGAGTAAGGATCTTAGCCCTTACTGGGAATTTTGAAATATGCAGTCCCAGAGAGAGGTCATTCACCATTCAAATCATTTCTTACCCTGAAAGAGACTAGAACTATCAGAATCTTTGAGCTAGAAAGATGGACTTCCTGTGGCAATAGGAGCTTTAGGAGGAGTCTGTCAAGGAGCTGAAGAGAGGGAGTATGCCTGCTGGAGACAGATGGGCTAGAGAGGAGAGAGGAAAAGCAGCAACAGGGCCATGTGGATTGGGTCCCTGCAGCTGTCCTGTTGTATTATGTTCCAGAACTGGGGACTGAGGCTAGCCTCAGGGCAAGCTCCGCTTTATGAACTCAGAACAAAGAACTCAGGCTAAAACTTGTAAGATATGCTGGTCCCTTTAATGACACCCCAGTTACTTAAGAAGTGGGGAAAACTTCAGAAAGGCTTTATTTTTTCCAGCTTTCCTTTCCCAATACATGCTTGCTAATAGGAGCTATTATGTCTTTTTTTCATGTTAGCCCATTAAGCTGTTTCCTTATCCTCGTTTTGCTTTAAATAAAATCCATGATCAATTAAGAATACTTTATACTCCATGTCTGTATATGTATTTGGTGTAGGGAAAGGGAAAAGAAGAATCCCAGTGACTAATTGTAACTTACAGAGTTAAAGAACAGATCTGATGGTCAGATTTGAGTTTGACCTAGGGGATCTGGGACAGTTTGAGAGGATCTTATGGTGATGCTTTTTATTAATAAGTTATATTCATAAGCTCCCTAAAATAGCTGAGAAAGTAGACAACAAGGCTCTTTTGCCTCTAGGCTAGGGAAGGAGTATTTGCTACTTTAGACCTAGACCTAGACCCATATGCAAACCTCTGGTCTTAGACAGAAGAGGAAAGGTGGAGTGGAGATGTGGACCAAAGGTACGGTCCCACCCTTTGGGCCAAGTACTGGGATGATAAAGCTGTGATCTGGGAGAACTCAACTCCCCACAATACTGCAGGGGGTGAAAGTAAAAAAAGACCTTCCCAGTCAACTTTGCTCTACAGCGACACCTACTGATTATACTAACAATCCTTTCAGAGAAGAAATACTTCTTGATCTCCAACAGAAAAATTCATTCTATAATGTGAATCCATTAGTTCATGTCTGCACACTGGAAAGTAGTTGGTCTCTGTTCTCCCTCTATAGAACCAAAAGATATAGCATCTTTTAACTTGTTCTTTTCATATCATCTTTTTAATTTGTTCAAGGCTGAACTCAATTTGTCAAAATTTCTTCATAGAAACTTTTACCTGTTATTTCATCATCACAGAACTGGAGCAATTGTCCTACAGCATCATCCTTTAGGATTTCTCTAAGTGTTCCAAATATCTCTTGAAATAAGTAACATTCAATAGAATCACAAGAAGTTATCACTAGAAGGGACCTTATTCATCCCCTTAATTTTACAGACTTTTTTTTTTTTAACAACAACAGCAACAAAAATGGCCTAGTGAGGGGAAGTGACTCACTCAGGGTCACACAGCTAGAAAAGAGCTAGCTGGACTAACCTCCAGTCTTCTGGCTTCAAATCCATGACACTACACATTTAGAGGATGGTATTGTCCTTAGAACACCATAAGTGCTACACAGAGCTAAGCTTATAGTCTTTCATATATTCTGCTCTTATAAATAGGCCCAGAACCACAACCACTTTTTACATAGAAGTGCTGTGCTTCTGTTAGCCTTTGAAGGATATATATGTCAGGATAGAAATTCATAATCAGGAATCCTCATACTGGGAGAAGTAAGAAACAGTTGTATTTCCATATAAGGAAATTGAGAGGAAAGTAGCTCTGGGTGAGGAGCTTCAAGAACCAGCTAAAATTGGGTGAAACTTGTTGCTTGATTAAAGAGGCTGGAGGTAGGATAAAGGTTAAGCTCTGCTTAGAGTGCGCATGCTTAATAGGCTCATGAATGCTAGCTTCTCACTTCCAGGCAGGGTTAAGATGCCGTTTTCTAAACATGCGATGGATGAAGAAGGGGGTAGAAACATACCCAGGGGAACATGTGATGGGCGTTTGCGGAAGTCTGTGCCCTGTGCTGACATCTACCTATGAAAGTCAGCTAGGAGGGACTTGCCACAGGGAATAGGCACACAAGGTTTGCTCTTGCTTGTGTAGTGTGCATGTGCTTATCTCGAGTTCCACGTCCGCTTCCTGACGCGTATTAAAGGTTTCAGTTGCTTCACTCATCCTGAGTCTGTCTAACTTACTGTGCCTATTTGAGCACCAGACGTTATTTCCAACAATACCAAGTTTATTTTTCTGACATTTTTACTTTACTTTTGGTAGGGTTATTCATCAAGTTATTTATTTTCTATCCCTTAATTTCCTGATTTGAAAAGAGAAAAATTAGATTTAATATTGTTGAAATTCTTGAATAGAATGTTCTAGATACATAAATTAAATTCATAATATCTTGATCTCCGGCTCTAAAATTGTCCTTGAGGTCCATTCTAAAGGATAGCTTTGCAAGCAAAACTGTCTTTTACTGAGGATCATTTTATACTTCAGTAACTAAATATCCTTGGAAAGCATGTAAGATGTGTTTGACTTCTCTCAAATTATATTCTAAAATATAGTACTGATGTTCTAGTGTTTCAGTCACCAACCCACATTTTAAAGCATTTTATGGGGAAAGAATGTGACCTCCAGATAATTTACCTTCTCCTCTGTCCCCCCTCTTTTATCTCTTGTTAATTAATGCTAGAGTCAGTATGACAAGTCTCTCACTCCCTTCATTCATCAACTTCCACTGCTTATTCCTCACCTGAGATCATATCCCCTTTATGAGGCCAGCTCCAAGGCAACTAACTATAGGGTCACACCCAAGTGCCTATAATCTGTGTCTGCTTCAGAAATAAGCTGCTTGAAAAGATGAATATGTAAGTGACCAGGCTGCCATTTTCATATAAAAGTCCTTTGTTATAATACACAGAGGAGAGGCACTACAGAGCAATCTGTGGCCAAATACACTAGTCTCCATAATGTTCAGAGAGGCTTAAAAAAAATGGCAAATAGCTGTTGTATTGGTGCCAATTATCTCTTTAAATGCTAGTCACCATCTCCTTAAGAGATAGACAAAAGCACAGGGGACAAAGATTAAATTGAAAGCACGAAAATAGAGCAGCGTCTAATTCCTTTCTTAAAGCCCCCCCCTATCTAATGTGTGCTTATAAATTACAGAATTTATTGATGAAAACTGGATATTACCTGCTTTTTAGATGCTCATAAATGAATATTTTTTCCCTTATGGTTGCTAATGTGGTACATTTTAAGAGAAACCTCACTGGAAAGGGCAGAAATAAAAACAAGATAAGGTCAGCAGCCAATGCATAGTTACCTGTTATAAGGTGTGGAGAAGGTTGCTAGGACAACATCACGGCCATTAATATGGATAACATCTGTAACTGCCTGCAGTATGTTGAAATAAAAATGCGAATCACCAGGAACTGAGCAGTTCAAACGAGCCTTGAGAAAGGAAGTCCACTGTTTTTCCAGAACTCTTTGTGATCCTCCCATGTCATTCTTGCAAACCTGAGCGACTCTTGGAAAAACTACCTAAAACAGGCAAAGCACAAGGGGAGGGTGAACACACTTGGACTGTGAGAGGGAGGACCTTAGTAGAATTCTGCTTTTCTTTAAAATTGGGCTGGAACAAGGCACTTAATTTAATCCCGTGTTTCTATAAGCTGTGGAAAATAACAAACTGGAAAACTCAGCTTTGGAAGAGTGTGCTATAAAAGATAAGGCTGTGGCATTTAATACATAAATCCTTCAAGAGATCAGTTGTCAGCCACATTAACTCATTTCCATATGGATGGCTGCTTAACTTTCTATTTCCTCCAACAAAGGCACATTTTACATTAAATATCCCTGCAACCCACACTGGCTGCCTCTGTGCCTCCTATCTCTACTCCTTAAAAGGCTTCAGATTTAGCTGGTTTTTTATTTATGCCCTCCACCCTTGGTGACCTGAATCATTTCATTATGTTTATCTGGAAAGCCATTGTGCCCAACTGTTTTCATCCAATACTCTTAAGACAAAAAAGGAAAAGCCAAAGCCTTCCTTTGCTTACTCTCTTTATCCTGGACTCCCTATTACACTTGAAAGTCAGGGTTTTTTTTTTTTTAACTACTTGAAGCTATTCTTGGAATTAAACAAATCTGTGTGGGTTACATTTTTTTTTTTGTAGAAATAGTTTAATATGCCTTCAAATCATGGAGTGAATATTGAGAAAGCATGATGTTTCACTCTGACCAAATGTTGGCCTCAGCAGCAGGACCTTCTCAAAATGATGACCCTGTCAATATGATTTATGACTCTCATTGCAAGGTCATTCATAACAACATTGCTCCTGAAGTGGATTCCCCAGGGTATTACAAAGGAGGCTACATTCTCCTCACTTACCTTTCCCATGCTGTTGTATTCCACTGCAATTTCCCTAAAGAAGAAGTAGATATAGTCACCATAATCCACTGCTTGTACAAAATATGGTTCTGTGAACAAAGAGACACTTTGGTTGGGAATAGATGATACAGGAAAAAAAAAAGAACTTGCAATTTATGCCAAAGTCCACATGTTAATTAAATACGTAGAACCATTAGATATTTGGTAACCATTAATTCTAATGACCTTATAAATATAAATGTTGACAATCACATAAGGTACTTGCATATACACATTATGAAAAGTCAAAAGCAATCCTACACTGCAATGAGAATAAAATAAGTTCTGACAATTTCCACAATTTTATTTTGTTAACCAAATACTTCAGAATAGACTATGCCCGTTTCTTAATGTAGCTGTGAATCTTCCATAGCCTTTACTTCATTCTCCCACACTCTTCTGTCCCCTATGCCAACCTACCAGTGAAATATGATGGTCCTATCATATAGAATGCTAAAATGAGGGTTTAAAGCAGAGGAAGATGAATGTAATGTATTTGATTACACTGACACTGGTAGTTTTGTTAACACCTTTAGTAACTCATGGGAAGGAAAAAAATGGAGGTAAATAAATCATCTGAGATAAAAGGGGCAATTTACACTTTCCTATCTGTCAGAAGCTATTGCTAAAATGAAACTACACTATTGTCTGTGAGGACTTTAAGTCTCCCACTAGACATGCATTTTTTCCCTCCTTTCCCTTCCTACAACCCTCCTTTTTGTTGTTTACTCACCTTTCAACCATTTTGAGTCATGTTTGACTGTCCTCAGGGTTGGGCTGTCTCCAAGGCTCCTATAGATGACTGCATCTATTGCAAGGAAGTCAGTCACTGTGGCAGAATATAGTTTTCCATCTTAGGAGAAGAAAATAATGGTTAGAAAGGAGAACAAGGTAGAGAAGGAAGGGAATAATGTGGAGAAGTCAGGCAAATTGCCTTCTGATATCAGGTAGATGAGATAGGACCATTGAGATAATCCAGCAGCCTGTGAAAAGAGAAACCCCCAAATCTTACCCTTATAGATTAGGATGATGTGAGATTAAGCTTAAAAAAAAAATCCTGGTAATCTCTAAGCAGCTGCTCTGGAATAGAAGGGCAAATGACAAATTTTCCTTGCTCTGCTTGATTAGAAGGGACTTAAATGATACCCTGAAGTCTGGTCTCCTTGGGTACTACTGCGGGCCCAACAACAGCAGGTAATTAGACATGACTGAAGTTGGAAAAAGAGGTCACTTGTATCACACATAATTACAAGTACAGATGCAATTAATAGAGTAGCCTTTAACCTGAATAACTGAGTGAAGTGGAAGAAGGTGTGGGAAAGAGATCAATTAATCAATAAGCACTTCCAGAGTGTCTACTATGTGTGAAGCACTGTGCTAAAGTCTGAAGAAAAGAAATAAGGGATACGTCCCTGACCTCAACTAGCTTGTGTTCTAACAGTGAACATGCACGTGTGTATGTGGTTGTGTGTTTGTGTGCATGGGTGTATATGTCTGTATGTATAGACATATTCATATACTGCTACAGCTTGCAGTGAAGAGTCTAACACATGGGAAACCTGTTTCTGATTGTTAATGAACTGTCCTGAGGAGGGAAGGAAGCCCCAGTGTTTCCATAGCATCCCAAAGTCATACACCAAAGTCTAGCATTTCGATAGCATTTTAAGGTTTACAAAGCATTTCACATATCTTAGCTGATCCTCACAACAACCCTGTGAGATAGGTGCTATTATTATCCCCACTTTACTGATAAAGAAACTGGGGGTGAGAAAAGTTAAATGATTTACCCAAGGAAATCTAGCTAATAAGTGTCTAAGGTGGAATTTGAATTTAGATCTTCTTAACTCTAAGTCCTACATTCTATCCACTGCTAGTTCCACTTAGCTCATATCTATCTATCTATCTATGCCTGTCTCTGTTTCGATCTAGCTAATCTATCTGTCTCTATTTCTATTTATCTATCTATCATCTTTATATTTGATCAAAGGCAATAGGGAACTACTGGAGTTTATTGAATAGGGAAGTGAAGTGGTCAAAGCTGCTTCAAGAAAATAAGTTTATTGGCTTTGTGGAGGATGTATTGGAGTGGGGAGAGGTCTGAGGTAGAGAGACTAAATCTCTCTTTAGTCCCTGTGAGAGGTGATGAGGGCCTGAACTAGCATGGTAGTTCTGTGAATGGAGAGAAGGAAATGTATTTGACAGATGCTGTAGAGACAAAAATTACAATATTTGACAACTGACTGGATATGTAGAGCAAATGAAAGTGAAGAGTTAAAGATGACACTGAGATCGCAAAGCTAGGTGACTGGAAAGATGGCAGTACATTTGACAATAATGGGGAATTTCAGTAGACAGGTGGGTTGGAGGGAAAAAATAATGAATTCTGCTTTGGATATGTTGATTTTGAAATGCCTATAGGACATATAATCAAAATGTCCAGTAGGCATGTGGTACTAGAGCTCTGGAGAGAGATTAGGGTTGGATCCATAGAAATCTGAAAATCAATTACATAGAAATGATGATAATTCAACCCATGAGATAGGATGTCAGCAAAGAGAGAATATAGCCTTGGGAGTACACCCATAGCTAGAAGTCAGATTGCATAGAGTTTAGATGAAAAAGAATGAGGAAAGGGAGTGGAGACTCTAGTGTAGACTGCTTTTTCCTAGGAGTTTGGCTGTGAAAAAAGAAGAGAGAAAATAGAATGATATCTAGATGGGATTATGGGGTTTAGTTTTTTTTTGTTTTGTTTTGTTTTTGTTTTTTTGGATAGAGGAGACACAGAAATGTTTGTAGGAAGCAGGAAAGGAACCAATTGATAAAAGCTGAAAACTTAGGTAATGACATGAAGGGGCAATCTGCTGGAGAAAATGGGAAAGGATATGGTCAAATAGAGGGAGTGGCCTTGATGACAACGGTCACCTCTTTTTCAGAGACTGAAAGAAAGTAGGGGATATTGTCAAGGGCGTAAATATGCCAAGGGAGGTGACGCGATTTACTAACTTTCAGGCAGCTCTCTTAGATTCAAGCTACTAAGGATCACCAAGCCTTTCCATCTGCCCTACAGATGAGCTATCCTAGAAGTGTTGTCTATTCCAATAAGAATATAAGCCTCTTGAGAGTGGGAATAGTTTTCCTTTTCTATTTGTATCTCTAGTGCTTAGCACAGTGCTCAGCACATACAAAGCACTTAATAAACACTTGTTAATTACTCACAAGAATAATCACATTACACAGCTATCAATCACCAAATTCTATTAGGACAAACAGAAATGATGATGATGATGATGATTATGATGATGATGATGATGATATTGCTAGCTAATATTTACATAGCACTTTAAGGTTTGCAAAGCAAACATGTATTGTTTCATTTGGTCCTTACAACAACCTCATACAGTAGCTCATTCGGTAGCATTTATGGATGAATACCCTGAGGTTCATAGAGGTTTAGTGACTTGCCCAGAGTGAGGCAGCTAGCAGGCATCTAAGGCAGCATTTGAATTCAGGTCTTCCTGATTCCAAGTCCACAGACATATTCACTGTTTCAACTAGTTGCCTAAATTAAATTATTTTTAAAAATAGAAAGTCAGTTTGTTGATGTATTTTTAAAAATGGATTATATTCTTTCAGGAATAAAATGGCAAAATAATTGCATTGTTTATTTTCCATTAAGAAATTGCACATTTATTTTCCATTCCTTAGCATAGTCCATTGTTTAAAAATAGCTTCCACAAATCATTAAAACAAATTTTCCATTACCTACATCATTTTACTTCTTCAGCTTTAGTTCAGGTAAAAAGCAAAGGCTTTGCTTTGCTATGTGCCCTTTTTCAAAAAGCATTGACATTTTAATTGGTTCAGAGTTGCCCTAAATAATTCTGTGCACTTGAGTAGGGCCCGTGAGGCCATTCACAAATAAGAAATGCTAATGAGCTAGATCTATCTAGCTATACACTTCAATACTTTTGATTACATCAAAGTGGCCCTTGAAAATTGCAACCCCTTCCCCCCTTAATAGATAGCATTTCATGAGTTGCTGTGGCCCAAAAAAGATCCATCAACTCGGCAGCCTTCTGGCAATGAGTCTCTCCACATTTATCACATTAGACATACTGACTTTGAATCGGCAGACTCAAAGAATTTCTACCTGTTAGTTTTTGTTTTAGAGAATTTTTGCTGGTGTCAGTAAGGTGGGGACCCATGATTACCTAGATACCATGATGTACATCTTCACACATATTTGCATAGATATGCATTGAAATGGAAATCACTGGTTTATTGTCCATGTCTCTTGAGCTACAGAAGGAGGCCCAACACAATGTTGGGAACTGCTTTGGTACCCTCCACTAGCAGAAGTCATTTGCCAAGGCTGTGTGTGCATTGGGTGGGGAGGAAGAAGGGCTAATATCAGGTTTTGGGAGACACTGCTCTATCAGTTCCACAAAACCTTGACTTTCTTTGCATTACTTCCAGATTGCCTTTTATATGTCCCACTGTTACGCATACACATGCATATAAGTGTGTGCATATATAAGGGCAGGGTTGAAACCATCACCATTTGGCTATGTTGCCTTGAATAGAAAAAAATACTTTTTGATTGAATCAAATGATCAGAACTGAGTGTGAACAGGGCCTGTAAACCTGCTTCAATCAAAGCCATTGTGTGTGAGCAATGGAACCACATCCTAAGTAATTTGTAGAAAAGGAAGAAACTATCTCAGAATGGGGGGAAGGGTGAAAGGATTCTGAGAAAGTGGAGAATTGAGCTGTGGTAAAGAAGAGAGATACAGAGGAGAGTCATTGGCTCTGTAAGCATCTCAGAGAGGAGGACCTAGGCTATGGCAAATCCCAAGAAAAAGCCAGATCTTCCTCCAACTTCCTTATCAGATTCCCAGTCACTATAATATAATCTTCTGGGTTTGTTTGTTTTTTTTTTTAATCCAGATGTTTCCTGGAAACTGAATTTTTCTTCTACCACAAAGAGGTCAATGAGTTAATCAGACACAGATATAAAAGTAAGGTTAGGTAGAAAGTCCAGTCTCTGCCTAGATGTTAGGAATTTTCCTAACTGGAGGCTCAAAGTGATTAGAACTAAACTTATAACTTTTTACATAAAATAAACTCCATCAAGCTTAAGAGGGACCTACTGAGCCTTTCATTATATTGCCCCTAGACTTAACACTAGCTAATTACTGTAACAGTATCGCATATATACATATGCATATGTACACACATATAATTATATATACACAAACATGTTTAAGGGGGGAGCGCCTTTTGGTCCTAGCCAAATTTGTAGGTGAAGTTCTTTTGTATGTGAACTACTTACATACCTAGGTAGGGAGAGGTCCTTTCAGGTATAAGTGATTCATTTCTATCTCCTTAAGAATACAAGGCTTTGAGTAATTAATTAGTATGTTAAAGGGCCAAGGAAGTCACTAAATTTTCAGCAGAAACAATGAACTTATTCACCAAACCATAGGTTACCTCTGAACCTTTTCCCTAGCTATTCCTTTGCCAAGACCAAGTAGAGAAGCTTAGAGTTAAAAAAAAAAAAATGAAAGAAAACTGGGGAAATCTAAACCCCAGAGTTATTTGATAATTATTTGGCAAGAGGTCATTGCCTGGTTTTGGTCTAGGCTACCAAGATTTGGGAAATGTTATTAGATGACCACCATAAGTTAGAGTGAGGTCTCTCTCCCTAAGGGGATTTTGCCTTGAACTAGGAAGACTAGGTAAAAGAAATGGAAAATCTTTTTCTTAGCCTTCAAGGGCTCCCAGGCAAGGCCTCAAGGGCATGGAAAGGGACATACTTGTTAGTCTTAAACCAAGAATCTCTGAAAGAGAGCCGCAGAATCCCCAGCCCAGGGCTGCAGTTGAGCCTAAGCCTGGAGCTGGTGGTGGTGAAGCCTGCAACTGCCTATTGAAGAGCAAGCCCAGAGTCCAGTGAATTGGCCCATCCAGAAGAGATGCTGTGGCCTACAAAGGGCAAGCCCAGCTTATCAGAAGAGATGCTGCCAATCAAAGATACCATGCCCAGCAGTGAACTTCATGAGGACTCTACAAAGAAGAAATACCAGCTATGAGTTGCCTTTGTCACATATCTATGCTAGCTGTTACCCTGGGGTACCTTTAAATTTGTGTCCACTATTCCCATGTGTTTTTGTGTATTGCCCTGGGTCACATAGTAAATATCTGAGGTAGAATTTGAACCCAGGTCTTCCTGACTTCAACTCCAATTCCCTATCCCCATGCCATCCTGCTTCTTCTTACCCTGTAGCACACAGGATACCCTTTCTACATACCTTCTAATTTCTCTGCTCAAACCAGGCCCACAATTAACTGATCAGTTGTAGCCATCGTCCTTCATTGCCACTGGTTCATGCAGGTTCCTGTAGATATTAGAGGGCTGACAGGAGCTATGCAATTGAGAAGATTCCAGGGCATTTCTGCTATTGGCTTTGCTCCTGCCCAAGTCTCCACATAGGGCTCTGTGATTACATGTATTCATATACAGTGCTGTGCCACAGTAATATTGTGCCCTAGACTAGAAGATGACCCAGGGAAGGCTTTCTTTCTCTTATACAATCCACCTCTACAATGTACGTGTTGGGGAATCCGGCCCCTTCAGGGGTCCTGATAAAAGTATAAATAAGGAAGAGTTAGCCAACCTGCTTTATAATAAAAGCCCTCATTCCCCCTTTCCTCCCCACCCCACCCACCACAGTGCTAGCTTTTAGCTTTTGTGAAGGAAATTATAGCCAATTCTAGCATATGCTCCACCAATAACTATTATACCAACAATTTTCTCTATACCCACCTCACATACACAGCTGATAATGAATTCTTAAATAAATTTCTAAGAAAAAAATAAAACGGAAATCAAGGCTTATCATCAACAGCTCTTGAGCTGTGGAAAGAGGCCCAGCCCAAGGAAGCGCTCCTAAATCCTCCACTGGCAGAATCCATCTGTCAAGACTCGGTGGGGTTAACATCAGGGGTGGGAACAATATGATTCCTGAATTCCACAAACCCTTGATTTCTTGTGTATTATTTCCAGATTGCCTTCTTCAGGCCCCACTGTTAATAATCATTTCTGATGGATTTAGGACTGCACCTTGACCTCTCCATGCTTTTGCTATTATGACTGAATGAAGTCTTCTGGTACAGAGACTTAATGCCTTTTGGATTCCCCACATCCTCCTGAGTGAAGAGTCTCAGTCCATTTTAGACAATCCACAAAGTTTCACACTTAGACAGCACAAACCTGTACTAGGCATTTGCAGAGGGGAGCGGTGGAAGGCGGCATTCTGAAAGAATAAGTACCTTCTATGCCAAAATAGTGCGCTATGCACCTATCTGGTCTGAAAATCACAAAGGAATGAATCAAGGTGACAGAGAGGAAAAGGGGTAATTTCCAAATTAATCACCAATGAGAAGGACACTATTAGTTATAGCTGACACCTAGGAATCTAAGAGCAACTCTGAATTCACCAATACCCCCAAAGAAGATTTATATTACCAGGCTTAGATTATGAAATGAAATGTAATGTAATGAATAAAAAAATCCCAGTAAATTTAGGGCAGATCATTTACCTGCGAACAGAGCAACATTGGCATGCTTGGCATCGTAGGGGCACCTGGCCATTCCACTGAACTCATCACCAAGGGAGTCGAGGGTATCCATCTAGAAGAAACAGTCGCTTCTATTCAGTAACAAGAACTGGCTACTTTTGGGATGTTTTGGAACTCAGTAGGTCTCTATCAATAAGGATTATGGCAATCATCTACGGCAATTTAAGGACCAAATAAACCTTTTATTTTCTTAATTTTTTAATGACCCACAAATCTGGGTCATGCATTATACAAGAACTTGCCTAAATTTTTGGTTTTTCTTTTTCCTATTAAGACCTGACCCTTGTAGGTCAAATCCTAGAAGAATCAACTCTCAGCACTTTTCCTAAGCTTTAGTTTTCAGAGGAATATAGCATAAGGAAAGGATGCAAGCACAATACTGGAAGCCATTTTAACCCACTTTAAATTGATTAAAGAGGTGTAAGGGATCATATTATTTATCCAGACAAATATCCCTCCCCCCCCATAAGAGTGAAGCAATCTGTCCAAGGGCATATATGTAGTTGGCAGCAGAGGTGAGACTAAAACTCAAATCTCTGGATGCCCAATCCAATGCTTCACTGTTATCAAATACTCCTTCCTTGATCCATGGAACCTCTCTGAAATGCAGCATTTCAGCAACTTTAAGCACCACCCCCCAAACTTCTCTATTCCATGATTAAGCATTTCTATAATTCTCTCTATATGAACTTCAAGAGTCACTGATTATGTGCAAGGCAGTGTGTTAGGGTATGGGAGACATAAAGATGAAAACAATCTCTTTCTTAAGGTGTTCATATTCTGCTGAGAGTATACAACACATGAGCAGATAATTATGGAAAGGAGAGCACTAACTGCAATGGAAGAAGTGTATCCAGTATAACTTTGCAGCCATTGTTTATGGAAGGTGGGAGTTGGTCAGCAGGAGTCCCGTTCTTCAATCATGTGTCTTGTTCAACCTGTTTTGTACAATGGGGGGCTACGTAAGCCTGCTTCTAGGCAGGCCTGATGGCAAAGCCTTGATCCCCAACTTTGGGCTATAATCAGATATTCCATTTCTAGTCCATTAACCACATGGTGAAGAAATAGATTTGTGACTGACTGACAAGCTGGAATTGGCCCTAACTGGCCAGAGTGAAATTCTTTCTCCTTCCTGGATTCATTTGAGTGAGTAATCAATAACTGCTGTAAGCCTCCAGGTGGGAAGAGTTGTGCTAGTGGCCTAACTTTGGGGTCAACATGTGGCCCATGAATGTAAAGACTTGCTGCTTCTTCTATTTTTTCCTGACTTGGGTGAAGGAATATTAGAGATCGAATAGTCTAAACTGTGACGTTGTGAGTTTCTAAAGATTGAGAGACCCACCAGAGGTCTGGGAAATGGAGTTCCCACCAGCTTGTGGAGAGCTGAGCCCAGGCTATCAGAACAGTTAGTGGATTGGCCCAAAGCCAAAATACCAGGTCCTGCCAGAAGGAGTGATTAATCCATTGGCTGTGCTACATTTGGGAAGTGAACTTGGTGGGGCAAATGCTTTGAAGAAATGTCTTTAAGTTTGAGTTCACTCTTTCAGAGGCCAATGTGGTATAGGAGAGAGTATACTTCTGTTCTTGTCCTATCACCCTGGTAAACATACTCCTATACAATCTAATTTATGTTTATTGGTTAAAAGATTCCAGTTTGCTAGTCACTGACAACTGATACTGGGAAAACACACTAGAAAGGTCACTCAAGCCTCCTCAATATAGAAGAATCATCCCTACCCCTCTATAAACCTGAGGGAGAGATGGAACCTTGTCCTTTCAGGACTGACTCCTCAGTGTGAATTAGAGTTGGATAAAGGAAAGGAAGGATGCTAAGTGCTTTACAAATATTGGTATGTTCTATTATTATCTCCATTTTACAATTGAGGAAACCGAGGCAAACAGAGATTATGTGACTTGCTTAAGGTCACACAGCTAGGATTTGAATTCAGATCTTTCTGCTTCCAGACCCAATGCTCTTTCCACTGACCCACCTAACTACCTCTAAAGATTCTTGTCTATCAAGACTACATTTAGTTATATTTCATTATATGTTTGAGTCCTGTATGCTTCAGTACAGATAAGGAAACTGAGACATAATAAAGTTAAGGACAATATGCTACATGATCACTTGTATTAATTCAAGATGCCCAATGTTGTCATCCAGGAAAAGACAGTTATCTCAAGGAACATCAGAGAGGATAGTCCAATTGCTAATTTTGGCCCCATCTCTTATGAATAGTCTCTGTGATGTAATAGGTCTGCTCCACTCCTAAGAACTTTGAAATGGCCTTTAATATTAAAGATGTGGATTTTTAAAAATTGAAGTTGAGAATAGTATAAAGCTATAGCATTTTTATAAAGAATCTTTCTAAGAAAACATGACTGTTAGGCACTGTTTAAAACAAAATGATCTTGTTGTTCTGCTCCCACCACCCAATCCATTTTTACTAAAGCCCTTTGCTGATATTTTATCTGAGCATGGGCTTCCTGTTGAACTGTGACAGATTCTTTGGTCTGAGGCTCTGGAAAGGATTCAAGAGTGGGGTTGTACTCTTATCCAGAGCAGTATACACTCTGTAAACTCTGCAAGAAAGAAACAAAACACTTGGGGGTGGGGAGATTTTTTTCTTTGTGCAACTACTTCTAAAAATGTGGCAGGAGCTAAATCAGAGCTGGAGGATAATGTGAAATTGTCCTCTGCTGATTTGGATGTTTGGAAGGATGTGGAGATTAAACAGTATTAGCAGAGTAGTCTGTGCCATAGAGAAATCCTATTTCCATGAAATAAGAATTAATCCATGCACTAGTCATAAAATCTCAGACTTAACAGCAACCCCTGGGAAATTAATTCACCATAGGGTACTGATAATTATACAAATAACCAACTCAACCTCACATTGGGGTTCCAAAGGTTTTAGTGAACAATGGGGGAAGGTATGCAGAGGATCCCAGACCTAAAGCTGTAAAGGTCCTTGGAGGCCATTGAGTCCAAACCCTTTCACTTTACAAATGAGGAAACTGAGCACACAGAGCATAGCTTAGATTCCTCATTCTTAGCCTTCTTGGTTAGGCATCAGCAAATCTATTTCAGGTTGTAATCTTTCCCACACATTCACCTTCCTTGAGGGGTACACTGTGTATAAATCAAAGACAGAGTTCAGAGTCAGAGACGATTAAAAAATAATCCTTCTTTCCCCATCAAGTTATTCTAATAAACCTTAAGCTCTTAAACTATGGGACTTACACAGTGGATGATCTGTGTTTTTTTTCTATTTATGTTGCCATTGTGTTCAATTTTTTTTACAGATATTACTCATTTCTGAAAGAGACACTTTAGGATAAAAACACTATGCTGAGTTTTCCTTCCCTGAAATTCTACATTCTAGCCTCGTCTGCTCTTTCACCTTCTGCTTTTGAGAATAGATCTTCTCAGTGTTATGCCCAGGATGCCCCAGTGCCATCCATATTGTTAAGATTATGGGCAAGGAAAGTCAATAAATGTATCCTTGTGACTTCCTACAGGTCCCTAAGGTATTCTTCACCAGGGTACTTAGTTCAAGCAAAGATGAGTCAGAATCAACATGAGTTATGTATCATGAGGAATAAAATATCTGAAAAAAGAATAAGTAAGACCATTCACATTCGTTACATTACAATGCTAAGAAAACCAGCATTTATAATAAAGAAGAGCTTTCCAGCATGGGATTTATTAGGAGAATTAATCTTAATGAGCACTAAACAATGACAAACTGAAATTGAATACTAAACAGTGGATTTGATTTTGAAGACCCAGATGTTTGCTATGGGACAATCAATTGCAAGTTGAGGTGTGTTGGGGTAGGGAGAATGGGCTGCTACAGATTACAGCCTATATCTGGTATCAAAAATATGACCAGTGGGAGATGAACTTATAGCCAATGCAAAAATTTCCTTCAAGGAATTAGCTGAACAGAAACAAAAGGCAGGGCTGTAGCATTGGTCAGCATATGTATTGGTGCACTTTCCATACTAAGGTCTTTGCAGTTTCTGTACCAAAGAGGCAAAAGGGAGGAGACAGCAAAGTGAAACAGATGGAGATGGGTTCATATATCACTGCTGTTGTTTCTACTACCACTATCCAGGATGCTAAGAGCTCCCTACCTTCTTCAGGGACACTTTTTTTTAACAACAATTTAATCAGGACTAACTGGAAGTGTTGCCTCTCAGAGAAATGGTTGGAAATGTTCTTGGTATAATGAACAGTGTCAAATAAGACACTCTCCTTGTCATCCAATAAAAAGGTGAAATTAAGACCTCTAAATTCTTCAAAATTGCCTACGCAGAAGTAAACTTGCAGCTTCAGATGCATGTTTTTGAAATCAGGAAATGCTCATAAAACAAATGTGTGTAGTGTTCGTCTATGTGTATGAGGAGAGAGAAGGAGGAGGAGGGAAAGCAGAGAGAGAGGGAGGGAGATAGTGAGAGAAAGAGAGACAGAGAGAGACAAAGAGAAAGGAGATGAAGACAGAGAGGGAGAGGGAGATGGAGAGGGAGAAGGCGAAGGGGATAGGGGAAGAGGAAAAAGGAAAGGAGAAGAAAGAGGGGAGGTGAGGTGGGAAAGGAGTAAAGAGACAGGAGTGGAGAGAAGAGGTGAAGAGAGTTGAGGTCAGGAAAGGAGAGATGAAAAAAAGAAAGGAGGAAAGAAGAGACTAAGACAATATATTCACATTGTACTTATTGTAAACCATGTATTAGTCAACTAGGCAAAGAATAGGGTCTTACAGAAACTGACTTTGCTCTGTAGGATCCTTAAAGATGCGTCAATCAATCCTGATCACACAGGAAGCTGGAAAGCCTACTCTCAAGCTCACTCATGTGGAGCAATACATTAAGTTGAACAAGTGAAAAGAAACTGGGTCGTGTTAAATTACAGTTCTTAGCTTGTTCCAGGTACAGAGTAAATTACAAAGTGCCTCCTAACCATATGGTTCCAAACATATAAAAGTAACATTTACCTTATAGTTTCTGCAAGAAGGGTTGAAGGCATTGGTTCCGCAGACAAATAGTGTATCATCATTTTTCTTTAGAAGAACTTTAATAAAATTGTGACATTCATCCTGGGGGGAAAATAGTTCAAATGTATTTTTTTTCCAGGTCAATTTCTTTCAATAGAACCCATCATTCACTTTGTTTTCTGATCCATTGTCATCAAGGTTAAAATGAAGAAAGCCTAGCAGCTATTCTTCTATCCTGGTTGTTTTTCCCAGAAGATGATGGTGACAAAGAATTTCCATTTTATTAATCAATGAATTAATCATTTAATATGTTTTCATTAACGGCCTACTTAAAATGTATGACTTAGAGGGGCAAACTTGGAATGTACGTAAAACATTACACTTAGGCGTTAGGAAAGATACAAAATCAATTCATCGAAAAGCAGTTATTAAGTACCTCCAGGCACTGTGTTAGGTGTTGAGGCTACAAAACCAACCCCTTCTCATCCTTCATTCTTTCCTTCCTTCCGTCCTTTTTTGAAAGTAAATTTGGTGCAAGGTTGTGAACGACTTTAAATGTCAGACCTAGGAATATATCTATATCTATATCTATATGTATGTATGTATATATGTATTACAAATGTATATATGTATGTATTTTGGCTAGGCAATGGGGTTAAGTGACTTGCCCAGGGTCATACAGCTAGAAAGTGTCAAGTGTCTGAGGTCAGATTTAAACTCAGGTGCTCCTGATTCCAGGGCCAGTGCTCTATCCATTGTGCCACCTAGCTGCCCCCTAGGAATCTATATTTGACATCCAAAGCCAGGGATGTGCTGAAGTCAGCTTGAACCTGCTGAGAGGTGATTGTTAAATTTTCTGAAGTGTAAGCAAAAAAAACCAAACAAACTGGCAAATGCTACAAATTAGTGCTTGCTTTATTGTTTTGATTGTTTAAACTTAAGAGTGATGGAGAAAATGTTAATAATACAGATTAAAGTGCGTTATTTATACATTCCCCTCCCCCTCATGGAACTGGTTGTTAAATATTTACCAGCATGCCCCTGCCTAGTGGTAAAAGGAGCCATTGGAACAGTGGGATGACATGGTCAGAACTGTATTTTTGGAAAATCACTTTGCAAACCATGTGGAAGATAGACTGGAAAGGGAAGAGACAGGGAGGCCAATTGGGATGCTACTATAATAGTGTAGAAGAAAAATATGATTAGGGCCTGAACTAGGGTTCAAGGGTCTTTTTATGTTGCTACATTACTGAAGGCATAAAACCCTGTAATTCTGCTTGCAGCTTTTTATGAGTCCTTAAAGGAAACTCCCAGTAGGCAAAGGGCAGCAGTGTTTAGCTCTCGTAGAGAGTGCTAGGCAGTGTCTGTACAGTGAACATGGTGTCCACAATCCTTTGTGGAACGGGCGCATTTCACAATGCCACTCTGGCTGCTGCTGTCGTAATGTTTCATCACATTAAAAGCAAACTATTTTTGCAAATTAAAGCCTTCAATAAGTTGATGGAAAAAGCCATTACTAGAAAAGAAGTGAATGGCAGGATCTATTCCACATCACAGACAACGACTTGATTTAACAGTCAAAAAACCTAAACCAAAGTGGCAGCTTCAGGAGGAAAGAAAATTGCCTACCTTATGTTTTCCCTTCATTCTGCATGTGTCTACATCAGCCTGTCTAGATTTCCATGTCAGTTTCTGCAGGGATCAAGAAAGAAATCAATTAGAGCTCAGAGGTTGTTGCATTTGATTTCAGAAGTAAAAGTTCCCTTGGGGAAACTAGAAGCTGAACGTATATTTATTGAAAGCTTTCAGCACCCATTCCCCATGATTAATTCACCATAACAACAAAAGATCAGTGATGCAAAATGTTCATTTCATTTCGAGCTGCTTTCTATTCATTAAACTATAAAACAATCTTCTGTTATTTGATGCTCCTAAAAAAGATTAGTAAGTAGATTTAACCAAAAAGTAGCCAAACTAACTTTTAAACATGTACTTTTCTAAATGTCTGCTCTTTCCCTCTCCTTTCATTTGGCTTCCTTGTAACAAAGATGCCTTTTTTTTTTTTTAAAGTACGAAGATTTTTTTCTGTAACTACACACTTATGTTTAGGTTCACTTTAGGTAGGCAAAAAAAAATCCAATTTGTTAATAGGCTGAGGGGGATCTTCTGATTGTACTAAATTTAGAAGATTTTTATAAAACTAAATCATCACCTTGTGTTGTTTTAAGAATCTCAGGATAGACTGTTGTGCCTGTCTGAAATGACATTTTGGAAGGCCATCATTGATTTAGAGTAGGAAGGGACTTTAGAAATCACCTAGTCTGAACCTCTCACTTAACAAATGCAGAAAATGAGACCCAGGGTCATTAAGTGACTTGCTCAAGGTCACTCAGGTAGTAATTAGCAGAACAGGATTAAAGTCAAGTTCTTTCCCTTCAAATCCAGTGCTCTTTTCACTGTAATACAAATGTAAAAGGTCAGGGTGAACCTCAAATGCCAAGAAATGGGAGCATTGCACCTGGGTGATTAAATCTATGCTGTGGGATGTGCCCATGCACATGAAATGATTCAAAATGGGTTTTTCCAACACAAGTATCACAACTAAAACATTATGAGAGTATATAAATTGCATAGCTCTCCACATTGCAAACAGGCACGTGACGGATAGCTAATTCATCAAGTAGAATCATCAAAACTTTTAGCTGGAAGAACTTCGTATGTCAACTAGTCTAACCTCAAATTTAAAGAAGAGAAAACTGAAGATGAGAGGACAAGAGATGAAGTCACACATTCCAGGTCACAAAGCTAATAGAAAGGAATACTATTACCCAGTTCTCCCCACCCCCTCCACCTTCAGTCTAATGCTCTTTTTACCACACCAGACTCATTCAGTTTCAGAACACAAAACCTCACACACAGAGAAAATCCTTTCTTTAAAAATACACAAAATACTTGTGATCTTATCCTCTAAATGATGTTAGGTACATATCTTAATTTGCATATTTTCAAATATAAACACTGGTTGAAAATGAGATCATGCCTCCCTCCTAGATTCCTTGATTCCAGAACCCTGGTTTAGAAACTACTTACTTTACTACAATAAATTTCTTCTGTGTTTGATGTGTCTATGTCAACAGAATAAATATGGTCCCTGTAAACAAAGGAAAATTAATATAAAGTCATGCAGTAGTCAAGACAGTTCATTTTTTATTGAATCAGTCATTTGCAGGCTAAGTTTTGCTCAAGTGCATGTACAGTATCTACACACACACACACACACACACACACACACACAAACTATGAACACAAATACCAGAATAGAAAGGGCAGACACACAAGAGAATTCTGATAATAGTCTGCTTCTACTGATAAAGCACAACTGAATATAATCTTATACCTTACTCCAAATGAAGAAATAAAAATCCTTTCTGATAAAAATTACAAAATATGCATATAAGTGGTTCAGGAAAGAAAATCCTTTATGTTTGCTTGGTTTATAGATATGTTCACCTGTTCTAAAAATGGCTAAAATGCCATTTAAAAAAATCCTTGGTATTCAATATGCCACATTTATTCAACCAGAAAGATAACAAGAAGTTAATGCTCTTTCCACCTCTCTCTTTTAAACATCTCACTATAGCTTTCAACCTTGATGATTTGACAGACAAGTCAGAAAGGGAGATGTCAGTGACAAAAAATGTGTCTAGAAATCGCATTTTTTCTCTCTCCCACTATTATGGTCATTTTAGATTGTAAGGCATGTTCCTGCAAAAGTTTACATTTCTTTCTTCTGTTCACCTTCCTGTTTTACTGAGAATTTGCTTTTCTTTACAATGAACTGCCAATCGCCTCTTGGAAGAGAGAAACAATCAGCAGCTCAGGTGTGGGACTATATTTAAATATTCCCTTCTGTGGGAGCTGAGTACAAGGACATTTTTGTCTGGAAGTCAGAAGAAAAGAAAAGAACTACACCAAATTGGGGAAATGAGGAGGGGGTTAGCGAATGAAAGCAAAACATCTCATTTTCCCTTGAAATAACATTGAATTTTTCTAAAATGCAGGAAGTCCCGGGGCTGGAAAATTACCCAAGCTTTAAACTAGGTCCATCAGGCTGAGAGATTTTCTGCCTCCCAACAGGCGCCCCTTTCTTACCTCCCCCACCTCTTTTTAAAGTCTCTACAGCCAGGATTCTCTTTATTTTTATCAGTTCTGGCAAAAAACAGGCTATGCTGCTTCTACTAGGCAGGGAGCACAATGATCTTTACAGCCACACAGAAGAGTAACAAGTAGATCTCCTCTCACGTGAAGGGGGGGCGGGTGGGAGGGAGGCAGGGTTGTTAATGGGAACCGGCTTAAAAGAAAAAAAATCCCCTGCCCTCCACTGAACACTGAATACTTGGGGGTGGAAGACTGGCTAGTCTGCTTAGAAAATTGCTGAATTGGGAAGTTTCTTCAGGCGTCAGTAGGAAACCACAACTGTCGTTTACTTTCAAACCTTCGTTTATTATTTGCTTGACTTTACTGGTGGCGCCTTGGTCCGGGTCATTACTGGCATAAAATTACCTATTACTTTGTTATCAGCTTTACGGATGACTTCAGTTCTTTATTTTTCTCCTACACTCCCCTTTCTCCGTCCCCCCTCAAAAAAGTGAGAGTCAGGCATCTGAATTGTAAATTAAGAGCTAATTATTATGCATTGGCAACACCTCAGAAAGTTCTCAGATTGTCCCCTTCTTGCTTGGCCTGTTTATGTTAATTAGTAGTTGAGATTTTTAAAAAGACAACAACAACAACAACAACAAACCCTAACGGGAGATAAAAATAGTGATTCAAAAGAGGCCCCAGTCTCCCAATCCCTAAATGTTGAAATAGCTTTCTCAAGCAAAGTAATCCTGGGAACTGAGGAGCTTTTTCCAAAGAAAGGTGAGTGGGAGGGGGAAGCAGGGAAAAGCATGAATGAAAGGATCTGCTTTCTTGGATAAAGACAGGTACTTTCCATGCGCAAAATCTTAAAATGGACCAGTCCTTAAAAGGGCTCTCAGTTGTGAAAACTTCAGGTCGGTAGCTACAGGCAATAAAGGTAAAGAGGTGTTTTTGTTCTCCCTTCCCTACCACCACCTATAGCATTCCAGAGCATACAGCTGTTTGTTAATTAAGCTATTCTAACACAAACTGGCTTAATCCTAGTATTTCCGCTTTCCCACTTCTAGTCAGCAAAATTGAATTTTGTGGCAAAATCGAGGAAGGAAATTTAAACAATGTAATTGGCAGGTTTTCGGGCCACCCAGGGGGAGGTACTCTCAAAGTGGCAGCTTCAAATACTTTCTCTCCTAGTTCTCTGGGTCTTTACATTGGAGAAGTGACTGCAGGAAGGGCCAGAAACATGAAAAACTGGGATCCCAGGCAGATTGCACACTTTGAACAAGGTGGCACGTCACCTTTGGGAGAATGAGGCTGTTTGTTAGATTTAAAATAGACATATCAAGTATTTTCAGAGCATATTAATTTGGATGGCTCACCTTAATTTATAAAACCTGTAACTGGTCTGGGTAATTATAGCAAAGTTTTTCTACCTCATGAAATATAAGCATCTTACTCCTACCTAAAGAGGTAGTCAAGTTTAGCTTGATAAAAACCACACTGTCCTATCTCTAAGGTCACAGGCTTTTAGAACTAGGAGGCACTTTAGGGATCCCTGAATACCAATCCTTTAAAAGGGGGGGTGGGGTTGAGAGCATGAACTTCTTCAATCTTTCAAAGTTGTTTTAAATTCAGTTCCTGTTCTCTAGCTCTCTTGAGTTACAAACGAAGAACTGAGGCTCAGACAGCCTCAGTGACCTGCCCCTAGCCCCGTGGGTAGAGGCAGAGAACCCAGTTCTCCTGAGGCACATCTAGTGAGAGCTCTTGTGATTACACATTACTCGATCTATCTCATCTATCTGTGTTTACTCTTCTTTTTTCCCTTCCAGAGAAGCAACAGCAAAGTGAACAATTCACAGAGGATTTTGAAGTCAGCCTACATTCTCACAGATAGGCTGTTTAATCATTTGTTTTGACCAGGTTTCAGATAATTGAGTATAAATGTAACCTTTAGCACGGCAACATTTAGAAAAAAAAAATTTTTTTTAAATGACATTCAAGAAAAGCTGATATTATGCCTAAGGGATGGTTGCTAGAGACATTTTTCAATTAATTCTGCTGAGATGCTCTTTGATAACTGTCTATGGTAGCTGTGTTCCTAAAAGTGAACATATTTAGATTTGCTCCTTAGAGGTTCATGTAGTAACCGAGAAAGAGTAAAAAGCTAGGTGTTTCTCATTTTAGCAACAATTATATCTGGGTGAAAATAGGGGGGCATTTTTGCATTTTTATCCCACCTCATAAGTTTTCATCCATGCAGTAAAGTGTGTCTGCTTTTTTAATTAAAATGAATCCCATACTCTGACACTGAGAACTGACTCTCTCTTGGCCATAAAATGACAGGTTCTATCTAGCAGGAGCTAAATCAGTATCATATTGATAATCTTGTCTACCTTTTTCTTTGAAAATTTCAGAACTGATTTTCCCAAATCCCATACCATGATGTTTCACAACTCTCCAAGAAAGGAATTTCATACTTCAATCATTTCTTCTCAAAGTTTAGGCCTACTCTTTTATCTGGTCAGTCTCATAAATAAAGAATATCTATTGTTACCCATACAATACCCTTTTATATACTAGAAAAAGTGGTAAAGGGAACCCATGCCCATCTGATCTCATTTCCTCCTCTCCTTCCAGGCACTTCTGGGTAAATACATCCTGTTCCATACCCTTTCCTTCCCATTTCTCTCCACCTTTTCTTTAGGCTTCTTCCCCCTGTCCACGTTTGTCTTTCTACTCTTGCTTCCTTGTCTATTTTTTCTCCCCCTTCTGCTCAGTTCTGGTGTCGGAGGGAGCCACAGTGAGGCTGAAGGTGAACCTTTCCTCTTCTTCACCTTAAGTCCTTCCTGAAGCTTTAGGATTCCCTAAATCTCCTCTTACAACTCTTGTCTCCCATATCTAACTGGCCTTAGCCATAGTTCACTATGATTTTCCTGCCATGCCACTGTAGTAACTCCCTACTTCCCTTCACTTTTCAGGTTTTGCTTTGGGTACACTAGGCAAATCAATGCCACCACTACTTCTGGATAGCGTATCCAATTGCCATTCTCCTGACTTCCTCATGACTCCCTAACCCAAACACCCTTCCCAGGCCACTATATATGTCATCTTCTTCTAGTAGAACGTATTCACGGAAGGCAGGAGCCATCTTTCCTTTATATTTGTAGCCCCATAGGGCCTGGCACATAGAAAGAACTTAAGAAAGTATTTTTCTTTCATAAATGCATTCATTTGTTCCCCTAAGTCTTCATCTTGAATTCTGTATATTTTTCTTCAGAGGCTCATTTTCCAAAGTCTTTTTTCATTATTATTCCTCTCCTCTGTCTCCCCTGCAAATTTTTTTGGGGGGTGAGGCAGTTGGGGTTAAGTGACTCGACCGGGGTCACCCTGCTAGTAAGTGTTCAGTGTGTGGTCTGAGACCAGATTTGACTTTAGGGCTGGTGCTCTATCCATTGCGCACCTAGCTGCCCTTCCTCTGCAAGTTCTACACAGATTACTCAGGTTGTATTGCACAAACTTCACACAGTATTGCTTGACAAGATGATAAATTTAGAGCTGGAAAGGATGTTAGAGGTCATCTCAGCTAACCCCATCATTTTAAAAATGAGGAAATTAGAGACCAGAGAGGTGAACCAACTTGCTTAATGTCCCCTAGGCGGTAAGAGAGACTAGAATTCAAACTCAGATCCTCTGACTTTAAAATCAGCCCCCTTTCCTACCATATCTCTTTCCCTCTCCCTAGCTGATACTGATTTCTTCCTCAGCTCTATTTCTTTTACACACTTACCACATTCTAATTTGTGTATATCCATGTTTTATCTCTGCCCCATCCTCCAATGAGATTGTAAGCTCCCTGAGACCAAGTCCCAAGTCTAGCACCTACTAACAGTGGGTTGCAGATAGTAAGTATTTAATAAGTGATTGCTGAATGACTGTTGTGATTAAGTTTGACTTCTGCCAGGTCTCTAGTACCTGGGGAGATTCTCTCACAAGTTTATGTCCCAGCATCACATTCTCCTTTTCAAAACAGCTACATTCAGCACCACATTGTTGAATCATATTTACCTTGAGGGTCTCAGAAATCCTCAAGGATTTCATGTGCTTTTCATTTGTCATACTTGCACCCAGCCAGTCCTTCCCAATGTCCTGTTTATGAAGCTTGTATTTCCTCTTTACATTAATAGCCCCAGGAATTGTTGTTCTCGAATGACCTATTTAAACAATTTTAAAAATAGGACCAAGTATTTCTACAACTTGTCAAGATTAGCTGGAATTCAATTTCTGTTTTCTAAGGTGATAGCCATGGTAGATAAGTGTAGTAAATAACACACTCTCATGAAAATCAATGATGGAAACCTTTTTATCTGGGCTAAGGACGAACTAGGTGTTTACCTCCTCCTCAACACCTCTTCCCCTTCAACACCAATTTGTGTCTCTTATTTAATTGACTCATTTCTAATCATATAATCTAATGTCTGATTTTCCTCATTTTCTGGGAATTATGTTTCTGGAATACGATTTTAAATTTCCCTTCAAAATAAAACCAGACATCTAGTTTGGTTCCCAGACTCACTGAGGAATTCCTTCCATAACATTCCCAACAAGTGTTTTTTTGGCCCTTGTGAGAACAAATTCAATAATTCAGTACCCCATGAGGCAGTTCATTTAATTTTGGAAAGGCTCTGATTATTAGAAAGTTCATTCTTATGTTGAGCTTAAATCTGTGCCCATGTAATTTTCACTTATTAGTCCTAAATCTGCCCTCCAGAGCTGCATAGAATCAGTTTAATCCTTCTTCCACATGACAACCCCAGAGATTCTTAAAAACAGTGATTATAATACACTTAGTTTTCTCTTCTTTGGGCTAAACTTTCTCAGTTCCTTCAATTAAATTTTCTATGAACAAAATTTGGTGTGTCCTCACCAATGTAGTCACTCTTCTCTAATTTGTGCTCCAGTTTGCAAATGTCTTTCATAAAATGTTGTGCCCTAAAATGCATATCCTAATCTAGATATGGTTTGACCAATATAAAAAACTACCAGGACTATTTTAAACACTCTATTTCTATTAATGCAGCTCAAAATTTCATTAGTTTTTATTCCTCTCTTGTGGATGCATATTGCACTTACAGTCAACTAAAAACTTTAGTTCTTTTTCAAACAAACTTCTACCTAGTCACATCTTCTCTATTCTATACTTGTACTGCGTTAATTTTTCAAATATTAGTGCTGAGTTTACATTTACCCTTTGAAATTTAATCTTGTTATAATTGAGCCCATTCTTCCACTCTGTCGAGATTTTTTTGCACCCTGATTTCGTCAGCTGATATGTTAGCTAACCTTTCAAGCTTCTTGACATCAATGGATTTGCCATCTTTATCTTCATTCATTGATAACAATGATGAACAGGAGACAGATGAGAACTGAGCTTCTCTCTAGGCTGACACTGATCCATTATCCATAAGATCATAAATGTAAAGCTTGAGGGGGCCCTTTGAATCACATGATTCAAACCCTTCATTTTACAAATAAGGAAACAAAATTAGAAAGAGACTTGTTGAAGATCACACAAGGAGTAAGCAGCAGAGCTATGTTTGGAACTGAGGTCCTCTGACTTTTAAATCCAGTGCTCTTTCTACTATCTCACACTAACCCAACTCTTTATAGGTCCTGTCATGTAACTGGTCATTAATGCTTCTTTGTCTTGTCCACAAGGATGTCATGAGAAAGCTTATCAGACTTGTTGAAATCTAGGTGCTCTTTGCCTACACAGGGACTCCATCTTCCCAATTTGTCAGTTGAGCAATTCTGTCCAAAAATGAACTTATCAATAAACATAATTATTTTGCTTATCAATAAATGATTATTTCCTGAAAATAGCTTCCATGTCTGTTTTGCCTGAAGGCTATGCCTCTCTTAATGCAGCCCAAGACTGCATGAACTCTTGGCTGCTGCATCACACTGCTGACTCACATTGAGCTTAGAAGTTGGCTAAAATCAACAGATTGTTTTCAGAACAGCTCCTGACCAGCCATTCCCCACTGAGATCTTGTACTTGTGAAGTTGATTTTTTTTTTTTAATACTACAGTGTAAGCCTTTAAAATTTATCTTATGAGGCCTGCCGCGGTCAGGTCTGCGGCCTTCCCTGTGCGGCTTTGCTGCTGCCGCCGCCGCCGCAGCCCCTGGGAGCAAGTTCTCCCTCTCCCTCCCCAGCCCCGGCCCGGCCCGGTAGCTGATGTAAAGAGGAGTAGCTCAAAGGAAGTATCATGGATCTCATGGTTCTGTGGGCTTCGTGGCAATGAATTCCTCTGTGAGGTGGATGAAGACTATATCCAAGACAAATTCAACCTCACAGGGCTTAATGAACAGGTGCCCCACTATAGGCAGGCATTAGACATGATCCTGGACTTGGAACCTCATGAAGAGTTGGAGGACAACCCCAACCAGAGTGACCTGATTGAGCAGGCAGCCGAGATGCTGTATGGACTGAGTCATGCCCGCTACATCCTCACAAACCGTGGCATCGCCCAGATGTTGGAAAAATACCAGCAGGGAGACTTTGGCTATCGTCCCCTTGTATATTGTGAAAACCAGCCCATGTTGCCCATTGGACTATCAGACATACCAGATGAGGCCATGGTGAAGCTGTACTGCCCCAAGTGCATGGATGTTTACACCCCCACGTCGTCCAGGCACCACCACACAGATGGTGCTTACTTTGGCACTGGCTTTCCCCACATGCTCTTCATGGTGCATCCTGAGTACAGGCCCAAAAGGCCTGCCAACCAATTTGTGCCCAGGCTGTACGGCTTCAAGATCTACCCTATGGACTATCAACTGCAGCTTCAGGCAGCCAGCAACTTCAAGAGCCCTGTCAAGACTATTCGCTGACTTGTCTCCTCCCCTCCCCCCACAACACCTCAGGCTGTGACACCATTCCCTCTCCCCCCAGTACACACACACCTTTCCAGAATCCCTAATGGTTTTTAGTTTAAATTAAGAAGAAGTCATTATTGTGGTGGTGTGGTGGGAGTATGAAATAAAGTGGAGGAAAAGGCAAAAAAAAAATTTTATCTTATGAGATTCAGCCCAATGCTCTAGTTTGTCAAGATCCTTTTGGAGCATGACTCCATCATGATGTATAATTTATACTCCCCAGCTTTGTGTCATCTGCAAATTTTATGAGTGTACCATCTATGCCTTGATCCAATAATTGATAAAAATGTTAATAGTACAGCACAGGGTCAAGCAGAGTTCTACTTGGCATTGGGGCACTATTTCTACTTTGGCACTGGGGTTTTTTAATGTTATGGCAATGGAGCAGAAGGTCTGGCAAATCCTAACCAGGTGCAAAGGCTCTGAGTAGATGACCTATCATTTGAGGACCAGTTGGGAGAGGTTAATCATCTGAAGAGCAACCATTAGGTAATTGTTTTTAGCCATACCAACACATGAAGACTGGCTACTGATGGACAGTTAATCAAATCAGTTCAATACTTGGGCTATTCCTAAGAATTAATTTACTGTGAATTTTGGACCAGTTTTTGGAACACAGTCATATTTATCATAGTGGGGCAGGGGCAGTTATAATCTAGGTGGGTAGAAGAAACACCACACCAATGAAATCACCTATTTATGAGGGGGTATGTGTATGTGTGTGTGTGTGCGTGCGCGCGCGCGTGTTTGTGTATACACAAACAACACATATATAAAGAGAAGAGAGGAAGGGAGAAAGAGACAGACAGAGCTGGGTGGCCTCAGTGTCGTAAAGACATGGATTCAAGTCCCATCTCTGACACATATTGGCTATTTGACCTGGGGCAAGTCACTTAATCTCAGTGCCCAGGCAACACTCTTAAGACTATAAATTGCTGAGGAAGTGATGATTTATATTGAGAGAAGAAGTTCCTTACCAGCAATTCCCGATGAAACTAATGAAAACACAGGTCTATTAAAAATATCAAACACACACACACACACACACACACACACACACACACACACACACACACACACACGTCTGCATGTGTTCAATTTCATTGTAGATCATTTGGGTTTACATTCCTGAAATATATAATCTCCTCACAGAAACATGAATTAAAGTACTAGAATGAAGAGCCTTTAAATAAGTAATAATAACTTAACAATTACATGAAGACTTAATGACTATGTATTTTACAATTTTAAAAATAACTGGTATGGGGCTATCATGAAATGATAAAGAAATTCATGACTGAATAATATAAGGCATTTCTGGATCCATAAAGCTTTCCAAGGAAGGAATGAGGAAAAGTGTCACTGACCTGGCAGCAATGTAGAGGGTTCTATTCATTATCACAATCATCTGGATGTCCAGTCTGTGCCTTTGTGTGGCGTTCCGTCCTGGCTTGTGGCCCACAAACACCGGATACTGTTTTGTATCTGTGAAAAGCAGAGTGGGTGGGGAGGTGGAACATAAAAGAAAACCAAGGGAAGCAGGAGAAGAAGATTTTTAAAGGGAAAAAAGAGAGGACAAGATCATAGAAATAAGCATGCATGTCATCCCCAGTATTGCTAGCATTCCCCAAACCCTCTAGTTTTCATTTTCCTTTTTTCCCAGTGTACTCTGTAACTTCAAGTAAAAATGTGAAAGGGTAAGGATTTACAAACTGATCAACGTTTATTTATAGATTTTAAAAGAAACACACTTATGTTTTTGTCAGCTTAAAATTATGATGCTCTTCCCCACCCCTGCCCCCATCTTCATTGAAGCAAAAATTGTCTAGAAAGCCCACTGCACACAGGGCTTCTAGTCTTTCATACAGTTTTCTTTTCATCCTTTTCAGAGTGCTAAGCCTTAGGGGCTATCTGCCAAAGATCCTCTCCTCAGGTTCAAGACTCAGAGGGAAAATATATATACATATATATATATATATATATATGTATAATCTCCACTGCCTTCCGGTTAGATTGGTCTAATACCGCTGGCTGGCTGTTTTGTTTTCTAGGAATTGTGGGCAGTTTATTGTTGTGAATATTTAATTGATCAGCAATCTCTTCAGGGATGGGGGTGGGGAAGAGATAATCATATCAAAATTGGTATTGAAGGCACATAGAAAGATACGGACTTTTTAGTAAGGATCATGGGGCATGCTGGAAAAAAACTGGATGTACAATATACTTTTAAGTTTAATCTGCATTAACATTTTCTCCATCACTTAAATCTTTTTAAAATAAACATAATTTCTTAAGTTTATTTCAGTAGAAATAAACATTTTATTGAAGCAAATATTTTGGCTTGAAATATCCAGATGGGTAGATACAATGATCAAAATCTCCAAATAATTGCTCAGATACGTGTTATAATTGGCTTGCATAAGCACAAAGACCAGGAAATTAAGAGGACGTCTATACATCTAATAAATGTGCCTTGTGCTAACAGCAATTTTAGAGGAATCAACAAAACAATATTTATAGAGTTTGCCAATTTCCAAGGTGTAAATGCTTGCACTGAAAATTTAACCATCGACTCTGGAGGGTCTGCATACCTCTGGAGGTAACTAATTCTCTGACATTATAACACTGACAAGCATCTGGTAAGAATGTTTTTCTCTTGAGCTCTCATTGGCTTTTATTAACACCTCAACACCCAGGGGTAGAACACATCTAAAATTCAAGAACTAGCAACTTAGACCTCTTTGATTTGAACCCCTTGTTAATTTATAAGGAAACGGAAGGCCAGGGAGATTGTAGCTTGCCCAAGGTCACACATGTAACACATAATAGAGATAGGATTCTGAGTCTTATTCCAATAAACTTTCTAATATACCCTGCTGCCTAAATCTCAACATGTTTCTACTATAGAACATACAGCCAGCTCCAGAAAGCACTCTCAACCAGAAATACCTTCTTAAGAAACTTAGAAGGGAAGGCTCTCAGAGTCCATATTTACAAGGAGGAGGCATGCCAACAGCCAGTGAATGCTAGCTAGTTTTCCTAAAAGCTAATACAAATCCTCATCTCTCATTCAACTTAGACTACTAGTTTTTAGAAGCATGTGTGACTTTGGAGAATTCTTTTTTAATCTATTGAGCTGTTTCATTTTATTTAACAAGTCCTATGCTGTTATCATGACTCAGTTACTGGCCAAGTGTAGATCTATGAGAAAGTCAATAGATACTCTGACACTTTGGTCTGTGCCAAAAGCAGGTGTTTGTTGCTTCTTTAAACTGAAACTAAGCATTTTTGGGGTGGTGGTGGTGATGGTGATGGAATAATAAGCAGAAAATCACTTAGGATTCAGGATATTTATTCAAAAATCAAACTGTATAACCCTGATTTATGTTTATAGTACATTTTTTTTTAATCTTAGGCTTTCCTAATATCCACAGTGGGAAATTTTACTAGTAGGCTTCTCACCTATTTCATTTATCACCTGAGTTAAAGCCACCCTTGTGATGAGCTGCTGAACAGCATAGGGTTTTGAGTGACAATAAAGTCATATATTTAGGTAATGAATGACCCTGAATATCCCAGACGTGGGTTTCTTCTGAGTGGTGGTACCAAGGATTGCAAAGACAAGACTAACTTATTTTTTTATACTGAATCCTATACTGACACCTAATTGTATATTATCTGGTATTCTTTAATTGTTTTTTTGTGCATTAATTAGTCTTTTCTGCCTAATTGGATCACAAGTTCCTAGAGGGAAGGGACCATGTTTGATATCTTTTACATATTCAACCACTAAATGCTGGCTGACTCATTCATATTGTTAGTACTACTAACTTGTTTTGCTGTTTTATAAAATCAGTAATTAGGAGATCCTCAGAATGGAATTCTGCCTTTGCAGGAACCTCGAGAGAAACCAAGCACATCCTTGAGTTGCATCTGATGCTACATCTCTCTTCTCTCACATTCCAAATAAGACAGAGCAAATAAAAGTATTTCCAAACTAACTGAGCCTGGCAGGTGCATGTGAATGTAAATGCAGTTTATATTATTTCAATGCAGACAACCTGCTAACCTGAGGTGATCTGTGAGATTGTTAATACTTACAGTTGCCATGTGAAATACTGATTGGCTCAGAATCTTCTGGGAAACCAGCCCCAGCAAAGTGTAGCAGTGTGAAATATAGCAGCAAGGCTTCTGACCTCATAGTAGTTCAGTGGGGAGACTTTATTTCTTTACTTCACCCTGCCAAAGACCAGAAAAAATTTTTTTCTTTCTTTTTTTCCCCTCCAATTCAGTGTTACTCAATTCTGTCCAGCAAGACGTTACTGTATAGTGCTAAATTTAAGAGAAAAGAAAATTCTGCTTTCTATCCTTTCTATTATAAATTGGGCAATGAGTGTAGTTTAACAAAGGCAAATGCTTGCATTCCTACTATCTGCTGTGATTCCTCACTGATGTGAGCCCCTTCAAAAACTTCTCCAAGCTGATGATTGGTACAATGTAAGATCCTTCCTAGTGAACAGCTTTTAATACATTATGGGCTGCTAGGTAGAAAGCCTTCTGGTTTTAAAGAAAATTGGCAATTAGAATTCTTAGGGAAATACTTTTTTTCTTTTTCTTGACTGGTTTACATAACTAGATGATGGTAGTGAGCACAAATAAAACCATACCACAGTATCTAAAGAAAAACAACAGTAATGATGAAAATGACTGATTCACATACCATGGAGAATAGGCAGGGAAGCTGATAAAACCTACTAAGCTTCCCCACCCCCATTCCATTACTCATTTATCAGTTAGGTATTACATGACACCTTGCAATAAAACAATGGTGAATGGGATTACCTAAAAATAACTTTATTCCCATTACCTGCTATATTCACTGAAAATCACATTATACATATGAAAATTCCCTTAAACCATACAGATAAAAAGATCCACATCGGGATCACTGGATACAATGAAAGAAAATATCATGTAATAAAGTACATAGCTCATAATTCCCAGGAAGATTTCTGTTAGATGTTGATCTACAGGGGAAAATTAATGTAAAAATGAAGCTATCCTTTCATCCTTCCTGTGTTCTAATCCTTTGATGTTGTCGGCCAAAACTTATCTTTCTGAACACAGCTATTTTACAGTACCCCATCAATCATTGAAGATTTGTGTGTAGAAAAGTCAGACTTCATAACCTAGATTGTCTTTGAAGGTTGATTTGGTAAACAAAGTACTATCATGTACTTTCACAACACCATTTAATATTAGACACCTATGGCTCTTTTCTTCAATCCTCTCCCTATTTCCCTTCCCCCAAGCATTAACAAGTCCTTTGTTGCATTTCAGCATATAATTTCACAGCCACAGCTGGGTCTTAATCATTACTCCAATTGGAAAGTGCACATTAATTAATTTACTTTATCTTGAAAATAAAAGGGTGGTGGGGGGAACAGTTCCCTATCTATATCCCTGAAGTGTGGGTTGAAATTCAATTATAAAGCATGACTTGCCTATAAGAGCACTCCATTACAAAGGGGGCATAAATACCCTTTCTATTTATGTCTAGAAGCAGGTAATAAGTAGTGACAAGATAAGCTTGGTTGGTTTGGTATGTTATAAAGGGTTTGAGCTCAAAGAACAGCAACTCCAGGGTCAGCTGGGGGGCTGCTACGATCTTCCACGTCTGTTGTCAGTATTACAATGAGGAGGAGGATTCAATAGCAAGAGTAAGTAAAACATGAAATAGAAACTAGCTAGTTATTATGTCTGAGATAGAAAAGCATATAGGGAGGAGGAGGGAGAGATAGTAATACATTTAAGGCTCAAGGGAGACATTACAATATTAGGCAGAAGCATAAGTTACCTCAGAGGGTTTGTAGCATGAAAGGAAGAATAAAAGAGAAACAAGGGCTGATTTTTTTTCCACTTGCAAGTCTTCAGAAATACAATATCTACTTTTAAACACTTTTTTAAATGCTTTATATGAATGAGGGGGTTTCGTGCTTTATGTAAGAAATTAATTCTTATCTCTCTACAAATATATTATTCTTTCTATGAATGCACTGTAAGAGAAAAAACAAAGTACCACAGCATTACTACATCAACAAATTTCAATTATTGCAATCTTATAATTGCTCTGGTCAAATACAAAGCTCTTCCCGAAAGTGGAGAAGATCAGTGTTCCCAGAAGAAATCTACCCAACTGCTTCCTTTAATCTTGATACATAGATAATATAATTGCTCAGAGCCTGGTAAATCAAATATGTGCTCACAGTGGGGCCACGCCATCATCATTATCATCATAGCTAACATTTATAAAATGCTTTAAAGTTTACAAAGCACTTTACAAATATTATCTTATTTTATCTTCACAACAGCCCTGGGAGGTGGGTGCTATTATACCCATTTTGCTGTTGAGGAAACTGAGGCAGAGGGATGATAAGTGACTTGCCCAGCTTCTAAGTGTTTGAGGCTGTATTTGAACTCAGCTCTTTCTGACTCCTGGTTCAACAGTCTATTGTGCCAGCTAGATGTCTCCAGGAAAAAAAAAAAAGATGCTATGTGCTTTTCCATTTACCACTTATGTCATCAGGTAGTTAACATTTGTGTTATGACTAAAGGTGTCATAGCAGCACTGATTAATGTACATGGACATTTAAAGCTTTATCCTTCTGAGGTTTTGATCTATTATTCTTTTCCTATTCTACCTACCCATATAAATGAGAAAACAGTATAATTTTTTTTGTTGACATTCCGTGGACAGATATCATTTGTTTTTTCATTTTCCAGACTGTAGATGAAGATCTGGGTCTTCTCTCTGAGATCAAGTCTATACTGACCTTGAAAGAGCTAAAGTAATATCAATATACAATAGCCGCATGTTTATATTAGTACCTGAAATTCATGTTAGTTAGGGCTGTTACCATAAAAATGTACTTTCAGATTCATCTGAAAGTGCTGTTAACATTAAGCACATTTATTAGGTATAGAGACATTCTCTTAATTATCTGGTCTTTCTTTGTATTTACGCAAGCCAAATATATTATGAATTCAGGCAATTAAGTAGAGATTTGATCATTGTATCTATCCATGAGGACAAATCAAGCTAAAATATTTTACTTCCATAGAAAGTTTATCTTGCTGCAATCACCTGCATAATTAATTGTCTTATCTTCCCACCTCCTTGGCCCTGAATCTGGTACACATAAAAATATACCATTTTGTCAGTGTTTCTGTAAAACTTTTGATGTTACTTTTCTGTCTAGAATTCGCTATCATTCTTAAGAACGTTTTAATTTGCTCTTCATGGATTTCTGTATGGTGAATCCATTAAATACTTTCAGATTCATCTAGAAATAATTATATTAATTTGGTCTGAGTTAGATGAAAAGGTGTGTTGACTTTTTATTTTTGCTTATTTAAAGCTGATAAATTATTTTTATTGCTTTTTTTTTTGGTCTACTAAGTCAATTTGGATATTGAAACTGTGATGAACAAACAAACATAAGGTCATTATTATCGGCTTCTTTTAGACAAACTAAACAGTGCTGAATATAAATTGGCCACCGTCTGCATTCAGGTTTTCAGGATACTGAAAGCCAAACAAAATAGGGTTAAAAAGATGTCTAAGTTCTCTAAGAATATTCTTGCCAAAAGCTGTAAATCAGGCATATCCAAGTAAATTTAAATATGTAAAGTAGTGGGGTACCTGGCAAGAATATCCAGTGTATAGTCAAAGGACCTGATTTTGAAATGATTCTGCCATTTATTATGTGTGAACTTTGACAAATCACTAAACTTCTTTAGATCTCAGTTTCCTTATCTGTAAAATGAAAGGATTGGACTAGATGACCTCTAAGGTCCCTTCTAATTATACATTTATAATCCTATTAGAGTCAGAAGTTGTGTGTGTGTGTGTGTGTGTGTGTGTGTATAAAACGCCATTTCCTTTTCCCCAAATATCTTCATTCTATACATTAAATTCAATTCAACAAACATTTAATAGACTCACTGAAGGCACCTTAGTGATCACATAGCCTAGTCCCTTATTTTAGATGGTTTGTCTAAGGTCATAAAGGTAGTAAGAAACAGAACCAGGATTTGGACCAAATCCTCTAATTATAAATCCAATGTCCTTTCTATATTACCATGTAGTTAGCACTTACTGTATGCAGGGCACTGTGCTAGATACTGAAGGTAATACAAAGCTTAGGTAAGACCCAATTCCCTGCCTTCATGGAACTCTACAGTCTAGGATGATGCAAAGTCATGACACCAACTTTGAAGAACTACACTAAAATCTGACTGTGAAGTCAGAAATCTCTACCTCTCATACACCCAGTTTATTACTTTAAAAGAGTCTATAACCATCAATCAACCAACAAGTTATTTGTTGTGTGAGCACCTGTTCTTAAGGGTCAGGGTTAAAGCCTTCTTTTTCTGTGAAGTTTTCTCTGACAAGCTCAGATAGAAGTGATTTCTCTTTTTAACCTCCAATAAATGCGAGGATAGTGAGTCCTATCAATAGGATACATTAGCCATTATTGGTTTACATATATTGTTATGTGTGTGTGTGTGTGTGTGTGTGTGCATACTTAGACAATGTCTCCCTCAACCAAATTGCTATTTCCACAAGGGCAGAGAGTCCTTATTTTATATGCTTACAACAATAAAATAATCAACAAGCCTTATTAAGAGTCTACTCTGTGCCAGGCACTGTGCTACACGCTGGAGATTTAAGGTGAAAAGTAAAATGGTTTCCATCCTTGAAGAGCTTACTATCTAGCTGGGGGAGACCACATGAAAATGTATAGGTATATACGAAATAGATTCAAAAACAGATGCAAGATATTTGGGCAGGGGGAGGGAGGGAAAGAGGAGGACTCAAGAAAGGCTTCATGGAGAAGTTAGAACTTGAACAGATTCTTAGAGAAAAATAGAGATTCTAAGAGGCCAAATTAAGGTGGGGAGAGCATTCTCGGGAATGGGAGGGAGGACAACCAGGATAAAGGTGTGGAGAGAGGAGATGAAGTTGGGTATATGAGAAACAACAAGAAGACCAGTTTCCTTTGACTGGTCTTGACAGTTTGTTCAAAAACAAGAGTATTATTTTTATTTTATTTTTTGGCTAGGCAAGGGGGTTAAGTGACTTGCCTGGGATCACGCAGCTAGTAAGTGTTATGTGTCTGAGGCTGGATTTGAACTCAGGTCTTCCTGAATCCAGGGCTGGTACCCTATCCACTGTGCCACCTGGTTGCCTCAAACAAGAGTATTATGTAATAAGGATGGAAAGGTGGCTTACAAGCAGGCTGTAAAGGACTTTAAATGCCCAATAGCACAGTTTATTTTTGATCCTATAAAGGTAATAGAGAGAGACACTGGAGTTTATGAGTGGTAGAATGACATGAATCAGACCTGTGCTTTAGGAAAATCACTTTGAGAGGATGCTAGATTAGTGATTAGCTAAACAGATGGTGATTCTTGAATAGAATGGAAAATTATTGCACTATAACGATGATGATTGCAGAAGCATGGGAAGACTTATTTGAACTGCCATAAAATGAAATAAGTAGAAATAGGATAATAGTACACACACTAAATACAACAATGTAACTGAAAAGAATAATAACAAAACAAATCAATGCAGTGCTGTGAAATTAGAATGCCCATGCCTGGCCCTTAAGAAGAAAAACGAGAAGACCCTTTAGAGGTGAAGGACTATGGTGGTGAAATACTGAATATAGTGTCAGACTTTTTTGATGCATTGATTAGTTTTGTTAGACTTTTAACCCCCTCTTTTTTTATTCTTCATTATTTAAGATGGTTCTCCAGGAGAAGGAGTAAGGAACAATAGATTGGGAAATGAAGATAATATAAAAATAACATATACTGATAAAATGCCCTTGTTTGGAATAACAATTTGGTTGAGTGAAACAAGGCATATCACACAAAAAAGATAACAATACAAGCAAACAAATAGTGCTCAGTCTGTCCTACTTAGAACTCACTTAGCACTTCTTGGATGTCAAAAAAGAGAAATAACTACTATCTGGGTGCTTGTCAGAGATGACTTCATAGAAGAAGGTTTTAACCCTGGCCTTGATAAAATTCATTTAAAAACAACAACAACAATAAAAGGAAAATCATTGGTAGTTTGGGTAGGTTGGATTGGTGTGGGGAGAGACTTTAGGTAGAAATCAGTTAGGAGGCTATTTCAATAATCCAAGCTATTAGGGCTTTAATTAAGATGATGGTTTTGTGTAGAGAGAAAGGGAAAGATATAAGATATGGTGGAGGTAGAAAACACAAGTTATGGCAATTGACTGGATATGTGGGGTAAGGGATGGTAAGGAGTTGAGAATGATTCTAAAATTATAAACCTGGGAGACTGGAAGAATGGTGGTATCCATGAAAAAAACAGTAAAGTTTGGAAGAGGAGTGGGCTTAAGACAACAGATAATGGGTTCTGCTTTGGATATGTTGTTTTTGAAATACATAAAGGGCAACCAGTTTGAAATATTTAATATGAAGTCTGTCATGTGTGACTGGAGCTCAGGACAGTGACTAGGGTTGGATAAGTAGATATGGGAGTAATCAGTATAGATGATTATTTAATAAGTAACTATATTAATGACTTCGTAGAAGTCATTCATCTACCAAGTTTCTATATAAAATAAAAAATAAAGTTTCTAATATAATGACTATTTCCTACCTACTTTAGAGGAATATTTTAAACATAACCGGTAATCAGAGCTTTGATTGAGTGATGTGAGCCCTTTGTAAAGAGAAGCAATCAACATTTACAAAGACCTATTTATTGACTAAAATCTCTGTCTCAGAAAGAGAACACAGTACATGGAGCACTAAATTTATAGTTCAAGGCCTGGCTTAACATTTACTGGTGTGACTTTGGGTAAGTCACTGAGCCTCTCAGTGCTGTAGGAAACTAAAACTAAGTTGCAAAGAAGGTACCAACCTGCCTTGGTAGAACAGCAGTTCCAGATAAAGTATGAGTGAAACCTCAGGTTTAGTCTTTAAGTCCTACAGTTATTATTCCCACTGTAGAGGGAGAAAGATTGTTTGTGCTGTCTGTACTGGGCAGCCTAGACATGATGATTACTCTGATAGGGAGGGCTGTTCCCTAATTCTAGCATAGGAAACAGCTCTGTACTTAGAAACTCAATTCACAGTTCCAGAGTTAGACTGTCCAGCCAGGAGTGTGGAGGAGAGATTAAAGAGTGGGTGGGGAGTGCTGAGGGAGAAGTGTGGGAAGATACCTCCAACTAAAGAGAGAAATTCTATCCTGGTGCATATGGTACGGTAACTTTGTAGAACATTTCACAGCTGCTATGTAGCCTGAAATATGTCTGCTACCATGGTCCTAGTTTTCTGTAGTTATGTATGAGTGTGTAAGAGTGTGTGTGTGTGTGTGTGTGTGTGTGTGTGTGAGGAACAGGGTAAGCAGGATGAGGGGTACAGGAGGCTTTTAAACCTCTGCACCTGATAAGGCCCATTGATACTTTTTTAAAAGTGAAAGGAATAATAAGGCTCTTTTCTCTTTTTATTCATCCCCAGGTATCATGAAAATATAAATGCTTTGGTTCTTCACTGTTAAGATACAGCCACATATAGCTAGCAAAAAAAAAAAAAAAAAGGAAAGGACAGAGGGGGCTGCCTTAAATTTTTATGTACAATAGATTTACGTGCTTCAAAGATCTTGGGTACTCCCTCCAATGACCTAGATCACAAACCTTCCATGCCTTAGTGAGTTGGCTTGGGCTAAAAAATTCATCACCTGGTGGTCGACCCTTTGGCTTCTTTTTCATCACATCCTCTCTGAATTTTGCTAAACCAGTGCAGATTCTCCCCTGGAGCTATGGTGCTGCAAAGGAATCAGAGACTCCTTCCATTTACCATATAGTCATGTGCTGATCCTCCATATAGGTCAGTTCCCTACCTCAACATACAGTCACTTTGGGGATAGGAGAAATCTGTCCTAGTGTACTTAGTATATTTAGTCATTTTAGAATATGGACCATTACCTGGCATTAACACTGAACAGATAGGAAAAAGGAAAAAAATACAATAGAATAAGAAAAAAAAGATGGGCTAAGAAGTTTGGGAAACAGGATATGCATTTTAAATAATGGAAATAATGTCTAACAGTTGGATGGTAAAGTAAATACAGTACACCCACCCTTAAGTAGCCAGAGCTGCTGAGAGCCTTTATTGGCCTCACTAAGAAGATCTATGAAACAAGCACATAGTTGATATTTAAAAGGTGAGCATGAAAAGATTAACTCAATTTTGTGCCATAATTATTGAAGGTTTGAGGTGAAAGAATGATGCAAACATTTTCCAAGTAGTGTAAGGAAGCATTGATTATCCTGTAGCATACTTACACTGTTAAGTGTAAATATTTCCCTCCTTTCACCTTCCCTCATTTGTGATGTTTTACAAGCAATAAATCACCCAAAACTATGTCAGCTATGAAATGGAACAGCCCTGCTCCCTGGTTCAGTAACTGATAAGGTGAAGTTTTGGATGGCCCCCACGTCAGAATGCAAAACCTTCCCCAAAGAGTGGTGGAGGCCAGTGTCACGTCTGTGGATACAGCCTGGCCTACTTAATCCTGGAACCTGTCTTGCAGAGATCAGAACTACTGATCATCCTCACACACAAGAGGAAAATTTAAACAAAACAAATGAGTATTTAAATAGAAAGTGCCCTCCGTTGACCTATGCAGCACAGTTTCAAGGACTCTGGCATTAATAGGATGCTGTCATTTGGAGTCTCCAAAGTGGGGCGTGCATACTCCAGGGGGTATGCAAGGCGATTCACTGGTGTGTGTTTGAAGAAAATATTAGAACAGAGAGCAGCCCAGCTGTTCAGTGAACTCACAGCTGCCACCTGGCTCTGCTACTCTCCTCTTCTCCCCTCCCCCACTGCAGGCGGTGCTAGATAATCAGCTGTGTGTGCTCTTCCCCAGGCGAGCAGGTGGGCAAGCAATCATGCACCACCCAACCCCCACACACCCCTGTCTTTCTCCTCACAGTCCGGCCATAGCATCGGAGTACACCTTATATATCCCCCAGGCTGAAAAAGGACAAGCAAATCCCTCTTCCCTCAGAGCAAGAACCCTTCCAAGGCCTAGGGCTAGAAGAGAGGAGAGGAGAATGGATAGGGCCGGTCCTCCACAAACAGGAGGAGTGGGGTGGGGTGCGGTGGAGTGTATCATGCAGAATTCTGAGGACGGAAGGCTCAAAATGGTTCCCAAGGATATGAGCCTCTTGGGGCCTTGCCTACCTAGCTAGGCAGGCTCTTATCTTCCCCAGGCCCTAGAAGAACAAAGGAGGCTTGCACTGAGTCTGGGAGGAGTTGCAGAAAGAAGAGAAGAGGAAAAAAAGCAGCAGCAGCAGCAGCCGCTTCAGGAACAGGAACAAGCAGCAGCTTGCGTGAGGTGAGACAGGATGCAGCAGCTGCTGCTGCCGGGATTGTTGAGGTTCAGGAGCCCAAGCACAGAACTCTCCTGGAGCGGCCTCCCAGTTCCCAAGACATCCAACCCTCTTCCTCTGCCCGCTCCCAACCTATCAGACAGCTCGGAAGCAAATGAAGAAGGCCATCGAGCCCCAAGAAACCCGGGCTTAGCCAGGCACCTTGCCAAATTACCAACTTCTCATCACGTAGAACTGCCACCCCTTGGACCTGGGACCTAACCTCTAGAGATGATGCCTCCCTTCCCACCCTCCTCTCTTCCATATCAGGAAAGATGGGAATTTACAACTAAAACTTCAACAAAACCTTTGCATAATTGGTGGATGGGATCTCAAATGAGTATAATGATTTATTAAGTTCGACCGTTGATGTGCACCTTCCATTTGGATCTATGTAGCTTTGGGAGATATATTTTTCAAATGTGACAGCCATTAAAATCAAGCATTGCAATAAACTGAGCTTATAACAAGCTCATTGAATCACTGTATTATATAAGGTATTCAACCAAGGTTTAAAAAAAACCCAATAAAACATATTCAATTGCATTGCTCTCCCTAAAACACACACACACACACACACACACACCCTATCCTTAATAAAGGGGAAAAAAGATCAATTTCATATTTATATCTTTTATAATTTTTTGTGTATATTTTATAATATATGTTAAGAGAACCAGACATACACGAAATTTATGAGGAAATAAATATATGCTTATGGGAATGTGTACTTAAAAAATTTAATTTTGGTAGTGGTGCATGATTTAAAAAAAAAATTGGGAGACCATTAGCTTAAGAAACAGTCATCCAGGAGAATGTTTCCCAACTAATTAGAATCAGCTCAAGGATATTGATTCTGATTATAATCTTTCTTGTAAATTATCTACAGGGGCCACCTGCACTGAAATAGTTTCATTAAGATATAAGGCCAATACAAATAAGAATAATAGCTTCAAATTCTTGATAAAGCACCTGGCTCTTCTCTTCCTAACCAGGGGCAGAAACATAAAAGCACACATTTCAGAAGAAAGGGAAATGTCATACACCACATGTATTCATTTGCTTGGAGAAAGGAAAAGGCCTGCCAAGGAATCTTGTCATAAATATTTGAGAATTTCATAGTTTACAGATAAAGAAACTGAGGCCTAGAGAGCCTAAGGGACTTGTCCACTGTCATACAGTTAGAAAATGGTAGGTCTGAAGTCTAGTTCTCTTTGTTTTAGTCTCATGAACTTTCCACTACACCATATTTTATATCAAAATTAGTCTATGAGTTAGAATGCTTATAGAAATTTCTTTCTTGAAAAACAAAACTGTTGCTATTTGTGCATTGTCTCTGGGCAAGAGCCAAAGGGTCTGGCATTGGCTTTTTAAAGAATTTTCCCAATGGTTCTTAGACAGCCCTCCTCCCTTTACTGTCAGAGATCTCGGGTCATTGTGAGGCTCAAATGAGATAAGGGAGAAATGTACTTTGCAAACTTTAAAACCCTTAGTTAATGCCAGTTATTATTTTTAGACTACGGTTACCAGGCCTGAAGTCTGGTGATGCCTTCATACCCGTAGCCTTCTTACTGCACTCAAGCAGTGGTTATGGAGCAATACAGGAGTGTGCTGGTACAAATATTTAACAACTGAGTTGGAAGGTGGGGGGGGTTGGAGAGGAGGAATGTATACACTTTTAAGTTTAATCTGCATTATTAACACTTTCTTAAGTTTATTTTGCATTTCTTTTTTATTTTCCTTTTAATATACTCTTATTTATTTCATTAAATATTTCCCAATTATATTTAGTTTTTTAACATTCATTTTTAAAAATTTTGAGTTCCAACTTATCTCCTTTTCTAGCCCTCCTTCCTCCTTGAGAAGGTAAACAATTTGATATCGATTATACATGTGAAGTCATGCAAAACAGATTTTCATACTAGTCATGTTGCAAAAGAAAACACAGACAAAAAAAAAAACAAGAAAAATAAAGTAAAAAAAAAAAGGTATGCTTCAATCCATCCTGGTTAGAGCTGGCTCTAGCACACCCTGGCATCTGTCCAAGTGTCCACCTTTCCAGCAGTCCACTGATTCCTTCTTTGCTCCTTTTGCTCAAATTTTGGGTCCTTTTGCTCAAAATTTTGCTCAAATTTTAGATTCTTGATCCTGAATGTAGGCACTGAGACTGGACCTGTGATTTTGTAGATATTGGGAAGTCTCAAATGAGGAAACTCCTTTTACCAAGGTAGGCCAGAAACTTCTCTGTAATTTATGTTTGTTTTTGTTTTTTTTTCCCTGTAATTTATGGAATTAGCTGCTGAGAGAGTTTCTTGGAGAACTGGGGTGTAAAGTGACTTGCTCAGAGACAGGACTTTAACTTAAATCTTGAAGGCCAGCTCTCTATCCCCTGAACTGTGCTGCCTCTCACCCTACAGTACTAGAAAATCTTCAGGCTGCAAAAAACTCTAAAAAACAAAAGGGAAAGGTGGGGGAGGGGCATAACTTGTTCAACCCCCTTTTTGGTTTGTTCTTTTCCTTTTCTTTACATACCACCAAATTTCTGTGAGGCCCCAGACGCCTGTATCACTGTGCTTTTACATTAATTCTTTTTTTTTTTTTTTTGCTTTTTTGGTGAGGCAATTGGGGTCAAGTGACTTGCCCAGGGTCACACGCTAGGAAGTGTCAAATGTCTGAGGTCACATTTGAACTCAGGTCTTCCTGACTCCAAGGCCACAGCTCTATCCACTGTGCCACCTAGCTGCCCCTACATTAATTTTTTAAAAGAAATCATTATTTGTCTTACTAAAATCCCTTCAAACTCTGAGATTTTGTGATTCGACAGAAACCACCTAAGGCTTTGTGGGAAAAGGATGAGGTTTACCATTTCAACCTTATGCTTATTCTAAGAATGTACCCAACTTGAAGACAACTTTTTCCTAGCTATTTTAATAGTATATTAAAGGGGATAAGAAGAGATGGTGATTATTAGGGTTTTCTATAAACCTCTGTCAAAATTCTGAATTGATTTTAAACCTAAAATGCTGCAATATTATTTCCTCTGACAGAAATATCATTGCTGAAATATACTTTATTGTACAATCTCAGAATAGTTTATAGAAAACAGACAGGCTACACCAGCAGCATCTGTCTTCCGGATCCTGACTTGGTCTGTGAAATCTCAGGGCTGGTTACTTGCCTGGATGTACCCTTTTCCCTCCAGTGGAATGAAAGTTATATTTCAATAGTGACATAGATACACAGAGAATGAGAGACTCTCTTTCTCTATCCTGAAATAACATGACACATGAAGGTCCTGGATGTTTCCAGAAGAGTGAACTCCTTAAAAGCAGAGGCTCTTCTGCCTTTCTTTGTATCCCCAGAAATTACCACAGTACCAGGCATATTGTTATTATTGTTGTTGACCAGTGGTGTCTGACTCTTCATGACCCCATGGACCATAGCACACCAATACTGTCCATGGGGTTTTCTTGGCAGAGATACTAGAGTAGTTTACCATTTCCTTCTCCAGTGGATTGATCACCTTTTGTCAGAACTCTCCACTATGACTTGTGTATCTTGGGTAACCCTGCACAGCACAGCTCATAGTTTCCTTCAGCTATGAAAGCCCCTCTGCCACAACAAGGCAGTGATCCAGAAGGAAGCCTGGCATATAGTAGGTACTTAATAAATGATTGCTGACTGATTAATCACTGATCAAAAACAAAATTGACAAAGACCTGCAGACATTATGCTCTTTATTTTGCTGTTGCTGAGTTTTGGGGGGTTTTTTGGTTGTTGTTTTTAATGTCCCAAAATCATTCTCTCTTGAACTAAACTCTTCAGGTCAGGTTTTTTGATTCCAAGAGTAAGACACTTCATTTTTTTCTCTTGGGCATTTAATGATTTTCAGACCTTTTCTTCTAAGCAGATGACTAAACATATATTTCACCATAGATTTGTGTCTACCCAATAGCCTATATTAAATTTGGATCACCCATAATAAATCATGGTGTTACACAGGTGCTTAAGGTATACATGCACCCACATCTCTCTCTCTCTCTCTCTCTCACTCTCTCTCTCTCTCTCTCCCTCTCCCTTCCTCTCTCCCTCTCTCCCTCCCTCCCTCCCTCTCCCTCTGTCTCCCTCCCTCCCTTTGTCTCTCATTCTTTCTGGTTCTCTTTCTCTCTCTCTTTTTCTTCCTCTCCTTCCTTTTCTCAAATCTTTACTCTAGCTATAGATATAATCATATATAATCAGATATAGATATGGCTATGGCTATGTGTGCATTTGTGTGATTTCACTGGTATAAAGGCACCAGGTAGGGAAATTCTTTCTAAAAATTGTAGGTCAACAACTTGTCTACAACTTAGTCTTACAAAGTTGCCTTGGGGACACTAAAAGGTTAAATCACTTACCCAAAAACAGACAGAATGTATCAGAGAGCTGGGCCTTGACTCCAAACTGTCCTGAATGCAAGGTTCATACTCTGTTCTTCCTTTCTCTTTCTGTTTCTGTGTGTATGTCTCTTTGCCTCTGTCTCTGTCTCTCCCTCTCTGTCTCTGTCTCTGTGTCTCTCTCTCTCTCTCTCTCTCTCACACACACACACACACATCACTTAGATACAGAAATAAGAACAATAATTCAATTTATAGAATTCACTTGTACTCTTTAGGAAAGTCATTCTTTGATCAAAAAATGAAAAAAAGTCTGCTTTTTAATTTAATAAATCAGGAGAGAAACATGAACCTATTGTTGGATAAAGATAGGAACTGGATCTGTGATTTCACTGATAAAAGGAACTCCACAATGAGAAAACTCCTACAAATGCAGGTTAACTCCTCTTCGACTGAGGAGTCTTAGTTGCCTAGAGCAGAGGGGTCAATCTCTAATAGAAACAAAGGCCATTAATTTGTACACCAGGATCACGGTGGGCTGCATATTGACTTAGTTTTAAAACGTAATATGTATGTTTTCTTGTATTTTTATTTATTTTGTTAAATATTTCCCAATTACATTTTAATCTGGTTCAGGGGCACTCAGGCGGTGCAGTGGGTCACATGTTTGACGCCTCCTGGCCTACAGCACTAAGAAGTTACTTGACTTGTTCAGGGTGTCAGAGGTGGTACTTGAAAGCAGGCTTCCTTGGCTCCAAAGTATAATCAGTCTAAGTTGCCAGGCTTTGTGCAATTTGTTGGTCTTGCCCATGCACTACTCCTACAAAAAATAACTCGTTAACCTATCTTGGTTTGTTTGGTTGTTTCACTCTTCCTGACCCCATTTAGGGTCGTCTTAGCAAAGATACTGGAATGGTTTGCCATTTCCTTCTCCAGCTCATCTTACAGGTGAGGAACCGAGGCAAAGGGAGTTAAGTGACTTGCCCAGGGTCACACAGCTAGCTCAGGCCAGGTTTGAATTCATGAAGATGAGTCTTCCTTATTCCAAGCATACAGTTCTATCTGCTGATCCATCTAGTTGCCCTATCTTGAGTTAAATAACTCAGGTGTTTTCCTAAAAGCAACAATTAATTTAAACTGAGGGGAGGAAATAAGGTAGTAAGGGTAAGAAGAATTAATGTACTACACAGCATTTTATGGTTCAAAAGTATCAAATCTATGAATGCCCCCCTACTTGCTCTTTAAGACTATCAAGTGCTACCATATATGCATACATTTACATACATACACAACACACATGTACATACACATGCAAATATACATACATATACAGGTATATACACATATATGCATGTGTGCATATGTGTGTGTATAGCCTATCATCCCCTCAGTTGCCCATTTTTGAAATTATTTTGTATTTCTTTTCTGTGTTTAGGTTATCTCCACAGTATTAACTCTTTGAAGGTGGGGTCTTCTTTTTTGTCTTTGGATCCCCAGCACTTAGTATGGTGTGAGACACAGAGTACGTCTCTAATAAATTCTCATTGAATCAATCAATTAAATAATGAGTGAATTATTGGTTATACATATTATAAAGACAGATCTCTTCCATGGCAATATAGACAAGTTCTAAGAAATCTAATGTCCATTTATAATCAACTTCCACTTGCTGCCTAAAGTATTTAAATGAAATTATTTAACTTTACTTACAAAATAGCAATAGGAAAATTTGGGGCAGATTTAGTGATTCAGTATATGGAAGTGGCCACAGCTAACATTTTTTTTCCCTGAATAAATTAATTGAGGCAGTATTTTGCAAAGGAAAAGGGATTCCCTCTACAATTCCATGTCTGGAACCTACCAAGTTAGTACTAAACATATTTCTCTTTCTCTGAATATATTAAAAACTATAGGGTAGAAAAGAGGTTCTCTAGAACAATGATTTCCAATGATTTTGTAAAACCCCAGAGAGTCTCTAATCATTTCAAGAGGAATTCTGAAGGAATCGTCATAAGAAAATTAATTTGAACTCACACTAATTAAACAATAATAATAGTACAATATACTATATAGCACTATAAGGCAAAGATTCTTGAAGATCAAACAATGGATTAGGTAATGAAACTCCAAGAAGATTGGGAATTGTATCATTAATTCAGTTATTCCTAATTTCCTTGTAAAACCAGGTTTCTCTCCATCTGAGGGATTTACAAGGACAGACTGCCACAAAACAATTCTACCAATTAGGGGTAATAATAACACCCAGAGCTCTACCTCTGTATCTATTTCATAGATGACATCTCCCTCATTTCGTAGATGACATCTACGCCCAGAGAAAGTGAATAACTTACCAAAGGAGTGGAAGATAGTAAAGTAGCAGAGGTAAAAATTTGAACCCACATCTATCTAACTTTGAATATAGTGCATCTTCTGTTAAGCCACATTATTAACTTACTTTCACATATTCTTATACCACACATATATTCCAATGATGTCAAATTTGGAAAGGAGCAACGTATGCCACAATGTTCGTAGTAGCACTTTTGTGATAGAAATGAACTGGAAACAAAGTGTGTAGAGGCGCATCACTCAGGACAGGCTGAACAAAAAATTTTGATACATGGATATAATGAAATATTTCTAAGCTGTAAGAAATGATGGATTTGGGGAATTCAGAGAAACATGGGAAGATTTTTATGGACTGATACCAAGTGAGGTAAACAGAGCCAGGAAAGCAATATACGTGATGGCTGAAACAACTTAAATGTGAACAACAATAAAAGTGAATTAATCTCTCTAAGTACAAAGTCGAAGCTTAGTCCTGAAGAAGAGTTGAGAAAATATACCTCCTTTGATTGTGGGAGTCTCTAAGTGTGGAATGCTGTCAGATGTGATAAATATGTTGACTGACTTTGTTGAATTTTTATTTCACTTTCTCTTAAGGGGTAAGGATATAATTGGAAATAACTGTGAAATTTTTTAAAAAGGCATTAATAAAACAAACAAAAAACCCAAAGGGTATCAACCAGTTAGTCACTTTTCTATCATAATTCTGAATTGTTTTCCAGAATACTTGGACTAATTCCTAGTGGTAATTTTTTTAAAGCACCTTATGGGTAAGCATTAAAATGGCTGTCAACAACAAAATATTACTAGAGTAATAGTATCCCCTGCCAGTATGCATTCACATTCCTCTGCCAAATTTTATTGCCAGATATAACCAAATGTAAGTTGTTGGTATGGCCATTTCTATCCTATCTCATTATTAGCAGACACGACTCTGTCAAAACTAACCCTGAAGGGGTCTCGGTATTTTCTACAACCTATATTATTTCCTGCTTTCCTAACATGGTGTGACCCTGATACTTGGAGTCAACTAATCATCTAATCCCTGAAGCATGTAGGTAATTGCTAACTGGCTGTAACAGTCTCTGAGCTCTGGTATGTCTGGACTCGGGCCCCACATATTCCCAAATTCCATATTGTAAATAACCCTAACAGATTGAGTGACTAATTAATATAATGAAAAAAATCTGAACCTTGACAATGTTTTGGAAGAAGGAATGAATGACTATGAATGAATGAAAAAGCATTTATTAAGTGCTTACTATGTGCCAAGCACTGTGCTAAACACGAGGCATACATATATAAAAGCAACAACTGTTACTGTCCTCAAAGAGGTTATATTCTAATAGGGGATTACGTCACATATAGGGGAATGGTGTCCAGGTAACGGCACTTTTGTCTGGAAAGTTACAGGAATGCTAAGGGAGTGGGAGGCAAAAGGAAGAAGACTGAAACACCTTTTTCAGGAACAATGGCAGAGTTAAGTTGATCATGGTCCCAGGACTGGGGGAAAGGAAGGGTATATACAGAAGTAAGGATCCTGGCAAAGCTATTGAGAAGAGATTGGGAAGTGTGGGTTGAAGAAAAGCATGGCTGCAGCCTCTCTGAAATAGTGGACAATGTAAAAGTCACAATCAAGAAAGGAAGGGATGGGTGGGAAGGGTTGGCATTCCAGATGAAAGGGTTAAAACCTCTAGGCTATAGTTTCTGGTTTGGGTTGGCAAGTCTGTTGAGAAGATGACTGAGAAATAGCTAGAAGGAATAACATTATTCATATTTAGAAAAATAGTCATTTCTCCTTTGCCTCCTTTATTTTAGACTCAGGCTCATTCTCTCCTTGCCCCTTATTTTCCTTCCTCCAAACCAGGTCATAAGCATCAAATGTAGTATGAATTCTAATTCTATGACTCAATAGAAGACAAATAGTTAATAACTGATAACCCGGATACAAGGTTAATTACTACAGTCTAAATTATCTGGAGAGAAAATTCTATATGCAAATATCACCAATTAACCCATGAATATAAAAACCACAATTCCTGTAATTAATAGAACACCACACAGCCACTATAATTACGATTTCTGCCAGAGACACCAGAATCATGAGGAAATGTGAAATTATCCAATAAGCAAGATTGTGACAAGTGGAAATCCAAATGAGGCACTGAGGGTCAGACAAAGAGAGGCGATAATTCAGAGGGAAAGAGAGAGAGAGACATAGCCACAGCAAGCCAGACACATGCTGGTAGATATTCACACCATGATAATACAAAGCTCTCAGTACACATACTCTCACCTTTTATTCTGGAGGAACTGAAAACAGAAAGAATAAATGGTCCTAAAAGCTACTCAGGCTACAGTTTATTATGGAGCATAGGTTGTGGGTGTGTCATACAGACTTTGGACATTTTGAACAGTGAGAGCAAAAACTATTGAGATAGAATTGATGCAGATTGATTAACGGATGAATATGTTAGTGAAAAGGAGAGTCACCTAGTTTACGTAGTCCCCCCCCACACTTTTATTTTTTTTATTGATAATCTTTCATTTTTCCAAAATGTTCGTTTTTTAAAATATGTCCTCCCTCCTCTACCCAGTGAACCTTCTCTTTAAACAAAGAAAAAAGACAGTTCTGGAAAATTAGCAAATACATCTATTGAGTCTGACAATATATGTGATGTTCAACAACCATAATCCACCCTCCCCCCCTGCAAAAGAAGGAAGAAGAAAGGGGCATTTTTTCATCTCTTTTTCAGGAATAAACTTGGCCATAATTATATAGCATTCAGTTTCATTTTTATGCTATTCTTTTCATTTATATTGAGGAAGTCATTGTGCATACTGTTTTCCTAGTTCAGCTTACTTTATTTTGCATCAGATCATGTGCCTTCCCAGGATTCTCTGAATTCTTCACATTCATAATTTCTTAGGGTACACTATTCCATTGCATTAATATCACAATGGATTTAGTCATTCTGCAATCAGTAGACAGAACTGTTTCCAGTTCTGTGCAACTATAAAGATTGTATTATATAGGACTTTTCCTTCTCTCTTTGACTTTCTTAAGACACATACCCAGCAGCAGAAACTCTGGTTTGGACCTTTAAATCACTTTCTTAGCTTATTTCTAAATTGCTTTCCTGAATAGTTGAACCAATTCACAGTTCCCCAACAGTGCATTTTCATAGGCTATGAAACATAAACTACCCACATCCTTTGTCATCTTTGCCAGTTTGCTGTGTGTGAGATAAAACCTCTGAGTTATTTTGATTTTCATTTCTCTTATTAGTGATTTGGAACAATCTTCTCTAGTTTAATTTGAATGACTAAAAGATGAAGGCAGAATCACTTTTTTCCTTAAATAGAAATATTTACCATTTCAGTAACATGCTTTTCCTATCTCCAAAAACAGATTTGTATCTTTGAGGATCCACTGAAGATGTGTACACCAGTAGGGACTAAGGAAGGGACTACAGCCTATTTAATTCTTCCTTAATGAAACTAGTCCAAGAAAGTTGAGAATTAGTCCTTATTCACTATGTGAACCCAGATAATTCAGCCCACTTTATGACTCAGTTTCACTATCTAAACAAGAAACATAACATTGACCGGTCCTTTTTTTTTTTTTATAGTGAGGCAATTGGGGTTAAGTGACTTGCCCAGGGTCACACAGCTAGTAAGTGTCAAGTATTTGGTCTGAGGCCGGATTTGAACTCAGGTCCTCCTGACTTCAGGGCCGGTGCTCTATACACTGTACCACCTAGCCATCCTTCTTAAATGGACAGATATTACAACTCTAATGAGGCAGTCTCAACAAGCACTTAAGCTTTATAAGATAATAATTCATAGAAGATATGAGAAAATATTTTAGAAAGTACAAGAGAAGCATTCTGGGGACCTCATTTTTGTCCATTCTAATCAGTCTTTTAGCTTGTAAATACAAATTCACCACATCCTGATTTCACTAGTTGCTCCTAGATACTAATATTGAGCTAGCCCACTGGTTTCTTATCCCTAATCCACAACAAACCCATCCATTATCTGTTGGGAGGCTTTCGCCCACTAGCACCCATAAGTCTAACTTACATGATGGACTCTGATAATAACCGTCTAACCTTCCACCTCTCCCTGTGCCTGACTTCTCTTAAATCTATATTTCTTCCTACCATGACTGGCAGTCACTCCTCTCCTCAACAGTCTCCTAGGTATTCATTATTACCTCTGTAATGATGAATGATTGTACTCAGTCCACAAATTGCTTACTTCAGCACTACTCATGGCCTTCCAAACCTTAGCCCCAGATTACTTCCACCATACACTTTCTTCTCTCTTGATCACCTGCTGCCAAAAGGTTCTGGGAGAAGTCATATAACTGTGCTGGCTGGGTCCACTACAGCTTTATATTGTTTCATCTCAATGATCTCATCGCTGAAGTAAGGCAATCCTTTAACCTTCCCTAAATGTCTCCCTATCACACCCCTTGAACAGTGGTTTCAAACCTTTTCTTCTCTTCTCAAACGCACCATAAGACTCCCTTCCTACTCTCTCTCAGCTAAAGATCTCACCTCATACTTTATTGATAAAATAATGCCATACCATGCTCCATTTGTTAGAGAATTGGGTGACTGTGGGTGTGGAATTATCACATACCCTGTCAGGCATGGTTACTGTGTTCTTTGATCTTGTTTTTCTTTGTTGCAAGGGAAGCTAACTAAGTGTTGGGTTTTTTTTGGGGGGGGGAAGGTTTATATCCATAAATGACTGTGAAATAAAACAAAAAAATCAATAAAGTGCTTAAAAATCAAAATAAATAATTTTAAAAAATAGAAAACAGAGCCATCACCATTGAAACTCTCTCTCCTCTCTTATTCTAACCTACCAAAATCCTTTGAATGCTTGCCCCATCCTTTTCTCTTCTGCTCCCGTCACTGATGAAGAAGTGGTTTTTCTCCCCCATCTGCTTGTGCTTTTGATCCCCTCCCTTCCTTTCTCCTTCACCAGTTTGCCTCTACAATTACCCTCATCTCCATTTTCTCACCTCCCCCCTCTCTGCTCCTCACAAATGTGCTCATCTCATCAATCATTAAAACCTTCACTTGACTCCTCAAGCTATCATCCATTATCTCTCCTCCCTTTTACAGCCAAAATTTGAGGGGAAAAAAGTCTACACTAATTTTTGCCTCTGTTTCTCCACTCACTCTCTTCTTAATCCCCCACAGTCGCTTCTTACCATATCACGTAACTACACCTCCTCTCTCTAAGTTTACCAATGAGCTTGCAATTGCTGACATTGGTCTTTTCTCGGTCTTCATGCATCTTAGCTCCCTGTGGCATTTGATACTACTGAGCACCGCTTTACTTTGAATCCTCTCCCTGCAGAGTTTGCACAACACTGCCTTATTCCTATCTGTTTGGCTCCTTTTTCCCAGTCCATTTTGCTGAATCATTACATCACAGATCTGGAGCGGAAAGTGACTTCAGGGGTTACCCTCTCATTTAACAGGTGAGTAAACTGAGGTTAACTCACATGTGCAGGGTCATATAGTTAATAAATATCAGAGTTGAGAATTAAACCCAAGGTCTCCGCCTCCAGATCCAGTGTTGCTTCCACTGTACCATGCTGTTTCCCCATATGCTCTTCCTCCAATTTGTGGATACACCCCAGGGTTCTGCCTTGGGACCCCTACTGTTCCTCTACATACTCTCTTATCAACTCTCATCCATTCAACTGTCACCTCTAGGCAGATGACTTCCAGATTTATACACCCAGTCCTAGTCTCTCCCCTAAGCTCCAGAACTACTGGAATTCCTACTGGATGTTTCCAACTAGATGTCCCACAGACGCCTCGAACTCAAAATGTCCAAAACAGAAGTCATCATTTTTTTTTCACCAAGCCCTTCCCCTTTTCCTAATGTTCCTCTTTCTACTAAGGGCACAACTATCCTTCAAATTACTCAGGTTTGCAAACTCGGTCACTCTCAACTCCTTACTCTCCCTCACAGCAACCCTCCCCCAACACGTCCCAAAGTTGTCAAACTTTGTCAATTATACGTCTGTAGAGGCAGCTAAGTAGGACAGTGCATAGTGTTCTAGGTCTGGAATCAGAATGACTGTGTTCAAATCTGACCTAAGGTTTTTATTAACTGTGTGATCCTGGGCAAGTCATTTAATCTATTTGCCTCAGTTTTCTCAACTATAAAATGGGAATAATAATAATAGCACCTACCTCCTAGGGTTGTTGTGTGGGTCAAATGAGATAGCAAATGTAAAGCACTTAATACAGTGCCTGGCATAGAGCAGTCACTTAGTGAATGCCTGTTTCCTTCTTTCTCCCCTTCCACATCATTTTTCACATCTATCCCCTTTTCTACCCATACAGTTATCACCCTAGTTCAGACTTTCATCACCTCTTGCCTGGACTACTTCAGTAAGTCTCCCAATTGAATTTCTTGCCTTAATTCTCTCACCTTTCACATCTATCCAGTGTGATGCTACTGAAGTAATATTCCTAAAGTAGAGGTCTGACCATGTCACTCCTTGGTTCAACAGGTCCACTGGCTCCCTACTGACTCTAAAATCAAATATAAATCCTTATGTTTGTTATTTAAAGCCCCTCACAATCTAGTCCCATCCTAACTTCCCAGGTTTATCAAGCACAATTTTCTTTTACATATATTACGGTCTGGCTAAATGGCTCACCTATTAGTCTTTTCTATAATGCATTCCAACTCAGAATATCCCCATGCTTGTGCATAGACTATGCCTAGAATTTACTCTCTCCTTACCTAGCCCTTAGAATACTTAGTTTCCCTTCAAGGTTCAGCTCAAGTCTCGCTCTTGACAAAAAGACTTTCCAGATTGTTCCTATTGCTTGTGTCCTTCATCCTAGAAATCACTTTACATTACATCCTTTGTATACATGTTGCACTCATTTAGCTACTTAAATGTTGTTCTCTCTCGCCCACCCCCACCCCCCAGAAAATAAGCTTCTTAAGGGTGTGGGTTGTGGGTTTTTTAAATTGTCTTTCTATCCCAGGACCTAGCAAAGTGCCTAGCACAAAGTCAGTACTTAATAAATTCCTTGTGGAATGAATGGATAAAGGGTGATATCCCTGAGGCCACTGAGTTGTGCCATGAATGATGCTTCATTGCATTCTTCCAGATGTTTTTGCAGAAATTTTATAAACAATCTTTACTAATTCTTATTAATTTCTATCACAGTCCATCTCCTTGAATCTCAGCTTGGCCCTTACTCTTCAGTCTTGGGAGTTACAGAATCAGATTACTGGAATTATTTTCTCTGTGATGATGGGTTGAAGAGTGCATAGCATAATAAATTCAGTTCTAGAGGGCTGCATTGTGTAATACTGCAAAGATACAAAGATCACCATTATGTTTGAATTTATGACAATCTTGCACCACATGACCCCATGTGTATGAACTCATATACTATTTCAGATATAGGACAACTGAACTTATTAATGGAAAAAGCACTTGTGGGTCTTTAAAGTAGGGCTAATGATGTCACTTCCAGGAAAGTGTCAAGAAGATAGCTGACATATCAGTGTGTTATGACAAATTGGACTGGAGGCTCTTTCCTTTCACAGCTTTGAGCCAGTCCTATTTGGAACAGGGTGGATCCTTTGGCAAAATCTTGCTACAGATACAGATCTTACTGGCTGCTACCCAGACAGCTTTGTCCATGACAGAATGTGCTTAGAATGGAAAGACTAAAAACCAAGCCTCTTCCATTTGGAATGACCTTCACTATTTCAGGTTCCCAGTTTGATGAGTTTTTTAAATCTTCTGATCTGAAGCCAAGCTGACCTTTGCCAGCATTTGCCTAGCCTATAAACAGTAGGCAGACGAAAATGTGCTACGTTATTAGGCAGTCCTATTTAGCTTATTTCTGGGAATGTACTTTATACATTTGTTTGGTGGTTTGTTGGAAACTGTCTATTATGTTAAAACAAAAGGTATTAATATTTAAAAAAAGAAATAAAATTAAATGCTAACTTTAAAAATGATAGAAATATGCAGTATTAATGTAATTCCTACTTTTTACTCTAATAAAGCTCAGAGTATCATCTCTATGAGCACAGTATGATTACAACATTCCCTTCCTGAGGACAGACCTTGTTTACTGCTCATTAGTGAAGTTCAAGTCCAATGACATATAAAGCTTAATAAATAACTTGACTTTGCCCTTTTTTACTAATCCTTTCACAATGACTCACTTTCTCCCAAGACTTGTTCAGCTAGGCCACCAACTGAAGTGAGGATATACAGATGTTACTGGCTGGAGTATGAGGAAATAAATAATTTTCCTGCTTTGGTCTGATCTAGAAGTATAGAATTCCATTAAATGTACTAGTAATTTTGGGGATTGTCCTTACTACAAAAAAAGTTGCTGGGTAGGTATCTTGGTTCTAATTTACCCCATCTCTTTCTTCAACACATAATTTATCTTGATGGAGATTTCTCTAGGCTTCCTGTAACTGCTTTGCTCTAGCTGACTTTTGAAGGAAACATGAGATTCTAAAAGGGAGAGGTGAGGGAGAAATACATTCCAAAAACAGGGGGTAGATAGTACAAAACATAAAAATAGATTGTAGAGTGTGAGAAGAGGAGTAATGTATAAGGTTGGAAAGGTAGTTTAGGGCCAAGTTGTAAAGGGGTTTAAATGCTAGAAGACCTTGTGTTTGATTGCAAAGAACTTGTGGAGTTTACCGAGCAGGAGAGAAACACTTTTAGAAAATCACTTTGGCAGGTGTATGGAGGATGGATTAGAGAGAGGACAGGCTTAAGGCAGGGAAATTAAATAGGAGGCTATTGCAATAGTCTAGACCAAAGGGTAATGATAATGAGTGTCCAAACTAGGATCACAGCCATGTAAGTAGAGAGAAGGGGGGAGAAATGAGAGATATTGTGGAGGTAGAATTGCCAAGGTTAGATAATTGGATATCTGAAGAGGAGAACGAGGCATCAAGGATAATGCAGATTGTAGAACTGAGTTTTGGGGAAATCTAGCTTGAAATATCAATGGGCAGCTGGAGATGTACAACTAAAGCAGAGTATTGAGGGTTGGTCTAGTTTTCAGAGTTATCTGCATAGCAACAAATAAACTCATGAGAGCTGCCTAGTTCATTAAGTGAGAGTAAAGAAGAGGGCCCAAGATAGAGATCTGGGGCACATCTACAATTAGGGGCCATGATATGAGTGATAAACTAGCAAAGGAGACTAAGAAGGTTCACTTGGGTAGGTAGGAAGAGACATAAAAGATAGCAGTGTTATGAAAACCCAGGCAGGAAAGGTTATCCATAGGGACAGTAAACAGTATCAAATGTTGCTGAGAGGTCAATGAGGTTGAGGATTGAGATAAGGCCATCAGATTTAACATTTAAGCTCAATAGTAACTTTGGAAAAAGCAGTTTCAGTTGAATGATTACCTTGGAAGCAAGTTGCAAAGGGTTGAGAGAACAGTGAAAGGAGAGGAAGTGGAGACAATATTTGTAGACAACTTTTTCCCCCTAGAAATTATGCAGAGATAGGGAAGAAATAATGGCTGATAACTTGAGAGCATGATAGGGTCTATTTAAGGTTGAGGGAAGTTGGGATATGTTTGCAGGCAGTAAGGAAGGAATTAATGAATAGAGAAAGATTGAAGATTGGGGGAATGAACAAGAGTACACATAGGCGAGTTGACCTTGGCAAGGAGAAGAACCACATTGCCACCAATGGAGGATGACAATGATATTAAACAGTTTTAATGTATAGGAAAAGAGAGGAGAGGAAGCTTATGGGGAATGGTCTCTTATTCTTCAGTAAAGTGTGAAATGAGATCCTGAGTTGAGAGGGTATAGAGAGGTGGTGGCGTGGGAGGCTTGAGGAGAGAAAGTTTGAAATACCTTGAGAACAGTGTGAAATAAATGGGATGGAGAATCAGTTAAAAAAGGGTAAAAGGATTATCTTGTTGTGGTAAAAAGTCCCACTGAGATTAGAAACAGCATTAATTTGTAGTGGACTAATTGGCTCTTGTGTGATTTCCTTCAGTTCCTTTCAGCAGCCCGTAAGTAGGAGTGGAGAAGGAAGATGGTGAATATAATCTAGAGTTGGGAGTTGGTAAGGAGTAAGTATGTCCTGGACCCTGATATATTACTCTTGCTGGGACCTTGTTTGAATGAGAAATTTGAAAGGAGTTAACATGAAAGGAAGAGCGTCTGCTAAATGATGGGGCAATGGGAGACTTTTTCTCTCTGTGTGTGGAAGACAAAGTGCAGTCAGTTGGATGCAATATATTGGGGGAATTTCTTTGAGTATAAGTAAATAAAAGAAATTTGAGAGGAAGATGTAAAATGAAAAGGAGCTTGCTAACTATGGAACTAGAATTCCATCGATCACAGTGGTAGGGGTGGCCAAGACTAAAGTTGGACATGAGAAGGGAAGGGGTGAAGTGAATGAGGATGAGAGAATGGGGAGTGGAGATGGGAGAGGAGTATGGCTAGATTCACTATCGCAGGGATTCAGAGAGGAAATGGTAGGTGACTATGGGTTGGGGATACTATAGAGCGAATTCCTTTTGTACTAGACTACCTCTGAAGTACCTTCCAACTTTGAAATTTTGTGATCTGTTAATTCTGGCAAGACAAGACATTTCATGTCCCTGAGCCTAGGTTTTCTGAAGAAATTAAGCTGGGAATTATAACACACACCTACCTCACAAAATGAGAATTATTTTAATAGAAGAGGCTGGGTTGAGGCAAGAAAAGGATTAACTTTAGGTTTCTAAAAAGGGTACATAAAATTGTCAAAAGACTAACTGGCAGTAAATATCACATTTCAATGAGCTAATTATAGAACATTAGAAATAGAAAAAGTTTCTTTAAAATAACACATAATTACTACTTTGTGCAGGTAGGAGTATGGATCCCTTATTAAAAATGGCATTTGGTACCTTGTGCATTATCATTGCTTAATAAATATTTGACATGCAGATTTGATTTAAATAACTTTGAGACTTTTTATAAATATCACTGATTCCTACAGTGATCCTGAGGTGGGAGAAATTGTAGATGGAAATTACCAACTATGTTTTATGGATAAGAAAGCTGAAATGTAGACCAAAATTGAATGACCTTTAAAAAGTCTTTCTACAGCTCCAGAGACGGAGCATGGATCTAGGCCTTCTAATTCCTGCCAAGCCTCACAGGGTTTTCCAGGAACCCTCACCATGCAAAAATGTTTAACCAATTACTAATGCTCTTGGATATTATATTTACATATGTTTTGTCGATGGTGAAAATTGATTTTATCTAAGACTATAGATACAATGCAAATAGTGTTTGATCTGCTACTCAATAATATAAAAACTGCTTCAGTGGCATATAAATGTTTATTTTATCAACTTTCAAATGAAAATAGAAGCATACAAAAAAAAAAACAGGACTCACTGAATCACATATGTGAAGAATTAGATTAGAGTTGGCACCTCTAATGATTATAAAGCCCAAAGCTTGGCTCTACTCCTCTCCCCCAGTTCCTTCCTTCCTCTCTCACACTCTCTCCTTCTCTCCTTTCTTTCCTTCTTTCCCTCCCATCTTCCCTTCTTTCCCTCTTTCCTTTCTCCCCACCTTCCTCCCTTTCTTTTTTCTTTATTACAAACATGATTTATAAACGGGATCAGGAAGTATTTTTTTTCTACATTCGCAATATTCACTCTGAGTGGGATCCTCCCACCCTGTGGCTAAATGCTTCTACTGAAACATTCCCAAGCACATGCCCTCTTTATCATATGCTGAATCTCCTTAGACAACTCCAGAGCTTCTTAAACTTTTTCCACTCATGACCCCTTCAACACTTCTTAAACTGTGGGTCTCGAACCCATATGGAGAAGAACTGTTCCCCTAGTATCCTGTGATAGTATCCCCATTAGATGAGTATGAGGGGGAAAAAAACCCTTAACCGAAAACAAGAAAATGATATTAGTACAACTGATACAAAACTTGTAACTTTGATGGTGGAAGATGAAGTAAGGGAAAGATTTGGGGTTTAGGGGAAGAGAGTGGGTAGAGAGTTGTACCCCTTTTCACCATTGTGGGCTATTCCAGAGATAAACCAAAAAAGACTAAAGACTTCTCTCCTTTCTTCCTCAGTTATGATGCTAAATCCTCCTTCCCCACCGTGTATCAGATACATTTCTTCACCTTAAGAATCATTTCCCCAACCTTTTTCTACAAACAATTGTTTCTTACCGATTGTGTGACCATTGGCAAGTCTCTCTAGGTCTTCAATTTCTTTGTCTCCAAAGTGAGGGAGCTCCAATGATTTCTAAGGCCTTTTCTAGCTACCAATTAGATGTTCTTCCTCTTTGAGAACACTTTCTTTTGTCTTGTGAACCAATGTACTAATTCTTCCTTCACTCTAATTCCAATACTACCCACAAGGTCTCAGGAAAATGCTCTTTTCCCCACTGCATAATTCAATGCCTTCTTGCCTATCTTCAGAACCCACTGAAGCTGCTGCCTCTGAAATACAACTAGAAGAAAATCACCAGTAGTAACTAAGTCATGTTCATAATCCCTTCTATTTCAATGTCTTCAACCACAGCCATACTGCACCCATCAATCATGCTGCGAAACCCAGAGCTCCTGCCAGTTCTATATTGTGGCTTAAGAAAAAGCTAAGTTTCTTTCATTTTTATGCCACCTCAACCTCATGCTTAGTCATTAAAAAACTCCCTTACTTGAAAAAAAAACAACCATAACAACAATAACAGGGAACCATACAGACTTCTTTGTCAATAGTCTGCTTGCAACGTATTTCAAACGTAAATAGACAATCAATATATTCTCATTTTATGACAGGTCTGAAGCATGATTTCTAATTAAGCAAACCACCAGAAACAGGGTGAATATTGTGTGAGGAAACGTCTCACTGAGGTTTATCAAAATACCTTTTCTGATTGACATTTCCTGAAAAACTGGGAAATACATATACAGTCACCGATTGTTAGAGGCTTAACTAACTATACATCATCAATAACTGGTCACAATTGATTTCATTACCTCAGCTGAAGGAAAAGTTGTCCATGAAAGAATCATTTTCCAATTAAAGGAGCATGGACTCGATAATTTGTCTCTCTGGTGACATACAATTTATAACCCTTTTTGTGCTATTTGTGTTATCTTGGTTTTCTCATTACTTGCTGGTTGCTCCCAGCTGTGAATCTTAGCCTCTTGGATGAGAAAGCATCCTTTTTTAAAAAAATAAAAATCAAGAATGGTCAAACAACAATCATTATCGAGATTCAGAAGCAAATTCAGTAATAAAAATTAACAGTTAAGATTAAAAACAACATAACCTTCTATTTTCAAGTGTGACCTTGAGCAGTGTATTTATACACATGTATGTGTATTCTGTAAGGGGTTCAAAAGTTCCCAGGTGTTCCTGTCTTTGTCTGAGTTGCTGTGTTACTTACAATATTACAATAAAACATTCCTTACACTTTCCAGGGACACAAGGAAGATAAAAGGTTTTTGCATCTTACAAGGTTTAAAGTAATTTTGAGCCTGTAGCACCTCCAAAATAATGAACCTTAGAATTACAACATTTATGTGAGACTTGTGGAAGCATAGAGCAATAAAGCCTTATTTATGTCACAAAATTTTAAGAAATAATATTTTGACTATTGCATTCTGAAGTCGTGAGTCTAAACTGAATGAAAAATAACACAGGTCTTCCTTGAATAGAAGATTAAATTGGGAAGGATCCTGATTCCTTGAAACTGAGATGAAAATTTGTCTTGTTTGAATGACCAAACTAAGTGAGAAGTATTTAATTAGTCCCATTATGAAGGTTACCTTGGCCAGATTGAAAGGGAAAGAGTTAAGAGAGGGGGATTGGTTTTACTAAGATATTTCCCTAAGGGTGTACTGACTTTGACATCACTGTTATTTTATTTGAGGAAAATGTTTTGAAAACCTTAAACCTAAACTATTATCTTGCTGTGAAATTTGGTTTTTCATTTTATGATTATTACATGAAATGTAAGTGGACATGTTTGGATCAGAGATAATTCCAATTAGAGGGAGAAAACTGCTCATTTGGACTTCTCATCAAGCAGCAAAACTTGTATACTGAAAACCTGTTTTTGACAGACTAGCTAAAATTCAGAGGGTACAGGATTTTTATTCCACAGGTTAGTTCTTCAAGAAGATTTTAGCTCGTGTGTTTTCTTCTTTTAAAATTAATTAATTAATTTTTAGTTTTCAACATTCACTTCCATAACCTTTCGAGTTTTACATTTTCTCCCCCTCCCTCCCCAAGAAGGTGTGCAAGCTGATGTAGACTCTACTTATACATTCCTATTAAACATTTTCCCATTAGTCATGTTGTAAAAAAGAATTAGAACCAATAGGAGGAACCATAAGAAAGAAGAAAAAACAAAACAGAAGAAAAAAAAAAGAGGACATAGTATACTTCAATCTGCATTCAGACTCCATAGTTCTTTCTCTGGATGTGGATAGCGTTTTCCATCATGTAGCTCATGTATTTTTAAAGGATGGTAAAGAAACCAGCCTTGTTTCTTCCCTACATAAGTTACTGGTTATCATTTTTGTACATTTGCTTACATCCTTGTCATCCCATTTGGCAAGCATATTCAACCCCTTCTCTAAAACTGGTACAAGATTTACCTTAAGAGGATCATAGAGGTAGAGCTGGAAAGTCATTTAGCCCAACCCTTTCATTTACAGATGAGAAAAGTAAGGCCCACAGTGGTAAAATAACCTTCCCAAGGTTACATAGGTAGCAAGTGGTATAGGGTCAGGATTTGAACTCAAATCCTCTAGTTCCAAATCCAGAGTTCTTCATTCCACCATCCATTCACCAAAAGGTATCATGGTAGACCTTATCACAAGATGTTTCTCCCTACACCTACTCTACAACATGACTATTCTAAGTTCCTTTAGCATTTAAGTATGGAATTTGTAGAGCACTATCCTGGCAATTTCTACTTTTCCCTGCTTTGCATTTTGCAAACTCATTCATCCATTTTTGCTGGGGGAAAATCCTACACTTCCCTTATACCCATCAATCTGCTCTTCCTCAGTTTCCCAATTTCCTGAAACTAGCGTATCACATTGGCATTTCTTATCTATCGCTGTGTGCCATCTGGAGATACCAAATAATAAATGCAGGCTTATCCTTAACCAAAATTATATGGAGGTTAAAATGATCTATATTTCAGGATTCCTTCCCATACAGTTTCCAAGAACTCATTCTGATGAACCATGGGGACTGTTTGGGTTTATTGTATATTTCCTTGAATGTGACTTCATGGTTTCTCTTCTGTTGCTTCAAAAAACAATGGACTAGGAGTCAACGAGAATGGCTTCTCCTACCAGCTCTTCAACTCATTAGCTATATGACTGACCTTGGACATGTTACTGAATATCTCTTAACACAGTTTTCTCCTTTGTAAAATGATAACATAGTATTCAGACTCCTCTAAGGTCAAGATGGAGTCCTGAAGTTCTCACAGAAATTTTATTAACTCTTGCTTAGGACCTGGGGCTTGTTGTCTTTTACTTGCTTTTACTAGCCTTTTACTATCCTCTCCTCTCCTCTCCTTTCCCTTACCTGAGGGTATTATGGCCAAAGGAAGGTAAATTTTGATGGCCAAAAGCTACCTAGTTAACTTGGGGTTTACTAGCTAGGTTTCTTTCTCAAAGACCAAGCCTTAAACCCAGTTCACTCTGGAAGTCTTGGATTGGACAGCAATAGGTCTCTGTCCAAGCACTTAATGGTTATTTTTGGGCCCTCCTAGCTCAGAGGGAATGTAAATAGTAACTATTTGTCTTTTGACCATCAACCTTGAGGGTCTTCCCTTCCCAGTTTAATTTTTTCTTTTAGTAAAGGGACCATCCTCACTTTTATTACAGGGACCATACTCACTTCTTAAAGAAGCCTATTCACTGAGTGAGCATTGCCTCACTCAAAGTGAAAACCTGGAAAGACCTTAGCTTAAAAGGGCCAAGATTTCCCACCATATCCTGGGCCATCTCCAGTCATCTTGATGGATATATAGCCACTGGACCCAGATGGTTCTGGAGGAGAAAGTAAGGCCAGTCACAACCACTAAAATCAATTTTGAGTCATGTCATCATCTCCCTGATGTCATCTTGGTCCTCTTTGAGAACGAAGGACAAACCACAGCCTTGGAAGAGATGAAAGAGAAGGTGACCTACATTGGGCAGAGTTATGCCTTTCTAGAGCAAGCCTTTGACCTAGTCTATTACAGAGTGGGAAGAGTTGGGGCCTGGAGCTATGTAGCAGCAGCAGCAGCAGTGTTGATGGTGGTAGTGATATCATGCCCTAACACCTAAGGAAGAGGGAAAGTATAGCATCCATGGTTACCAGAGTGATAGAGTCTTCATTCTGATTAAAAAGACTTGACCTTTGTGGTTGTGCCAGCAATCATGAGATATACCTCTGAGAAAGAGGTAGCTGAAATGTTTCTCTCAGAGACCAGAGGAAACTAAAAGGTTTTTCTCTTTTGTACCCCTTCCTCCTCGTAACTTTTAATTATCTGTCATTCTTATATGACTTAATTCCTCAGGTTTCCTTAATTTTTATTTTTCTGTTTTCTTACCTTGACTTTGATTTTTCTTCAAATAAGATCTATGGTCAACTATAAGAACTGTGTTGTTGCAGTCATTTCAATCATATCTGACTCTTCGTGACCCCATTTGGGGTATTCTTGGCAAAGATACTGCAGTTGTTTGCCATTTCCTTCTTTAGTTCATTTTAGAGATGAGGCAACTGAGGCAAACAGGGTTAAGTGACTTACCCAGAGTCACACAGCTAGTAAGTGTCTGAGGCTGGATTTAAATTCAAGTCTTCCTGACTCCAGGCCTGTCTCTCTATCTACTTCAATACCTAGCTGCCCAAAAGAGTTGTATATTGCATGTTTATACATTGGTTGGTCAGGGGGCAGCCAATGGGAGAAGTTGATAAGTAGCTGAAATACATAAATGATTATAATAGGGCTAAGATTCCAGTCTCTGGCCAATAGGCAATCTCTTAATTTAGAGCTTCAGGATCTATGTTATGATTTTTTTTTTAATTAATAATTTTATAAACTTTCCAACAGGCAAAATTTATACTGAACCAGGAGGATTTCTTTCACGTCTGAGATAAGGAGCTAATTACTGTAACAAGGTGTGGCTGAATCAATATCAAGCCCAAACTAAGGAGAAGAGAAGCAGTGAAAGAAAGCCAAGCCCCATGGGTAGATACGGGAGGTCTGGGAGGATTCAGCTCTGCCCCTTCCAGAAAGGAAGATAGAGGAGAAAGTAGCAGGGATTGGTCAGCCAACTTTGCCCTCTACAGCAGCACTTACTGGTTATACCCAGGATCACAGAAGCACAGTCCAACTACCTAACTTTATAGACAGCAAATTAAGGCCAGAGAACATTAGTGACTTGGTCAAGATCTCCCAAGTAGGAAAGTTGCAGAGCTTTGACTCAAAACTTGGTCCTCCAAGAACCAGCTTCACATAACTTCTAAGACACTTTGCACCACTGAGTCCGTGAATCTATGTATATTTGGCATTCCTAAATTTTCCCAAATTTTAAACTCATCCATAGAAGGAATTATCTCATCTATTTCTCTTTAATAATTGCTTCCATAATGTCTAGTACAGTACTATCTGTGCACAGAGTAAGTAGACAATAAGTGCTCATGACTGAACAAATGAAATAGGAAGTTTATTTCATCTAATGCCTTCTTGATGTAGCAGAGAGTATCCTGGTCTATCACACAGGAGACCAGGGTCTGACCCTCTGATGGGTCAAATTCCATGTTTTTTCTTCAAAGATAGCATGAAATAGTCAATAGAACATTGGACTTGAAGTCAGGAAAACCTGAGTTCAAATCCCAACTCAGACACTTACTCAGATACTGACCCTGAGCAAGGCACTAAAATCTCTGTGTGCCTCAGTTTTCTCATTTGTAAAATGAGGTGTTTGGTCTTGATGGCCTTTAAGTTCCCTTCCAGCTCTAAATCTGATCTTACGTCCATTTTCTTGTAGATTTTCCTGGAATTGTGGTTTTCTTAATGAAAATAAGCTGAATATGTCTATACCTTTGGGACAATATCAGTTATCTTCAATTATGTTATATGTTATATTATGTTATAATTATGTTATCTTTAATAAACTAAGAAGTAGGGGGTGCATCCTTTGAATTTTTCTGTTGAACTTCTTACTGAGTTTTTGTGGCAACCTTATTAAGCCAGAATAATTCATGGTAGTTCCTAATATGCCCAATCAGATCACAAGGTAAATATATTACTTGGTGTAATGAAGTTCGCTATATGACATCCCCTCCCACAAGCTCCCAAAGTAGCCATAACTTATTATGACTATCCTACTTTGGCTTAAGAGCACTCATCTAAGAGAGGTGGAAGGAAATACAAAGAAAGGGAAAAAATTACTCAGGGGAAAAAATGTATTTCTCAGATCCTATTAATCAGTGTACTTAAGTATCATAGGGAAAGTTCTAAAACTACAGGCAAGAAGAGATAGGCTAATTTGCCTTTTAATAATTTTTATTTGTGGAAAAAATGAAAATAAATGGAAAGTTAATATTTATATTAAAATATAATCCCCAAGTAAATCAAATACCCCACTTTGTGAACTGTCCATCAGCTTCTGGGTCTGATGCTATAGAATCTGAAGAGTAGGAGAGTAGTGTAGTTTAGCCTGGATCAGAAAGATTCAGATGTTATTTTCTAAGGACATTTCAGAGTGGATTGGAAATACTGTTGCAGCTACAGATGGGACCATGTTTCCCAAAGGATTTTCAGTACTGGCTCTAAAAGCCATTCTATGCATGCCCCAATGACATCCATCAGACTGACTTAGCATCTTCTTCCAGGACAAATAGAAAAGGCCATTCATCTTGTAAATTTAAGAACAGAAGAGCTATGAAATATAAATGAAATATAATACACTGGTGCTCTTACAGCAACACTAATGCCTTTACATTTTACTGAAATCCCTGACCTAGTTACTTCTCCCAGAATATGGCTTAAGTTCAACCAATGTAGAGCACAAGGGAGAAAATGTTATTATGAGAAAAGTAAAATGTGCATTTCCCAAGTTCTGTATTGTTAAATTTATGACCTTAATATTGTATCAATATAGGTATTTTCACTCAACTACATGGACAATGAAGTAAGAAGCTAGAAAAGTTCAGCAAATTCAGAATCTCTCAATGGGAGAACACTGATAGCACTAAATTAATTTACTGCTGACAACTGGTAAGTGAAATTGCTACCTAAAACTACCTACTTCTCCAAAAGCCTGAATTCAAACAATCCCTAGTGCTCATGCCTAGTTTAAAACTTGGGTAACACCTCACTCAGAAAGAATATTAAGTAATTCAGCACATCTACTCTAAATGTGAAGGTAGTTGGATCATCTAAAATGTGGGATGTAGTAAATTGAATGTGGCCAAGAGAATAGTACTGTCAAATTAACTAAATAGTTTGGTGGTTGGCAAAACTACGTCTTCATGAACGCATTGGATCGGAAAGAATTCAAGTATCTGTGATACATCCTGAGTATTTTTAAAAATTCATTTTAGTAGTTTCAGAAAGTGATCTTTTATACATAATAGGCAATCAGAGGGTAAAAATTCAAAGTAGATGAGAAAAGTAAATCATTGGTTACTTTCCTCCTGAGTATTTGGCTGGTATTCTAGGAGCTATGATAAAGGGGACGGGGTAACTGACCTCTAGTATTAGGGGAAAAATTTTCATTAGTTTTTGGCTAACACATTCTCTGTTGTCCAACAACTATTTTCATTTTCTTGCCAGACCAGTCATGCCTAATGGAGCCTAATTATTATGATTAAGTCTTTGGCAGTTGGAGTTAGTAACACAGCCTGGAAGTTAGAAAGAACTCAGAGTTAAAAGCAAACCTTGGGACACCACAAAACCTTAGGTAAGATTAAAGTCTGACAACCAAATAGCTTTCAACTATTCCATGCAAGAGGATAAGGTGTCATTATTTTACAATACCCAAAGCCAAATACCCCAGTGACTGAAAAGGCTTATTAACAAGAGGGACAAAGAAACCGGCTTCCAGGATGGCAAAAGGGGGAGATGGGCTAGAGGTTTCTCTTAAATTAATAGCTTCTTGTAGAATATAAATATTAGGTGCAACCACATTTAGACCACTTTAAAGTGAAGCTATGCCAGAAACTTAATTTGCTTCTCTTGCAGAGACTGTCTAGTTTACCAAATTTTCAGGCCTCTTCCCCTTCTTCCTTCTTAAATTCCTGGGTGATTATCATAATACAACAAGGAATTTTCTTTCCCTTCCCAAAATTCCTTTTGAAATTAGAAATGAATAGTACTTTGCCTTCAAAATCTTTTCCCCATTTATTCAAGTTTCCTAGTTCTCTTTCTCCCACCCATATGATAATTTTTCTTGCCAGCATGAAGACTGATAATTCAGGGATGTTTGATTCTGGGGTGAGTCAACTCGGGCAAATTAACAATGAAACAGATGACTTTGTTTTTGTACTTTTGATAGTGACTGGCCTCAAATATCCATTGAGCTAATGACCATCTAGTAAGCAGGACAGCTCTTGTGAATGGTCATCATTACAACACCCTAAGCCTTTACCCAGCACTGGTTCCTTTCTTGCAACCTTCAACCCAGACATAATCTTAGAATCAGGCAAGCTTCCAAAAAGCAAAAGGTAGTTTACAGCTAGTGATCTAAGTCATGACTGACATGTGCGGCTACTTCCCAGACAGGCATTCACAGACTTCGACATACAAAAGCTGTAAGCCTTTCTGTCCCAGCTTTCAAAGCAGATAACCAGAGGCTGGCTGTGGGTATGTCATTTTGTCATCCTGTTCCCTAATCATATTCTGCTCTGTAGTTGCCTGTGGCCAGCACCCAGAAACTTTTGTTTTGCTCCTTCCCCATTCTCAAATACCTAACAATTCAAGAAATAAGTTTTTTCCCCTACTGTGTATGTTAAATTAACTAATTTGATAAAATTGTGTAGATGGTATTGTAATATCAAAAGCCCTGAATGTTCCCTGTGAACCCTAACATTTGTCTATAGCATCAGTCAATCACAGAATCAGAAATTCAGAGCAGGAAGCAGTCTTAAGAGGCCAACTCCCTTATTTTACACATGAAGAACTGAGGTACAGAGAGGTTAATTAAGTGACTTACCCAAGGTGACACACATGGTTAAGTTACAAGGGCAAGATTCAAGCCAAAAATCCTCTACCTTCAAACCTAGAGCTCTTTTGACTATACCATGGTGTCTCTCTTATTAACAAGCATTTATTAAGTATGACATAAACTAAACTAGAGATACAAAGATATAAATTAAACAGACAGTATATACATGTAGAATTATATCTAGAATAAACAAAAGCAAATGAGTAAGGGAGAGGAGACCTCTAGAAACTCACAGGGACCAGAAAAAGCTTGATTTGAAATGTGATTCTTGACCTAAGTTTTTAAGGAAAGAAGGGATTCCACAAGACTGAGGGGAGAAAGAAGTACATTTTAGATATAGGGGAGAGCCAATGAAGAATCAAATAAGGGGAACAATTTATACAATAAATAACACTTTACAAATAAACAACTTTGAAAGGTGTAAGAATTATGATCAGTGCAGTGACCATTCATGATTCCAGAAGACCAATGATGAAATATGACAGAGAAGTGATGAATTTAGGGTACAGAACTGAGATAGCCTTGGAGGGAATTTATTTTGCTACATGTTTGTTACATCTGCATATTTGTTACTATAAATTTGTTTTTCTTTTCTTTTTCCAATAGGGTAGAAAGGATAGAAAATAGATTTCTGTTCAATTTTCTTTTTTTAATTGAGAGGTAGGGGTGCTACAGATGTGAAATGTTGCATCCACTTTCAGATGGGATCATTGTAACTGCTCTACTTTGGACAAGAGACCTGTCATGAAGTGAGAGTAATCTGTAAATATTTGTAATGTTAAAACAAAACACATCAATAAAGCTCTTTTAAAAATTTAAAAGGACAAAATACTGACTCTTTAAGGTGGAAAAACAACAAAGGCATAGAGATGGGAGACAGAGTATGTGTAAAATATAATTTAATCTAGTGAAAGGGGAAGAAAGTAATGCCTATTGTTTGGTGTCATGTAGACCAATCAACCACTGAATAATTGACCGGTTTTTTTATTGACCATGGGCATGAGAAGCCCATGGTATTTATTTATGGCAGAATATTTGGTCTGTGGTTTTAAGCAAATTTTCCCCTTATTTTCTTTCAGTTTTTGTGTTATCTGCAATTAACTTATGCCCTCCATTCAAGATCTCACTGAATTAACATCAATGTTAAATGCTACTCTTTCTGATAAGTGTTCTATAAATATAAATGGTTATCACTCATGTAAATATGCTTTCCTTATAATGTGAAATTTGTTTTTACTTAGAATCATGAAAGCACACTTAATTTCTGTTAGTGTATAAACCAAAATCTTTGTGATCTCAAATTGCAGTGGTTTAACTATACAGACACCCCAGGATGGCAAAAGGGGGAAATGGGCTAGAGGTTTCTCTTAAATTAATAGCTTCTTGTAGAATATAAATATTAGGTGCAACCACATTTAGACCGTTTTAAAGTGAAGCTATACCAGAAACTTAATTTGCTTCTCTTGCAGAGACCGTCTAGTTTACCAAATTTCAGGCCTCTTCCCCTTCTTCTTTCTTAAATTCTTGGGTGATTATCATAATACAATAAAGAATTTTCTTTCCCTTCCTAGATCATCCTTTTGAAATTAGAAATGAATAGCACTTTGCCTTCAAAACCTTTTCCCCATTTATTCAGGTTCCCTAGTTCTCTTTCTCCCACCCATATAATTTTTCTTGCCAGCATGAAGACTGATACTTCAGGGATATTTGATTCTGGGGTGAGTCAACTCAGGTAAATTAACAACGAAACAGATGACTTTGTTCTTACACATGTTCTTAATTTTTAATATGTATTTTCTCACTAAAATAATCATTTCCATGCAGCTGAAAAGATAAATGTCCTTTCCATTTTCCTCTTATAAATTTATGTTTTCTGGGAGGTTAAAAGTTTTGTCAGCTGTTCCAAACTGTATTAGACTGAAATTTGGCAGCTCAGATATAAATTTATTTCCAAAAAGGAACAGAATCTGGTGAGCTATTTGTTAAAAGTTAAAATCATTTGGGTTCTAAAGCCATTAAGGGAAAGTTTATTTGGCCTAATTGTTCAAATTAATAACTTTTCATTTGTGACTTTTTATACTTCATACATGAATATTTTGAAAGGGTAGAGCAAATTCTTTGTGTATTTGGGACTAACCCTATGTAGTTAAGATAGTAAAAACAGACTGCTGAATTTATAAGAATTGTGGTCTCCTTTGACACAAAATAGCATTTCCTCCGGTGTATCAGGCAACACACACTCATATAAGCTTTCTAGTGTAAGAGGGAGAAGTTTTGGTTTGTAATGAACAAAATAATAGCCACTTCTCTAAACTTTTTTGATCAGTGGGTTAAGCTTGTGGAAATGTAGGCTGCAGGAGAAAATGTATTCCTGGTACCCTAAACTGCTATAGTGTCTAAAGGAAGATAGGAGATTGGAGGTGGCAAGAGGAGAGTGCATGATAGGCACACCTGTGTATTCACCTGTTGTTGCCCCTTACTTCCTTCTGACGACCCCTTCCCCAAACAGACAAAGTTGTTGTAGATTCAATGTGAGGTCATGAGCACGGTCTACCCAAGAAGATGAGCAAAGTCTCATGATGCCAGTTAACAAGGTGGACCTCAGAATCATAGAATCATGAGATTTTGGAGTTGGAAGAGTCCTCAAGATGTATCTAAACAATCCGCAATTGAAAAGGAATCCCCATCATAACACATTTGACAAGCGGTCATTCAACTTCTGCCCGAAGATCTCCCATGAGGGAGAATCCACTGTCTCCAGAGGCGACTGATTCTTCCTATGTCCCTACCACTTTTCCAGAATCCTACCCTTTGGTCCACATCCAAAGAAATGGACTGGGTTAATCTTAAAAGTTTCTTACACTCAAACCTTTCTTTTTGGTTTGTTTCCTACCCAGAGGCAAAGAACTCACTCCAAAGTTCCCAAATAGTCAAGATCATTCTCCTCTTTCTGGTGGCCTTCCATCTCCCTCAAAATCTATGTAATTTTCCAGACCCTGTTATTACCCTAGGATTGAGACTTCACCTCTCCACTACTCCCCCTCCCCCTCCTCACTGGAAACTACCTGGGATTGTCCCAGGGTTATTGCTTCTGTAGTTGGTTAACATTGCTATGATCTTACTAAAAGTTACGATTAGGTGTAAGGTACAGTGAACCACTGCTGCTTTCTCACTTTCTTTCTGGAAAAATGCAGTTTGTTCAACATACTGCTGGGTAAGTGCTCAAATGCCCTTCTATGCAGCTCAACACTGATTGTGAGTTGCCACCAGGGTTGCCCAGCCCACAAATCTTTTCAAGGGTGGGCTCAGGGTGATCATAACAGTCTGTTTTGTTGAAAGACTCTTCTGGCTTATCAATGGATTTTATAAAGGCATCCTTCAATATAGACAGCAAAAATCTCCTTTTCTGATAATAAAACATTGGTAGATGCTGCAGGAAAATGTTACTATTCACATGTAATCCAGTGGACTTGAATAGGAGTTCCATTTGACATTTGCTTTGAAAACACACTCTTTTTGCATCCTGTCACACATAAACCAATTGTAAGTGTTATTAGCAGGAGCAACAGACAGTGATGACAGGTGCAAATACTTTATAATTTATAAAAAACACTATTGGTGTTTCCTATTGCCTGTGTAAATAGTCCACAAATACATCCTAGGTAGTTAGCATTGTTTACACAGTCCAATACATTCTAGCACTGATATTTTGCAATGACTCCTGGAACACTCCTTGTTGAGAATGTCTATAGCCAGTTTGGTACCTTTATACCATTAACTTAGATTGTCCAAAAGTGTCATTCTTATCTTCACGTAACTGGCCTGAAGTGTTCTGTACAATTAAATGAATATGTGTTTCTTTACATATAGGGTGTATTAGATATTCTTTTTAAAGTAGAAATACAGCCCTATGCTTTTACATAACAGTGATGAAGTGGCAGGCTATATATCATAGACACTGAGGCATAACTGGGCTGAAGTAATGGGGCCTTTGCTCTAAGATGCCAACATTCAGAGGGGGCCAACATCACCAACTCAGGATGCACTTTCTTTGCCCCTCTCCCAGGTACTTTCCCTTGGCCTCTAGCCACCTACCCAGTGGCGGCCAGTCTTTCAGCAGGATAAAGACTAATCAGTGTCCTAGGGCATGCTTTCTCTCTCCAGTGGCCATAACCCAGGTGAAATCAACCTCTGCCTCTCCCGTGCTTTAGAAGCAACAGTTCTTACATTAAGCTCTGATCAATCCCAGTGTTACTCTCTACATAAATTATGGATACTAGAACATTTTAGTAAGGTTACTACCACTACATTTTGTCACCTGGCCATAACACCTTAATCAATTAGAAACATTTTGAAGGAAAGTTTTAGTTAATCGAATTGCTGGTCAAAAGACAGTGGGTCAATCAATCAATCAATCAATATTTATTAAATGCAACTACATGCCAGACACTGTGCTAAGCGCTTATGGATAGTTCCTGCCCTCAAGTTGCTCATAATTTATGGGGGAGTTTTGTTCCAACCCTTGTTGTTGAAATCCTTCTTTAATACTGCAAAGAGATTTGTGATTTCATCACTGTGATCATTGTACAGAATGATAGTGATTAGCTGCTCAATCAGCATTGATTAAGTGTCTACCATGTGTTAAGCACCTTGCTACATGGTGGAGATGCAAAGAAAAAAAAATTGAATAGTCCCTACCCTCAAGGAGCTTATATTCCATTGGGCTGAATAAGAGCTGACTCTACAAATGGAAATTTCTTTATTCATTTGTTTTTTACTAAGCCTTTGGTACTAACTTAACAAAAACTGTCATTTATTACATTCTCTTAAGGAAAAGCACTGAAATAAAGAGTAATTTATTGAGGGTTCTGGTTAGTTGGGTCCTACTCCATCAAGATTTTACTGTGCATGTAATTCACACTGACAACCAATCTGATCATAGGGATAGCTGCAGGGCAGTAGAATGCAACCCATGACTTTACTTCATGTATGCTTTCACCAATAGATGTGATCAAGAAAGGAAATGTAAAGGGCTTTCTACATGAGCAGATTCAGTGATCATCATATGATGATTCTGATAAGGCTGGCCTGGAGGTAGCAAATCAGTGGTGCTTTATAAAACTGAGGACATCAATAAGGCAATCTGAGTGGTATTACTAAGGCAAATCTGCCAGTTCCCCCATTCTTAACAAAGACAGAGAGCCCAAGAGTGTTGAGATCCTATAATGGTGCATGTTATAAATGGGCCTTTTTAGATACTAAATTCTAGTATCTACCCTTCCCTTCCTGTCCAAGAGAATGTTTATGCTCTTCTTTCTGGAGACAAAAGGATGAATATAGCACATCCCTCCTGTCAATATCTGATGTGGGATGCCAAGGCAGGTAAGAACATCCTCTGTTCTCACAGTATAGGTTGCTGAGAAGAAGAAAACATGTGTTTATTTCCTAAAAACTTTAAGCTTTCCCTGCAGAACTGAGAGTTAAAGCTGCTAGAATGTAGGATTGTCAGTGTTACATGATGAATCACTCTCTCCCTTCTCCTCCTCCTCCTCCACCTCTAGCATCCTGTGGGTCATACCTAATGTCTAGGATCCATGACCTAGATGGGCATATGGGAAGCTGCTGCCACTATGTGATGTATGTATTATATACATAGCTCAAATATAAATATGACTTTTGCCAATATAAAATGCTTTCATGAATATAAATTCATCTGATCCTCACAGCAAACTCTAAGAGAAAGTAGATAGTACAAATCCTACTAGCTCCATTTTTACTAAGTGAAAAACCCTGTGAAAAAGTAGCAGATATATTATTTCAATTTTATAAATATGGAAACTGAGGCTTGAAGTTAGATGATTAAGATATGAAACAAGGCAGGAAGGAAGAAGGGACGGAAAAAAGGATGAGAAAGGGAAAGAAGGAGGGAAAAGAGGGAAGAAGGAAGGAGGGATGCATTTTTGGAAAATCTGTCTTTAATTGAGTTTTTATAAATCAATTCATATTTTAGGTCATTAATAGAACACATTACTTAAGGAAATTCTATTATGAATACAATTATAAAGTGGAAAATCCTTCTCTAAAGTAATTAAATCATCTCCTAATTTTTCTTTTAAAAATTCAAACTTTCTTCTATTAGGATTACTTAAGTAGAGGACATTGAGAAGACACTCTAAATAGGCATTTAGTATTTAATTTCTTCCTAAAAAAAAGTATTTAAGAAGTGCTATATCATGCATCATACCCACTATATGTAGACCCAAATAAAGAATTTAAAAGGAAGATATTTAGATTTTCAATTAAATCTGCTATGTCCACACACTCGAATAGAGGTAGTTTCTTTTTCACAGGAAATTGACTTAAGAGTCTTCACAGTCATGAAAATAGAGTTTCTGGCCACAACACCCAGCAACAGCCTCAATGTGGATTTCTGGCTTCTGCGGAATCAAACCCACCCATCAACATTATTTTGACACTCCAATTCATATTGAATTTTAATTTGTATAGCAAGAGTGCTCCCCTGACACCCCTCCTTTACATTAGGAACAGTTGAAACTACTGTTTACTTACAAGCAAACAAAAGAGTCCTCTCCCCAGCTCTAGGATTGCTGCTTGGCTGATTTTAAATAGATGAGACTGACCAGATACTGACCAACAGTCTGGTGAAGAAAGAGACATTGTCCCAGGGAGCTACATTCATGGGAACCTTGTCAACACAATTGTCCACTCCGTGCAAACCGTAACTGGACTGTGACCTATCAAAGTCTAGCCGTAAGATTTCATTGCGCTGAGAGCAAAACAGAAAGGTCGTTGAGTGCCAACGTGTTGAAAAGGCATTGTGGCAATAAAACTCTGAAACAAAAGTTGGCAGGCAAACAAACAACAACCCTCTCTCTCCCTCTGCGCTCCCCAATCTACTCAACCCTATTTACAAGGAATTGACCAAATAAAACAGGCCCTAACCTTCCACTGAGTAAGCTGGCAAGAATCCCAAGCCCAGCTTTCCCTTGAATAGCTCAGTGGGCCAGTGTTGCCTTCAGGTACTGTATTGTCAACAGCATGATGTTCTCAGCAGTGACACAGTAGCAGCACAGTACAGACAGAGGCTGAATGGTAGGCCAGCTTTTGGTTCAGGCCTGGTGCGATAAGGACCTGGTGTTCTTTTGTGCCTCATAAAGACTACTTTGCTGATTCTAAGTTCAAATCTCATGGGATATTAGGAGAGATAGGATGGGCAGTTCATTAGAACAAGGGTGATAGGAAGAATATTGGTTACTTCTGGACAACTGGCTCCATAGGAAATGCAATGCTGCTTTTAACACTGACCAGGAAGCAGAGTTTATATCAGTTAGGTTGGTATTTGGACTTAGGAACATTGGTAGCAATTTAATGGTAACAATCCTTCCCCCGACTTCTCTGTTCCCTCCTTTTCCCCCTACAGCTTTGAAAAGGTTTTATCCATGAATGACTCCATTTCCTAACAGTTATCCAGTAAACATAAACTGTTAATAGCTGATGTACAGGCTGCTTTCAAAGTTGGATAATACAAAATATGATCATAGAATGTTAGAACTAGGTGGGGGATGCCTTAGAGGTCATTTAGAATAGCACGTTGTAGAGGAAACAACAACAGGATTTGGAGTTGGGATTGTTGTTTTTGTTTGGTCATTTCAGTTGTGTCCAACTCTCTGTGACCCCATTTGGGGTTTTCTTGGCAAAGATACTGGAGTGGTTTTCCATTTCCTTCTTCAGTTCATTTTGCTAATGAGGAAACTGAGGCAAACAGCATTAAGTGACTTATCCAGGGTCACACAGCTAGTAAATGTCTGAGGCCAGATTTGAACTCCAGAAGATGATTCTTCCTGACCCTAGACCCAGCACTCTATCCACTGCACCGCCTACTGGCCCCTGCATTCAAAGGCCCTATGCTCAAATCCTGGCTCCTTGTCTTATTCCCTGTGTGGCTTTGGGCAAGCCACTTCATTTCTCTGGGCCTAGGCTTCTTGATCGCTGAAATGAAAGGGTTAGGCTGTAGGACTTATTTCTCTCCAAGGTACTTTCCAGTTCTAAATGAATTAATACATAAACATTTATTAAGCACCTACTGTGTGCCAGGTACTGTGCTAAGCTCTAGATCTATGGTCCAATGGGATCCATAAATCTATGGCCCTTTGATCTCTCATTTTATAAGTGAGAAAAACTGAAACCCAGATGGTTGGAATGATTTGCCCAAGTTCACACAGCTGCTTGAGAATAGATCAATTGTTAGGCTCTGAAACTTTATTTTTACCATACCTATTAATGCACTTGATATGTGCTGCTGACTGCTTCACTAAAAGGAGAAATCATCAGAAATGATGGAAAGGGCAAAAAAATATATACAAAGATGTTGCTACTGGATATGTATTTTTTTAGTTTGTTTTTCTAAGAGCAGTGATGGATTGGTGTTTATTTTCCACACCTGGTTCTCCTTGTAGTTATCTGTTGCTGACAAGCACTTCCTGGTGATGTGACGTCCAGGAGTAACTTCTGAATTCGCACCAATTTTATAGTTAAAACACAGTTTCTTGAGATGTTAAATTTGTGTATATGGAGAAACTCTTTCTCCCCTTCCCCAAATTGCTGAGATGGTAACCAACTTTAATATCCTCCAAATTCCAAATTTATTTCATGTCCTTAACCAAAACCACAAATACTTATTTTTCTGCCTTTGGAATATCTCTTCTGAGCAAAACAGAAATTTCAGCAAGTGTTACTGGCTCATTGAGCTTATCACACAGTAGACTACTCAGTCTACTTAGGACTTAGGAACTGAGGTCAATGCAATGACTAACCACAATTACAGGGGTCCAAGGATGAGACATGCTACCAACCTCCTGACAGAGAGGTGATGGACTCAAGCTGAAGAATGAGACATACAGGTTTAGATACAGCCAATGGAACAATTTGTTTTGCTTAAATATGAATATTTGTTACAAATCTTTTATTTTTTATTTTTCTCAGTTGAGGGTGAGTGGAGTGGGGAGTGGAGAGAAAGGAGGGGATTAGGGATAGTGTTGCCCCTCCAAAAAAAAAAAAGAAAAAAAAAAGAAAGAAGAGGATCCTGGAAACATGTTTTTGAAATGCACAGATGAGAACAAAAAGACCAGAAGGAAACACAGAGAAGTGGGACAGTTTTGAAAATAACATGTTGAATTTCTTACATGCTTGAGAAGAAAAGCAAACTATACATAATAAAGAGATTCAAATTTTCATGTACACCTTCAATTTCTCTTCTAATATATCAATGAAAGTGCTCATTTTAGTTCATATTCATTAATTTCAGAGCAAAAAATGGGGGAAAAAATCATCTGCACATACCAAAATCAAAGTTTCCTTCATTATTACCTGGTTGGAAATACCACTAATCATAAGCTTTTTTTTTCATAATCATGCGAAACTAAAGCTTTATAAATAGGTGAGTAAACAGTAATTTACAGTAACTGGATGTTAAATACCTATATCTTTTAGAATATATAGCCTTGGACATAGCTTCCAAGGTCACATGGTACTCCATACCTGCAGTCTACTATCTGCCATTTTGGCAGACCATCTGCGGACTAGCCCTATTTTTAGATCTCACATAGGCACATACATGCCTATCATTTTTATCCGTTCAGTCTTACATCATTCTTCCCAGGGATTGAGCCACTTGTTTATAGAGATCTAGAAATGAGAATTGAGCTCCCTCTTATCCTTCTATACTAATTGCTACCACTTTTGCCCATGGATACAGTAGGGCAAATGATTGAGGAAGACCATAAAGATACCCCTGCCTTTCACCTGTATACCTGTGTCCTTAAGTATCTCAAATGTACTCACTAACATGAGTTTGGGTGTGTATATGGAAGAACTGGACACCTTGTCTTAAAAAAAAACCAAAAAAACCAGAATCATTTGGCCTTAATTGTCAATTCCACTGCATTGTCTTCCTTGGCAATTGCATCTTTACGAGTTGGCACCTGCATAAGCCTGCTAAAGCATCAGGTCAACATTTCTTGTTTTTTGGGTGATGGCTTATTTCTACATGACTGAATGCAGGCATGAGAAACAATTTTATTGTTGTTCAGTTGTTTGTCAGTTATGTCTGACTCTGTGACCCCATTTGGGGTTTTCTTGGCAAAGATAGTGGAGTGGTTTGCCATTTCCTTCTCCAGATCATTTTATAGATGAGGAAATTGAGGCAAACAGGGTTAAGTGACTTGCCCAGGGTCACACAAGTAGTAAGTGTCTGAGGCCAGATCTGAACTTAGGAATGAGCATTTCTGACTCCAGGCCTGGCACTCTACTGCATCCCCTAGCCGCCTCATAAGAAAAAATAGCTTGTGTTAAAAACAAAACAAAGCAAAATTCTCACCAGCAAAATTGCATCTTTGTGATAGTTTTCAGGATGTGCTGCACAATGAAACTAACATTGATACTAAAAGCGGTGAGAAGTTGGTAAAGTGGAAAGATCACTGGCTCTGCACTCAAAGGACCTGGGTTTAAATTCTGCCTCTGATGCTTATTGCCTGAGTGAACCTGAATAAGTCATAACCGTCCAAGGGCTCAGTATCCTCTGTAAAATGGAGAGATTGGATTAGAAGGCCTCTGAGTTCCCTTCCAGCTTTAAGACTATGATCCTATCATCTTAGGATGACTTGCAACAGAGAGTTTGTTCAGTCATAGCCTTTATGTTTGGTATAAACTTTCAGAAGAAAAAAAAAATATCCACTTAAAAAAAATATCCAGACATAAAAAAAAAATTTACAGATCCAGTCATAACTATTCCAGACAGTCACCAGTCAGTCCTAAAGTTGGAAATCTGTGATAACATTCATGTTGGTTATTTTAGAGATAAAACCCAAGAAGACTTCAGTCACATGCTGACACACCCAGGGCAAATTACTAATTGGTGATAATCAACTTGTTTTGTAATGTCCAAAAATGTACACTCTGGTCAAAATCAATCGTGAACCTTTTGTTTAAACCTGCTTATTAATTTTCAGAAGAAACATTGATTCTATTTTCATGGAGAAGATGGAAGCTATACATTGTTTAACCTCTGCAATAATTTTTCACATTTAAGTAACTAGTATTCATTAGGATTTGAATGCAATATTATGAAAGCATGGTCTCAGAATTACATGGATAAAACAAAGTATTAATTGTTGGATTACCATATACTGCTCCCGTATAAACTTGTTTTATCAGTACAGATCTCCTGTTATTTTCGTTACAGACTTAAACACAAATTAATAGAGTCAATTTGGTAAAGTCTTAAATATGTGTATAGCCCCATGTGGGCTACTCAGGTTGAGTCCCTGGAGGACAGCTGCTTCCTTGAGTTCTGGGGTAACACTGTGGGCAACTACTCCTACTACTATAACTTAAGAGTCCCCACTAATGCTTCTCCCAACAATCATGCCAATAGGCACATTTAGCTCTTAACAAAGATATTTACTAAGATGGCCTAGTACAAAGAGTAGCTACCAAAAAAAAGAAATCCTCCCATCCTGGGGCTTACTCTCCCACAAATACATATAATATTGATGGGAAGCAGCCTCAAACTTAGGGTACAATGGTAGAGACCTCATATAGGGTACACATGTGGCAAAGGTGACAAAAAGGTCCCTGGAAGTTCTTTTTTCTTTTCCTAAAGTAATCATACTAAATTCCTAGGGTCTGCTCCTCTCCTTAGTCCTTAAAGCAGCTTCCTCCTTTGGATGACTGTCTCTCTGTATTTGTATCAGTCATGAGTGAGACGCTAAGGATCTGATTGGATAGTATCTCCAATCTCTTATTGGTCTAGTAGCTTTACTTCAAAGCTAAGTGGCCCCTTTGACCCAGCAATAGCACTTCTAGGGCTATATCCCAAAGAGATCATACAAATGGGAAAAGGACTTTCATGTACAAAAATATTTATAGCAGCTCTTTTTGTGGTGGCAAAGAATTGGAAATTGAGGGGATGCCCATCAATTGGGGAATGGCTGAACAAGTTGTGGTATATGAATGTAATGGAATACTATTGTGCTGTTAGAAACGATGAGCAGGCAGACTTCAGAAAAACCTGGAAAGACTTGTATGGTTTGATGCTGAGTGAAGTGAGCAGAACCAGGAGAATGTTGTACACAATAACAGCCACATTGTGTGATGACTAATATTGATAAACTTAACCCTTCCCAGCAATACAAGGATCTAAGACATCTCCAAAGGCCTTGTGATGGAAAATGCTATCCTCATCCAAAGAAAGAACTATGGAGTTTGAATGCAGATCGAAGCATACTATTTGCTAGTTTTTTTTCTCTTCTGTTGAGTTTTGTTTCCTCTTTCTGGTGGTTCCTCCTATTGGTTCCAATTATTACTTACAACATCACTAATATGAAAATATGTTTAATAGGAATGTATATGTAGAGCCTATATCAGATTGTGTGCCGTTCTTGGGGAGGGTGGTGAGGAGGAAGGGGGAGAAAATTTTTAAACTCAAAAGCATATGGAAGTGATTGTTGATAAATCAAAATAATTTAATTAATTAAAAAAAAGATAAGTGGCTAATGAGGGAATGGGGGAGAAATTCCTTCCCCTTCCCTAGGAGTTGACTCTATCACCACTCTAATCTTAGACTTTCTCAAGTTCCTCAGGCCTTAGCTATTTAAAGCCCCTAGTAGACTTGGCTAATTTGTGCACTGTTGTAGTCTTCCTTGCGTGGTTTCCTTCTTAGAGTGATGTTGATATCGGATAAAAGACATCTCTGATCTGGGAGCAGACCCATCTTTTACAATCAGCTTAACACTTCATTAATAGCTTATGATTAGACGTTGAGCTTTCTGTGACTACATCAAGTAACCCATCAACAAGCATTTATTAAGTTAGGCATAGTGTTAGGTACCAGGGATACCAATACAATGAATAATCCTTACTCCCAAGGAATTTATACTTTAATGGGGGACATAACAAGTACGCATATAAATATATGCAGAATAAATACAAAGAAAATGCAAAGGAATTAAATAAGGCAGTATGAGAGGGAGGGTACTAGCAGGTAGGAGGAATCAAGTAAGTGGGGACAGATAGAAATAACTCCCCTTCTCCCGTTCCTTACACACTGTACCTTGACCTTGACATGGTGATGTCATCAACCAACCAACCACATATGAATAAGCATCTAAATTCTGCAAGGTGATTAATTTGTCTAGATTAGGATTCTCACACAGTGAAACATGGCTCATTTTAGAATTTATTTGTTGTTACACGTTTTTGCTCTACCCTTTCTATCCCTCTGATTACAGCCAAAACCTCTTCTCCCAAACTCATAAAATAGTGCTGTCTGTAAAAGGGGAATGTTGGCATTAAGAAGGCCTAGCAGTATCTGTTCCCAGCGATCAGACTGAAAACCCTTCATGGCTTTTCCCCAGGTAGGACAAAGCTTAAAGAGCTGCATCTTATAAACATTAGATCATCTTTTCTTTTAAATTGTAGAAATTGCGCAAATTGTCTTCTATTCCTTCTTACAGGAAACTATTTTCCATGCACTTTGGATCTCATAGGGACAGAGATTGCCATTTTCAGATTTAAGAAATGCTGTCATGTGCAGACTAAATCACATGCTACATGAAGACAAGAAAACACACAGAGGCCCACTAAACTTGGCTTACTTTGCTACTTTGATGCTTGAACAAATCAAAGATCTTCCAGCACTTCTTTTTGAAACAAAGTCCCTACCAAAGAACAATCAGAACTTATTTTTTTTTTTTTACTCTTCATAGCTCTGTTGCTTTGTGTTGTTTTTCTTATATGCAAGTATAATCTTAAATAGTCTTGTCAGAAAGGTTTTTCTACTCATTTGCCAACTTCCTCTATTTCACAGACTGGATAGTTTGTACAAAGTATTAATCCTTCTCTCTTTTGCTCTCCAGACATGTAAAACTGGTTGCACTTTCTGCTAGGAGTTGGATGTAAATGTGGGGAGGATCAAGACTAATTTCATGGGGCTAAACATCATTTTAAACTCTGTGCAAGACTGTTATAAATGAGCCTTGGAAATAGGCAGTGTCAGTAGGTGAACGGCAATGGATGAAGAATGGGGGCTAGTCTCAACTCTGCCCTCACTTTTACTACATTACTTTGAACTATTTACTAACCTCTATTCCCTTCCTATAATTTTCGCAAATGCCAGTTGTCCCATGGCCAAATCCAAATATAACAAACATTTATTTAGCATTTACTATGTACAACACATTGCTGAAGAAGCTAAAGATACAAAGACAAAATGAAAAGGTAGATGGGTGGATAGGTAAGTGGGTAGGTAGGAAGGAAGGATCCTACTCAAGGGGAAAAACCCACCTTAACATACATGATTATAACTTGAAAAATGCATAGAGTAATGATTATAAATACTTTCTTTGTCTTCCTCTAAACATCTCTCTCTAGTTTTGGAAAGTACATGAAGTGGGAGCCCAAATAGAATAGAATATTAGAGTTGGAAGGCACCTTAGAGATCTAACCCCTTCATTGTACAGATGAAGAAACAAAGCTAAGTGAAGTGACCTACACAAGGTCATACAGTAAAATGAGATTCAACAAAATGAATAGCCATTTGTTCCATGACCTGATTTTCCTATTCCTTAAGGATGGACTGATAAGTACTAGTTACTTTGATCATGCCAACCCCTTTTCTGATTTATTACCCAAATTTGTCATTTTAAAGATAAAAAAAAAACCTTCCATAGGCTATATTGAAGTACTATGAATGAAGGTTTATTTCAATATATTATTTGAATACTCACACAGACTAGGGTAGTGTGTCATAAAATTGAATATTGAAATATATATGTATATACATATGTATATATACAGTGTGCCAAGTTTCTGTCTTCCTTTGAAAGAAATGTCGATTTTTTTTCCTTCAAAGATAATGGGAGAGATGACAAGTTTGACTAAGCTTTTACTGCAGTTAGGGCACCATTAAACCATTAAGAGTCCATCTTTTATATTTTGTTCATGGTTGAATAATTCTTACTCAAATTCATTCCTTTTTAATGTATGGAAATGCTCTTTCGGTCTTGAGTCTTCAAGGATATTGAGTGCAGTGAACCGCTTTTGGAGTGTGTACATGAGATGACCCAGTACAAAAAAGTTGCTTGTTCCTGTTCTTATCCTTTGCTCTCTTCCCTCCCTTTTGAGGGATTACTCACAAGTGAAGAATTATCTCCAACTTTAATTGTATTCTCATTTTAGCTCTTTCTGAAATCAATATTTTTTCTTATCAAAAAGTCATTCTATTCATTATTCATACTTATGAAACCTTGACAACCTGGACAAAAAGAAGCTATCAACACAAAGAAAAGTCTTTCTTTTCGGATTTGTTACCTTTTTGAAACAATGCCAACAACTGGGGCTTTGAATTCACACAGGAGCAAAAACTGACCAATGTTTAAAAAAAAAGACTATGTTTAACATTATCTTCTCTAAATGTTAACAATTTGAATATAGCCCTGATCTAACAGGACTATTTATCTTAGATTATGTAGCAGAATTCTCCTCTCTCATGCTGATATGTCTGAGCAGGCAAGGGAAATAAAAGAGAATGGGACAATATGATAAGTCAAGCAGATACTTTTAGAGAAGAGAGACAGATCCTAGCTTTCTGATCACCTAGTCTCTAGAGGCTATTTCAAAGGACTCCAAAACAAGGACTTTTCCCTATTGGAGTCAACTTATCCACATTTCCCTTTCTTTTTAACTCTCCTACTGAAAAGTTCCCACCCTTTCTCAGCTCTTTCTTAAAATATACGAGAAAGGTCTTAGGTGATAGGAGAGTCATGGTTACGATAGCACGCTGCCTTATGTTACATGGTATCCTGCTGATCCTGCTGAATGAGTAAAAGATTCTGCTTAAAGGCTCTGTCTTAATTCTAGAGAATAATCTGGGCACTGGAAAGAAAACAGAGTCCTAGTATAGGAATCAGTTCTAATCCTTTTTAGGCCATTTGATTTTACCTTCACTATTCAAGATACTAATGTGAGCTCATTGCAAGTATGGATTGTTTCATTCTTTGCCCAGTACCTAACACAGTGCCTACTGCATAGTAGACACTTTAAACTTGTTCTTTCATTTGATGTTACCTCAGTGCTTCTTCGCCAGTGGGTAAAGGGATCCCTTATTGCTGCTACTTCATTGTCAGTTTTGCATAGCACTTTAAGGTTTGCAAAAGATGCTTTACATAACCATCATCTCGTTTTATCCTAACAAAAAAAAATCCCCCATTTTACAGATGAGAAAATTGAGGTCAAAATAAGTTAATGACTTGCCCAGGATCACAAAGCTAGTAAGTTTCTGAGGCTGGAGGCAGCTAGGTGGCACAGTGGATCGAGCTTGGGCCTTGGAGTCTGGGGGACGTGAGTTCAAATCCAGTCTCAGACACATGACACTTACTAGCTATGTGATCTTGGGCAGGTCACTTAACCCTGATTGCGTCACCCAAAAAAAAAAAGTTTCTGAGATTGGATTGGAACTCAGGTCTTACAGATTGAGTCCAGGTCTCTGTCCAGTGTATCAGGTAGCTAAAGTTAATCACTTGAGGGGAAAAAAAAAATCAACCAACCACGAAGTCTTTGGGTCATTTTCTCCCTTCCTCTTTGACCCAAAATCCCTTGCAAGGAGGCTAGGTCAGAGTTTCCAACACCCTACCCCCCAGACCTCCACTGTTCAGTTTGTTGTTTCGCTATAGACAATGTCTGCCTTAGACACACAGATGATTCACTAGTCTAACCCCACGTGAGGGCCTTAAACCGAAGTTTCATAATTGCCAAATCACTACGTGTGACTTCTCCAGTACAGTACTTATTGCTTTAGACTTTGGTGTGGATGGTGAGATAGCAAATGGCATATGTGGAGCCTCACTCCCAATTATGCCATGGAAAATATGAGATAAGATACGTAGTTTATTGATATATGATTCCCTAGCTGCTCCAGAGAATAATAATAGTCCAACATCATGCAAAGGGCTACAGTAGCAAGTTTGACCTCTTTAAGCTCTAGAGATGCACCCACTGTTTTGAGAAATTACAACTGGAGAAGAAAATCTTTTCCTATTTTGGGGCACCTATGTTTTCTGCTAGCTAAATGACCCTACCCCATTCTGTCATCTATCGTATTGCTGTCAGAATTGACTGATAATGCTCATATATTATTATATCAGAAGTCAGCCATCTGTAGCACACCTTGTATTCTAGATCATGAACAGTTCCTTTTTAAAGTCAAATGGCCATAGTCCTAACTTATGAGATAGTTGAAATTTGGAATTAGAAGACCTGGGTTTGATTCCCAGTTGTATTACTTACTAGCTGTGGGTAAGTCAGTTAGCCTCTCTGGGCCTCAGTTTCCTTATCTGTAAAATGAAGGCTTGAGGTCTCTTTCACAGATCTTATATGATTGCTCTGAGGAACAATATTTTCCCCCAGATATGGCTATATCTTCCAAATAAGGTTTCTTTTTTTATTCTATGGGAAACCACTTCAATAATGAACATGATCTCTAAACCAAGGACAGAATCTTTATTAGGGTAACTGCTTTCAAACACAAGTGATAAACACAACATAATCCAAATTAGCTTAATCCTTCTTATTGCTTCCAGAATTGTTGCCCAATTTCTAGTAACCTACATGGCTCCAGGTACATTAGATAAGTATTGAATTCTCAGAAACACCACAGGTCAAGGTCTAGTTTAACTGACACACTTTTGACATTTTTAGACATGTAAAGATAAACAACTGGCAAAAACTTCCCTGTCTACAAAGTGAGGCCAACTGGAAAGATCAACAAACAGCAGGGCTCTGTGCCTCCTTCGTATACAATAAACTATTATTAAACCACTTCCTTTGTATTTCCCATATTTTGTGGGTGTCCTTTGGACTACTTGGCTACCATAGTAACATGTCTAGGTAATTACTAGAAGCTATTTTTTTCTGTAGATAACAGATGACTGACCAGGAAGCTATCCACATTAATTGCATAGATGCTTTATGTAACTCCTCCCAATAACAAAATGAATAAGCTTGCAAAAGAGTTTTCACTAATCTTTGGTCAGCGAGAAATTTGCACTTGCCCCAATTTTATTTATTGATACTTCCCCAACCATTTTTAGTCATTTCTGCTTATTTACAGATAATACCTTCTTTTATTGCTCCCTATCACCTACTAAAAAAAAAATATAAGCCTCTGCTTAGTGAAAAATATAGTGAGTTTCTTTAAGGTTATAAAACACAACAAAGAAACCCAAAACACCAAAAGGAGAACAGAAATGAGTGGTATTAAATTATTATTTTATTGTAAGCCTCCTGTCTAACTTTCATCTTACCTTTATTAGCTTATTTTTTATTCAGAATGTATTGATACATGCTTGTTTATTGGCATAAAAATAATTTTTATTAGTGCTGACCAACACTGGTGTGTGCTTATTTTTATGGTACACAAAAAGAGATATTTTAAATCTATCAGCTTACTCAAATGTTACCAATTTTTCCCACCTTCACCATTGTTCAAGCAAAGGTCATTCTGTCACTATACCAATTAATAGCCTAAAAAAGGTGATACTGATGTTGCTGAGTGCCTTAAAAAATCATTCACTCATTTCACAAATATTTTATGAGCATCCTTCCAATAATCAGATTTTTTTCTAGGATAATCTAAATTGTTTCTCAGACTAAGGCTTGTACTAATTCATATAGACCCATTTATCTCTCTTCCCCTACGAGTCCTTTAAAGCTCAACCTAGATACCATCTGATCTCCTAAGGAATGGTGTTTACCTGCTTAAAGTTCACATGGTGTTGTTTCCTTGCTAGCGCACACACACGTAATTTTGTCCTATCCTTATCTGAGGATGTATTCCCTCTCCCTTCCCCCAACCCCAACCCTACACTCTATATTGTAAGCTCAACAAAGACAAGGACTGGGTCTTGTCAGTTCAATACAACAAGTACTATTTATTGAGTGTGGCCTCTGTGCAAAGCATTGTACTAATCACTGGGGAGGGTAGCTAGGTGGCACAGTGGATAAAGCATTGGACCTTGAACCAGGAAGACCTGAGTTCAAATTTGGCCTCAGACACTTATTAGCTGTGTGACCCTGAGCAAGTCGCTTAACCCTATTTGTCTCAGTTTCCTCATCAGTAAAATGATCTGGAGAAGGAAATGGCAAATCATTCCAGTATCTTTGTCAAGAAAACCCCAATTGGGGTTAAAAACAGGCAGACACAACTGAAACAACTAAACAATAAAATCACTGGGGACTGAAGGACAGGAATGAACAACTTTTATCTAACATCTACATCTGCTCCAATACCTAGCACTGTGCTCCGCACATAGGTTAATAAATATCTTCTAAATTGTATTAAAAATATCTGCATCAATATGACACATTTTCCAGATTCAAACTTCTAAAATTCACTGAAAGCTCATAACTTCTAAAATCTATGCTGTATCTTTCAAGTGTGAAATATGTATCACCAAGGATTGATTACTGATTTTCATATATTCTAAAAATAAGATGGTCATATTTTAAAACATTTGTTCTTTTCCTGTTCTTTTTCTATTTTTATTCTCAAAAATCATGTACTGATTGAGTAAATGCTTTAAAAATTAGCATAGCAATCTAAACCAGAAGCTTGCATTCTATAATATATTACTAAAAAGTAAACATTTTCAGATTGGTTATTATCTTTGGATATAAACTAGAGTAGGAAATCTCTGATGTAAACCACTATATACGTGATATTGAACAGAACAATCCCAAGAATTCACAAATAAAAATAAAGCACTTTGCATTTATGAAGAGATTATTATCAATGCTATTAATTAAAGCAATAGAGGTATAGTGTGTCTAGAACCTTACAGTAGAAGCTACTCTTTGAAAGTAACTGAAGTGCATTTGGAAACTGCAAAAGTGCCAAATTTTCTCCCCCATGTACCATCCACATTTTTGTATCCCCAGTGCCTTGCACATAGTAGGTGCTTTGTAACACAGTGCCTAGCACGTAGTGGGTGCTTAATAAATGTTTATTGACTGGCTGACTGGAAGAATCTGGCTCAACAACTAGCCTCTTTATTATATAATAACCATTAGTTCTAACATTCACACGAATGCCTGCAAGCCCCAGCATCCTTGGCAGCTACGGCACTCAAATGTCCAGCTATGAGAAGGATACTTGATGTAATCCTTGAGACAATTCCAAAGTTCTGTGGGTGTCAACACTGCCAGATGTACCAGTGACAATGCAATAACTGTTAGTTCATAACTGCTTTGCCCTCCTTGACAGTATGTTTTACTGACTTTAGATATGATTTATGGGCTTTAATTTCTGCTTTCAAGAAAGACTGGCACATTCATGATATTGTCAATTAAGCTGACATGCTAAAGATTGCAGCACAATGACTACCATGGTCCATGGCATATTTTAGGTGAATATACACTTGTAGTCACACAAAACCAGTAAACTTGCTTTGGAGTTGGGTAGAGGGGGAAGAGCCAAACTCCTGTGAGCCTTACAAAAGCTGCACACAATAGTCTATTTTAGGCAAGAAGGAAAATGTATTGTGGAAGATCACCCTTCTCTCTGGCTATCTCACACTGGGCTTCTGAAAAATCCAACTGCATTTGAGATTTATGAATTGTCAAGTTGTCTTTTATTGTCTATGAAAAACTCTTTTCTCTTTGGAGCCTATAAAAGGGTGGTGCATGCCAAGGAGAAGAGGATCACCATACTTAAATCGTACCACATTCCCCAGAGACAGCTTCCCTTCATTTGACAGAAAAAGAAGCTGAAGACCCAGGGAGGTTTTGACTGCCCACGTTCCAAGACGTTAAGTAAGTGTGAGAAGTAGGATTTGAACCCAGGTTCTCCTACTCCAGAAGCACTGCTCTTTCCATCATACTACACTATCAAAAACATTACTTGGAACAGGAAAACTGGAATGAAGAACTTGCTTAAGGACACATAACAAAGCAAAAGAGGAAGTCCTTGCTCCCAAGCCCCTGCCTCAAATCTAGGCTTCTTTACCAAATGGTACCCTTCTAGCTATCTAAATGCTCACTCAAATGGATCTGTGATCTCAGGAACATGGGTATTCTTTCCAATGATTCAGGTCACAGGGCATCTTTTTTTTATAGAGGGCTCAGAAGTTCCAGGAAACTCTCCATTTAACAGCAGGTGTGCTAGGTTTGGATTCCATAAAAATCTCGCCCCCTCCTCACTTTTTAGCTTCTTTTTTTGTATCGTCTTCCCCCCATTAGTTTACAGGTTCTTTGAGGCCCATCTTGGGGAATTCTTGTCCATGTACACCTACACATTCTAAACGCCAAAGTGGGATGATCCAACATGCGGGGGGCCTCCCTCAATTTCTACTGACATCACAAGGATATCAATGGAGCATGTAGGTTGCCAAATGGCCCACCTTATTTTTCATTCATTTATTTCTTTGATGAACTCTTTCAATGGCTTATCTAGTGTAAATTCCTCTTTTGTAATATGTTTCAGTTGCTTGTGCACACCATGTGTCTCTCCATGGTCCCATGGGTAATCCTTAAATTCAATTATTCAGAGACTAAAGTGTTGTATGTCTCAAAATATGACTACTCCTACTAATGATAGCAGTTAACATTTATACAGTACTTTAATGTTTGCAAAGCACTTTACATATGCAATCTCATTTGATCCTCACAACAACCAAGTGAGGTAGGTCCTATTATTATTATCATCTCCACATTACAGCTGAGGAAATAGGCTGGGAAAAGTCAAGTGCCTAGGGTCACATAGCCAATAACTGTCTCACGCAGGATTCATATAAGTCTTTCTGACTCCAAGTCCAGCACTCTATCCATTGTACCACTCTGCTGCCTAGAGAATATTGCTTTTTAAAAGATGGATTTTTGTTTTGGGGCATAATTTGGCGGTCATAAAAAGAAGTTAAAGAAAAACATTTAAATGACTATCTGATGTATAAGAAAATATACCTGCTATAACTGATTCTTCTTCATTATAAACCAAGAACATGTCTTTTATACAAAGGCATCCTAAAATACCACGGACTATGGACCAGACTCTCCCTTATGATCTTCACTCCTACATATTTGCTTTAATGTTTCAAGGATCTATGATTTTATTGGTCTTGGGACTCTTTCTACCAATGCAGTTCATCGCTCTTACCTCTACTCTTTATACCCTAATAGGTATTTGCGACTTCTATGGCCAAAATAATGCATCAATTCTGGTGCGTAGCTCTCAGGTCATGAGCCTCTCTGAACTCAGCTCAGCTGGTTCTTACACAAGCAATTCAGTCTATCATTAGGTCTGTGATCAGTCCGGCAGAGTGGTCACTCCACTCTGCACAGCTCTCTAGACCTCCAAGTTACTTCCCAGACAAGATGAGGCATAGACTTCTACTGAGGGAATGGGAATCAAAGTGGAAGAAAATCAGACACTGCAGAAAGAAGATAGAGTTGATGGAGTTATTAGCTAGTCTATCTGCCTTGGAAAACATTGAGATTATACTAAAGATGCCATTTATCTATACATAACTTTTGACCCATTGATACCATTGTTGGCTATATTCTCAATCAATCAGACAACAACAATATGCTAAGCACTACGCTAAACAAAGATGGAAGAGAAACAGTACCTGCCTACACAAAGCTTACATTTTAATGAGTGGAAACAACATGTACATATATACACATATATGTAAATGTAAATATGTGTATACACACCCACACAGTCATTTCATAGTGCTGTCTCTGATGAGAAGAAATATCATAGTGAAAGTTGAAATGCTATAGGTTAGAATGGAACCACTTGGGTTTGCTGTCCTCATGAGAGATGAAGGTATCACTGGTTATACATACATACAGGCATAGTGCGAAGTGCTGAGAATGAATGGAGAGGAATAATGTGCAAGAAGACAGTGTGGAAAGCATTAATTACCAAACAAAGAAGTTTGTATTTGATCCTTGAGATAACAGGGAGACTGCATTTATTGAATAGGGAGTGGCAAGGTTAAACTTGTACTTTAGGAAAACCACTTGCGTGTAGGATGTACAGGATGAATTGCAGTTGAGACTTGAGGCAAGAAGACCCATTGGTCGTCTTCTTCTTCTTCAAGGCAAATTCAGTAACCCAAGTGAGAGGTAATGAGGGCTTAAATTAGAGTAGCAGCTCTCTGGATGGAAAGAAAGGATTGTATGCAAGAAACATTGAGGAGACAGAAATGACAAGACCTAGCAACTGATGGGAAATGTAGGGTGGGTGAGAGGGATGCCAAGCTGGGTGACTGAAAGGATGGTGGTATCCTCAAAAGTTTGGAAGAGAGGTGACTGGGAAGAAAGATAACTCACTCCTTGAAGCCACTTTCTCCCTCGAATGACAACTTCTCGGAATCCTTATCTGTCTGGATTACGTATCTCTGCTCCCTACTGGAAGCAGCACCCCTTACCAGTGGAGTAGCTCTCCTTGAAAGCTGCACAGCTGATGGGGCAAGGGAGGAACCAGGAGAAACAAACCTCCTCCCACTTAAGAGTCATACACTATGTGGGGACCAAGTCATTTCCCTAGCGAGAGCTTGAACCAATGAACTCTCTCCTGGCCTTCACTATTTAAGGCCTTGATAAAAGTTTGTCCAATTTTGGTGTTACAATGAGTTTACAACCTTTAATTCCAATACAGAGAGGGGTTCATATTTCAAAAAGAGATATGGCCACCATTTTATAGTTAGCTTAACATCCTGTTACCACATTAAAACCTCACCATCTGTGACTACATCAATATAGAAGGGGTCAGGTTGGGGGCGGGGGACAGCAAAGAATCATATCTCCCCTTACCTGTTCCTTACACATGTTTATAAAAAAATATATATGTATATATACATATATATATATACACATATATATGTATGTACACACACACATATATATATATATGTCCAAGGATTCATTACAGTATAAGTCAATTCAGGTGCCAGTTGAGGAGGCTTGCCATGAAAACAACATGTGTTTTCTTGGCCTCTATTTCCCCACCATATACTAAAAGATCTTAGTCACTTCATCAGCAACTAGGAAAAAAAAATCCTGGGAAAGGCAACCTGATGCATGCTTCCCTTTTGTATGGAAATATAGAATCATAGAATCTTTGAATTTAGTGGTACTTTCCAATTAGAGAGAAAGGTCTGGGGGAATCATGCCTTTTTAATATTGAAAGGAAAGGGAATATGCATTTATATAGTGCCTACTATGTGCCAGGCACTGTGCTAAGTGCTTTTACAAGTGTAGATTTAGCTGATATCCTTATCTATTCAACTGTAAGATTTTATGATTCTTTGACTGTTTCTAGGTAGGCCAGTTAGGAATAAATATTTAATCAAAAATAAACTAAACACTCATTTAAGTATGGCATAAGAAAAGAAACCAATATTTCTAGGCTGTAGTTATTTGGAACTACTACGTCTTCTTATTGTTTGACAACATTCATGTAAAGATATGTCCTAGCAGAAAGAACACATGGATATTATATGAGCTTTTAAAATTCTTATTCTAAATATTATTAGTATTCTGTGAAGCATTAGAATGTATACATAATTTCATTCTCATAAACTTCATAAATTCTATAGATATGGTATTGTAGTTGCAACTATTTAGCAAAGAATTGCATGATGTGTTTTGTTTGGATTACCAATAATATGGGATCTATGAATTAATGTGACACTATGAAGGTAGAGTATAATTTCCCACTAATTGTAAACAAAGGCACTTTTTATTACTTTTTTCCAATTTCTCCTCCTTTTACATTTTCTTTTTTTAACTATTTTATGTCGGCAGAAGTGAAAGAAGTTGTCCATCTTCACCTCCAAATCACAGAACAGGGAAATGTTGTGTCCTTCATGGTCTATACTAGCAAAGGAGACCTATTAAACGTCAACTGATGGTGCAGTGGATAGAGTGCTGAACCTGGTAGGAAGACCTGAGTTCAAATTTCAGATACTTACTAGCTTTGTGACCCTCTGTTTGCCTCAGTTTCCTCATCTGTAAACTTTGTAGTGTAAGGACCCCTTTCCATTCTTTTTTTTTTTTTAAGCTAGGCAATGGGGTTAAGTGACTTGCCCAGAGTCACACGGCTAGTGAGTGTTAAGTGCCTGAGGCCGAATTTGAACTTAGGTCCTCCTGACTCCAAGGGCTGGTGCTCTATCCACTGAACCACCTAGCTGCCCCTCCCCTTTTCATTCTTAAAAATTATTGAGGACACTCCCTTCCCCAAAGATCTCTTGTTTCTGTAAGTTATATCTATTAATATTTATCATATTAAAATTTAGAACATATGAGTATTATTTAAAAAATAAATTTTGTCCTTGTGGACCCCCTGAAAGCATCTCAGGGACTCCAAAGAGTTTCTAGACCACACTTTGAGAAACATTGACCTATCTGATATTGATTTAATTTTTTTAACCAAGGAGAGATGATTTAAATGCTACTTAAAGTCAAATGCTTTAAAATCAATTTTTTATCTTTTTGTATCAATGAGACCAAATTAGAAATAGGAAGAAACATTTCTTTAGTTCTTCTGCATGCAGGTCACAGTTTCCCATTGCCTATGGTGCTTATACTGAGCTAGGGTCTAAATAATAGTAACATACATTTCTACATAATTAATCTTTTTCACAACAGCCCTGTGAGATAAGTAGTATAAATACAATTAGTTTATATTTACTTATTTACATAGTTGTTGTATCCTCCCAGGCTGTTTGATTTTTATCTCTGTAACTAACAGTGCTTTGCACATAGCTAGCTGTTAATAAGAGATTGTTGAATTGAAAAGAAAAAAAAGGACACATTTTAAGAAATTATTTCATGCCCATAAATTTTCTCCTACGCAACAGTTTTCTAATTTCTTTCGATGCAACAATTCTAAGTTGTTCTTGTTTTTATTTTTAAAATGAAATCAACTTCTCAAATGAGAATGTCATATATTTCACCCTGTCAGCAATGTCTTTTAAAAAGAAAAAGGAGGGGTTATAGAAAGAATTGTTATCTCTAAGGTTACTTGATACTACTATATATACCTTGAGTCAGTTCTTAAACTTAAAATCAGAGCTGTGAAATATATACAGTAAGTGTTCTAATGTTATTAATATTTAGCAGCAAAGATAATACCACCTTGTTGCATCTTGTTGCATAGGTGCCTCTATATTTGTCTTAAACTCTTTAATTAGTTGCACTAACAGACTACCAGAGCAGAAGGGGAAGGAGACCTAAGTTGTAGTTTTGACCTTAGCCAGGGTTGAATTCAGACTAGCCAGGAAAACACTTGGTCAGTGGGTACTTTGTCTTTTTTTGAAGTGTGGGAATCCTATTTAACTCCAAATGTCCATGATCAATGAATAGGAGCCCCTTTGGCCGTATATATGTGATGGTCCTCCCTATTCCAAGCCTAATTACAAATACAACATTACCCGTGTTTTGAAGCATATGCTGGGGTCAGTGCTGGGCTTGGAGTCAGGCACACCTAGATTCAGATCTTGCTTCACATATTGCGTGATCCTGGGCAAATTATTTAACCTCTCTGTGCCTCAGACAACTTTCTAGGACTTATCTACCAAGTGACACCTTAACCCCCTTGGAGTTTTTCAAGTTTATTAAATCACAAATCCCTCAACATTCTCTGATATGTTTACGGGTTCCTTTGTCACGTTAGCTTGTAGTCACTCAGTAGAAAGCTGCACTGTTAGAGACTAAAACAGAAAGAAAGGGGAATGGGTATGTTGATAAGGTTCTAAACATGTTATATGCTCTCCACTTAGGGAACTATAAGTGGGTGGTTGAAGGAGGGTAACCACATGGAAGGCCAGTAGTCCCCAAAAGCAAATTGACTACTTCACAGTTCTATTGAATACTATTCTACTGGGGTCAATGAATATTTGACAAGGAAGTAAAGATTCTAAGCCCTATTTTCCTTTATAATATCATCATATATGCCACTCACTTAACTCTGCATCAATTCATATGAATCTTTTCACTTTCCTCTGAAATTGTCCATTTCATCATTTCATAACAAAATAATATTGCATTACCTTCATATGCCATAATTTGTTTACCCGTTTTAGCCCTTTAGTTTCCTTTTTTTTTGCTCCAAAATGAGCTGCTATGAATATTTTTGTACATATGGGTCTTTTTCCTCTTTCTTTTATCTCTTTGGGAACATATTAGTCCCTATAAGAATCAATATCTCCAAATATGTTCTAAGTATAGGAAATCATTTTCTTTTCTCTTTTCCAGGAACTGACTAATCACTGTACTTTCAATAAACAGTACAATTTTGGGAAAGGTATCTATAAAGCAGGTATGAATGTGTGTCTTTATGTAAAAATCTGACTTCCTAGAGTTCTCTCAATTTCCTTTTCCTCTTTATCTCTAAAATTTCAGATGTGATTACTAAATCCATACTTAGTGGTCAGCAACAATATTGCCTATGAGATTTAACCTTTGGTCAGCATTGCAAATGCTTTCTTTGTTATCAATGGATCTCTCCCCAAATAGACTGACTATTCAGAGCTTCAATCACCTGCCTCCCTGGGTAGTTGAATCAGCCTAAGAAAGGTAGCAACACAGTGGCTGGAGAGATTGAAACCATGAATTACAACTACCATGATCCCAAAGAATTGTTGATTTAAGTGGACACCTACATGGAAGGCATTATCTCTTAGAGAACCCCCAAATTAGCTGACATAGACTAAACCCTGCCCCAATGTTAAGAAATCCTATTAAAGGTTTGGTACATCTGGCCAACTCCAAGTCTGCCAAGTGGGAGAAGACTGAAAGTTGGACAGAAATGCTAATAACATGCAATTTTACATTTCATTCTGCAATTCTTTTATTTTCCCAGATATAATCAATAGAAATTCAAGGACAAGAAGGAACTAATGTAGAATTAAGCTGGATAAACTGGAGATTGTGCAAACAGTTACTCAGAAAGTGATGAGGGCATAAAAAAATGGACAGTTGCAATGCTTTGATGACCATACCATGTTGGTTCTACAAATCATGTCACTTTACCCTAATTACCCCAGCACCAAAACAGTTCAATGCTTCCTCCTGATATTTTTAAGAACACTTAGAAACTATAGTTAATAATGAATATGAACACTTGGCTAATTAGAAGTATTGACCTCTACTAAGATTAAACACTTGGGTTCTGAAATTTGTGATGACTTCTTAAGTCATTTCCAGGGTCAATGAAATTGGTGTGTGTACACACACACACACACACACACAATTCCAGCTTGACTTATGCAGACCAAGAAATATTTCTTGACTTTACTTGATCAATTCTGGGAAAGGGATATGGAGATAGGTGGTCTTAGATGACAGATAGCTGGAGAAGGCAACTTCTGGGCCTCAAAAAATTTCTTGACCCACTAGGACAAAGAGTTATTGTTGTTGTTTAAGGGTGACAATACTCTCAAAAACTAACCATCACATTTGGTAGGTAAAGATAGTAAAATAATGGAGTCAATTTTATTGTTGTTACTATTTTTGTAGGATCGTATTACTATAGGTTCATAGGTTCTAAAACTGAAAGGAGTAGTAAGGATCACCTCATCTAAATTTTTGGATTTTGTCAGATTCAGTGGTATATGAATAAAGTAAGTCAAACAGGTCCATGAACAACTAGACTACCCATAGCAAAAGGTAGAAATGAACAAAAATATTTGCACAAAGAGTATCATTCTAACATACATGGAAGTTAGATAAACTGACTTTAAATAAAATTGGCCCTGAATGGGTAAATTTATGTTAATCTAAGGTTAAAGTTTATCCCTAAATTCTGGGGGAATGGGCACAGAGGAGGGAGAGGGCAGATGATGGGGGAATTCCCACTCAAAAGATGCTCTTGGCCAAGAAAAAATGTTCATCTGAAGAAACCAAAGATAATTAATAGCAACCTAGACAAGTAGGAGCAAGGTCATTAATTATTTATAGGTCATTGTCAAGTATGTTTAGCCTTGGCATGTCCATTTTAAATTAAGATTTTTTTTAAACTTTCCAGTGTCTAACCAAAATATTTGAAAAAAAAATAAATTGCAGCCATTACCAATTAATTTCATTCAAAGGCTTGAAATGAATCTGCCATCCATACAAGATTCATATAAAAGGAGAAGTGTGATGATTTTCATAAGGTGTTGCTTGAAAAATATAGAATAGAAATTGCATGTGAGTAGACAACCTCCAACTGTAACATCTTCTGGCTTGCCAGTAGAAGGAGAGTTGTGAAGTTCACATGAGTTTGATTTATGGACCTTCATAAAATGACTTGAATTTTTTAGAAAAGTTAAATATTCCTTTCAAAGACATCATATTGAGAAATGTGGACACTGTAAACCTCTGTAAAGGAAGAATCGTGGATTTGTCATCTTGACAAAAGGTTCTATCCAAAATTAAACAAAGTATACCAAGGAGTCGAGAGGTTCACTACACGTATATAGTGCATCCATGGTTTATTTGTTGAGATTCCCAGAAGGATGCCAATTAGTGCCAATTTTGATGATGGTTTTTGTGTTGTGAACATCTGTCCACTTGCATCTGGACAGAGACCAAGTCATTTCACATGAACCACCAAACAGCTGTCAGATGGTACTGACTTTCAATGAATACCAAACAAGGCTCCATTCTCAACTGGAACTCTAGACAAGAGGCTCCAGTTCCCATTACCAACCTCCTGAGACACCCAGTCCCTTGAGATCTGACTTGTTAGTCAATCTAACTACCATATGGGCAACTTTCTCTCCCTCCTGGCCTCCCTTACTCCTTTCTTCTTTCTGTCCTTCTTTCCCACTTTCCCTTTATTCTTCCTCTCTTTTTCCTTTCTCCCTCCTTCCTTTCTTCATTTTTACAAAATAAGTTTAGCATACACCATTCAGCCCAAACAATTAGAATGATATACTCAAGAAGAAGAAAAATAATAACTCCCATTCACATGGAAGCCAATTATGCAGTTTGTGAGTTATACAGATTCTTTCCCCCTTTTTTGTTTCTTCATCTGGTTCCTTGTTAACATAGCAGAAGATGGTAGGAAGAAAGAAAATTTAAAAAAAAATTAATTTCAATTCATTTTGCTACTGTAAATGATTTGAAAAGAAAGTTTAGTAGAGGAAGAAGAGGCTAAAATGAATGACTCATAATACAGGTTTTAGATCAAGGACAGGTTTAATTTACCTCTTGGTTTCCAGTGCTATAGATAAGAGAGGTGGCTTTATGTAAAAATAAGTTGTTGTTGTTGTTTTCCTATTTCTACATGAAGTTTTTAACCATATTTCTACAAGAATTTTAAAAAATGAACATAAGTGAAGAGATTTCTTTTACTTTCTTTCTCTATTAAATGAAAATTCTTCAAAATAGTTTGATTTCAGACATTATCTGCATTGAAAATACTGTACACTCAAAGGCCACTCAAGCATTAATCAATAGGCAACCACTACATTTTCTATTCCCAGGGATGGTATAGCTAGTTCAGAAAACTACAGTCATTTAACTCAGGGCTATTGAGTTAAATATCAACACCTATGTTAAATCATATTAAGAATGCAATTGAAAATGAAACAAGTAGAATTCAAAATAAATGCAGTTAACTCATCCCTAAAAACCTATTTGCTACTTGGAAGTTTCAGAACAGCAACTAGCTATAGTAGCTATTCAATCAATATTTCTTAAGTGAATGATTTCAGTTGTTTATTTTAACTTATGGTCTGATCACAAATAGAATATGAGAATAAGCAACTGAAATTATCCTGATTAGTCTCCTGCCTCAAGTCTTTGGTGTTCAACCATGCCTTCTCCCATCTTATATTTGTGAAGTTTTTTATACCCAAGTATACAACTTTACATTTACCTCTACTGAATTTCATCTTATTAGATTTAGTCATGTGCTTTAGTCTGTCCAGATCCTAACTCTGCCAACCAACACTAGCTAGGCCTCCCAGCTCCGTGCCATCTGCTGGTTTGGTGAACAAGTCATCCATGTTTTTATCCAAGTCATTTATAAAAATGTTAAGTCACATAGGGCCAAGCACAGATCCCTAGGGGTACTTTACTGGAGACCTCCTGCCACAGAGACACTGATCCATTCAACATTAGTCTTTGAGTGTGGCCATTCAACCAGTTCTGAATCAATTTAATTATCTTATTATCTTGTTCACATCTCTTCATCTTTTCCACAAGAATGTAATGAGGTATTTTATAACTTTTTTGGTTAAAATCTAGATAAACTATATATACACCATTACTAGTCAACCTTTTATATTTAATAATACTAGTCAACCTTTATATAGCACTTACTATGTTCCAGGCACTATGCTGAGAGCTTTGCAAATATTATCTCATTTGATCCTCACAAAAACCCTAGAATTTTTCCAGGATTCAGCATCTCTAGTTTTCAGACTACTCTCTTCCCCTTTTTGAAAATCAAGACATTTGTCTATCTCCCTCCTATCTTGTGGCACCTTTTCTGTTCTCAAAGATTTTTCATATGTCACTGACAGGGGCTCAGCAGTCACAGATTCTAGGTCTTTCAGTAGCTGTGGATACAGTTCATCTGGGCTTGGTGGCCTGACTTCATCAAGTACAGATAGGCTCTTTCTTACCATCCATCTCCTTACTTTCCTTTGGTTGTTATTTCCCAGTTTAGCTATTTTTATTCTGTCTTTTCTCATACAAAGGTCATTCTCCTTGTGAGAGAAAACAGAAATGAAATCAGTAAACAACTGGTCCTTCTCTCTCTTTTTAACTGCCATTGTCCCCTCCATGTCTCCTCTTATCCATTCTCTGAGCCTCCTTTTCCTCCTAATGGAGCAAATAAATAATAATAATTCAAATTTTTTTCTCCCCCCCACCTATATTTCCTTTGACAGATTCATGAGCTTTAGCATTCCTGACCCTGATTTTTCCTTTTTGCAGAACTATGACATGACCTCTTTTATCTGCCCTTGCTTCCATCTTCTGTATGTTTCTTTTAAAATCCAAGTTGGTTAGTGAATTCCCTGTTAATTCATATCAGACTCATCAGACTACTCTCGATTTTCCTCCTCTTCTTGTTTATCTCTGTGGCTCCTAAATTTCATTTTTGAGTGTCTTCATCCCTCTGGGACTGACCTCTTTTGCATAATGTTAGTCCAAGAAATACCATCTATCTTTTGGTTGAACCCTTTAAAAACTGTTTTTCCCAGATCTAGGCCACAAACCTCAAATTGAACATCATCATCTACAAACATTTATTATTAAATGCTTACTAGGTGATACAGTGTGCCTACACTGTGGTGGGTGGAAGCATATGTAATGAAGAAATTCTGGAAATAAGTCAGATGCCAGATTTGACATTTATTAGATGAATTGGGTGAGTCACTGCATGACCCCCAAGCCTCAGTTTCTTCATCTGCAAAAAGTACTTTCACTATTTGCATCACAGGGTTGTTGGGAGGAGAGCATTTTTTAATGTCTTAAAGAGCAATAAAAGCCAATAACTATTACCTGGAACACTTGTAACTTTTTGTTAATGACTGGCTCCTAGTGGTTCTAAGTGCTGCACATACAAACAAAGCACCAGGGTCTGAAATTTTAATCCCTGACCTTACTTTGGGCATGTTCTTTTGAGTTTGAGTTTGCTTTCTTTTCATCTTAAAAAAAAAAAAAAGAAAAAAAGACCATAGATTTGATGTAGTTGATAGAAACTACTTAACTTTAGGTTAGAGTGGAATGGGTCTTTGCCACCTCCTTAATGTAAAACAAAGATAAATTTCAAAGCACATAAATGAGCATTCTAAGGATGTAGTTAATCTAGCCACTTTGTAAGAGTGCCATTTTTAATTTGAGAGGTCTTTCTTGTAGGCTAATTATGCCATCATTAAAAATTCAGACTACAGATTGTACTGGCCTGGCCAAAACCTTTCATATAATAATAGTTGACCATTTTTATTTACTCACTGTTTTTAAGGGCCTATGTATCATAAACCTATCATTAGTATTTAAAAAAAAATTTAATAATACTTTTCAGAATTAGAAGCAACTGAGTTGGAAGGAAACATTTTGTTTTTTTGTCTGAATCTATTTACCTTTCCGTGTTTTTCAAACACCAGTTGGTCCACAGTGACTGTGCTGACATTTAGTTCCACTAGAGGGCAGCACATATTCATAGGATTACAGCTGGAAAGAACCTTGGAGATCAAGACTAACCTTTATTATTTCGATGAGGAAACTGATACTCAAAGCCTGTTAATTTTAAAAGATAAAACTGAAACAAATACATGCTATTTCCACTTCCTGAGCAAGACCAATATAACTATCACAGACTCAACTAAGGTGGCTCTTCTATGTGGGAGATATAATTATTATTACTAGATTTTAATTAAAAATCAGTCTTTTCTAGTAAGTTTGAAAGTAAGTGGTTTTTAACAGCTTATCTCTTTTGGAAACTCATTTATTTAAACTCACAAAAAGCTTTTCAGTTTCAATCCTGAGTCTCAACACTTTATTCTATTTTTAATGCTGCTTTTTAATTTTTTTATTTAACTTATCATCAAATAGTTTCTACTTTTTTATTTTATTTTATTCTACTGTGTCAAGAGGGAGAAAGAGAGAGAACTGCCTGGAATAAAGTTTCCTCAAGTTAAAATCTTAATCTTTAGATATCACTAAAAGAAGAAAGAATAGAGATGTACTGAATACACTTTCCCAGAATTCTTAATAACACAAGTAGTAGGCTGTTTTATATCATCAAAGGCATTTGAGGTTTGTTTATTAATGATTATCAAGTATCTTTGAAAAAAAATCTTTATACTATGCAAATCAATATCTCCATGATGCCAGGAATATAGGACTTACTAGCTGTGCCTCTTCTCCAGAGAACTGAAAAGCCTTAGAATTCAATTTGGATCAATCAAGGTAAATAGATGGTACAGCAAAATATTCAGAAAATATTGCAAGGTCAAAGAATTATTTATTTTTGCTGGTAATTAGCTTTTGGGCCATTAACAGAAATTGATGTTTCATGATAAAGCCTGGCTATGAAATTCAAAAGAAATTAAATAGTTTTGTAAGAAAGATTCATTTTCTCCCACTTTGAATATGATCAAAAACATCACATTTTCCATTTCTCTATATAAGCAGTGTTCCATTTTAGCATAATGTTACAAAAACGCCTTAGCTGCCTTATTAACACTGTCATTAAGCAAACAACACCGTGTAGGTGCTATTTGTGTTCTTTGCAAATGATGTCATCTCTAACATCCTTTGTTACACAAGACAACTTCAGAGATAAACATACATATAAATATATCCAATGAATAAGCATACATGAGTTTATAGCCAATTAAAAAATTCAAAAATTGTCAAGAAGGGGGAAAAATAGGAAAGCAGGTGGCTTAGAATGTGCCCTAATTCTTACATGAGTTAATCTTTCAAAATACATCTCTGCTGCACTTATGTAATGCTGATTCTTGTCTTTTTTGGGACCAAAGGATGAATGTGTTGTTTGATCAAGGAAATTCCTTTATTTCCTTCATGGTACCCTTTTAATATTGTGTCAACCTAAGTAGGTATAGAAAATTAATCTCAGTTCTTGGACTTTCTGTGGCAATTAATATTAGCTGCAACTTCTTCAGTAAGTTAAAAAGTACCCCCCAAAAAGCCCAACCCCTGAATTTTATGAGTATTAGTAGGATCATATTAGGGTGGCATCCCAGTGAGCATGGCATAGAGATGGGCAAGCAAAGTCCATCCCATGGAGCATGTCCTCAATTGCTCTCGTCACTTCTGAGAAAATATGTGCTCACCTCTGAAAGACTTGTCTCAGGAATAACAGAAAATCTGTTCACCCATGACACCTGAAAAGGGGGGGGGGGGGGGGCCACAGTGACAGATGGAAAGGTCATTAAGCCAAGAGAAGCAGCCACTTAGTGCACCTAAAAAGGGAGTGACTGTTCTCTGTTTCTCTCTTCTTTTGACTCTTCAGGTGGCATACTGTAATGCTGGTACTACCAGTGAGGGGTGAGGAAGGAGTAGTTTTTGCCACTTTGAATGGCATGGTGACTTCCTATCAGGTAATTAAAGCAAAGATAAGCTAGGCAAGCTGAACTTGAGTCTTGGAGTCCCTTACTGCCTTTCCAAATATGTGATTCTTTCACGCGGCATAGATGGGCAATCTTGAAATGGATATGTCCAGCCTTGGAAGGAACCCTATGAGTCCAAGAGGTCAGGATTCCTAGGTTCCTCAACTGTTGCCAGTTATGCTATGAGAGGCAATAGCTATATTCACCACCCTGTTCTATGAGGTACCTGGCTTGCCAAAAGACATGGACAACCTAGAGTCAAAGTGAACTGTAAAATGCCTATTCAACAGTCCCATAAACTGTCATCTTTTGATGTTTTAAATATCAACCACCCAGGAGAATATAACAGTAATTGTGTTGCTGCAGCTGCTTGTTCAAGTTTTCTGTCACTGGACAGCTGTGGTTCCTATGTGTGTTAAGTATTTCTTCTGTAAAGAGGTAATAAATAGTAGTCCTCTACCTAATCTACATTGTGTGCTGAGTGTCTTTCTAAACCCCAACTTGGGGAGACCTTAGACATGAGCATAAAACTAAGCTTTAAGTAATTTTCCCTGTAGCTCTGGGGTAGAGATTTAGAGTCAAAGAATGTAAGGGGAAAAAAAAAGATTAACCCTTATTTTAGCTGGTCAGTCTCCCCCCAAGGCTGAGCTAGGTTCAGAACTGAGAATGAACCCTTATTAGAGAGGGGGAAGGTCCAGGGTCCCAGTCTTCTGGATCTGCAGAAGTTTAATTGTTAAGTTAGTACAGACTACAACCCATCCACACCTTAGAAGCTTGGTTCTCATGAGACGCTATGGCCCAAAATGTTATCACATGGTGGTCAATCTTTGAGCAACAAGGCCTCTCCACACTTAGCTAGGTTGGTCTTCAGGGAACAGATAATAGTCAATCACCAGGTATCCTCAAAGCCTTTCAAATCTTGTAGGACCTGACAAAACTTGAACTCTTGGGGCAAAGCTTTTGCGAATCTAGAATCATCTCTATGACACCTGGTTAGGACTATAGCAGGGGCTTACTATTTTTTAATACTCTTTCTTAAGACTTCATGGGAAGGAGTCAGGACTTGCTTCACTGCTTTGCTCTTTAGTCTATCCCTTATGGCTCCCAATAGGGGTATTTGTATGAGTTTTATATTAAATATTTTGACTATAGCATTCCCCCTCTCTGTCATAGAACACTGGGGCCTAAAATCATTCTGAAAAACTGTTTCAACATCATTTCCTACCTATACCCACCAGTTTGCTCCTTACCAAATGTTCATAGAGGTTACACAGGTAGCTAGTGGCAGAAACAAGATTTGACTGGTTCTCTGACCCCAAACCCAGTGCTCTTTTCAAGGTACTATTCTGCCTCCTTAACCTCAGTTTGCCAATATGTAAAATGGAGATGAGAGACAGCATGATACAGTGGGTAGAGGTTCAGGTTTAGAGTCAGAAAGACATGGATAAACTTCTGACACACTGGTTATATGGGACCATGGGCAAGGTATTTAACCTACCAATGCCAAAGGCAACTCTCTAAGACTATAAATTAGAGTTGCTGATCTGTGTCAGTAGAGGGAGTTTATACACTGAGAGTTCATCATACCAATGAAATCACAGGTCCTAGTGAGACAGAAAGAGAGAGAGAGAGAGAGAGATTCTAATACCTACTCTACACCTACCTCAAAAGAATTGTTGTGAGGATCAGATAAAGGGATGTATACAAATGTGCTTTATAATATGGAAACTGGTATATGGATTTATTATTATAATTAATTTTGATCATGACATGATGTACTATGATTGTTAATAACAATAATAGTAAACATACATTCTAAACATGATGACCCAGCAAGACCGGTCTTGTCAAGCAGTAAGTCCATCCTTACATGTCCCTTAAGACTAGCCTGCCACGGCCTCTGGGACAATTAGTCATTGGAGGAGGAGGAGGAGAAGCATATCCTAGATGAAGACAATGAGACTGGAAATGTAGCTACATTCGTCGTCATTAGCATATAATAAGCACCCATTCTCTCTAAATACAAATTTTAAGAAAAACAATGTCCCAACCTTATATGTGTAACACATACTTTCAAATAACATATTGGGGAAATGTGCATTTCCAAAATAATACGATAATGTTAACTTATTTACAACATCCTAAAGCCTTCTATCCCACACCTTCTGGCTCATTAGGCCATCTGTTGGGGGAACTTTACTTGGCTGTTGCCTAATTGCAAAACTAATTATGTTGTCCTCTTAATTCTTGGGAAAGGAAGTGTTCTGACGATATTTAGTAGGTCTTGTGTTCAGGACACGGCAAAAGGTGAAAACAGAGATTCCGCCTTCTAACATATCCCTTGAGAATTCATCAATCAGAGAATTCAACATATTGTGCTTCCCTTCATCAGAAAAGAAGGAAACACCTTGTAGATAAAACTTGCACATCTAGTAAAAAACTCTTCCTGTTCTGCGAACATCCCTTTTTTAAAAAGAGCATCCAAGAGATGTTTATGACATTTTCCCTGGACTAAAAATGAAACTACTTCACTTTCTCCATTTCTCTTACGTTTATGTCTGCCATTCTCTATGCCAATATCATAATAAAGTATTAAGTTTATCTCTGTGAAAGTAAGTTGTAGATGGATACCATTCTGAAATTTTATGTAATCACTATCCCAGAATGCATTAGAGCAAATATTACAAATCAATTTATTTTAGGTAATTTCTCATTAAGATGCATAAAGATTAGTAAGTCATAATTGCAAAAGCTAAGCATTTATAATTAATAAGCACAAATTATTCTGAAATAGATGTGTTATATGCTCCTTGAGTTTTATATGAGTTAAGAAATGATTTTTCACACAAATTTAATTCATAAGTTGGCATTAATGTATTCCATCTAATTTTTATTAGAACCTCTAGTTAAAACTTGAATACTATTAAGAATATGAACAATGCATTAACATTATAATTCAACTTGCTGATATCTATGTGGAGCTCACACCACATGAGAAAAAGGTATTTCTAATAAGGTGTAAGCTCAGTTCTCCCTGGTATCTACACTATTCCATGATGGTAAGTTTGGCACTAGGGAAAGTACATTTTCAGTCCATTATTGTACTGGTAAAACAAAACAAAACAAAACAAACAAACAAACAAACAAAACCAACTATGGTAGCCTAAGCATCAGCATACATTCCCAAATACCAGACTAGGTATCTGAGGAAATTGGGTTCATAATGTAGCTAGGGAGTATAAGTACCTACCAGGCAGCTTTTAATCCTTGTAAAGAAAACATTTTCATTTTCAAATTGGATCATGAACATTCCACATCAGCTAAATATCTCAAGCAACCTCAAGTGATATCCTTCATTAAATGGCCATTCTTAAAGTCCTCTGGAGTCACATTTTTTTCACTAAAATGGAAAACATCTCAATTTAGACAATAGTGCTACATTTAGGCCATTGCTGAGTGAAAATGCTGTACAGAAATACAACCTCAAATGGATTTATGTCTTAATCCAAAATCATTAATTAAGATTAATTAAAATCCACATTTTATGTTTGACTGACACCCACACAAAATGACCTCTTACCTTTAAGGTTACATGAGTAATATTATGTCTGACCTAACATCTGAGACAAATCAGATGGTATTTAAGGTTGAAATGAGAAAGCAAATTGAATTCATACTACCTACCTCCCTAAACAAGAGAAGTCTTTGATCTGAAAAAAAAAATTAAGTAATTAAAAAAATAGAACTTCCTTCTGCAAGGAAATGGTAAAATGACCAAAACATATCTTCTTACACTGTCAAATCATCAAGCTTCCATAATATTAGATATACAATGTTGTGTTTTCTTTGCTTAGTGGAAAGATTTAGGGGGCTGAGGAGAGGGATAATTGCAGCCTATGGGAAAGCCAGACCACATGATCAAAAACTGCTGTGACACTCAAAGTGTTTCTCCACAAGGAATTTTGGTGCCCAGAAGCCTGGTGAAACTCATAGCAATTACAGCCATGTTATCCTTTTCATTTACTTTAAATTATTGGGCTTCAAAATCAATCATTTGGTATGGTTGGTAAGGGAGAGACAAATATAATGGGCATATGCATTAAAACTGTTTGTTGATCTCATTTAGACAATCTTAATCTAACTCTGCTTGCTTTTAATATGATGCCTTGCACAACTTCAAATTGTTTTTTTTAAAGAGACAATATCTGTGAGATTTCTTTTCTTTTTAATCTAAAGAGGAAGCAGATTTCATGACTTAGAATGCAGCCCTTGAAAGTTCACCCCAGAAATAGGAAATAAAACATTAAGAAGTATGCAAGGATCTATTACCCGAGACCAAATTTACCCAACAAAAGAAAGCTGTGCTTTACATCATACACAAGCCATATAAATCATTAAGGTATGTCTTTGGACCTCTTTCCCTTTCAGCTATTTGCTCTCTCCTTTCTTGCCTGGATTACACAATATAGACACAGTCAGAAAACTCTTCCTAACAGATGGAAATAATATTCCTGAAAATATCTTATCAAAACATTAAAAATATTAAAGTTAAGGAAAATAGACTTGCTCACATACAGAGCTGACAAGGTAGAAGTTCTGAAGCTCAAATTCTTACCCTTTCTGGCTGCTTATGATAGTTTTATATGGTCTCTACCTACTTATATGTCAAGGCCTATCCTCACCTTCCTCCAAACCCTCCCAAAATGAAGTGGAAGTATTGCTGGGCACTATAAATATTTGCCTTCTTATTTTTTTAAGTTCATTTTATCAGTTTGGTCATGGTCCCTAAGCCAAAATTATGAGACGGCATTTAGTAAATCCTAAATGTCCTCATTTACCTGCTCACTTACAGCATAAGCAGTCCTAATGAAAAGCCTTCCCCTTTGCTCTTCCAGAAAGATGAAAATAGCCATTCATCTTTGGATCATAAATTTTTAGCAGCAGGACTAAGCAAGAGGCAAATCGTGGAGTAAATATCAGCTGGATGTGCACATAACAAGGTCCAGAGAGACACATTCAGAAGTTGCCTCTTTTAATCCAACACTGAATTATGTTGGGAGCTGTTTTCTGTTCTTTCACTGCCTCACAACTGCCAAAAGAACTGCAAGGCTTGCAAGTCCTAGTATATCTCAAGCCTTTCCCAAGACACCCCAACACTATCTGAGACATGGGAACTATGGCAACGGAATGAGAAAGCAGCTTCCATGATTAATAGATGAAGATCCCAGTGACAGTGCCTAGCTGGGGCCATCATTCATGAATGCAAGCAGAATTAGCATAGAATCTCTTTCCAATCACCCTTAACAAGTAGGGTTTTTGATAGAAATCAACCAAACTGTGCTCCTGCTAAATAAACTGAAGTAGCGAATGCTGTAAACAATTTTGTTTTCATTTATCTTCCACAACACAGATAAGGGTCTTCTCAAATACTCAGTATGCTAAAGAATTTTCAGAACAATCCAAGATACAATGAGAGAGTTCTCCACCTGTGTTTCTGTGATCAGAGTACAAAGGGATGCAGTTACCTTTGGTGATGGCAATATCCGAATGAAGCACGGTGGTGCATCTGGATAGAAAGGGGCAGCAGTGGCTGGGCTGTTTATTTTTTTTTTAAGACATCCTGTTGGGGGTGTAATTTTTCATAAAGCTTCTAATTTTCAGGAGACAACCATTCTTCATTCACCAACCCCATCCTATTCTCTCACTTTCACTGCTCAAGGACAGTAGAAGAATGGGGGAGGGGCTGGGGGATGCACTAGAGGTGCTGTAATATTAATGAACAGATTGAATACTCCCTAGCGGAAAAAAAAAAAAAAAGTGTTAGGCACTGGGAAGAGAGTAGGGCTTCCATCATAAAAATCTCATACATAAATCTCCCATATAATATCTCTGTAATTAGATCAAATACTTGTAATAAGAAAGTCTTTAATTCTTCCCAGGTCCCTTGTCCCCAATATGTAGATTTCATGGAAAGAAGTTAATTGAGTTTATAATCACAGATCCCACCCTGTTCTGTTAGCTCTCCAAATACAACTCTATAAATTGCTGCCAGAAAGGAAATAGGTAGGAGAAAACATAAGTAAATCTAATTATTAGGGAGGGCAGAATGTTAGGGTCATGGTTTCCTTATCTGTAAAATATGAAAGTTTGTCTAATGGTGGATCATACATTTAGAGTTGGAATGTCCCTCAGAGATCATCTACCAGGAGTAGGGAACCTGCAGCTTCAAGGCCACATGTGGCCTTCTAGGTCCTTGGGTGCAGCCTTTTGACTGAGTCTAAGTTTTACAGAACAAATACTTTTATTAAGGGGATTTGTTCTGTGAAGTTTGGATTCAGCCAAAGGGCAGCCCTTGAGGACTTAGAGGGCCACATGTGACCTTGACTGCAGGTTCCCCACCCCTGATTAGTCCAATCTCCTCATTTGAAAGTAGAAGATATTTAAGGAAATTGAAGCCCAGACAAGTTTTTATTTCTTCAAGGTCAATCAGAGAATTTAACAGTCAGGATTTGAACCCAGCTCATCTGACTCTAAATGAAGTGCTCTTTCTACTATATAATGCTCCTTTTTTTTTTGGCTCTAATTCCTATAATCCCATGATATATGCATGTGTTACTTCCATGTAAAATTTATTTTAAAAAGCATTATTTCTTTAAAAATTCATATTGATTCTTTTTGTTTAATATTTTTTCAAGGAAACCAGTGACAGGCTAGTTAGAAATGCAAAAAGGGAGAACGGTCATATTAAGATGAAAGTGCCAAGCAGCAAGTTGAAAATAGTGGATATAGAATGACTCTTATTAAAAACACTTTAAAAGACCACTCCTCAATAATTGTTGGCATTTACTATGTTTCTTCACTCTTCAAATGAAAGAATGGTACCTATTAATGCCTGGTTTATCTACTTCCATTTATATTTGTTTCAGTCAAAAAGATATACTTGGGGAATTTAAAATTACAAAAAAAAATCCTCACCTCTATGCTATAAAAGAAAATCTCTCTATCTCACATAGAATAATCTTTTTCTTTTCTGGATGAAAATAGCTATGATACCATACTGTGGAAGGAGACTTTAAGAATGAATAAACTTCCCAAGGAAATCCTGCAGGAAATTGTGGGATAACATTGATGAATTTCTCTTTCTACTTTGCCTTTTAGAAGTCAAGTTTTTTACAAGCTAAGTTATAAGACTATTGTTTTAATTAAGTTCTAGATTTCCTAGGAAATATATATATGATAGCTTTTGCTACCATTTCCACCAGAGTAAGCAAACTACTTGATACTTGGTCCTTGGGCTGAGCATAGACGGACACCCTGCTCTTTTGCATTTTAATGTAGGTGAGATTTCCTCATCCTTCACTAAGGACCTAGTGGTATGGAACTGACCCTGCCTGGGTCCTTGAAGGCTGTGTCAGTGGCAATGTAAGCTCAGACAGGTCCTTTCAATCTGGAAAGGCTTCAAGTACAGGGCTCCTGCCAATCTATATGCCTGCCGCCCAAGGTCTCATTCTTGACCAGAAAGTTGGCCATCATATGATGAAATTTTCTCTCCAGAGAAATTTATAAAACCAGTTATTAAAGGCCTAGAGAGGTTTTCATTTGTGTCTATGAAAGGTAGGCCCAAACCAATGAAATGATGAATTTTTTAAAACAATTTTTATTTATTTATTTTTAACATTCATTTTTTTTAATTGTAACTTCCAATTTCTTTTCCTCCTTCCCATCCCTTCCCCACCCATTGAGAAGACAAGCAATAGAAATCATGGATCTTTGGAAGTATTGAAGTGTTTTCCTTATAGACTTAAAATTAGGAGAAAGAAACATAGTTCCTTTGGCCAAAGAATTCCCTATATGGACACTCTATGTGAACCTTCCAGACTAAAAAGACATTTTTGTCCTATATACTATTATGGCCCTAAAGGTCAATACAACATTGTGGCTAAAACTACTGGTCACTGGTTCCTTTCTGATTACAAACTTAAATGTGTCTTGGATGTTGTAGAAGTGGGGGAGGTATATATTTTTTTTTAGATTTAAAAAGAATTTTAATAAAAGGCTGGCTTCATTCATTCAACAATTTTTTGAGTACTTACTGCATGTGAGTAACTGTGGTTTTATTTCATATGGATATATTGTCTTGTGTTAATATCCACCCTGAAGCTTCATCAGAGATGGAGGGAAGGAAAGGGTTTGTCACACCCCCTCCTGTTTCAATGCCCTATTTACACATTTCTCAGCACAAAACCCATGATACTAAAGTTTGTACATGATGCAAATGCTAATTTTTATTGCACAGAATTGGTTCTGTTGCATCATCTTTCGAGATAGGGCAGAAATTTATCACCTTGCCTCCAAACTCCCTTTCTAATAAGTCAGGTCCATCTCCTCAAAAAATTTAAGCATTCCCCTCCTTTGCAATACCTTTTTTGAATGCCCTACTTTACTCGATATATTATTGCATTCATCACAGCATCTTCTCTGTATCTATTAATATAGTTTTAAGTAGTTGGATTCATTTCATGGTTTTATATTTTATTATGCATTTTTTGTTTGTCCTATGCTTCTCATTAGATCTAGGACAAATAAATGTTTTGGAACCCAGATCGAGCCTCCAAATTTACAAGCCATAAGACAGGAGAGGCATGATGGAGAGGAGCTTCAGAGGCAGAAAGACTGGTTCAAGTTCTGTGTCTGACATATACTGAGTGTGTGACTCTGGGCAAGTTATTTAGCTTCTCAGTGTACCAGGCAATTCTCTAAAATGATAAATTGCAGAGTTGTTGATCTGCATTGATAGAAGGATTTTCTTCATCAGGAATTCTCTATACTAAAGAAATTACAGATCCAGACTCTTCTTCCTTCCTCCATCGATCCCATTACCCTCACAAAATTCAGCTCTCAAAGAAAGAAAGAAAAATGTGAAGATTAAGACTCAAATGAGAGTAGTTGAGGATCTATAGAGGGATTTTAAATCTCTGGGAAATGGGAGCTGATTGGAATATTTGGTAGTTGGAAGCTCAGTGGCCAGTGGCCTATTCCCATCACCCTTTCCTTGAATATGTTCAAGGAACTGAGCCCAAGTCCCAGATGGATCAGGCATGGCAGCATTTGACCAGACTGGTCCACTGGCACACATCAGTATGCAGGATTTCTTCTTAAGTTAACATGCTAGCAAAAGGCAAATATAAACAAGCAGAGGGCAAGTACAATTCTCTGTTGTATTATAGTGAAAAAAATCATTGAGTTTGGAAAAAAAAGAATCCTGAATTCTTATCTTAGGTCTACCACAATTTTGCTGTGTAACCTTGAGCAATTTACATAACCTTCTGGGTCTTAGTTTTCCTCGTCTTTAAAATGAGGAGGTTGAGCTAAAGGTGAGGTTTCTTCCAGCTCTGATATTCTATGACTCTACGGTATTAATAAGGCCAAGATCACTGATTCAATTCCCAAATATGGTAGTTTACTTTTTTTTCTCCTAAACTCTATTCCTTTTTTGTCATGACAAATGATTGACTTTAACTCTGATTTCACCTAAGTCCAGCAGGTGTCTCACAAGTTTGTTCAAGGGTCACAAAATGGCTCTCATCAGATGACTTGACTTTCCACTTTAGTATACTGACAAAAGGTATTGTGTGTGAATTCCACCAATTGTCCTCCTCCACACAAAAGTCCCTACTCACTTTCCCCCACTTTCCATACGTCTCAGAGAACTAGGAAACCATCCTCAATTATGTCATCAATCATCCTCTCTCTCTTGTGTATTTTCAATATTTCCCTTTTTGGGAAAACCTTTCTTTCTGCTTACAAATATGTTTAGGTATTCCCAAACCTAAAACAAACAAACAAACCAAACAGCCTTCCCTTAAACCTCAATGCCATCCTAAGCTATAGTCCCATATTGTGGAAGGGCCAACAAATCTTTGATTTCTTCGATGCTTTACATAATGTCTGATCTTTGTATGTAGATAAGGATATGGTTTTGCAGCAGGAAGTACTATCCTTCCTCATTTAGAGATATATAATTAAATCGATATTGCTTGCTCTAGAATATTTACATATGTACATATAAATTACACACATACATATGTATATACACATTTATACCTACCTATGTCATACTTTTATTCCATTAGGATCTTTGTGCCCTGAAAGTTTATGCCCTGTACCCTCTGGAATCTGAGTTAGCATTTCACATGCAAAATCCCAAGGATAAAAACCTGTAGGAGGTCTTAGTTCCCTCTGGAGAGAAAAACTCAAGGCAATGGCCTTGCCAGATAATTGTCAGGTGGCCAATGAGAGTTCATTGTCCCTTGCTTTTTTACCCTCACACCTAAAAGCAGCCAGTCTCCTCATCTTCTCCCAATTACCAAATCCAGGATTCTTTTTTCAGCATTTGTTAATCTTGACTCTGCCTTTCTTTTTTGCCTTCTATAACCAATTAATTATCAACTACTGTTCATTTGCCTTTCATAATATCTTTCAAATCTCTCTTCCCCTTTCCATTCCCACTGCCACCACCCTAGTTCAGGCCCCCATTTTAATTCACCTATATGGCTACAATAACATCCTAACTGGTCTCGCTATACCTTCAATTTGTTGCACATTTTACACAGAGCTGCCAGATTAAACTCCCTAACCCACAGTTCTGCTCACATTACTCCCTCTTTTAAAAATCTTCAATGGCTCCCATTGTCTACTAAGTAAAATTTAAACTCTGTAATTTGAAATTGAAAGCTCTCAAAAATCTGGATCCAATCTACCTTTAGAAACTTACCTAACACAATACTTGCTTTTATGTCAATCTTTTGCAGACAAACAAGCCTATTTGAAATTCTCCAATCTTTATTTGCTTTCAATCACACTATTCTCTATGCTTCCAATGCCTTCCCCAAGCCCCAGTCTGGTAGTATAATTGTTGTAGTTGTTTTGTCCTTCGTTTTCAAAGAGGACCAATGACATCATGGGTGATGCATTGACTTGCTCATGAATTGGATTTGAGTGAGGTAGAGTTACACAAAGTTGTCAGTCAGCCTCACTCTTCCAGAGTTGCAGAAGTCCAGTGGCAAGAAAAAGTCTAGACAACTGGTGATGGTCCAGGATTCAGTGGATGACCTTGGCATTTTCAATGTCTGACCAAGCTCTAAGCTATTCACAGTGCCTGCTTCAATTGCCTTTGTGGCCATTGGAATAAATTGTTCTCATCCGCCCATTCCTGGGGTGAAGGAGGGGGGGAATCTTCACTTGCTTAGGGTAGGTATCCCCCTAATTCACTGATGAATTTGAGATCTGTCGGCAACCTTCAACCTGATTTAGCCTGTCTGCCTAGATGGTTTTATTGGGGTGTGCCCTCTATGCATGCTACAGCTTCCTGGAACCACAAGTGAGATTTGGGTGAATCAGGTGGACACCAAACGTGGATGAGCAATCCTGAAAAGGGCTCAGCAAGCCCTCATACCAGAGGTACTTGTCCTACTAAATATCCGTATGGTATGTTTATATATATATAAACCCCATATACCTATCTATCCTTCGAAGGTCCTGCTCACATGCCTTCTCCATAAAGTTTTCTCTAATCTTCTTAGCCAGAGATAATCTCTCAATCCTCAAATTTGCATTGTATTTGTTTGTAGACATATTTTTCCCTTTTCCATATTTAAGCTTCTTGAGAGTGGCCTCATATCTTATTTTATCAGCCTATTACCTCTGGGCACCTTGAACATAATAAGTACTCAAAAAATATTTAATGAATTGAATATTTGTTGAATAAAATTGAATGAAGTGGAAAGATTACTGAAATAGACAAAAAGAGATGGGTTCTAGTCTTTGTTCTTCTGATGGAGCTATGTGACCATGAGGAGGTCACTAAATTTATCTAAGCCTTCCTTTCCACACCTATAAAATGGGAGGGTTGGACCAGATGGCCTCTAAGGTCTCTTTTAGCTCAAAAATTCTGTGAAGACATATGGATCTAGCAGCTTAAATGTATCACTATGACTGGAAAAAAACAACTCAATGTATGACAGTGGGCTGGGAATGTTATTTATGTCCCTACACATACACACACACACCCCCCCTTGATATATGAAAATGTGAATGTACCTAAGAGATTAATTAAAGATAGAAATGGACCTATAATTAGTATAGGGAACCCCCAGGTTAGGAAATTCCCTCTACTAACACAAGCCATCACCTTCACTACAGTGGTCTTCAGGAGTTGTAAGGAGCATTGAGAAATTAAGTGATTTTCCCAGTCAGTCACATAGCCAGTACCACTGGAACCCAAGTCTTTTTGGCTCCAAGTCAACTCTTTATCCACTAAGCCAACCTGCCTTGAAAGAACTAAATTAGTCCGAGGTTAACTAATAAACTAGTCCACTTTAAATAATAGTAATAATAATAATAACAACAATAGCTAGCACATGTAGCACTTTAAGGCTTGCAAAGCACTTTAAACATTATCTTACTCAATCTTCACAACAATTCAGTGAGGTAAGAATTATTATTATTAATATTATTTGTTTTTTGGTGAGGCAATTGGGGTCAAGTGACTTGCCCAGGGTCATACAGCTAGTGAGTGTCAAGTGTCTGAGGCTGGATTTGAACTCATGAGGTAAGAATTATTACAAGTCTCTTTTTATAGATAGAGGTTGAGAGCAGTTAAGTGACTTACCCAGGGTCCCATGCCTATTCAATAAGGCAGGATTTAAACCCTGATCTTGCTGACTACCAGTCCATTATTTTGTCCACTATGTCATCTAGCTACCTATAGCTATCAAGCTTCTTCAGTGCATTAACAAGAACTAGATTTATGTGAAGTTTTTCAGGAATAAATCTATTAAAGCAAGGTATTCCTTTATATGATAATATTGAGCAATATTATACACATAATACTGTGTATACATACGATGATGATCTCATACTGAAATTTAATATTGAACTGAAGCAACTTATAGTTTTCACAAACATTGACTATTTCATTTGGTTTTTGTTTAACAACTTTATATGTAGATATTGAGGCTCATAAAGGTTTGCTCCTAAAGTCATACATAGGGCTAGTGAGCCATGACAATAGAACCTGTCATTGGACTCTGAAGGACTGTTTCATGGTTTTTAGTCTATGTGTACCCAGAGCCTAGCACAATGCTTGTATATAATAGGTACTTAAAAAATGTGTATTAAATTGAAGGTTTAAAAAACTGAATTCTACAAACTGAGCAGATTCTCCTGAAGCAGCTGAAGTTTGCCCATGGAGAATGGCTCAGTTGCTCATGCAAGCTGGCTTTAAAGTGGTTGAGAAAAGTCTTTTTCTACATAGTCAAGATTAAGTCACAGAAAAGCTGACTTAAGAAAATCACAAGGAGCACTAATGCAGAACCACCATATCATCAAGTTCTTCTGTTTCACCTTTTCTTGGCTACTCCTTCTTTTGAGACAAACTCAGGAACTATGCTGAAAGGGTAAGGAACATTTCTAGTAGATGTCCTGAAGTATTGCTTCTCTAAGTTTATGATAAGGAATGAACTAAAGGGCAGAAGGAGAATAGGTTCAATAATTCCCAGGTTTTATGGTGCTATGGATGACATGTCCAATTAAAGCATTTGAGATGAGTATGGCTTATTCTATGATGCCTTCCTTTTAGATGCTTAGTCCAATTGGGTTCCTAGAATTGCTGCCTGATATTACTCCTTTATATATCTCTGACCAGAACAAGACCACTATGTCTGTGCAGTAAAGAATTTGGCTCACCACACTATTCAACCCAAAATAAATATCTTGCCTTATTTCATGCCAGGCACATACAAAGTTCACAACTACCCAGGCACCTGTAATAAATTTTGGACATTTCAAAACCAGAGCTACTATTTCTTTATTGTTGGAAGCTCCAGGTAGCTTCCTCTACCAATAAGGCACCTTCTCTGCAACCCAGACTAAGGCACTTGCCCAGAGTCACACAGCCAGTTTGCATGGAGGGGAAATTCATTTCAAGACCTTAATTTTGACAATTTTTAAAAATATCAGAGATTTATTGTCATCTCTGTGACAGCATACTCAACTTCTGTAATTCCATACCATCCTATTTGAATCCCAAATGCTACATCTTTTTTAAAAGATACATTAAACACGTATTTTCTTCTTCAAGTAAGTGAAGATCACACATCTATTTGTGCTTATTATCCCTCTAGTAAATATTGAGTTGATAGCATACACTTTTCACTTCAAGAAAAATACGCAGTTTTAATCTAAGTGAAAATGTATAGCCTACATATGACCATTTGATACCTTCTCCATGAATTTTCAAACTTTCTTTCATAGCTGTTACAAGAATGATTTTTTAAAGTTCTATAAACTATTTGATGTATGTGGATTTTTGTTATTAGTTTAGTATTCAATGATTCACTTTTTGTTTCACATATATTAGATATCACACTATTAATAAGTGATACCATAAAAGAGTAGCACTTTTTGAAGATTACTTTTTCCACTAAACTTTTAAAACAGGAAACTTGTTATATTCATTTTTATCAAAATCCTGAAACAGAAGCAAGGTTATAAATGTCCAGATTCTCACTTTGTACTACTATTAGTCTGATTTTTAAAATGATCCCAACTTACAAATCTCTTAAGCCAACTTAATAACCCTGTTCCATATCCACATCAAAGTTACCTGAACAAAGTCATCAAGTATAGGTAAGCCAAACTGTGATAAACACTGCAGTTTTGTTTTAAAATATAGTTTAGGTGAATGGGTGTCTGGGTAATAATTAGTTCTAGTTCTTGAAGGAGTTACCACCAAAGTTTACTTCATGTAATAAAGCTGGGCCATTAACCACAAAGAGAATTCTGTAGGGTTTTTTTTTTTAAAGTATTTTATTTCTAGAAGACAAATAGGTAGGTCCTGAAAAAGCCTTCTCAGGTAGGTCCAATGTAATCTGTTAATCTGTGCAGACATAATTACACTTTTGGGAATAAACAAACAAACCAACCCTGAAACCAAGGATTAATGTATCTACAACCACTCAACTAGTTTGAGCAACATCTTTCTGTGTCACTAGACCAGTTCAATATAAGAGAAAAAAAAAAACTACTTCCTTCAGACCACAATAAGTTACCCCGATTTTGGGGTGGGGGGTGTTGGGGGGGGATGAGACTGCAAAACAAATTTACTCCTTTCATCAAACGGAAAATAAACCCCAGCCAGCAGTGGAGGCAGAAAATACACTGCTGGGAGATTTGCTGACAGTTGCAAAGGCACTTTCAACTTGGTTAAAACTATTGTTCTAAGTAAAGTCTGGCAAGCAGAGAAAGCTTTATTGTTATTTTATTTATATTCTTACTGTGGTTATTATTTCATAACTTTAAGGGAGATTTGAAGGCTAAGTCTATCTGCCCTTCAAAGTTGCCAAACAACCTTTTGCTCTCCCCTTGAAAGCCCTTTGGGGTCCCCCAACACCATGCTAAGATGGAAAAGTGGACCCTAGAATTTGGCCAGGTATGGTTTATAGATTCGCGACAATGGGAACAATTTAGTTGTCTCAATCAGCTGATTCCCTTCCTCCCTCCCCTCATCTCCGTCTCTTAGGCAATCAGTTCTCTCCACACACCAGCAAGCCATGCCACACAAGCGGCTTTGCAGGCTCAGGTTCTTACTTCCACTCATACAAATTCGCAGCCAGAGTGCTTAATGCAGAACTCTCAACTAAGAGAGCTTTAAGCTCATGCACACATGCACACAGGAGCTCTGGCTTCTCATCATCGTCATCAGCATCATCATCGTCACCACTACCAGCAGCATCCCGAATCTCTGTCCAACTCATACTCCCTTCCCCGCCTCCAGTCCAGCTCTTTGCTGCCGGGTTTTGGTTGTATAGGCGATAGGTCCCTGGGACCTGCAGTCTTCCTTCGCCCATAGGTCCAGCAGGACTGAATACTGGGGGAGTAAGGGTGTGGAGGAGGGTGCGGTAGTGGGTTGCTGCTTTTCCTCTTGGCTCCTTTTGGCAGGTACTTCGATCCCGCCCCAACCCCTCCTCCCTCCGTCCCCCACCGGTACTCGCTGCCTCCCATTTCTCTCCCTTTCCATAGTGTGTTATTTACATCCAAGCAGCACCTTTAAAAGGAACTGCGAAACAAAAACCCTATTGTGCCCTAACCCCAGCCCTTACCCTTGGCCGTGGCTTTTAAACCTAACTTTCCCAGGTTGCTGGTTTCCCTGTCCCGGGGCCCAGAGCTGGAAAGGGAAGGGAACAGGGTGGTAGATGAGGGGAAAAAAACCAAACAAACCCGAGGGGGATGCCAAAGCAGGAAGGGGCCAGTCTGGAGGGCAAGAGAAGGCCGTTTCCTTTAACAATACCAATCGTCACCTTCCTTCTACTTCTCCTTCGCCTCTTCAACCGCATTCCTTGTTCCCCAATTCACACTTGGGCCAAAACAAGAAGAGATTGTAAGAAGCCAGCTTAGGAAACCCTAAAGTTCGCTTTGGGGAGAATGAAAAGACAGGGTGGGAAGTGGCGAGTCCCAGTTCTCCCTCCCTCCCGCAGCCCCTCCGACGAAGGAGGACAATCATGGGGTGGGGCGCTGGACTCGGGACAGACTAACAGCTTAAGACCACGGCGAGGTGATGACTGGGGTGGAGTGGCGGTTGTTTATACTACCAAAGAAAAGCTCACAGAATCATAGGGCAGATTCCAAATCCCCTGTAGCTGGGGAAGGGGCTCCTATATTTCGCGTCTCCACCCCACTGCAGAGATGCAGGAGGTCTGAAACCCAGACCCCTTAAGAGACAGAACCTGGGTGAGAAACTGGCCCAGGGAGGTGGAGTCGGCTAGAGGCTAAATGACTCGGGTCTACGACCCTTCCCCCTCTCCCAACCTTCCCAGACAGTGAGAGCCTTATACAGCCTGGTAAGCAGCGGACTGCCAACCCCAGACTTCTCATCCGGTGGGAAGCTGGAAGGACTAGGATCTAAGGAGTCTAGTGGAGGAGCCCTATTCCCTCCACCTCCCGAGAAGAAGCAGGGGGAGGGAAAAAAAAAAAAGGCTAACAGGAGCCAGAGAAGGGGGTCGCTCAGAGAGCGCCGCTCGGGCCGGCCAGCTCCACTCCACTCCAGGAAACAAAGCCAGGAGCAAGGGAAGCGGCATCTGCAGAAGGGAAGGAAGCACGCAGGGAGACAAGGACTGGAGGAACCATCACAAGTTTCCTTTGCTGTGTGTGTGTGCGTGTGTGTGTGTGTGTGCGCGCGCGTGTGTGTGTGTTGTGTGCGCTCATCATAGGAACCCACCCCAAAACCTGATCTTACAACAAAAGCCTTGGCACTTCCTCTACAGAAGCCCCCTTCTTAACAACCTTCTAACAAGAAGACTCCCAACCTAGCTCCTCTGTGCAAAGGTTAAAGCAAGTCTCGTCTCCCTTCCTCTCCAGTTCCCCATTCTTCCTCCTGATCGTGTCTGAGTTTCTACCTCGAAGCCCACCAGAAATCGCTTTGAGCTGTCACACGAGTCAGAATCTACTGGGGCGGGCGGACTCCAGCAAGAAACCAAGAGGACTACCAACCACGCGCACAGATACATGCCATGCCTTGCCGCCTTCCACACTGGAGCCCTCACTGGTCCTCAGCCTTCTGGGGCTGGGAACCCGGAGTCTGTGCCAAGCCAGAGAACCTGGTGCTCAGAGAGCCGGGCTAACAGCAAAGATGGATAGACAGAAGGAGCGCTTGTCCTCTCTTCTCCGACTCCTCCCAGGCAGTGTGAACGCTCCGAGATAGAAAATACAAAACAAAAACATCACAAAACGGGGGCGGGGTGGGGGGGAGCGGGATCCAACCTTACGTTATACTAAGCTCATTCCTTCAGGATCTGCCAAAGCAAAACAGTAGTTGTCTTCTTTCAGAGCCACCCAACAAGCGGGATGCAAAGAAGGGTTGTTACTCTACCTTTTCGGTGCATGTATAGGCAGCCAGAGCACGGAACTAGCTGATGTAGTATCCCATTTAGTAATCCATTATATAGGGGATCTTTCTGGGCAACGCGGTCCACTCTTTCCTTCGCAATCCTTTGTCATTACTACATGTGTTCTTCACTCACTCTTTCGGTGCAATATGAGAGGTTACCACTTTCTGGGATACAAATTCACTTTGCTCATTTCCAAAGGCAGGAAAAAAGGGGAAGGGGGAGAGGGGAGAAGAAAACAGGGGGAGGGGGGAGGGGGAAGGGGGAGAGTGGTCAAGTAACTCTTTTCCAAATCTAAATTCCAAGTAATTTCACTCCAGTAAAGTCCCCTTCAGTAGGATCTCGGCCGATTAACAAGTCATTTCAAGGCTGGGGGGATGGGGATTGGGGAAGGGAGCGTTCTTGTCCTGCTCCCTCTTTTCTTCCAGAAGTTCGGACACCGTTAAGGTGATGGTGATGCTGGCCGCTTCAAGAAACTCCTAAGCAGGCACCTCTTTCTGTTCGCCACAGCGGAAAAGCGCAACTGCTCCTGGCCCAAAGCAAGTGGTCATTGAACTGTGTTTAGGAGTTGAGTTCTGAGCTGCCTCTCCCTCCACTGCTCGCAACTCTTCTGTCAGTAGCTAGGCTGCTTTTTTCCAGAGGTGGAGCCAAATCCTGGACTGGATTCCGGCAAGCGGAATCCCTTCATGCCACTCTTCCTCCTCTGGCTTCTCATCCTACCCAAAAGCTACGGGATGTGTAATTGTGCGAGTGTACGTGTGTGCATGTGCGTATGTATTCATGTAAGAGAGGGAGGGAGGAAGAGAGAGAGAGAGAGATGTTGTTGAGAGGAGTTGAGGGGGGAGGTGTGTTGTAGTGATGAAGCGGACGTGGAGACCCGCATTTTCTTCCAATTGGATTCCTCATTCACCCATTCACAAACATATTTAACAGGTCCCAAAAGAGGAGCTTGGGGGTACCAAACCTTTCCATTTTCCCGCTACCCCCACCTCAGCATCTGCTAGGGGTGGTGCTGGTGTAGGGTAAGGATCAGCCACTTGGTAGAAGTAGCATTGCTGATCCTTGCCAGATCAGAAAAAATAAAAATAGAAGTAATCCAGGAGACAAGTTACAAGAAAGGATTTGCTTATCGATTTTCTTAAATGGAAAAGTTTTAAAGGATGAGAGTAAGTGAACCGTAAGACTTTCTAATTCTGATTACTGTATCAGTACTTGGATTCCCAAAGTGAGGCACGTTTTACATACTCGGATGAATTGTATATAAATTGATGTGGATAAAAATACCATTCGAAGATACGAAGTTATCGCTAATATCTATATCCACAGACGAAAATAATAATAAAGCACGTTAAGGATTTTTTAAAAAAGATCTTTTTGACAACCGGAAAATTTTTGGCATTTTCTTAGGAAATGCAGTGGAAGACATATAGACTAAGAAACACCAACACCTTAAAATACACATAATGCCAATAAAAATACAAGCTCCAGTGAGAAAAAAATAATTTAACCACTTCTCAAGTATATCGTTGTTTTTACATTGGAGAAGAGCAGGCAAAGTCCTCCACCCCTCACACTTAAAATCGCTAACTCCTTATTAAAGTTCGAGGCTTGCGCCAACAAGTGGAGGGCCGATAAATCCCCACCCTACTTATATTCGCAAAACCTAACACACTGCACAGGCTGCAACCTCTCACATCAGCATGGGACCTCTGTGGTGGGGTACGGGGTGGCTTTCCGACGAGGAGCTTCATAGATTGTTCAGCGTCTATCAAATACTCTCTTTAAAAAAAAAGAAAAAGAAAAGAAAAGGTGCCTGTACCCAGGTACTCTTCAAGCCATAAGAAACACTGAGGTGTTGAGTGGGAGTAGGGGAAGTGAAGGATAGGGGGAGGTAAAACTAAGGGAAACATAGTGCCTGGTGTTGTATTTCAGCAGAAGAAAGCAGCTACACAGGTACCCCAAAAGGAGTTACAAAGAAACTTTTCAACGTAGGTGTTTTTGAGTAAATTACCTAATCAGGCTAATCAATGTAAGACTGTGGGCCCACAAAAGCATACCTGTATTGATGCCGATGTACTACAACTCACTTTCCCTTCTTCTTTCTTTCCAAGCCTTTCCATCTTCTGGCCTCCAAGCCACACAGAAAAATTAGGGTGGAGGCTAGGGAAATAAAGAGGGGGAAGGGGAAATTAAACAACTTCCCCCTCCCCCTTGCAAAAGGCGCACAGTAAAGAAGGGACTCCCTTGCTGTTATCTCAAGCTGTCAGCAGGGGCCGCTCACTTCACCTCTCCGAAGCAAACTGGCTGACTTGGAAGAGTGCTGCCTTGGAACTAGCGCTTGCAGGCCCGCTACTAGCCAGAGCGAGCGGTCTGCAGTCAGGTCTGTAGGCACTGCAGAGTAAGAGGCAGGCTGCCAACTCACACCTGCTTACCACCCCACCGCACGGTCCTCAGGGGGTGAGGCGAGGTAAGGCAACCAAGCAGGCTGTCTCCTCCCGACCCTCCCAGGCACATCTTCCATGCCTGAATCATGTAACTTTACCTCTCCTTCACCACCCACTTATCACAGAAAAGGCATCTCGCTCTGTGGCCGCTACTTTTGCGAGTAGCGGAAGGCACCTAGCAGCGGATGCCTTCAAATCTGGGGAGAGATGTGCCCTCCGGCTGCAGTCACTTTTAGTTTGTGTCTCTTTTTTTTTTTTTTAACTTTTCCTAGCTTGGTGCAGTCTGGGTTAATCCAGCAATGAAAACAAGACCCGGGATCTGAACAGCCGTAGAGCAACTCGTTTCTCTCCCCTCTCAAAAACCCCTCCACAGTTGCCGCAGCTACCTCCAACCTAAAAAGCTGCTATGCGGCGGGTGGAGGACCTTACTTGCATCACCCTTACCCCTCCCAGGAGGCAGACCCGGTCGGGCAGAAGGGCGCCGGGGGCTGGATTCCCTGCTTTTAGCCTCGGAAGCTCCTTTCCATCTTCACTTATCGCCTCCCCCCTTCCTCAGTCCACACACAATACCCTCCCTCCCCCTCTGCTTCTGATTTGCATGTTAATTGTGTCTGGGAAAACTTTAATTGCCAGAATTAGGCAGAGCAAACGAATTGTTTCATAGGCTGAACCAAATTCATTCCGGGTTTAGCTCCTTCCCTTGGAGAAACAATTAAGCTGTCTTGTTTGCTTTATGGATATATTTGAAATGCTACACACCGTGTTTCTGGATTTTTTTAGGCGTAAAATTATTTTCTGTATTAATGTTTGTACGTTTAATTTACAGAAACTAAGAGTCGAGAAAAGAAAGTTTCAGTTTTCCTTATTGGAAATTACAAAATATGCGAGAGAAAAGAAATTGAACTTACTTTTCATAGCACAGAAATACCACACAGAATCTTTCTGGCATTTAATATATTCGAAAGTAGTCTGATCCAGTGAGGCGGCAGTCGTTCTAACCACGTGGGATTTCATTTCCACCTGCCTGAGGAGGAGAGACACTCCCGGAACTCTAGAGAAAAGACAGCTTTTGTGTCTGAGCTACCTCCTGAGGCCCTCAGGGGAGCACCTGTAGCCAGGCTTGCCCACTGAAACATAATGATGTCATTTCCCACTTCTTTCTCCCACAAGTCCCAGGTTGCTTTTAACTTTTCATTAAATGTGCCTCCTCTTCACCTTCTTTCCCTCAAAAGCCTTTGATGTCTATAATGCTCTCAGTCCCCCTCTCCCTCCACCTCCCTTACCTATTCCTTAGCTAAGGATCCAATTCAATTGCAAAAATATTTAGGTGAAGTCAAGAATACCTGAGAATTTTTTTTTCTCCACAACATGTTCCATTCTCTCCATATACAGCCAACACCCAAGTTCATGCCTTCATTAAGTTATTTGGACTATTGCAATAGTCTACTAATTGGCCTCCCTGCCTCTAGTCTCTCCCCACTCCAATCCATACTCCACACAGCTTCCCAATGATTTTCCTAAAGCCTGAGTTTGACCTTGTCACCCCCAACTCAATAAACTCCAATAACTTGTCTATTATCTTAAGGATCAATATAAACTCCTCTGTTTGGCACTTAAAATTCTTAGCCTGTCCCTTTCTTACCTTTTCAGTCTTCTCACACTTTACTCTTCACACACTCAATGGACTAGTCCTACTGGACTACTTGTTCCTCACATGAAATGCTGTGCCCCATCTCCAGTCCCCATCTCCAATTCTCTTGACTTGGCACTAGCTGCCTCCCATGCCCATTGCTACCTTCCTCCCTCCCTTCACCTCATAAAATCCTCATCTTCCAGTCTCAGCTCGAGCTCCACATTTCAGGAAGTCTCCTCCACCCCCATCCTTTCTTCCCTCAGTTGCTAGTGTCTTTCTTTCCCTCTAGAGTTACTTTCCATTCATTCTATTAGCATTTGTATGTACGTATTTATGTGAGTATTGTCTCTCCTTCAGAACATAGCTACTTGAGGTCATTGTATCTGTTTCCCCTGGCCCTAAGCATGGTTCCCGGCAAATAGAAAGGTTTTAATCAATGCTTGTTGATTGACTGATTACAACTTAAGGGACCCTATTAGATGTCACCTAGTCCAATTTCCACATTTTACAAATGAAGAAACTGAGGCTAAGAGAAGTGAAATGGCACAAGGAATAAGTAGTAGAGCTGGGGATTAAGACTAAACTTTTGCCACTATAAATTGCTGGTTTTTTGGTTTGTTTCTTTTTTAAAATTTGGATGGCAATGACTCTTTATGTACAAGTGCAATATCATTGAGAATAGGTGTATTAATTTATAGCAAATGAAAGTTATCTTATTTGGAAATTTTTTTTTCTGTTACAATGGGGAAAGCACTAGATTTAAGTTTCAGAGTGTCTGGGTTCAAATCCCAGCTCTCTCATTCACTATATATGTGATGTAGGACACTCTGAGTCTCTATTTCCTCATCTGCAAAAGGATAGAGTTGAGCTAGTTGACCTCCAAGATCTGTCTGCTCTAAATTTATGAGCCTATGAATGCCATGGAGAAATGAAGCCTAGGAAAGGATTCTTGGGGAAAATGGAGGTAGGAACAGAGGGAGAAATCAAATTTACCCATGTTCTTATTTCAATTTAAAAGCATAACAGGTTTAGATGAAAAGAATCAATACTAATTCCCACCCTCTGCCCCCCCACACACACAATGCCACACATAGCCTCATACCCAGATTGAAGTTCTGAGAATCACAGGCAAAATGTTCAGTGACAAACAAGCCTCTTGGGATTAGAAAAGAATTTGGAAGCACAAAGGCATTTGAGACTTATACTCAGCGAGTAAACAAAAGTTGAACAAGCTTAAATAAGCTGAAATGAGAATAAGACATACAACTCTGAATATCTTGTGAAGGAAATAAAATAAATTTGAATCCATTTCAGACAATACGAAAGCATCTCCCTGCCTTGATGGTCACCAATAAGCAAGTGTTTGAAAACAGTGATTTACTGTAGACTAGTCCATGAATGGTTTCATAAGGCTGTCCTGTCCCTAATGCTCAATAATCATTCCATTGTACTGCATTGCATCTTTAGTTCCATTCACTTCTGATATCAAATTATTGTTCCGGAAATTTAAAGAATGCTAGTCCTGAATACTGTAATGAATCAACAATTAATGTTAAGTTTACCAGACCTGCTTTAAAAAAAGACACACAGTGCTTCACACTTTTCTGGGGTTTCCAGCTATGCAATACTAAGCAAAAAACCAAACCAAACAAAAGAAAAAAACCCCAAAACAAACAACTATCTTTCTGAATCATGGATTTAGAGCTGGAGAGTACCTCACAGATCATCTCATTTTCATAAATTTAGAAACTCAGTCTCAGGGAAGTAGAGACTTCCCTCAAGATCTCATAGGGCAGATAAGGGAATTGAATACTGGTTCTTTCCTTGGCAGTGACCCATTACAAGTGAACTTTCTACTTGTAATTAGGTTGATCAGTATCTATTTTGAATGGATTCATTTAAAATGTAATACTTAAAGGTGCTTTTGTCTTTGACAAAAAAGATAGGGAACTCCTTACTAAGGAAACCACCTTTATCAGGGCAGATCTCCAACTATTCTGAAATTTATAGAGATTTGCCTGGGGCACTGAGAGGCTAAGTGACTTCCCTTGGGTCCCACTGACTTCCCCAGAGTCTCCCAGACTTTCCCAGGGTCAATGAGACAGAATAAATCAGAAACTTGCTTGAACTCAGGCCTTTTTTTCTTCTTCTAAACTATACTGGTGAAATGACGGAATGTGGCTTGATATTTAGTATTTGACCATGAAGAAGGCATTAAAGTGAAAACACTTACTTGTTTATTACAGCTAGCTTCTTGCTGGAAAACATTCTGGTAAAGTCCATGAAGACTTATTAGACTCTAAACCCCATGAGGACAGGGTTCATACACAGAGCAAGATTATTGAATTTAAATTTGAACTCTTTTTAAAAAATCTTTTAGAAAATGAAAGGACAACAAGAAATTAGAGTTGTTTGCTTTAATATCTAAAACTGCAATTAACTCAATTCCATTTCTAGGTTTTTACATTATAAGAGAAAACATTGAAATTAAGAGTTTTTTTTTCTTTTTTCAAGGCTGGTTATGATGAATATATACTTATGAGTAATTTTCCAACTAGAGAAACTGAAAATACTAAGGGTTCTTTTTTTGTTTGCTTTACACTGAAAATTTAAACCAGAAGACAACTATTTTTAAAAATCTCAACTGGAGAGGATAATTATCAAGGATGAATGTAGTTTAATTGAAAGATGATATGTTAAACTTAAAACAAGTCTTTTTTAAAAGTGAACTTTTGAAAATAACATATCTGAGTATGAAATCATCCACTGGAAAAAAAAAAACCCTTAATCCTTGATGTTAGATAAAGGTCGTTTTTTGATGTTAGTGCATTTTTTTTTACCCTTACTTTGACTTCTGCAGTTTTTGCAAATCCTTGGTTTGTTCACCTCAACTTTTTAAAACAATGCTGACTCCACTTAACCAAGTAGAATTAATGAAAATTTCAAATTTTCACTCCTAAGGAAAGGGTCACAATTTCCATTTCATAAGAACCACAGGAAAAGCAGGCTTTACTTAAAAGTTGATGGGATTCATTGTAGTTTACCTTTTTTGCCAATTAGTTCTTCATAGTGTTTACCAGAATTAGGAAATGTTGAATCAATCAATGTCATAAATATTCTATTTGTGAAAACATAGTCAAGTTATTCTTGTCTAAAATGCTTTGTTTAAAAAATCTGAGTGACGGGAAGAAAAGTAACCCCGAGAAACCTATTTACCTGTTTTCAGAAAAAGTATTAGAAAGATTTGCCTTTTAGGTTCTTTAATGGAAAAACAAAACACTTGCCTCTCACCCTAACCCCGCCAATGCCCCAAAGCTATTGAATTATTCTCGTTCTCCAAATCTTCCTTTTAAACCTTCCATTCTACCTGAGCAAGCTATTGAAACTCAGCTCGCCATGCCTTCCCCTCCTCATAAACTGTATCCTTCTATTATCTATTCATTGTAATCAGGTTTTTTTAAAAAATGAATCTTTGAAGACTTAGAGTGGTATTTGACTTTTTCCTTTTTCTTGACTCCTTTGCCTTGGGTAATACTCCTTTTCTGTATCAATAACGATTCCTCACTCAATACACTTTTCTCTTTGTTACTTGCCTGTTTTTTCTTTTTGTAAAAATGTTGCCATTCTCACTGAGAAATGTGCACTATAAACCACAAAAATGAATTGCATTGTAATATTTTCTCCTGTTCTTAGGGCCCAAAATGAATCCCTGTCCTTCAGATTCTATAATTTTTACATAGGAAATTCTAGATGGAGTGACTCTTTTGTTAATAGACATTTATTCCTTCAGTGAATTTATTTCTCCAAAATAACCAATTTCATTAGGCTCCATGAGGTAGCTAGGAGGTGCAGTGAATAGAGTGGTTAGCCCGGAGTCAAGAACATTGGACTTCAAATCTGGCCTCAGACACTTACTAGTTGTGTGATCCTGGGCAAATTATTTTTACCTCTATCTGCCTCAGTTTCCTCAGTTATAAAATGGGGATAACAGTAGTGCCTACCTCCCAGGGTTGTTGTGAGGATCAAATGAAATAACATTTATAAAGCACCTGGCACATAGGAGGTGCTAAATAAATGATTTTTCCCCTTCCTTGGGGACCTAGACAGAGTCAGAAACTTCAGGTTTCAATCTGGTCATCTCCACCTTTACAATTTGCAGGGCATTAACAAGTCATTTTATTCCTTTAAGCCAGTGATGTTAAACTCATATAGAAATGGCCATTAAACCAATTAAACTATACATAAGGCTTCCTGTGGGCCACATATTGACTTAGAAAACCCCACATTAACATTGTATATGTTCCATTTTATTTTTATTCATTTTGTTAAATATTTTCCAATTACATTCTAATCTGATTCAGGAAGCACTAGGAATGTTGCAGACTAGGTTGCCAGGCATCTGTCCCCTCTGTTTTAAGTCATACTTTCCTCATATTTAAAAGTCACATAATAATACTGATACTACTCCAACTGGTATCTAAGAGGGAAATAGAGGAAGGCCTCAAGGTTTGTTGGATGGACCTCTTGTGTGGAAATTATGGGAAGTCATGAACAAGAGTTGCGCAAGATGGAAAGGCATGGATAAATTGTGAATAATACCACTAGAAGGAGCATTCAGATAGATAAAATCACAAAGTTTAAAGTTTTGAGTGCTACTAGCTTAGAATAATAGATATTTGGATCAGAAGAGGCCTTAGATGTCATCTTGGCCATTTTACAGATGAAGAAATTGAGGTCCATAGAGATTAAATGACTTATCTAAGACCGTACAGATTGTAAGTAGCAGAAAACTGATATTTTCTCAGGTCTTTTGACTCCAAATCCATTGACTATAGCATACTGCCTCCTTGTGAAGCGTCCTACATGTCCGAGTTGCTATTATTGTTCACGATCTTCATCACTAGCTAGAGTTTCACTCTGATTCTTCACACATGCCTGGAATGGAAGTGACCCTAAACTCTTAAGATTATGAAAATCAAGAAAAAGCAGGAAAAGTATCTATCACCTGAAGACTTTGTTGTTAAGTCACTTTTTCAGTTGTGTCCAACTGTTCATGATCTCATTGGGGATTTTCTTGGCAAAGATACTAGAGTGGTTTGCCGTTTTCTTCTCCAGTTTCATTTTCAGATGAAGAAGCTGAGGCAAACAGGGTTAAAAGTGACTTGCCCAGGGTCACACAGCTAGTAAGTGTCTGAGGCCAGATTTCAACTTAGGAAGATGATACTTCCTGACTCCAGACCCAGCACTCAATCCACTGTACCACTTAGCTGCCCTTAACTAAGAGTAAGGAGACAGAATATCATCAGAGGGTTGGACACCTGGTGATGATATTTTTTTTGGCCACAGCAACTCGTGAAGACCATTTACAAATGTGGAAGCATTGTAATTTATCTTGGTGGAGGGTGCCTATGCTGATGAGATCACAGCTCTTGTAGAGTATTAAAGAAACCAAAATTACATAGTTGCTCCCTGTACTAGCCAGTACTAGTATAACATTTAAAGTTGAGTAGTCCATCTGCTGAAGAATTCCATGACATAGAACCATCTGTAATATTTTCCATTCTAATGTCATAGGAAGCAAAATGTTTCACATGGGGTAGGGAATGGGGGTGGATTGTCTTAAAATTTATCTTTATAGTTGAAGGGGAAGAGTAAGAAAGGGGAAGTGTAGGAATTCTTTTAGTGACTAGGGAAGGAATGAGCATACTGAATAGTTTTAGAATTAGAAATGCCTGGTCTAGTCCCGGTTCTTAGAAACTTGTATTCAAATTAAATAAATTTCCTACATTTGGATGGTAGCACCACAATTGAGGGTATGCCATACTCCCACCTCCAGAGGACAACTGTTTTTCAGAGCAACCTTGGGAGATGTAGAGTTGCCTGACTCTAGCAGCAAGTAGTGTGCTGGTAAATATTTTACAAGCAATTCTCAAAAAAAAATGCAGGTCACACTTTAAATTTAATCTTCAATATTACCATTTTCTCCATCATTTTCTTAAAACTGGAAAATCAATGAAACAGTAACTCAAGCTTCTATTTGTAATATTTGCTGATTCGGAGGTATAAATGCTTATGCTGAAAATTTAACAATTGTCTTTCTTGATCCATTATGCTCCAGCATAGAGGTATCAAACTCCTAGCCTGCTGGATGTCTGCAAGTAGCTCCCAAAACTGCAAAACTCCCAATGGGGGTGGGGGTGGGAGGACAGATTAAAATGTAATTGGGAAATGTTTAACAAAATAAATAAAATGCAATACAAAATAGATAATGTCAGTTTGTGGTTTTCTAAGTCAATATTAAGTCTGCAAGGAATCTGTTTCTATTTGAGTTTGACTTCTCTGTTCCAGCACTACTATGCTTGTTAAAAGTTTAGCCAATTCATCTTTAGTGGCCCCTTGAGAGACTAGATAGATTTCAGAGTCAGTCTTGATTCTAAGAAAATATACCCTGTTGCCAGAGTATTGACCAAAATGTCTAAACTAACTCTGGTCATGACCTAATATTGGGGGGAGGGGTATCCTCAGGTTGGAAATGACCCAAGAGTGGGTCAGATATCTCAAGGTTACTCCCAGTTAGACCCCGTGCAGATCTTCTCTTGCCTGGGAATGTCTTTGTGGCAGCCTAGGCTTTGAGGGTCTTGGGTCCCAGTGTCAGTCTAAAGCAATAGCCAAACATTACCTAAAGGGAAGGACCAGCTGTTAGTTATGTGACTAATGGCATTATTTCAAGAGAATCAATCAGGACAAAGAAGAATGTGTCAAGCGATATTGTTTTCAAGGTCTGGTGCTATCTAAGCTCTGGAGGAGTTAAGGAAACTATTGTAAGTTGAGGGGTAGCATAGCTTAAAGTCCAAGGAATGATTCTTTGGAGGCCAGATAAGGCATAGTCACAGGGTTATGTGGGCAAATGTTTAACAATCAGATTTCAGAAAAGCAGGACCACTCTGAAGTTTCATCTGCATTATTAACATTTTTGACCATCACTTTCTTAAATCTAGACAATTAACAAAATAAATCTAACCTTAATTTGTAGACTTTGATGATTTCAAAATGATTTCAGTTAATACTGAAAATTTGACAAGTGAGCATGGATGAGCTAGCTCCAGCACACCCTGAATTTTTGGGAAGTTAAAGGTTGAGGCCAGGATCTCAAATAGGTCTCAACATGATGAAAATAAGGATGAAGGAGGTGACAGTAAGATAGCTCTTTCAACACAATCCAAAACCGAGGTTCTTAGGTGATTCATTTTAATGACATTTCCCTCACCTGGAAAATTGATATCATTGAAGTAGAATTTAAAAGTTCTTAACCTGGTATCTGTGAGCTAGTTTTTAAAATATTTATTTTGATAACTTTTTTCTTTTTTAATTATTATTATTTTACTAAATATTTCTCAAGTACTTGTAAAAATTTTTAACAATCATTTAAAAACAATTTTGAGTTTCACATTTTCTCCCTCCTGTCCCTTTCACTTCCTTGAGAAGGCAAGCAATTTGAAATATTTCCATATTAGTCATGTTGCAAAAGAAAACACAAACAAGATTAAAAATAAAAATGAAGAAAGTTTTTAAAAAGTATGCTTCAATCTGCATTCAGAATTCATCCGTTCTCTCTCTGGAGATGGATAGCATTTTTCACCCTGAGTCCTTTGGAATTGTCTTATTCAGAGTAGCTAAGTCTTTCACAGCTGATCATCCTTAAAGGTAGATCTAGCTATGGGACTCCCCTAATCAACTCCATTAGCTTATGGAGTTACACTCTCCTCATTCTGTATTTGTACAGTTGATTTTTGTTGAATGCTAAATGTAGAACTTTACATTTACATGTAATGTTGTAAAGACACTGATCTTGGAGTCAGGAGGCATGAATTTGAGTCCAGACTCCAACTGTCTATGTGATCTTAGGCACACAGGCTCTCTGAGCTACAGTTTCTTCATCTGTAAAATGGGTTTAATAAGCCCTTGTGCTACCCATTTCCAGGGTTATTTTGAGGAAAAGAGCAAAAGCAGGCAGCCATAACAAAATGGATAGAAGGTAGGCCTATCTATTATTCTACAATCAGCTTCAGCTCTTTTTAATCCCATCTTGACCACAACCAAGGTTCATGGGATTTAGAACTAGGAGGAATCTGAAATATCATCTAGTCCTATCTGGAAGACTTGGGTCTGAGTTTGGAATCTAACACATCTTGGGTTTGTAACAAGTCACCTAACCTCTCAATGCCCTAGACTAGAGATGTCAAAACAGGAACCCACAGCTCTCCTGAATTAGACCAGAACCAGACTAAACTATAATTGGAAAATATTTAACAAAATAAAAATTCAATAGAATGTATATAATGTTAATATGTGGTTTTCTAAATCAGTTTCAGGCCTGAAGGGAAGCATGTACAGTTTAGTGATCTCAGTTTGAGTTTGACAAACACGGCCCTAGGCAATTCTTCTGAAGTGTGTATTAGTCTCAGAGTAAATGCCAATCTTCTTGATAGAGGAAGTATCCTCATCTGGCCTTCCCTATATCAGTGAAATCACGTATCTACTAAAAATGTGATTCACAGCGTTTACAAAGCACTATAAGATGGGCTATAATAATTACATTTTATCCCTTTTGAATCTCATCTTATTATATTCAAACTATCATTCTAACCTGTTGAGGTCCTTTTGTATTCTGACATATTCATGATGTATTCCAGTTTTGTGCCTTCTGTATATCTGATAAGTACCATCTCTGTTTTTATCCAAGCCATTGATTAAAAAAAAAATGTTGAACAGCACAGAGTCAATAAATTCTCTGAGAATGATTTGTGAGCCTTTAGAAAAGGAAGGTTTATAGTAGCTGGGCCACTTCACTAGAGACCTCCCTTCACATTGACATGGATCTAAACCCAGAGGATTTAAATTTGTGTTGTTTAGTGAAAGAATTGGTATTAGAGTCCAAGCTCTGATATTTATTAACTATGTAACCCTGGGCAAGTCATTTCTATCCTTTGAATCTCAGTTTACCCTTTTAAAAAATAGAGATCAGAATGACTATTATTTGGATCTGCTCATTTATCCATGGCTAAATCCATCTAAATACGTTAGGATTCTTGGAAGCCCCATGTCATGAGGCCTCCAGAGAGAAGAGAACCAAGAGCTCTCTATCTATCTCATACTATCACAAAGACAGACTTTTTGTCAAGTGCTTTGCTGATATCCATTTGTAACTTCTCTTCTGTAACTTCTGTAATATTCCTTGAATCTACTCATCTAATAATCTTACCAAAAAGGGAAACTAATTACTCTTCATGAATATAATGGTGTCTTACTAATTACCAATACCATTTCTAAATGTTCAAGAACTATCTTTTTGGAAATATGTGCTAGGGGAATCCTAGGAAGATAAATGAATAAAAGAGTCTATGACCAATTCTGTTTCTAAACCCCCATCAATACAAAGAACCCGCAAATGTAGTGAACTCAGCAATTGAAGGGAGAAGAATAAATAATCAACCCATAATCATTTATTAAGCACCTACTATGTGCTGCACACTGTGGATGCAAGTACAAAGAATTAAACAATCCCTATTGCAATGACTTTATAGTTTAGTGGGGTATATAAATATATGTAGCATAAATATAGAGAGAATAAACATAAATATATTGGAAGTTGTTAAATAGAAGGTAGTTCTGGAGGTAATTGGGAAGATCAGGAAAGGTTTCATGCAAAAGATGGTGAATCTTAAAGGAAGGGAGATATTCTATAATAGAGACAGAGATCCAAGCATGTGGAAAGGCCCATGCAAAAGTAAAAAGACTAAAGATGGAGTGTCATGTATTAAGAACAGTGAGAAGGCAAATTTGGCTTGATCCTAGAGTTTGGAAGGGGGAGTAATATCCAAATGAGGCGGAAAAGATGGTTGGGGCTAGGCTGTACAGCACTTTAAAAGCTAAATAGTGTTTATATTGTATACTAGAAACACTAGGAAGCCACTGGACCAGGATGGCTCTGGAGGAGAGAGTGAGACTGGTGACTGCACCTCCCTCCCTCACTGTAATCCAATTCACCTATATGTCACATCATCACCTCCCTGATGTCGTGGTCCTCTTTGAGAATGAAGAACAAACAAAAGCAGTGTTTATATTTTATAGTGGAAATACTAGGAAGTCAATGGAATTGATTAGGGGAGTCACATGGTCAGGTCTACCCTTAAGGAAAGTTACTAGGGCAGCAATGTGGAGGATAAACTGGAGTGGTGAGAGACTTGAGGCAGGAAGACCAATTAGGAAGCAGTGGCAATGATCTAGGTGAGAGGTGATGAGGCCTGAACTAAGGTGGTAGTTGTGTGAGTGGAGAGAAGGGAAAATTTGAATCAAAGGGAAATTGAAGGAACTTGCCCCTCCATAAGGTAATGCTGGTAGAAAACAAAGTTAAGACCAAATTCACCAGCCTGGAGTTCTTACCAACTCCCCTATTGCCCTTATTTTGACCAGGGACAACCCTGTAGCTGCAATGTGTTATCTATGCTTTTTAGGTGTGCACCAGGACATTCTGTTGTAATCCTCTGGCACTGCTCCAAAGGACAACCCCACCTCTATCTCTCCCAGATCCCATTTCTTTCCAAGAACTAGACCAGCTCACAGGCATAGGAAGAAAGAAAGAGGGCAGTTGTGGAGAAAGGTGGAGCCCAAGAAGAAGAGAGTATAGAAGAGCAGAACAGATCACAGTTCAATCACAGTGGCTAGATAGGTACTGCTAGACTGGAGATGGCTGATAGAGACCCATTTAGCCTTGCTACACAGCTCTAGGTAGGAACTGTTCAGTACAGAAGGAAATAGGCAGTTTGCAGAGGGAATGATTGAAGAGAAAGGAGAAACTCAAATGCAAATATTTCTTGGAATACCCATCTCAGTAGTTTCCTGAGGAGACTTCTCTGTGAAAAGATCAATATTTACTAGAGCTTCTCCTTACCCCCATAAGAGGGATTAATTTTCCCCAAAAGGCAACAAAGTTGTCCCCCTTGTCCTGATTTGTTCCTGCCTCCTTTGTCACAGCTTCCTGTATAGAAAGTCCCTCCCGCATGGAATCAGGGACTCTGACTGGTGGTTGTCTGAAGACCATATGTGTCACCATATCCTGCTGCCCTGCTTGATATATGGAGATGAGGTGGGCCTTATCTATAGAAGCCAAGTGCCCCTATGTCCTAGTTGTATATCCTTGCTATGCTGGAATTTAAATAAATCTCCTTTCGTTAATTGTTAAATGACTTATGAGTACCTCATATTGTCCCCAAATTGTACCTTAGATAAGAAGATGCTAGCAACAGGCCTGCCCTTAACATTTGGTGTAGTTGGTAATTAGGTCAAGATGAGATGGCTTCATGGCTGAGACGGCCTCATAGTGATTGAAGTGGAGAAAGGGCACCCAATTGCAAGAGCCCTTTTGGTTATGTGTAGGGAGTCTTCTCAATGAACAGAGAGCAGGCTCTCACTGAAGATCTCCCACTGCATCCTGGGCCATCGCCAGTCATCTTGACTTTTGTCTTGCCGCTGGATTTGACTCTGGGGGAGAGAGTAAGGCTGATGCCTTTGAGCAGCTCTGCCTCACTCAAATCCCAGTTCATGAGCAGGTCAAGACGTTACCCTCATGATGTCATTGGTTCTGTTAGAGAAGGACAAAGAACAATAGGAAAAAGCTCCAAATCCAGCATTCTCTGTGTGTTGTTGATAGTTCTGTAAAAATTGGATTGCCAGCAAAAAAGGGACTGAAAATGAACGGGCTCAGCACATTCAGTGACTAGAGACAGGCATGTTGGCTTTCTAGCACCAGTGCAATGAAAGCTGAGGGGCCGTTGATGGAGCTGGTGGTCATGCAAGTGAAGGGATCTCACCTGAGGAGGGTGGAGACTGACAAGTCTGCAGACCAGAGTCCCACTTTATGGTCTCAGATCCAGAAGGTTTGAGTCCCAGAGGTTTCTGTTCCAGAGGTCCAGAGCACTGTATCTGAGATCAGAGCCATTAGACAGGATTCTGGATGCAAACTCGGAAAGAAGGCTGTCTGCCAGCCAAAGTGGAGGTTAAGTAGTTTCCTATCCTTCTGCACAGAAAGCCATGGTGAGTTAACTCTTAACACTTGTATAACATCATACATTTCCCTTTGCTATTTTAAATCCAAGCATATTTCTTTGTGTAATGGGAGACTGGCCAATGAGGGTCCAGTCCATGGGGCATGTATGGATTTTCTCTTTCTGGGGTTTATACAGAGCATACACAATATTCTCTATGGGCTGCTGATCCAACCTTAAGAAATTTAAATGAGCTTGCTTTTGGACTTATGTAAGGGAGGGGCCCTCCCCCGACTCCCCACTTCAGAGTAGGTGCAGGTATCTTCTGCTTCCTGTTGGCATTCTGAATGGGGAAGAAAAGTCTTTTAACTGTCTGCTGAGACAAAATGTACATTCAAAAGGTTCAAGTGAACAATCTCTTATTCTCTTCCTTGTTGACCTTCCAGGGAGGAGGAAGAATGACTATGGGCCTTCACAAGGGGGAACAGCATTAGGCTCTATCTTTTACTCTCTGAATGCATTGCATTTCTTTTTGTCTCTTGAGTTTATTCTTTCTTCATCTTAAGTAAATAAGTACCCAGAGATGGAACAGACCAGGTTACAATCTTGTGAGCTTTAAAAGGTTGTGATAGCCATCAGAGATTCAACAATTGGAGCCAGTAGCATAGTCTGATCATAGCCACAGAAGTGGAGTCCATGGAGGAGCTGGCCCTGAGGAGTGACCTTTCTGACCAAGTTTAGCAGTGAATTAACCTTAAACACCACATTTTGCAAGCAATGGAGCTACTTAGCCATGAGCTGTGCCTTATCTAGAAGTGAGCTTGGTGGGGACTCCTTGAAAAGAGTCAAGGTCAAGTGATACACTTTGGCCATACATATTCCCTGCATGTACATCAGTCTTATGTAATTGAAGTCTAAGAATACTCTCTCCAGGGACTTTGTGCATTCACATGCAGGAAGGAGAGTGGTTGGGGGATTTTCATGAGCTCCCATCTGATACATTCCCACCAATATTGATTAATCATTTTCCTCAATATGAATTAATGAATTGATATCAATTAATTTTTACAAAAGGATATTTGTTGTGAAGGCATGGTAAGGAAAGGGTCATAAACCCCCCACCCCCACTTGAGTTTTTTATGACTCTTTCCTTACCATGCCTTCACAACAAATATCCTTTTGTAAAAATTAATTGATATTAATTGATTAGTTCATATTGCAGAAAATGATTGATCAATATTGATGGGAATATATCAGATGGGGGCTCATGAGTAAGAGAATTAGAATCCCCCAACCACTGAGAGTTATCCCATCAAACTTGGGGAAAGAATAAACCACCTTCTGGGGCCTGAGCCTGCCATTGGGAATAGGAATGGAGGTGTAATTGCAGAGTGGGATGCTATACTTACAGTAATTAGTGCTTTAAAAAAATCCATAAATAACTTAAGAAATTAAACTAAATTAATTTTTTGTTACATTTTAAGTTCTGAACTGTCTCCCTCCCTCCCTTCCTCCCCACACTGCATCAGTGAAGGTCATCATTTGCACCATTACACACACACACATACACACACACACACAGAGGCATGCACGCACCCACACACGCACATACGTCTATTTATCAGTTCTTTCTCTGGAGGTGGATAGTATCTTTCCTTTGTAGTTGATTTGAGTATTTATAATATTCAAACTAACTTAATCATTCCTGGTTTTTCTTTGAACAATATTGATGTTACTGTATATAATATTGTTTTGGTCCTTCTCACTACACTCATTATTTCATGCAAGTTTTTCCATGCTTTTCTAAAATCAACCAACTCATCATTTCTTATAACATAGTAGTAGTTCATCACAATCATATACCATAACTTGTTCAGTCATTCCTCAATTGATGGGTATCCCCTCAATTTCCATTCTTGGCTACTACAAAGAGAGCTACTATAAATATTTTAGAATATATAGCTTCTTTTCCTTTTTCCCTGATCACCTTGGGAAACAGACCTAATAGTGGTATTGCTGGGTCAAAGGACAAACACAGTTTTATAACTCTTCAGGCATAATTCTAGATTGTTCTTCAAAATGGTTGGATCAGTTCACAGTTTCATCAACAGTGTATTAGTGTCCCACCATAAATTTAAGCCAAAAATGTCTACTGATTTTAGAGAGTACCGTTGTGTAGAAGAGAAAAATCCATATCTTTTTCCATAAGCAAACCTGGGTTACAATGATCGCGTGGGGGAAGTGAGATGGTAGCAATGCAAGACCATGGATCGAAGGCCTAGGGCTTGCTGGTGCAACAAAATTGAGCGCTGCTAGGGTTCAGTAGTTCTTGGGCTTTAGCTTACAGTAAAACTTTTTCTGGAATTTAGCATGAAAAGACTCTTGGGAAAAGATTTCATGCAAACTAGGAAAATGAGTGAGAAAGGAAGATGACAGTGTAGAAGACAAATTTCAGGAAATAGAGGTTTTAAGAATAACAAGAGAAAGGTCGGTAGGGACTCCATAACAGCTAGAAAGTAAGCATGCTGATTTTGGCCTTTCTGAAAAACTTGAACAAATAAAAAAAATTCTTTGGATCATGTTATTTTATGATATTTTACTATTATTGGTGGTTTCAAAAAATATGGTTTTATGTGGTAAGTTGCACTGTCTTGAACCTTCACCTTGAAGACAATTTCAACCAAAGAAAAAGATACTTTACAAAAATACCACATATTTCCTGTGTTACAGGAAAAAAATTAATAGTGTTTAAATATTAAATTAAATTAAATAAATAATGGTTAAAATCAGATAAACAGGAGTGAGGTATGATTCACTTAAAATAATTCTTTGCTTTTTCAAAAGGATTCATTGCAGGTGTCTTCTGTAAATAGTTGCTTTCCTAGTGCTTTCAAAATGCTTTGATTTACAAAAATCAGATTTATAATTAAATTTTCTGGCTTATATCCATTGTGTAAAGTGTATATATTGAATCTACTGCTCTCCAGTGCCCAGAATGCCAGGTGAGTGATGTTGCCCCCCCACCCCCACCCCCTCAAGTGCTGTTACCTGGTTAGGACGTTGGGCAGTGCTGTAAGGACTTGTTGATTTCCTTTTGAAATGAATCCAGAACCAATGGCATGTGAAAGTACTTCCTCCACAAAACCTGTGGAAAACTTTAGCCTTTGAGATACCTATTCAATTTCCTTCTCCTTCTGATTTCCTTCCCCCACTCCACCCTTTCATACCTCAGGGCACACTAGCTTTCCAGGAATAAATGTAAAGTTCTCTCTTATGGGCTGGCGAGGGGCACATCACTCCACCCTTCTGTGGAGCTGTGTGGTCCTTTCTAGTTAGGCCAATTGAATAGCAATCTTCTCTGTATGCCTTTGCATTTCTAAAGCCTCCTGATTTGTTTTTAAGGTCCAGTTGAAGACTCACATGATCTCTCTTCTCAGAACTCCTAGTTCATTTAGAGTCTATTGGACATGAACTGTGACTTTGCCGTAGTGAAAGAGGCATATTGTGTTGTAGCCTAGGCTCTGGCACTTATGAGCTGGGGTGACTCAGGCAAATCACTTAACCTTTCTGAGCCTTTCAGAATCTGTAAAATGAAGATGATCCTGTTTGCCTTACTTACTTCACAGGATTGTTGAAAAGATTAGATTGTGATGTTTATGCAAGTAGTTTTAAAAGCACAAACTGCTTTTGCAGGGTTTCCCATTCGTGTAATTGTTGAACTAAGTGTTCTTCGAGGTCCCTTCCAACTCTGAGATTCTGTAAGGTATTAATTGAATCATGTGTTTTGGAAAACTTCAGAAGGACTACCATGCCATGGGTCAAATAAAGAGAGAAACTCTGGTCAAAAAAAGTAGGTATATATGGAAAGGAAAAGACAGTTAGGGGAAGGAAAAGGAGAATACATCATGATCAAAGGATCCCTGGGGACTTATTTTACACCATCAGGAGCTACCCTTGATTCTCCTTCATTGCCCCTAGATCTTGTTCTGGCCTTAGTTGAGTATTGCAGAGAAAAATTGCTTACCAATTTAATCGGGCCTCAGTTAGGTGGCGCAGTAGATAGAATGCCAGGCCTGGAGTGAGGAAGACTCCTCTTCCAGAGTTCAAATTTGGCCTCAGGCACTTACTAGTTGCCTGATTCCAGGCAAGTCATTTAACCCTGTTTGCCTCAACTTCCTCAACTGTAAAATGAGCTGGAGAAGGAAATGCAAACCACTCTAGTATCTCTGGCAAGAAAAACTCAAATGGTCACAAAGAGTAGGACATATCTCAACAACAACAGCAACAACAACAATAACAATAGTTTCCTCATATGTAGAGTAAGGGATTTGAACATGACGGTCTCTAAGCTGTCAGCTTCAATGGGGGCTTAATTATGCCTTGGCATTTTGAAATTATTTTGAATGAAACTTCCCTTTCTATCTTTTTTTCCTGGGTGTCATTGTAACTATATTTAAATGATGCTGGTTTTCACAGGTTTATTTTGTATCCCAGTACTTGCTGAAACTCTTGATTTTCTCAATTTCTTTGCTAATTCTGCGGAATACTCCACATTAGGGCTGCACAACATGTGGCCCACCAAAAGATTTTGGGCAGCGCATGAAAAATAGAGAGGTTGTAAAAGAAAGTAAAGATGTAAAGAGTGCTTTGTCCGTGCCCACTTAACCCACCTTCCAGTAGTCACTATTGGGCCCGTCATGTAACTTGGAGGGTGGGTTGCCGCTGTTCACTCTGTCCTGTTTGTCATGTGACCCGTGGCAACCAACCATTATCAGTTTGTGTCTAATCTGAGAGGAGCCACAGTCTCTGTGTTTTCAGTTGTTACTGGCATTAATTGTGCCTCATTTGCCAAGAAGGAATAGATATTTCAAGGGAATATAATCTTCGTTGTCGTTTTGAATCAAACCATCCTGACTTAAGCAAATTGGATACCAATGAAAAACAGATTAAATAAAGCATACAAACTGTTGAAAAATCTGAGTAGGGAACAATGGTTTTTCAAGAAAATAAACTCAGAGAATGAGGAGGTTACTTAGGTTAGTTTTCAGATTTTTAAAGAAACTGCTGCTGCTGGGAAGTCTTTTACTAAAGGTGATTTCATAGAGAAGTGTTTGATGATTGCAGTTTCTGAATTATGTCCTCTTCAGCAAAGCAATTTTTTTTAACATTTATGTGGTTTCATGATAAAAATCTTAAGTGTAATTAATTGATGTTAATTGAAATTTCCTTTTTTAAAAAATATGGTTTATTTGCAAACTAGTTTAATCATTAATTATACCTTTACTTGGAAAGTGAGGTGCTATCTGTGGCCTAAAGAAACTTAGCCTATTTTAATTTTGGTCCCTACCTACTGCCAAGTTGTGCAGGTCTGCTCTATATAAATCATTGTCATTAACTAATGGGGATACTTTTGTCTCTTTTTGTCTGTTTATGCGTCTGTATTTCTTTATTTTGTCTTACCATCACCAGCATTTCTATAACCATGAAAATAATAGCAAGGTTTAAGGACATCTTTGTTTTAATTCTATATTTATTGGGAAATCTTCTGTTTCCCCATTTACATATAATGTTAGCTTTTAGCTTTAGGTAGTTTTTTATGATATCAAAAATTCTATCTCTTTATATGCTTTGTAGGATTTTTAGCGTAATTGAGTGTTTTTTTTTAAGAAAGGCTATATCTTTATGTAGATATATAGATACGATAATGTAGTTTTGGATATTTTTGTTTTTAAAGTGATCAATTATGTTAATTGATTTCCTATGTCAAGCCATCTTTGCATACTTGTTATAAATTCAAGTTGATTATAATGAATTTAACGAATATTTTCTATAACCTTTTTGCCAGGATTTTATTTAAAAATTCGGATTGATATTCATTATGATATTATGTCTGCACTTTTCTATCTTTGCTCTGTCCTCTCCCAGTCAAAATATTAGAACTGGATTCATTTCATAAAAGGAGTTTAATAGAGTGTTTTCTTTTTTAACTTTTGAGTATAATTTATACAATACAGATATTAATCATTCTTTAAAAATTTGACAGAATTCATTTGGAAATCCATCTGAATCAAATGATTTTTAATTTGGTAGTTTCTTTATAGCTAGCTAAATTTGTTTTTTTTCCCCCTGAAATTATATTATGTATGTATTATTATGTATGCACCATTTATTATACATGCTTCTTATTCTGTCAATTTATGTATTTTATATTTTTGTAAATGTTTTCTAATTTCTTTTAAATCTCATGGTTTTATGGCATATAATGGCAAAAAGTAGGTTTTGATTATTTTGTTGTTGTTATTTCACTTTGTTCTTATAATTAAATTATCTTCCTTCTTTTTAATCAGGATTTTTTTTTTAGCCATTTGAAGAAACCAGTTTTTTATTTTGTCATTCAACTCTATAGTATTTTTGGTTTCCAATTAATCTATTCTAATTTTTGAAATTTCTTCTTTTGTGTTTTTTTTAATTTTTAAAATCACAAATTAGTTTATTATTCCTCCCTTTTGATTTTATTACGGTATATTCTTAAAGATATGGTTGTTTCTCTGAGAACTGTTTTACTCATTGTGCCCTAGAAATCTGGTATATAATATCATCATTGTTATTCTATTTCACATATTTGTTAATTGTTTTATGATTTGTTCTTTGAGTTAATTATTCACGACATCATTAAGTCTTCATTTAGATCAGTATCTTTTATATCTATTCTGTGTATTGATTCCTATTCTATGATATTATTGTCAGTATTGAGTGGTGAGAACTTCTTCTTTTTTTACATTTATTTATAATTTTTCTGTGCCCAAGCAATCTGTTTTTTTTTAAAGATCCCAAGAAATCTCTCACTCACTCACTCTCTCTCTGTATATCTATATCTAATCTATATCTTTATCTATATCTATATATATACATACACACATATGTAAATTTACATACAGATATACTTATCTATTTATTGATATATCTATATGTCTATATCTACATATAAGTATATCTATCTATATCAATTTTACCATTCAGAAGACACTATGAGTTTTTCAGGTTTAAATTCCCCAATTATTTATTCAGCATTATATTTTCCCTTTTACGTATCTTTATATTAGATTTGTCCAAGTGTGGGAGAGGAACATTAAAGTTTTCTACAAGTTTGCTTATTTTTTCAGTTTACCTTTCCTTTAGCAATTTATGTTTTATGCTGTTTGGTGCATATAAGTTTAGTACTTATTTTGGTTTGTTGGTTATGTTTCTTTTAAACATCATACTTTCCCTATTTGTCACTTTTGATATTGTGAGTTCTTCTTTTTCCTTGTTCTGATAACATGCCTGCTATTTTGAATTCATCTGATGCATAGTAAATTTTGTTTCAGCCTCTGATTTTCCATTTTTATACATTTTTACCATTAAATATGTTGTAAGCTACCAACAGATTGTTGGCTTTTGTTTCCATTTGGTCACATTCTTTGGTTTTATTGGATTGTTTAATCATTTACATTTAAAGTATCATTGTTATGCTCCCTTTCCTCTATTTATTTCTTTTGTATTGCTTTTTTGGTCCCCTTTCTCTTTTAGCTTAGTACTTAGTTCCTTTGCTTAGTGTTGCTTAAACTTCCATTGTAAGAGGGCATCCAGTAGTTACCTTACCAACTTCAGGCATCAGAATGGTTTAAAATGATTGATTCAACTAGGCTCATTTAGCTTGTAAAGCTGTAATTGTCAAATGCACTGCAAGGATACATGTTAATAGACCTGGTTCTGGTTCTATTCTGTTATGTGCTAAACTGCACCATTACCCATTGCCTTGCCTTCCTATTCTTCCACATAGACACACAAAATGGTGGCTGCTTATATTGGCCACCTCATCAGGTGAAGGACTCATCAGGTCTGAGGACACCAAAGTATCTTTTCCCTGTGGTTACTTTAATGTCCAGCTTCTGTATGCTGCATCAACTTGGGGTTGTTTGGAGCATTTGTCAAAATAGAGTCTATGTGATTGAAGCTCCATGTCTTCTCTGTCCCCTGTTTTACAGCTTTGGTTTTCTGACTCTTTCCCATCCCTTTTCCCTTAGGTCTGAACTGTGCTAGTCCCATTTCATCCCTCCCAATTCATATCTTTGCTCTCTTCCTTTCCTTCCAATGATTGCACACAGTACATGTCTGCCATTTCTTGGGGGATGGGGTAGGAGTTAGCTAGAGTATTTAGGCAGTCACTACAGCTTTGCAGTTTCCTACCCTAGTTCTGTCTCCTAGCCAGGACTACAATTTAACTTGTGCTTGCATGGATATGAGAAGGTGAGGAAAAGCAAGGGTGACACTAAGTAAATGATCTGAGTATTAATGTTCTTCAGTATTAATTTATAATATTTTTACATTGATGTTATCCTTTCTCTTATCTTAATGACTTGAGTCTAATTTCTTCATATTTGACATACAATTCCTTTGTTTGGAGATTGAAGAGTTGAAAAAGTTTTCAGAGAGAAACCAACCTCCCATCTTGCTGGTGACATCATAAAGTTGATTATGCTATACAGTTTTATCACGGGAGGAAGAGAGACAATCAACTAAGATTCAGAGATTTGTTGATTTCCAAAGTGTTGCAAAGTAAAAAACATTCAAATAACTTAAAAAAAAACCTCAAAGTAATCCATAATGGCATAGGTATGGGCATTTCCTCAAATGATTTAGGTCATACACCACCTTGTCCGCCAATCTGATGTGATTTCTCTCTATGTCTTCCCATATGTTTGCTACGGGGCATCCACTCAAAATGCCAGGAACTGCTTCATTTTCTTTTGACCTCATGAGAAATGGAAAATATGGACAGTGCAACAATTACCCTTGCTCTTGCTACTCATCTCTTTTTTTGCTTTATAATTCCTGATTAATACCAATGTCCTTCCAGTAAACTTGCTATCATGAGACATATGTATGGTTGTTGTGAGCAGGCTGCAGAACATTACAAACAAGAATTATAAAGGAGAAGTGAAGCAAAAAACTCCATCAAAGGTTTTGTTTTATTTTGTTTTTTTCATGGTGACAAATGGCTAGTTTCTAAAGATACCGAGTGATACAGTTGACATTGTGAAAATGTATTCTTTGTTTTCGAAAAGGACTGACAACAATTTCCCAGGCCACACTGGCTCTTTTCCTACCTAATAGGGAACAATAGCCCCTAGTCTGAAATCCCTTTGATCTTTTACAAAATGTTTTGGATAAATTAAGCTAGCTACATAAATGTACTATATAGCAATGAATGCTGTTGAGGAAGAGTATTAAAAGAGAAGTGAAAGGAGAAAAGCTGTGAATTTCAGAGATGAGATTTTTGGTTTCCTTGAGTAGTGGTTGAAGAAAGTTAACAAAGAAAACAGATATAAAGGACCCAGGTTAGAGAGCTTACTGGGTGGGGATGGGGAGTGAGGAAATTGTGTCAACCCAGAAATAGAGAGGCTTTGTAGATCGAAACATTCAACAGGGAATTTTGGAGCTAATCCTCTAGCTAAAAATGCTTATAGCAGAATTTTAAGTGTGTTGCCCATTCATTTCAGAAAAGTGAAATACCTTTCCTTTCTGCTTTGTACTTTACTCCAATTTAAACACACACACACACACAGGAGAGAGAGAGACAGAGAGAGACAGAGACTGAGACAGACAGAGAGAAAGAGAGAGAGAGAGAGAGAGAGAAAATCATAGGACAGAAATAATAGATTTTAGAAGGGGAAAATAACCTTAGATACTATGTAGTTATAGCAGTGGTAGTATGGCATGATGAGTAGGGTTGTTGAGATACTCTTTTTATTACTATGGCAAAACACCTCAATTTTGAATGTCTCCTCTCCAGGAATGCTCCCTATCAATTACCTCATCCCAACCTCATCTCCAATAGATATGCCCAGATTATTAAATACCCAGAGTTTATACTGTTTATAAAGACAAAGTAAATGTTTAAAACAAAACAAGACAAAAAGTAAATATACTTTTAGGACACAGACTTTCCAAGTGCTTAGAAGAAGAGGCTTTAGGTCCCATGAGAAAATCCAAAGGAAGAAATGAAATACAGAAGTGTTACCTTGAAGACTGCAGTTCAGGGGGTTTCAGCACCATAGCATTTGTTCTGACACAACTTCCGCCCAATTGGTCCATGCATCCTTACTCCCAGAGTCCTTGCTCCTCATGAAAACTGCCTCTGCCTCACTTATGCTCTTCTAGCTCCATTCTCAGGGGCTGCCCCCCCTTCCAGATCCACTGAGAATTGGGTTCCTTTAAGATTCTTCACTCACTGACTCTCCTATTGTCTTTTTGTTTTGTTTGTTTTGTTTTGTTTTGTGGTTAGGCAATGGGGTTAAGTGACTTGCCCTGGGTCACACAGCTAGTGAGTATTATGTGTCTGCGGCTGACTCCAGAGTTGGTGCTCTATCCACTGCACCACCTAGCTGCTCCTCTCCTATTGTCTTTTAAGGGCTATCTCAGGACTTGGTCAATCAATGTTTGGCCAATGGCTAGACTCCCTCTCTAATTCAGTTGAGGACTGTGTCTGCAATTCATAAAGAAGTAATCAGAACTGGCCACATTTTTACAGTTAATTTACCTGATCATTAGTCTCTTTCCTTTCTGTGTTAAGATTCTGGTCTCAGAGGTTGGTCAGACTAGTTCCCTTGTATAGTCCATCTTCCTCATTTTATAGATGAGAAAACTGAAGTTCAGAGACTTACCTAAAGTCACACAAGTAGCAAATGACAATCAGAATTCAAACATAGTTCCTCTGACTCCAAAGACCATGTTTATTCCATCCAACCATGGTGCTTTCTGAATGATTCAGAATGCCGCCATACCCATATATTCCTAGTTATGTCTATAAGTGATTTAAAGTTAACCATCCCTATACATTTTAGAGCCTTAACACCACTCTACAGTTAATACTTGATAGCATCAGTGCTAATTAACCATTCTACTTGTGGACTATCCTTTTGTTCCTTCCCCCTTCTACTATTTTCTTTTGGTTGTCTTACTACTTACTTCATCAGAAGCTGGCAGAAGAGATAAGAAAGATGAAACTCAAATCATCCATTTTTGCTTCTTGCTGGAGTTTTCTCATAAGATACTTAATGTTTGAAGGAAGGTGTTAATTATTAGTTGAAATGAGAATTTGAATATTCTGTAGTTTTGACTTATAAAGCTCTTCTTACAGTCCTTTACTATGGATAATTGAGAGATGATTAAGCCAGTTACCAATGTATCAATGCCTTTATTTAAATTCTATTTCATTAACTTCATTCAATGAAAGTTTGTGAGTCAGGCATAATTAGAAACAGATGCAAGCTACTTCTTTGGAGGTGAGGAACTAAAGAATTTTTTTTTTCTTCTTTGAAGTATAGTTCAAGAGCACTTTAAAGTGTTTGCGACCTATAATATTTTATTATATATTGTTCAGTTGTTGTAAAGTTGCCTTTTCTGTTTCCATGTGCAGGTTTAAAAACTTTACAAAAAACAACCCCTAATTTGGGATATTTAAAATGAAACAATATCACACTAGGTACAGGCAGGAACAATCTATCATAAGACTTTTTTCCATTTGAACCATGCAACAAACAAATCAACAGCAATCAAAGTGCAATGAAAAGGCAGCTTTATTTTTAAAAAACGTAATTGTGTAATTGTGTATGTAAAAAAGACAAAGCCATTTTACAACTCTCAAATGCACTAAATTGCATGGTATTGTGTACCTTAGTTAACTATGTTCTTGGGTGTTTTGCCTGACAAACTATAAGCTCTGTAAGACCAGAAATGATATTTAATCTAAACTTTGTCTCTCCTCTAGTATCTAGGACAAAGTGCTGCTCAGAGAAAATGCTTAGTAATATTTGTTAAATAAAAGAAAGGAGGATAGAAAGAATACAACAAAAACATCATCTTATTTTTCAAATAGCAATTAGTCTTAAAGACAAAAATAATGAATATAAAAAAATGATATAACTTTTCCAGGCTACCCCAACAATTATATTATTAGCTTGTCGGCTCCTTGAGGGCGGGGACCATGTTTTTGCTGTTCTTTGCATCCCAAGCGCTGAGTATGGTATATAGTAGGCATTTAATAAATGCTTATTGTTGATTATGGTTCTACATAGCAGCTATCAGAGAAATAAACTGATTTCACTTACAACAAAATCATTAATGTAGGCAACATCTAATTTACTAACCAATAATAGGCATTAACCAATAGATTAGTCAACTACATTAGGGGATATAACTGATGCCACAATTTTTAAAGGATCTTGCCTTTGTCCATGGCCATTAGATACATTTCAGAAGCTCCAGGGGCTCTGAGGAAAGAAACAGGGCTAAATTTGTCTACACAAAACCATAAACCCCTTACCTTGTTGATAAAGAACCTAAAATTCAAATCAAGGGAGGCGGCTTGATGCTGTAGATAGAGCAACTGACTCCAGTGTCAGGAAGATGTGGCTCCAGATTCTACTTCATATATTTTCTTGTGATCTTGGGCTCTCTGTTTTAACCTTTCTGAGTCCTGTCCGTAAAATAGAAATGTAATTATAACACTTCCTTCAAAGGATTGTTGTGATGCTCAAATGACATAATGAGTAAAAAGTATTTTGCAGATTTTAACTGTGAGCTATTATTATCAATTAGAGTGAGGCAGAAGTCCTGTTTAACAAGCTAAGTGACTCAGGGCAAGACAGAAATCTGTATTTGGATTTTTCACAGTACTGTTATGACTTTATGTATTTTTTATAAAGGGTAGCTTTTCAGGTAGGGCCTATTTTTTAAAAAATTATTTTCAGTTCCAAATTCTCTCCCTCCCTCCACCCTCTCCCCTACCCACTGAGAAGGCAAGAAATACAGTAAGTAGGCTTTCTTCTTAAAGTCACATATACCACCGGTGGAATGCTCAATAAAACATTTTCCATTCTCATTTGCCAAGTGTCTTGATAAAGATATATATTATCTTAAATGTACCCCTAAATTATTAAGTAGAATGGACCCTTCCTAATGGACCTCAGCTTGGATCAAATATAATTGTGTACCAATTAATCCAATGCATATCTTTCCTCAGACTTTGCCCAGTACCTTGCATATTTGTTGGGTATCAGTGCCTTATTCTATATTACAGTTTATCTGTGTATGTGAAATACCTTCTTACTAGCCTATAAGCTCGGGGCTGGGGGTAGGGGCTACCATATCTTATTTCGTCTTTATATCTCCCCCAGTAACTTTCACAGTGCTCTGTACAGAATAAGCATATGAGAAATATTTGTTGAACTGAATGATCACATGGCCATATGTTCATGAATTGCTAAACTTTGATTATTTTTAGCCAGATTTATTCCCTCCCTCCCAAACCCCTAAGTTATATATACACATATATATGTGTATACGTTCATGCACATACACATAGATACATACATACACACAAACCTGTAAGTTATATACACATATACATGTGTGTGTACATGCACACATACACACACACACACACACACACACATATATATATATATACACACACATGTATAGGAGTTTGGAGCTTTTTTCCCATTAGCTACACAATTACACAATCTCATTTTTAAAAACTAAAATTGACTTTTCTTCACACTTTGATGACTTCAACACATTTGAAACCAAGTTCTTGATCTCTTACATCTGGCCGTTACCTTTTCTCTTAAGATTTCACATAGCACACTGTACTGTACTGATCATGTAATATTATGTATTGTGTGTGTTAGTATCTTATCTCTCTGCTAGAATGTAAACTCTATGAGGGAAGGAATTATTCATATCACGAACTGCTTTTTTCATGAACCTTTGAAAAGTGGTGGGAATGCCAAAAATCCCTGGAATATGATCTCAAGCTGGTGGACTTCTGTTTGGTAGAATTCAAGTTTTCTTTGTTCTCGTCTTCTATGGGGATCTGGTAGGACCCATTATTCAGGTCCAACTCTGACAATCACTAGCAGTCCAACACATCTTGAACTCACAGCAAGTTGCTGATCAATCTTAGTTCTCTTACTCAAAGTTTAAAAAGTCTATACATGTCTAAATCGTTTTCTGCACCACCACATTGGGTAAGACATAAGGACATAGTATCCTTGGTGTTGCCATTGACTAACAATTGACTAACAATTCCTTGAGGTGATTTTTAAGGTCTTCCACCTCAGAGGGACCATGTTTCTAAGGTTGCTTTTGATGAGGTCAGGAGGAATTGAGGTAGGGTGTGTGGTGCTTCTCAGATACAAGGTATATTCCACTCATGAAGTGAGATAACACCAGTTTTTTTCTCCCTTAGATTTTCCTTCTATTATCCAGACTTTAGAGCAAGGCTTCTTAACTTGGGGTCTGTAAACTTGCTTTTCAAGAAATATCTCTTTTGACAACTACATTTCAACATAATTGGTTTTCTTTGTAATCTTCTACATTTTATTTATTTTAAAATATTATTCTGAGGAGTCTATGGGCCTCACCAGATTGCCAAAGGAGTTCATGATACAAAACATGGTTAAAACTCCATGCACCAGATGGTCATCAAAACTGGCCTTCTCTGGATTCACCCTTGAAGTAGGGATTAGGATATAAAGTGCTTCTTGGATGCTCTCTACTACCACTTAACTATCTCTTCTTTGTAAGCTTTCATCCAAGAGGCCTGGATTGATGGAGGATCTCGGTACTGAACCTCAGTTCGTTGTCTACAATACCGTGCCAGTGCTTTGAATGGGCTAGAGTTAGTTCCAAACAATTCTAATTCTCTGGAGATGTTTCCCAGATCTAGATGGAGCAGGGTGTGGTGGTATGGTATCCATCTTTGTGCTAACAACTATGATTTACCTAGGGAATGGTGACCTCATTCTAATATAACCCTTTCTCCTTACTTAGTTCATGGAGACCTAACTCTTTGCATCGGCCAAGGGTGGGGAAGTTGAGGGCCGCACTTGAAGAACCTAGAGGGCCACATGTGGCCTTGAGGCTGCAGGTTCCCCACCCGTGGCATAGACTATAGATGGAATCACAAGTGGCAAATGTCTTCCATAAAGTGGTTAGACTTCAATTTCCCCTTGGCATTCACTGTCCAGAACAGGTACCTCTTCAATTCTCACTATCATTGCTCTACAAGGTCCTTTGGGTCCATGAAGAAAAAATCCAAATACAGAATCCCAATCCCGTACTAAGGTTCATAGAATCCATTTCAGATTCAGCATCTGTTCAAAATTACTGTTTACATGGCATTTCTTTTGATTATGCATATTTCTTATAAGGATTTTCTTTTTCTTTTTGGGTTTGTGGTAGGGTGGGGTAAGGTTAGGGGAGGAAGAAGTGGAAGAGAGAGAAAATACAGGCTTATTAATTGCTTTACAGATGTTAACTCAACCACTCTGTGAGGTAGGTCCTGCTCATTTAATTTGTCATCCTGTCAATGTATGCTTGTGAGTATTTGATGGTTAACATGTTTTTGTGTGTAGAAAATAAATACTGTTTCATAATCTGATTCCTACTGCACATTGAGTACCTTTCTATTTCCCTCCATTTTGGGGCATGGAAGGCCAAACTCAAGCCTGAAGCAACATTTCTTAGTGTACCTTGGTGGGTGTGAAGGTGGGTGTTAATTAGCTAGAGAGTGTAGGACCACTAAATGGTCAGTTTCCTCTAGGAGTCAACCTGATCTGGACTTCATACATGGGTAGAGAGCAGAGGTGCCCTTAGAGAAAGGGTGAAGTACAATATATGTTCCTTGGACCCAACAGGACTTTTTATTGTTAGAGTAATATTCTTTGATAACTCCACTTTTCTTCTTATGTTTTCTAGTCAGTCAACAATTATTTATTAAATGCTTACTATGCTAAATACTGGACATACAAAGAAAGGCAAATATACCAACCCTGGTCCTCAAGCAATTCACATTCTAATGTGGAGATAACATAGAAATAATTGTACGTACAAGATATATACAGATTAGATGGATGGTATAATAAAACCAGAACTATTCTGCACCACACCACTCCGCTTTTGTGCAACAACAAAAAGTCCCTAAAAACCTTAGGATTTTCTAAAAGGCAACAAAGCTATCCCTGGAACTGATTGGTTCTTGCCTCCCTTGAGACAGCTTGCTGGTCACCTAAGGGCATCAAAAGCCCCACCTACATGAAATGAAGGCCCATCCAACTTGGTAAAGGTCTGAAGACCATGCTTTGTTAACATGCCTTGCCCTGCTGACATGGATTTGAGTTGGGGAGGGTGGGAGTGGGAGAAAATGAATCTGTGGAAATTAAATACCACTTATTTTTCTTGCATAGCCTTGCTATGTAAAAGCAAGGATAAAACTTGCTCTTTGGATTCACCCTTGAAGTAGGGATTAGGATATAAATAAATAAAACTCTTGGTTAATTTTTCAATGATTTATGAGTGCCTCATTTTCCCCAAAATTAATCCTGAACTAGTATGATGCCAGAATCAGGTAACTAGAAGGTTAATATACATTTATTAAGCATTTGTGCTTATCCCTATGCTAAACCCTGGGGATATAAATAAAAGCAAGAAGGAAAACAGTCCCTACTCTGAAGGAGCTTACAATCTAGTGAGGGAAGACAACTCACTAAAGGAAAGTGAAAAGCATGTGAGGGAGGTACCGTTGGGAGGGCATAGTGTTGAAATCAGTAAAGGTAGGAGCACAAACAGGAGGGGCCTGGGTCCCTCCCCAAAATGGAGGCCCTAGGAGAATTCACCAATAAGAGAAGCAGGCCAGCATGATGAAGGAATGTTCTGGTAATGCCAAGGCCTTAGGGATAAATGGAAGTTCCATGTAAGGAGGCCCCATGTGCTGAGGGAAGTTCCAGGGTGAGAATGTGACCCAGGCATGGTATTGAAATGTGCAAAAGTCCATTGCACAGGGAATGAAAATTCCTAGTCTATACTCCTCAAAATGGAAGCCTGAACGTAACTCACTAATGCCAGAAAGGAGATGTCATAGCGGAGGTGAGAAGGCCAAGTGGATAGATGAAAGCTGCTGTGTGAAGAGGCTCCAGGCACAAAGGGTAATTTCCGGGTGAGGTGACACCTCCCCTTAACAGTTAGTAATCTTAGACGGAAGTGGCAAGACGGGTGGAGACCAAGAAAGACCTCCTGCAGAATGTGGTATTTGAACTTAGTCTTGAAGGAAGCTGGGAAAGTTTTTTTTGTTTGTTTGTTTGTTTTTGTTGTTGTTGTGTGTTGGTTTTTTTTTTTTTTTTTGCTAGGCAATGGGGTTAAGTGACTTGCCCAGGGTCACATAGCTAGTGAGTGTTTTGTGTCTGAGGCTGGATTTGAACTTAGGTCCTCCTGAATCCAGGACCAGTGCTCTATCTACCGTGCCACCTAGCTGCCCCGAAGCTGGGAAAGTTAAGAGATAGAGTTGAGGGTATGAGGGACAGCCAAAGCAAAGGCACAAAGTCCAGAGATGACCTGTAATGGGCGAGAAACTTTAATACTCTTTTGTGCATGTGCTGAAATATTTGTCTACTTTCCATCAAATGTTGAGAAGGAATGCTTTTATTCATGGTGGTTATAGCAAAAGCAACTTTTAAAAAATCTATCTTTTTTGCTCTAATTGATTTGCTTGTAGCATTCATTCTGTCACACTCGTAAAGGGCTTTTCAAAATTCCAGTAGAAGTGTGCTCATCGCCTTTTCAAAATTATTTACAAATTCTTGTAGCTTTGGCAGCTGTTATGTGATTTGGTATAAGTTTTGAAGTCTTCAAGTAAAGATTTTCAAGGACTTCAGGCTATTTTACTTTTTCCTCTTTAGATTTTACTAATCCCACAAATTCATCTAATCTGAGATTAGGGATGGGGTTAGGGTTTGTTTTTTTTTTCTAAAGGATTTCCCGGCACTGATTGACAATACTTTGTTTTGTGTTTTGGAGATGATGGTGCTGTTTACAAACAGCAGCATGAAGCCCTTGCCCATAGCTGGTAAGATCTATTTCTAATTTCATTATTATACAATCCTGGTATACAATAAATGACTTCACTTTTTCAGTCTATTTTGTAAACATTCCAGATTTGTCTGCTTTAGTGTACAATACCATCTGCAATAATGCATTTCTAGCATGTGAGATATTGGTATTTTATAGTTGTTGTATTGTGTCTTGCCTTCTTGGTCTCCCTGCCTCAAGTTGCTTCACACTCCATTCTATCCTCCACACTTCTGCTGCCAAAATAATTTTCCTCAAGTGCAGATCCAAACATGTGACTCCCCTACTCAGCCAACTCTAGTGGCTTCGTGTTGCTTCTAGGACAACATAGCAACTCCTCTGTTTAGCTTTTAAAGCCCTTACACAATCTGGACCCAAGCTATCTTTCCAGCCTCACTGGACATTACTCCCCATTCCCACAGCCTGCAATCCAGACAAAGTGGCCTTCCCTGCTTTATACACGAATCCGTCCATCTCTGGTCTTTGTGCCTTTGTACTGGCTTTGCTCCATGCTTGGAATCTCCAATGTGCTCTGCCTCATCCAGCCTTTCGCTTTCTTTAAGAGGTAGTCCAGTCACCTTCTTCCGCATGGAGGCTTTCTTGATCTCCCCCAACTGCTAATGCCCTCCCTCCCAAACTATCTTGCACTACTTTGTGCATATCTGTACAATAATAACTTATTTCTAACTTATTACAGCATTCATGCTGTATATATGGGCTTATATGCATATATATGTTTTACACGTACTTGTCTCCTCCATTGAAATATAATCCTCTTGTGAGTAGGGACTGTTTTATTCTTTGAATTTGTATCCAGCACATAGCACATAATAGGTGCTTAATAAATGTTGATGTGACTTGTATCCCTGGCACTTAGCATAGTAGCTAGCACAGAGCAGGTGCTTAGTAAATACTTGTTGATTTATTTTTGTGATTTTGTTATTGCTGTTCAGTTGTTCAATTGTGTTCGACTCTTCCTGATTCCGTGGACCATAGCACACCAGATCTTTCTATCCTCCACTATTTCTTGAAGTCTGTCTGAGTTAATATTCATTGTTTCCATGACACTATCCATCTCATTCTCTGATGTCCCCTTTTCCTTTTGCCTTCAATCTTTCCTAACATCAATGAATCCTATTTTCTCATTATGTGGCCAAAATATTTAAGTTTCAGCTTTAGTATTTGACCTTTCAGTGAATAGCCTGAATGAATTTCTTTAAGCATTGACTGATTTGACCTCCTTGCTGTTCGAGGAACTCTCAAAAGTCTCCAGCACTATAATTCAAAGGCATCAATTCTGTGGGGCTCAGCTTTCCTTATAGTCCAACTCTCAGCTGGAGAAAAAACCGGAAAAAAACAACAACATAGTTTTGACTATACAAAGCTTTGTTAGTAAGGTGATGTCTCTGCTTTTTAGTATGCTGTCCACATTGGCCATAGCTTTCCCTCCAAGGAGCAAGTCTTTTAATTTTGCTGCTGCAGTGATCTTTGGGCCCACAAATATAAAATCTAACACTGTTTCCATTTCTTCTTCCTCTATTTGCTAGGAAGTGATAGGACCAGTTGCCAAGATCTTAGTTTTTTTGATGTTAAGCTTCAAGCCAGCTTTTACGCTCTCCTCTTTCACCCTCATCAAGAAGTTTCTTAAATTCCCTTTCACTTTCTGCTGTCAGAGTGGTTATCAAACGCATATCTGAGATTGTTGGTGTTTCTTCTGGCAACCTTAATTCCCACTTTCAGTTCACCCAGTCTGGCATTTTGCATGATCTACTTTGCATATAAGTTAAATAAATAATGTGACAATATACAGCCCTATTGTACTGCTTTTCCAATCTTAAACCAATCAGTTGTTCCATGTTAGGTTCTAGCTACCCCTGTTTTGGTGATTCTAAAGCATGTAGTAGCACCTGCCCCTTACTCTGCTCTCCTCTATGTCAAGCTGATCATCACAACGGTTTCTGGTAGGGCTAGCCATTCCATCTATTCCTTTGACTCTTAGGAGAAGTTGTATCAGACTGACTGAATATTAATCCAGTAAGTGATATTTACTCTCAGAGTCGAGTTCATCAGTATTTCTAGGTTCCCATCAGACCTTCACAGCTACTGTAATGGTCTCAGGGTGCAAAGTCCCTATTGGGCATTCCTCTTCTCTGCTTCCTGCCCTTCACATTAGGCTTGGAGGGAATATTGTGAGCTAAGACCTGAGATTTCACTGAACTACTGGATATGGAAACTACCTCCCCTTATCTAGGCCAACAACCCTTAGAGAGTTGCCTGGGACACTGAGAGGTTAATGGACTAGCCCAGCTCCACAGTATATGCAGTTAGTATGTGTCTGAGACAGGAATTAAATTCAGGTCTTTTTGACTCCAAGGTTGGTTCATAAGCCAGTACATCATGCTGGCTCTTATCATTATCCCAAGTTTCTCATCCTTTTTGATGGAGTTCAGATAGAAACAATCTGGTGCCAACTCATAGTTCTCCTATTATTCTTTTATATTCACTGTTCTGTAGCTGGTGCACAGGTGGATAAGATTTTGTAATTGAACTGCCCTTTGTAATTGAATAGAAGTATTAGGGTGTAGGGGCAGCTAGGTGGTACAGTGGCTAAAGCACTGGGCTTGGAATCAGAGACTCCTCTTCATGAGTTCTAATCCAGCCTCAGACATTTACCAGCTGTGTGACCTTGGGCAAGTCACTTAAACCTAATTCCCTCAATTTCCTCATCCATAAAATGAGCTGGAGAGGGAAATGGTAAACCAATCCTGTATCTCTGCCAAGAAAATCCCAAAAAGGGGTCACGGAGAGTTGAACATGACTGAAGCAACACAGCAAATGGGATGTAAGTCTACTGAAACAACTTTGGGACAACTCCAGGTAGTAGATATGACAACAGTGATGGATGTCATCTATGAAGGCCCTTTTGATTCCATTATTGGATCTTAACCATTTCCCAGGCTCCATCCTGAAGTGACTGTTTTTGATTACTTTTTTTTCCACTTATAGTTAAACCTTTATGTAGGAATCAAGAGGGGAATATGGAAAAGGAAAGATAAAATTCAAATGGTAAACATCATAGATACACAGCTGATTGTTTAATAATATCTGTCCCTTAGGTTACTGTATAGGGCCCTTCAAATAGGGCACATAGTAGAGTAAGATATGTAGGGCTCATCATTTCCAATAGGGTGCTATCCCAATATCCACAGTTTCCTACCAGCACCAGCACCAGCACCAGCACTAGCACCTGCACCACCATCTTACTAAGGCATTTTGGGATTACCAATGGCAGTTTTGGGGGGATTTATGCACTTCAAGGTAAAAACACACATATTTATATTAGATATATGATGAGGGGATATTTATAGGTTTAAAGCACTTAGGAATTTCAACTGGAATTACCTTATTAGGTAATCTGGCTAATATGGGAAGAAGTATGGCAAATATGACAGAACTCAACATTAGAACAATGAGGAAAGGAAATTGGCAGTTGAAAGAACACTGGACTCTGCTGTTAGGACATGTGGGTTCCAATCCTGGTCTTGCCAGTATGAATTAGTTACTTCTTTCTGAGTCTGTTTCATCCTGTACAAAATGCTGGAGTTGTATGTTGATCTCCCAAAGTTCCTTTTGGCTGACATCCTAAGTTCTAAGGTCCCTTCTAAATTTGCCATTCTATAAGTTATAATCTTATTTTTTTTTTAATTTCCCTATCTAGATCACAGAGTTCAGCCAAAAGAAGACAACCATACCTTTTCTACTTTCAGGAGTTCCACCTAGGAACTTGTCTTACCCAGGGGCCCCCATTAGAAGAGAGAACATTTGAGAGTAACAAGGGCAGAGAAGCTTAATACAGGAAGATTCCTTCCATTAGAGGCAGGATGGGGAGAAAGGGAACAAGGTGAAAAGACTAAAACCGGACAAGGACCCTGAGAATTCAGAAGAGAGCTGGGAAGGGATGAAACTGATACCCAGAGGTCCAATGAAAAGTTTGAAATAGAGGAGGCAGTTAGGTGATGCAGTGGATAGAGAACTGGCCTTGGAGTCAGGAGAACCTGAGTTCAAATCCGGCCTCAGACACATAACACTTACTAGCTATGTGACTCTGGTCAAGTCACTCAACCCCAATTGCCTCAAAAAAAAGTTTGAAATAACTATGGCCCCCCTTTGACAGCTGAATTCTGGCTTATTTGGGGTTACATTTGAATGAACAAACTAATGAATGAATGAATGATTTATTTATCACTTACTATGTGCAAAGCATCATGTTAATCAATGAGGATACCAATAGAAAAGCAAGACAGTCTCTGCTCTCCCAGAGTCTGCATCCTAATGAGAGAGAAAATAAATGTGAAATGTTTCAACTGCAAGTCAGATGGAAAGGTCCTATGGTCCTTAGGATGTCACTTAGGCAAAGCAGATAGTAATGTCTCTTCTATCATGTCATTTCCATTGATAAAATCATAGGACTTTCTGATGTTGAAGCACCTGATACTGGGCTGGAAGCTTTTCTATTCCAAAGGTCTTAGGCTGTCTTCATTCAGGTTTCTGAGGGGAGATGGTGGTCAAGGTGCTGGTATGTTTTGAACCGCCTGGTACACGTAGTCTCTTGCCTCTCCCTTAGGGTGGCCTGTTGCTGTAGTTAGGCTGGCTTGCCTGCCCTGTGAGGATCAGTTCATGGCAGTGGCTGGCTCCTCCACAGGAGCCACCTCCCCAGATGATGACTGTGAGGGCTGGTCTGGCACATGCTGTCACTCCTGGGGCTCTTGTGCCTATTTGCCTGTTGGTGGCAGTTGGTTAGCAATTGTTGCTGCTGGTGTTGAGGAAGGTAGGCCCCTTCTCCACAATGATTTCTCCCCTCAATTATGGCTATGCAGAATAGTAGTTTAGGGGACAAATTATTATTCCCAAGGATCTTGGGTTCAGGGTCCTGACCTGGCTCCAGGAGTATCTGAGGGGAGATGAAGATCAAGGTGATTGTGGTGGTACTTTGATTTACCTAGTTGTCATATACTGCCTCCTGTCTTTCAGGGTACTATGAAAATTTGACAAATATAGTTGTGTAAATATAGACATGTTTGTTCCAAAAACATTTCTGTTAAAATTATTATTATCTATAATAATGTATTTTAAAAGTTCTTTCTTTCCTTAACCAATTTGTAAGTTCTCAAAGAGGACCAATGACCTCAGGAAGGTGATGTCATAATTTGCAAGTGAATTGGATTTAAATGAGGCAGGGCTGTGCAAAGTCACCAGCCTCACTCTCTCTTTTATAGCCATCTGGGTCCAGTGACAAGATATAGATCAGGATTACTGCATCTTGGGGTTTATGGGCTAGATTTCTCTTTTTTTAAGGACCATGACTTAAACTCAAATCACTCTGCCTCTCACTGATTGACCAACAATAGGTCTCAGTCCAAGTCTTGGTCTTCTTCTTCTTCTTGTTCTTCACTAGATGAAAGAGGCCAATTTTTTTTTGACTCATTTCTTACCTACCCTTAATCGCTGAATGGATGTTGCCTTAGAAAAACTGAGACCTGGGAAAGACATTAGCTTAAAAAGGCCAAGGTCTCCCATTGCATCCAGGTCCATCTCCAATAATCCTGATCTATATCTTGCCACTGGACTAAGATGGCTCCAGAGGAGAAAGTGAGGCTGGTGACTTTGCACAGCCCTGCCTCACTTAAATCCAATTCACTTGTAAGTCATGACATCACCTTCTGATGTCATCAGTCCTCCCTGAGGACGAAAAACAAACAACATCAACAACAATTTTGTAAGCGTAAGACAATGAGAGTAAACTTCATTTTTGTTCCGTTGATCCTGTTCGTATAATCACGTTGCAAAACTAACCGCTTTGAGTTGTTTAGGGAAAGAAAAAGTCTCTCACTGACAGTTTACAGTAGATATCCTGATGGAGACTCAGGTCAGTTTTCATATTTTTCATGGAGTAAAATCTCTATCCACAGCAAGATTTTATAAAGTTAAGGCAAAGATCAAGAGTTTAAGAGAGTAGGGTGAGAGGATGAAGTTTGTCTTGGCTAGGGATTGTGTTATTGCAGCAGCTGACTGAGCCATTCATCATCCCTCCCCAAATAGTCATGAACATTTCAAATCTTGGAAAGAAAAGGAAAGTATAAAATTGTCATAATTGGGAAATAAGTGGCCTAGAGGAATTTGTATTATAATAATGATGTCTTCTATACAATCCTATTGAACTGATTTTAAACATTTTAAAAAAGCAGAAAAAGATAGTTTTTGATTTATATATCTATCTTTTTTTTGTGACTTTTCACCTGAAATTAGAAGACAGCCTGTTGTAGTAGCTTTGTAGCCCTGGGCAAGCCATCTAAACTCTTAGTGCCCTAGACAACTCTCTTAAATTGCAGAGAAGTTGCTAATCTACACTGATGGGGGAGTTTCCTCACCTGGGAATTCCCTAGGCCAATGGGATGACTGGTCTAGCCCCAATCCCTTCACCTTAACTTTGCCTTTAAGAGTACTAGGTGTGTGGAATTGCTAGACAGTTCAATATTACCACAACTTAGGAAACTTTCATATCAGATACTTTTGAATAAAAGTTTTAATTGGGATTAACAATTCTCATGAGATCACTTTTTTTTTTCCTCTTGGGGAGAAAGAGGCTAGAAGGCAGTACAATCTATACAAATGTGTGTGGAGGAACAAAGGATGAAAGAACCAAGGAGAAAGAACAGGAGGTGTGAAGAAGTAGCAGTCAGGACAAGCAAACCCAAGAGGGAGCTGAAAAGGAAGGAACAGTATAGGAAAGTTAAATAAGGAATGGCAAAGGGGAAAGTGGTGCATTTAGACTAACATTCATAAGAACAAGAGAGTTAAGAGCAATGCTTTGTCCGTTAATGCTTGGCTCTCCTTATTAGCTAATAGAGGTTGGATGCCAAACATTAGGATAAAAAGTGAAAAATTCAATCATTCATCCAGATGTTTCCTAATAACTGGATTTTTGGCATTGTATAGACAAAACTTCCAAATGATTGACTGAATTGTTTATTTTAAAATCCAGACAGGTTGGCATTATATAGGTACCGACAAAGGATGGTTGGCAACTGAACGCATAAAATTGCTTTCAAATTCTGATCCTGTTTGGTATGGAGTAATAATACTTAAGACAGCTTAAATTGGCATGTGTTTGTGCTGGCTCCTGAACAGTGTAACACCATGAATATTTTTGTATATGAGAAGGAGAATTAATGCCAAACACACTGTCGCCTACCATGAGAAAGGGTGATGGTGTTTTGAAAGGAATTGTGAAATACTTGGAAAGGAAAACAAGATCTTTAATTCAACAGTGCAATGCATGCTTAATGCTTATTGTTGATTAATTCAACATTAGAATTTTATAAATAATTTTGAACTAATTCCCAATTTACGGGAAAGGCAGAAGTGCCTTTCCTAGGGGTGGTGACCTTTTAACTTTAGCAAGTTAAAAGTAAAAGAAAACAGATAGAAATGAATTGATGTACTCTTTTTAATGTATTCAATATGAAATATTTATAATATTTAGCTAAGTTTTGGATTCATTTTCTCATTTTTTTTTCCCTGCCATGCCACTCACAAAGATACCCTACATTGATGTAATCATAGACAGCTGGTATATTGCTGGCTATATCTTTTAACTGCCTTAGATGGTTTGAGCTCCACTGATTTTTTAAATATCTATATCTATATCCATCATTGCGGATACCTTTATTTCTATACCCCCTTGATTTCCCTTTATATCACTCCTGTTGCTTCCCAGAGAGCCATTTCTTATAACAAAGATTTTTTTTTAAAGAAATGAAAAAAAGAAAAAAAATCAGTAAAAACCCATTAAGATAATGGAAAAACCTGTGGACCTAGACCTTTGCAAAGGGGAGGTTGCAGGAGAGGTGTCTCTTCATATTTATTCTTTAGAGCAAAGGTCGTGCTTTATAACTTTGCAAGATTCAATTTCTGTTGTTTTATAGTTGTTGCTCTTTCCATTTACATTGTTGAAATTATTGTATATATTGTGTTCCTGGATCCACCTACTTCACTTTGTAGAGCTCTACCAATTTAATATCTTTGTCCTGTATAGGTTTCTTGCTGGCCTCATTGGTATGTTGGAAATTCCCAAAGTCTCCAAATTGAAAATAACAACTTCTTTATCATTATAATATAAAAATGATATTGTAATATTATGCTATAATAATGAAAACATTGATGTCATTTGTAATCCCCTTATTTTTGTATTAGAATACTTGGTTGCACTGAAAAGTAATAAAACATATTACAAAGGGAAATCTCTTCAATCTGAAATAATTTTCTCTGCGAAATCAAGATAACATACATAATTATGAAATTTATATAGTGCTTTAAGATATGCAAAACACTTTATAAATATTATTTCATTTGATCCTTATAAGAACCCTGGGAAGTAGGTGCTTATTATTATCCCCATTTTATAGAAAAGGAAACTGAGTCAGAAAAGGTTAAGTGACTTGCCCAGGGTCCAACAGCTAATAAGTATCTGAGGCTGAATTTGAACTCAAGTCTGATCCTCTAGACCCAGTTCTTTATCCTTTGAACCACCTAGAAGCCTATTATATTCCTCATATGCCCAACTAGTTCTCAGTAGACAGGAATTTCATCTAAATTTAATTTTATTTATTTCATTTCACTTTATTTCTTTCCAATGCACCTGGCACAAGGTTGGAGACATAGCAGATGTTTAGCAAAATACTTTTTCAACAGACTTAACTTGGTTTGACTTAACTGCTTATCTATATATTTGTTAGAAGCCAGGTATCTTAACATCCAATTTAGAATGAATAAATGCAAAATTTTTTTTCATAAACAGAGTCAACAAACAGTACAGTCATGACCTCAAGATGACCTTGTGTTTTCAAGAGCTATGCTGAAAAAATACAAGCTGAAGACCTAGAAAAGAGAATGTGTCTTACGAGGACCAGCCTGTGAAATTCCTGAGCAACTCATGCCCAGAAAGCTCATTGCAATGTTATGGATGCTTGTGTCCCCAGTATCTTAGGAAGATTGCCATGTAGTGTGTGGAGAGGTTCCTATCTGTTACCTGATAAATCTGTGAATCTTTCATAGTATCGAAGTAAGCTCTGTTCAGTTAGAACTGAAAAAGGGCATCAGTCTAATTAGGTGAGCTGCACTCCTTTATGGTTAACTTGCGGAACCCACTTTCATGAAAGGAGGAATGAGAACTGTAGGGTCTGTTTACATAGGAGGAAACTTGGATCTGAGTGAGATGAGCAGGTAAGCAGGTGTTGGTGAAGTCCGTACAAGTAACAGGCAGGTAGAGAACTCCCTGTTTATACAGGATTCTTGGCCATAATTCATCTGCAAATACTCTTTGCTTAGTGCCAAGGTACATTCCAGACTGAACATCTTGCTTCATGGAACTAAGTGAATCCTAGTCATTTCTGTTGGTCTCAAAAGAAATGCACAGAACTAGAATGTTTTTGGAATGCTTAATGGCCTGGTCAGAAGGGTAGTTTCAAGGACTAGGGAAATGCAGATATAAGGTGCTTTTTTTTTTTTAAACATATTGTGTATTTCACATTCTCTTTTCTTTGATCCCCCCCCACCTTGAAGCCAATCAAAAAATCTCAATAACTAATCAATCAATAAGCATTTATTGAAAATACCTCTTTGTGCCTGGCATTGGGAATGCAAAGACAAAATTGAAGCGGTCTATGTCCTCCTGGAGCTTATAGCATATTGGGAAAAATAACACACATATAACACACACACACACACACAGTGTCTCAAAGGGGCTTAAAATTGCCTTAAGACTTTTGGAACACCCTGAATATGTATATATAAAACAATAACAATAATAACAACAACAACAGCTAACATTTATATAGCAAGGCACTCTGCTAAGTGCTTTTATAGATATTATCTTCTATGATTCTCACACAACCTAGATGCTATTATCCTTACTTTATAGATGAGAAAGCTGAGGCAAACAGAAGTTAGGTGACTTGCTTAGAGTCATACAGATAGTAACTATAGGAGGCTGGATTTGAATGCAGGTCTTCCTGACTCCAGGCCCAAGGCTCTATCCATTGCACCACCTAGAAGCCCAAGACTTTTTTGTCTGGGAATGAGTGTGGGGTGGCGCTAGAAGGTGGGGAAGAGGAATCAACAAAAGATTTGTATAGAAGGTAATATTTGAACTAAGATGAAGGAAACTAAGGATTCTAAGAGGTGGAAATGAGGAGGGAGGTTCATTCCAAGAGTGGTGAACAACTTGTACAGATGTACAACTTTCACATGTACAGAGGTGAGAGATAGAGTGTCATGTATAAGGAATATCAAGACAGCCAGTTTGACTGGATTTCAGAATGTGTGAAGAGGGATGATGTATAACAAAGCTGGAAAGGTAGGTGGGAACTACGTGGTAAAGTGCATCATAAAATGCCAACCAGGACCATTTAGGCAGTCACTGTAGTTAATTGAGCAGGGGCATAGCATTGTCAGACCTGTGTTTCAGAATAATTGGTTTGGCAGCTATGTGGAGGATGGATTAGAAGGGGAAAAGGTTTGAGGCAGGGAGATCAATTAGGAGATTCAGGGGAGAGACAAAAAGGGACAGAACTAGGTTGGAAATCATGTGAGTGAAGAGAAGGGGGCATATGTAAGAGATGTAGAATTAGAATTGAGAATACTTGGCAACCAATTGAATATATGAGGGAGAATGAGAGGTGAAAGATGATTTGAAATGTGCTAACTTGGATAACTGAAAAGATTGTAGAGTCTTCAACCGAAATAGCAAAGCTTAAGGGAAAAGATAATGAGTTTTGTTTTTAAAAACACAGGTACCTGAAACCTAGATTTTCCTACTCAGAAGTTTGAGGGTGTGAATTAGGGATACCTGTGGGCCATCCAATTTGACATCTCTAATGGGAAGTTAGTTTTGTAGGACTGGAGCTCAAGAAAAAGACATGCTAGATCAAGGCCCTTTGACTGACTCCAAATTCACAGAACAAATCCCTTGAATAAAAGGATTTGTTCTGTAAAACTTGGACTCAGTCAAAAGGCCACACCCAAGGACCTAGAAGGCTACATGTGGCCTCGAGGCTGCAGGTTCTCTGCCCCTTGGGTAGATATATGGATATCGAGATCTGGGAATCATCTGCACAGAGATGATGATTAAACCCATGGGAGCTGATGAGGTCATCTAGACTAAAAAGCCCAAGACAGAGCCTGGGGGTGCTACCACAGTCAGGAAGTAAGATATGGATGGTGATTGAATGAAGGAGACTATAAGAAATGATCCTTCTCAATTCTGTATCACATACAATGACTGAAGCCAGCTACACTTACTCTGATAAGGTTTTTCATGAAAACAAGCCACTTTAGACTCCTAATCCACTCAAAGCATTTGTTCTGAAAGAACCAAAGCATTCTTGATTCCCTTTGCTGTGGGTCACAGTTGTGACATGAGAGTTGAAGTTGAACATTGTCATGTCCATAAAGGATTTTTCTTGGGGCAGGTAGGTGATGCAGTGGATAGAGCACCAGCCCTGAAGTCAGGGGGACCTGAGTTCAAATCCGGCCTCAGACCAAACACTTGACACTACCTGTGTGACCCTGGGCAAGTCACTTAACCTCAATTGCCTAAAAAAAAAAAAGGATTTTTCTTCTCATTCTGATTAGAATTATCCCATTTCAGGTTAACGTATTGGAATTCTTTGAGATGAACTGCTAATGTTCATTTATTTCATATATCTAGTTTGCCAGTTTAATGTTGGTAGAATAACTAATAACTATAATACATGAAGCACTTAAAATTATTATTAACTAGATTATTATTGACAAACATGGACAATTCCATATACAAAGAATACCAGATAATGGGGGTTGCATATGAATACATGAATTATCACATGCAGTTTATTAAAAAATATTCATAATGCATTTAGTATGACATTATTATTTGCCTTGGTTGACTGTATCCCCTTCTGAACTGCTCTTTTCTGTGTATTTTTCAATGTTTTATTGACAGTTTTTTCTTTTCTTCTTCTTTTTTTTTTCATCACTATCACTTTCTCCCTGCCTCTCCCTTGTAACAAAAGCATTGTCAAACAAAAGAAATATGTATTGCAGTGGTCATGTCTGAAAACATGTCTATAGTGGAACAGATTAGGTACATGATACACAGTAGTAAATGACCATAGTAATTCAATGTTTGAGAAACCCAAAGATCCAAACTTTTGGGACAAGGACTCACTATTTGACAAAAAAAATTGGGAAAACTGGAAAGCAATCTGGTAGAAACCAGTATAAACTAACATCTCACACCATATAACAAGATAAAGCCAAAATGGGTACATGATTTAGGCATAAAGAGTGATATTCTAAGAAAATTAAGGGAGCATGGAAAAATTTATCTGTCAGATTTATGGATAAGGAAAGAATTTATGACCAAATAAGAGACAGAGATGATCACAGGAAATGAAATGAATAATTTTGATTACAGTAAATTAAAAAGATTTTGCACAAACAAAATCAAGACAGCAAAGATTAGGAGGAAATAAGGAAATTGGGGGGAAATTTTTACAGCAAATTTCTCTGATAAAGGTTTCATTTCTCAAATACATAGAGAAGTAAATCAAATTTATAAGAATATGAATCATTTCCCAATCTATAAATGGTGAAAGGATAGGAATAGGCAGTTTTCAGAAGAAATCAAAGTTATCTATAATCATATAAAATGCCTTAAATCACTATTGATTAAAGAAATACAAATCAAAACTCATATATCTCAGATTGGCTAATATGACAGAAAAGGAAAATGACAAATATTTGAGGGGATGTGAGAAAATTGGGACGCTAATGCACTGTTGGTGGAGTTGTGAACTGATTTAACCAGTCTGGAGAGCCATTTGGAACTATGTCCAAAAGGCTATCAAACTGTGCATGTCCTTTGACCCAGGAACACCTAGGTCTGTTTTTTAAAGACATCAAGAAAAAGAAAAAGGATGCATGTGTCCAAAAACTAGATGTTTTCACTTGGAGATCTTTTTGTAATGGCAAAGAATTGGAAATTGAGGGGATACCCATCAGTTGGGGAATAGTTGAACAAGTTGTGGTATATTATTTTAATGAAATGCTATTGTACTATGAGAGATGAAGAGCAGGATTGTCTCAGAAAAATTTAGGAAGACTTGTATGAACTCATACACAGTGAAGTGAGCAGAATCAGGAGAATGTTGTACACAGTAACAGCAATATTGTAATGATCAACTGTGAACAACTTAGCTATTCCAAGAGAATTCCAAAAGATTCATGATGAAAAATGTTATCCACCTCCAGAGAGAGAACTGAGTCTGAGTGCGGATTGAAAACTATTTTTTTCACTTTATTTTTCTTGCTTTTTTTGTAACATGACTAATATGGAAATATTTTGCATGATTTCACATGTATAATTGATATCACATTTCTTGTCTTCTAAATGAGTGGGGGAGGGGTAGGTGGGAGGGTAGAGAAATTGGGACTCAAATTTCTTTTTTACAATATTTAAAAATAATACATTTGAAATTTTTAAAAAGGAGAAAATATGTGTTTCATTCTGTGCCTGAAGTTCTTCATCTTTCCACCAAGAGGGAAAGTCATGCTCCATCATCAATCTTCTGGAATTATGATTGGTCATTTATACATTGATGTGTTAAGTCTTTCAAAGCTGTTTTCCTTTACAATATTGTATTCATTATAAGAACAGTTCTCCTACTTTATTCTGTGTTAGTTCATACAAGTATTCCCAGGTTCCTCTAAATCCATTCTTTTTCATTTCTTACAGTACAAACACATTCTATTACATTCACATATCATAAATTGTTCAGCTATTCCCTAATTGGATGGATACTCACTTTGTTTACATTCTTTCCTACAACAAAATGTTGCTATAAACATTTTTTATACATCAGCCCTTTTGCTCTTTTTTAAAAAAATTTCTTTGGAGTATATGCCCAAGTTGTGGTATTGCCAGATCAAAGGGGATGCTATATAGCATCTTATCATTACAAGGTGCTTTACACATAGAATCTCATTGATCACTGTGTACTGTCTTCAGTTCTGGGCACCATAGTTTAGGTTGGACCTTGATAATTTGGAGAACGTCCAGAGAGGGGCAATCAGAAGAGTAAGGATCTCAGGTCATGCCATATACAGTCAGCTAAAGAAACTGGGGATATTTAGCCTGGAGAAGGCTCAGAAGGAATTTGTTGGCTTTCTTCAAGTCTTAAAGGCTGTTGTGTGGAAAAGAGATTAGACTTGCTTGGCCCAAGAGGGCAGACTAAAAGCAATGGATGGAAGATGCAATGAATCAAATTTAGGCTTGATGTAAGAAAAATAAACTCCCTAACCTAGTTATCCAAAAGGGGAATGGACTGCTCTGGAAGAAAGGGGATTCTCCCCCATTGGAGGTCTTCAGACCAAGGCTGGGGAACTACTTTTTGGATGTGTTGTAGTATGGATTTTTTTTAGAGTTTTATGTTGGACCAGACAATCCCAGGGGCCCCTTACAACTCCACAATTCTGTGAGTCTCTGATCTAATTTGTGAAGTAGAAGGGCAGGTATTAACTAGATTTACAGGTGAAGTCACTGAGGTTCAGAAGTTAAATGACTATCTTTAAGTCATAAATGGGCTTAAAACCAAGTTTTCTTATTCCAAGTGAAGTGCTAAGACTCTCTTCTCAAGAACATGCTGATAACTTGCCTAAAGGCCTAAAAACAGTGCCTCAATGCCACTGTCAATTTAAAATATATATATAATATAATTTTATTTTAAATTTATTAAATAGGCCAAACATTTCTATAAAATGACTGCATATGAAACTACTCGTCATTTTTCAAAGTGAAGTACCTAGAAAGATAATAAGACTGAAAACCTTAGAGAGAAAATACAGTATATATGGATTCTCTGACAAGACACAAATATCAAAAGATGTCATGCAGCTAAGACCTGCAAAGTATCAGCTTGGAAAGTTAATTGTTGTTGTTTTTTGAATTGATGAAGTTTGTCTTTAAATGAAATTCATTTCTGAATATATTCCTGTGTGAATACACATTCATACATCCCTCATAATATGAATGAAAAAAGAAAAAGAAAAAAAAGTTTAAGAATATTAAATAACACATCAGTCTTATGCAATATTCTACTGTAACAGTTCCTTACCTTTGCATTGAACGGCAGGGCAGGGCATTTTTCCTCTAATCTTCTCCAGGGCCAAGCTTGATCATTATAGTTACATAGCATTCAGTTTTATTTTGTTATTGTTGCAACTGTGTATATTGCTTTCCTGGTTCTGCTTACTTCAATGCATCAATTTATGTGTTCTCATGCTTCTCTGAATTCTTAATTTTTATATAATGGGGCATCAACAATAGGCCCATGTGAACCTGCTTTGACTTAAACATGCCCCGTGGAATCCTAAACCTGCCATCTGGCCATTTCCAGGGACATGTGGCTCAACACTAAAGAGTTTGTTGCTTCATCATGATGTGGAAAACTTTAGGTGGCCCCTTGATCCCGTCACCTTGTATTGGCTAAGGAACCACATCAGAGAGGATTGGCTACCAAATCAGAAAGAGCGGCCTACCCATTGGACTTGAAAGGGAGCAATTCTACCTTCAGGCACACTCTTTCTCTTCCCATTGGTTCAATCTTTCAGAACTCTTCAAACTCTGGGAGTTTGGGAAGAATAAGGACCCTTGTTCATCTTCCCCCACACTGGTAGATATAGCTAACTGGTCACATGTAGCAGTCATCTCATCTTCTGGCCTAATGGAAGATGTGGGTTTGGAGAGCTTAGTTTGGATAGAGAATCAAGTGAAGTTCTTATTTGTGTTGATTCAGTAGTCCCATAAATACCTGATGCATTAATGTTCTAAAATCACCAGATGTTCATTCTCCCAGGAAGGGATAGCAGTTTATTACTGCTCTTTATTTAATGTTCACTTTTGAGTTTCTTGTTAAAAGAAATTTGAGTTTCTTGTTAAAAATTTCTCTTGTGTGGAGGAAATAACTGGTCTTGTACCTATTTTACATTGTACATTAAGTCTCTTTCTATTCCCTTCTTTTTGGGAAATTCTTAGATATAAGCCAAAAATAAGCTTCAAGTGATTTTCCTTGGGGTGCCAGGGGTGGGCATATAAGGAGCTAGAGAGTGCAGGGGACAAAAGAGGCTAACTCTAGAGACCAGACTTCCCTTGTCCATTTGTGAATGGGTTCATAGCTGAAAAAGGGAGACAATGAGTGCATCAGCCCCTCCCCGCCCAAACCATTTTTACTGTTGCACATGCAACATAATTTACTTAGCTATTTTCTAATGGATTGGCACTTATGTGGTTGCTGGTTCTTTGTTGACAAACACACGCACACACACACACACACACACACACACAAATGCACTGCTGTGAAAATTTGGGTGTACATGAGACCTTTCTTTTCAATGGTATCTCTTGGCTAAAGGGAATGGGTATTTTAGGCATTTTTTTTGTGTCATTTCTAGTTGCTTTCCAGAATGGGTGGATCAATTCGTAACTCCGTCAACAGAGTGTTAATGTGCTTATATTTATGCAACCCTTCTGACATTGACTATTTTTATCTTATGCCAACTTTGCCAATTTGCTGGGTGTAAGGTAAAACCTCAGAAATGTTGTGATTGGCATTTCTCTTACTCTTTATGATTTGGATCAATCTTTTATATAGTTCTTAATGGTTTTCAATTTTTCTTTAGAAGAGTACTTACTAATTTCCTTTGGTTATTTATCCATGGGAGAATGACTCAGACTTACATATTTGTATTAATTCCTGTAGTGTCTTGGATATCAGACTCTTAACAGTCACATTTTGAAAAGGTAGCAGGGTGAAGTACTAGTTATGAAATACTGTAATTTTAAAACTTGTATTCCATTAGCGTTTGAAGTATTTAATTTGGTGTTAATGTAATGCTCCCAAATATTTTTTTCTAGAGTTATGGAAGAGTGACTGAGGTTGGATAGTGTCTTAGAAGCAAATATGTCTTTTAGCAAGACATTTTAGTTATTGTGAGTTTTTTCAGAAGTCTGTGTGCTAAGCAAATTTCACAGAGGATAGCGGTTGGTACAGTTCAGCTGAGTTCCTTCAAGGGCAGCTTTTATTTGTGGACAAAACCTGACTTGATTTCTACACTTGCCCTGTTCACTTCATCTTTGGAACAACTTAAAACACTTATTTGGGGACTAGAAAATAGTGAATTGAGAGTTTTTAGCACAAAGTTTGATGTAGAAAGAGTCTGACTTTGAGAGGATGGAAGAGGGAGGTAAAAGACCTAGAAGAAAGGAAAATTAGAATGGATCAGAAATTCATCAAGGCTGCTTTTAGGTACAATCCCTGTGCTCTGCCCATTTTTCCATTGCCCCATTCTTGTTTTTTAATTAATAAATTTATTTATTTTTAGTTTTCAACATTTACTTCCACAAGATTTTGAGTTCCAAATTTTCACCCCATCTCACCCCTCCCCCCACCCCAAGATGGCATGCATTCTGAATACCCCTTCCCCTAGTCTGCCTTCCCTTCTATCTCTGCCCCCTTTCTCTTATCCCCTTCCCCTTCTATTTTCCTGTAAGGCAGGATAGATTTCTGTACCCCATTTCCTGTATTTCTTATTTCCCAGTTGCATGTGAAAACATTTTTTTTAAACATGTGTTTTTAAAATTTTGGGTTCCAAATTTTCTCCCTTCCTCCCTCCCCACCCACCCTCATTGATGAGGCAAGCAACTCAATATAGGTTATACATGTGCAGTTATGCAGAACACTTCCATAGTAGACATGCTGTGAAAAATGAACTTTATTTCCCTTAATCCTATCCTGCCCCCCCATTTATTCTATTCTTTCTTTTGACCCTGTCCCTCCTCAGAAGTACTTGCTTCTGATTACCCACTTTCCCAATCTGCCCTCCTCTCAATCATCCCCGTACTCTCTTGTTCCCCCGTTGAACTGTGCTCCTCTCCCAGCCCGGCACAATATACATTTCTGATCAACCATCCAGGTTGTCTTGTGCTGGAAATTTGTTTCACTCTGTCTTTTTGTGGGTTCTGCTGCTTTACAATTTGTTTAGAGCCATTTTTTAAAGGTATTTGGAGGGGTTTGGGTTAGAGCTCAAGCAAGTCACTGCTTTCACTCCGCCATCTTGGCTCAGCCTGCCATTCCCCCATTCTTTCCCTGCTCCTCAGGGTTCCCTGTCCAGGAAAGACAGATTTTAATTTCACTGAGCACTCATATATACTGTTTGCTACTAATGGGCCCAATCAGAGTTTATTTTGTGGCTCTGTAGACATTTCTTCTATTCTATCTTTGCATCAGCCTCTTCTCTTCTCTTATCTAAATACCACCCTTCCTTCAAAGCCCAGGTCAAGTTAAATCCTTCACTGGAGTCTTTCTCCACTCATCAATTCCAGTATGATCCCTCCAACTTTTGTATTTCCGCAGTTTTTTTTTCCTGTGCCACTCACTTGTCACTTATTGGGGAGGGCAAATGGGGTTTTGCCTCAGGGTGTTGGAATTTAGAGGGCACTGAGAGCAATTATATTTCTTTAGCAGGTAGAAATGACAGAGCTTACTACCTACCTAGTGAGAATAATTATTTAAAATAAGATATCACCATGGATCACCCTCCTTCCCCCCAACTAATCACACCATATTTAAAGGTGAACTACTACTCTTCAGTCTATTCTGCCCTGCTCTCTCTCTGGCAGCAGCCTCTGAAGCTGTAGTCCTGTGGTTTCCACCAACAGAAGCTGGTGTTCCAAGATCTGTCCTAGCAGGAAACTTGAGTTTCAAGGCCTCCCCTTTCCCTTCTAATCCCACTGCTTGCCCCAGTGTGTGTTTTGTGGTACTTGCTCCAAGAATAGGAATTGCTATTTATATCTCTGGTACTTAGATTATTTTGTATTTTACAGTTAGTTATCATTTCAGGAGCCTTGTCCTAACAAAGCAATTTCAAGCACTTTAAGGATAGGGATAAAATCTGATACCTATTTGTATTCAGAACCTATCCATAATCTTTATATGTGCATGTGTCCATAATAGCTAACATTTAAATTTAGCTAACATTTAAATAGTGCTTCAAGGTTCACAAAGTGCTTTACATGTATAGTTCATTGGATGCTCAGCAACCATGAGAAGTAGAGGCTATTATTATCTCCATTTTACAGATGAAGAAACTGAGGCTTAAGTAGGTTAAGGAACTTTCTCATAGGCACACAACTAGTGTGGCAGTATTTGAATGAGAAAAAGAGAGGTACCAGATAAATGGAGATAGACAATTGTTGTTCTGACTGAGAAAAAAAAGGGGGATGAACTTCATTCTCCTCCATGGTCTAAATCATTGATTTTGTTATTATTTAACTTTGACCATGTAGAAATGTAATGGAGAGCCAAGAAATTCTGGTTTAGGGGAACAACTCCTAAAATACGTGTCTTGCTATTTTTTTTTTCTCTGAGAGCACACTAGAATCAAAATTAGGAAGACCTTGGTTTAAATCCTACCATTCTCAGCTATTTGCTGTGTGACCATGAGTAAGTCACTTAATGTTTCTGAGCCTTTTGCGGCTCTCTAATATTATAACTTATAGTTGAGTTTTGACCTGTGTAGGCAACAAAAACCTGGTTCCTGGGCTAATCCTTCGTAGACAACTGTCTAATATACCTCCTTTAAAAATACGTCCGTTATAAACTTCTTTAAAGAAAGGGCTAGAGATGGGGCCTGAAGGTTAAAATGAAACCTTTTCTTCCATCTTAATGATCATGGTATTTTAAAATATGTAGGCTATTGAAGAACTTAGTTAATAAACATTGATAAGTGGAGAGAATGATGGGGTCACTTGTTAAAGTCTTCATGCTGTAAGATATTTATGTTACTCATTAGGCTGGAAGGTGCCTAGGAATCTGCATACATTGACTCTTTCTCCCAGAAATAAGCTCTGTTGCTTATTAATTAAATTGCATATAGTACAATATAAATCTCCCCATGCTTATTCCATTTATCTTATACATACTAATGAGGATGAGCTTCCCAGTGTTACAAAGTGGAAATCATGCATTCTCAGGGTGGTGTGAGCAACAACACCCAGATCCCCTGTTGATTTGCGGTCTTCTTAGATTTGTGTTGGAATAATAACCATTCTCCTTAAATAAGGAGTTTGTGATTTGGGAAGTCACAAAAGACTCCTCGTCTTTCTTCCCTTAGTATTCTTTAGTGTGGGGATTAGGGGAGGTGCAACTATTTTGAAACTTCCCTTCGAATTTTCTCCAGCAATTCAAAGCAGCCCTAATAAACAAAAAAACTGCCATCCAATCTTATCCATCATTCAGAGTTCTCAGCAATTACAAACAGACTGATGACTGAAGGTAAAATGGTAATGTCTCACTTTACTCTGGCAAACCTTTAAAATCTTGGTTATTTTTCTGTTAGTTAAGATGGAAGAGAAAAAGTAAGATTTCCCAGTGTAAGTGAATTCGTTACTCTTCCACAGAAATAGTAAAGAGAGGGAGTGAGGCTTATAGTTTTTATTTTAACCACAGGAAAGAAATTGGCCTGCCCCTGGCAGTCTGAAATGTATTATTTTCTACAACTGGTCCTCCTGCAGGCACAGCTGGTCTGATATCCTGCTCTTAGCTTTGGTTGATGATCAAGAAAGTTAAAATTATGATGTCACTTTTATGATGTTTCCTTCCAGTATAGCCTATCCATTTTTGCAAACTGTTTTGAGAGAAAACAAGGGAAAAAATCTATTCAGAAAAGATTTTGTTTTTTGTGTGTGTGTATGAAAATGAAAAAAAATTAACATTAAATCATAGGGTCTCAATCAAGCTTCCTACAAAATCCAAATAACTTTCCAGGCTTAATTTGAAGCAGTGAGGTGGTAGGGTGGATAAAGACCTAGACCTGGATTCAGGAAGATCCGAGTTCAACTTCAGCCTCAGATATTTACCAGCTGTGTAGCACTGGGCAAAATCATTTAACCTCAGTTTCCTCATCGGTAAAATGGAAATAATAATAGATGCTACTAATGTCCCAGGGTTGTTGTGAGAATAAAATGAGAAAAGGGGTGCTCTGCAAGTCCTAAAGACCTAGCTATTTTCTCCATTTCTTTTGGCTTCCCTATTTTACAGGTGAAACATATAGAGGATCTTCATAACATTTTGGTTTATTGGGTTATGTATACCTGTGGAATGAAAAAAAATTGTCAAATGTACCTATTTGTCTAGTTCCTATGTGTATAAGGAGGGATGGAGAGGTGGAAAGATGTAAACATAAAAAAATTCTAAAACCTCATCTCCAGAGTTGCAACAAAGAATTTTTATAGCCTGGGACAAGGGCTGATGGCTGTACTTGGTACAAGCTGCATGGAGGGACCTGTCAGTGGAGCATTGGGGATAGGGCAGGGCAGATACCACCCTATGGGGAAAGACAAGCATCGCAGGAGAACATAAGGCTACTACTAGGGAGGCTGATCCCCCCATCTCCTAGGGAATCTGAACATTTGGCAGCTTCCTATTTAAATGAATAATTCTTGACAACTATAAGGTCAGATTCCCTGTCCCTCCACTTTTATTCAAAAAACTTTATTACTTGGGGTGGGGGTGGCATGGCATGGTAAGGCAGATGAGACTCAAGCTGGTCTATTTGTCTTTCAAATCCTTCTTCATCACCTGGCTTCCTCCTACCTTTCCAGTCTTCTTACATTTTATTTGCAGACACATACTCTTTGATCCAATGATGCTAGCCTCCAGGTTGTTCCACGAACTAGATGCTCCATCTCTTTGCTCTGGGCATTCTCTTTGGCTGTCTCCCATGCCTGAAATGCTCTCCCTGCTCTGCTTCAGCTACTGACTTCCCTGGCTTCCTTTAAAGCCCAACTAAAATCTTACCTTCCACGGGAAGCCTTCCTCAACCCTTTTTAATTCCAATGTCTTCCTTCTGTTATTTCCTATTTATCTTGTATATGACTTACTCTGTACATATTTGTTTACATGTTATCACCTCCATTAGATAGTAAACTCCTTGAGGGCAGGGACTGTCTTTTATTTGTTTCTGTATTCCCAACACAGTGCCTGATACATAGTAGTCATTTAATGTTTATTGATTGATTGGTGACTCAGGATCAGGATTAGAATGAAACAAAACACATTGACCATCTAACGGTTAGCAAAAAGTTCTGCTAGCCATAGGATGGAAAGAGTATTCAGCAAAGATGTAACATTGACCTAATGGGGTGCAGCTTCCCCATTTCTTTGTATGCTGCTGTGTGCCATTGTCAAGGAAGGAGTTCCTGATTCTTACCAAAATCAAGCCTGAGATGAAGGGGGAATTAAACGAAACCCAAATCTCATAAGCTCAAATTTTTTCCTTCCCTCTTTCCCTTTACACCCCGTCCTTGAGAAGGCAATTTGATATTGATCATGCATGTGCAGGCATGCAAAATTTCCATATTAGCAAGATTGTAAAAGAAAACACCAAAAAAGCAAGAATAATAAAGTAAGAAAAGTATGCTTCATTCTGCACTCAGACTCCATCAGTTCTCCTTTTGGAGCTGGATAGCATTTTTCATCATGGGTCCTTTGGAATTATCTTGGATCATTGTATTGTTGAGAATAGCTTAGTCCTCCACAGTTGAACATCATTACAATATTGCTGTTACTATGTACAATGATCTCCTGGTTCTGTTCTTTTCATTTTGCATCAGTTCATGTAAGTCCTAAGCATTCTGCTCATCATTTTTTATAGCACAATAGTGTTCCATCACAATTCTATAGCAAAACTTGTTCAGCCATTCCCCAATTGATGGGCATCCCCTCAATCTCCAATTCCTTGTCACCACAAGGATGAAGGGGAGGGAGGGAAAAAAGAAAGTTATATGATAATTTTGTTGCATATTTAAAAGTAATAGCAAGTTATATATAATAGATCCACAGTTTCAGGCGCAATCCTCTTTTTTTCTATTCTACTTTGTTATGGAAGTGCTTGTTTTATTTCTTAAGTTCAGAATAATAAAAAAATTAAAGGAGGAAAAAAGTATATACTCACACATATATGTATACATATACATACACTCCCACCTACCCCCACCCCCATTCACACACACAGACACACACACAGACACACACACACACACAGAGATAGAGAGAAGAGAGAGAGAGAGAAAGAGAGAGAGAGATACTTAGGAACTCTGGTCAATGCAATGACCAATCACAATTCCAGAGGACTTAGGATGAAACATACTACTTGCCTCCTGACAGAGATTGTTGACTTAGAGTGAAGATTGAGACTTTTTTTTTTTTTTTACCTCTAAGAGGGCCTCTCAGATTCACAGAGTCACCTCCAAGCTTGGACATACCTATCTCAGAATAGGTACTCTTCATCTAAGATCAGAATAGAACAAACATAAACATGGGAAAGGCATCCAGGGTCCCAGGCACAACAAGCTTGCCTAGTTGAGTCCTCTAGCTGCCATGTGAAAACAGCTGCAATGGCAACTGACCCAAGGCAGCTTATCCTTTATCCCTCTTTGAAAGACTCAGGGTTCCATGATGTGTTTGGGAGGATTTGAGGAAGGGAGAACAAGCCAGAAACTGTCTATCCCTTTAACTGACCTAGCACCATGCCCTTTAATGACAGTGGTAACTGTCACAGTGTAGGGAAGGACAAAGAAGCCACTCAGGATTTTCTGAACTGTACCAATGTGATAAAGCCTCTTGGTCTTGGACCACCATATGACTAGAAACAGTCAGGAACTTTGTTGTTTCCAATGTGACTGAATCCTGAGTCATCATGAGTCTGTATTTCCTAGAAATTTCTAGGGGAGCTCCAGGTTCATGCTCCCTGGGATGGCCTGTCTACACTAATCCAACTTCGACTACAACTAGAATGTTTTCCCACCTCACCTCTGCTCTCCTTTCTCACCCATAGATTTCTTCAAAACTCAACTTATTTCTCCAACTGCCTATTGGACATCTCAAACTTGACGTTCTGCAAGCATCCTAAACTCAACATGCATAAAACTGAACTCATTATCTTTTCTCTTGAACCTTCCATGTTTCTGAACTTCTCTATTACCTTCAAGGGCACAATCCTCAATCACCTAAGTTCACAACCTAGATTTCATCCTTAACTCCTCACTCTCTCACCTCTCCCTCCCTCCCACCCTCCCCCTGTTGCCACGTCCTGTTGATTCTACCTTCATATTTCCCCCTTCTCTCCTCTGCCACAGACACTACCCTGGTACAAGCCCTCATTACCTGACATCTGAACTATTGCAAGTCTGCTAATTAGCCTCAATTCTCACCCCACTCCTTCACTCAGCCATCAAATTGATCTTCCTAAAATTCAGATCTGACCATGTCACTCCCCTCCCCCTTTCCCAATTCAATAATAGGCAACTTTATGTGGTAGTGACTATAACTGAGAACAGCCTCATTTCTCTTTATTTAATGAACTCTAGTGGTTCCCTATCACCTCCAGGATCAGAAATAAGATCCTTTGGCATTCAAAACTATTTAAACCCTGCCCCCCTCCTACCTTTCTAGTCTTCTTACACCTTATTCATCCTCACATACTTTAAGATTCAGTGATTCTAGACTCCTTGCTGTTGCTTGCACAAGGAAGGAAGAAAATAAACACTTATTAAGTGTCTACTATGTATCAAGCACTGTGCTAAGCACTTTATGACTATTACGTGATCATCCTAACATCCCTAGGAGATCAGTGCTATTATTATTTCTATTTTACAGTTGAGAAAACTGAGGCAATCAGAGGTTGAGTGACTTGCCCGGGTCACACAACTAGTCAGTGTCTGAGGTTGGATTTGAATTCAAGTCTTCCTGACTGTAGGCCCAGCTGAACCACCTAGCTGCCTCAAGACCTTCTATTTCTCCACTCTGGACATTTTCATTGGCTATCTCCATATATGGAATTCTAATTCTCCTCATCTGCATCTCCTGGCTTTCCCTTCAAGTCCCAGTTAAAATTTGACTTTCTACAAGAATCCTTTCCCAAATCCTCTTAATTCTAGCATCTTCCCTCTGTTGATTATTTCCAACTTACCTTGTAAAATAGCTTTTTTTGTGCATAGTTATTTGCATGTTGCCTTCTCTACTAGACTATGAGATCCTTGAGAGCAGGCATTGCCTTTTGCTTTTCTTTGTATCCCTAATGCTTAGCAAAATGCCTGGCACATAGTAGGTGCTTAATAAATGCTTGTCGACTGTCTGATTCAACTCAAATGCTACTTCCTACTAGGAAACCCATCCCCCTCTCATTCACTTAATCTGCTAGGGCTCTCAACTGTGGGCTCTACTTTACTTTTTTTTTTTAACTTTGTTTTTGCAGTATATATCTGATGTTCTGTCTATATGTTAGTTCCCTCCAATAGAATATAGGCAGGTCCTATGTTAATTTTGTCTTCCTATCATCAGTGACTAGCACACTGCCTGACACACAATAGACACTCAATAAACATTTATTGAAGGAACTGAATAGAATTTTCTAGTTCTTGTGCACTGGGTTGGAATGCTTTTAGTAGAGTGAATTTCAGTCTGGTTTCCTATTCTGAACAATTTCTTGTGTTTTGAGTTGGAACACTCTGTCTAGAGCTTAGGGATCAATACCAGGTCCTGGCAAAGCACTGTCTCAATATGTCCCCAGACAAGAATGCCTCCACAAAGGATACTGTTGGTCTGTCTGTCTTATTGAAGCAGGTAAGTCAGCCTTAACAATACTATTATTTTCAGCAGAGATTAACTGGTATTCAAGGATCAAGATTGCTCTCAAGCCTTATGCCTGAAAGAATAGCTAAGAAGACTTAGAAAACCTGGGGAATAAAAAATTGACTAGCATTTCACATGTAATTGGGAGTATGACAGCCAGCCCCTGGTCTGTTCTAGCCAGAGCATACCCCAAAAGACTGCTGAAATTGCATTCTGGCTACTTCTGGGGACGCCTGGCTTCATATGAAGGGACTGGGCACTTTGGGATGATACAACAGATCTTGAGTGTTCCCTTGATCCTCTTTGTGATGTCTAAAGGTGGGGAGGGAAGGAGGCTGTTTCAAAGCAGCATCAGAGAAGATAGTACACTGTCAGGAATAATGGACTTTCAAAAAAAATAACTCTGCCCTTGGGAACAAATGTTTTCTCTCTTCCAATTGTCCCAGAATGTCAGGAATGTTGCGTCTACATCTTGGCCTCTTCCAGGAAATTATGGCTCAATCCTGAAGGGCTTATTGCTTTGGGTTTATGCAGCCAACTTTGAGGAGTTCTTTGGTGCCCCATTCAGTGCAGGATGAAAGAGAAACATGAGAGAGAATTAGCTATTAAGTTAGGGGGAGTGGCTCGCTCAGTGGACCTTAAAAGGAGCGGCTTTGTCCTTGCATACTCTCTCTTTCTTTCCCATTTGGCCCAGCATTTCAGAACTCTGAAGAGGCAGAGGAGTAGCAGCTCACTCTTGTCCACGTGGGTGGAAAAGCTAACCTGCTAAATGTTCACACACTTCATATTCTGGCCTAATCCCTGGCCTGGTTTTCCAGAAGACATGGCCCTAGAGGGATTTGTTTGGATAGGCAGAGCTGAGGTGGAAGTTAAATGCTGATTCAGCATTCCCATGAAATGCTTCATGTTTGATATTTTAAATTCGTCAAATACTCAACATCACCATAGAGTAAAACAATAATTTTAAGTTATTACTGATGTTTGTTTAACTTGGGCTTTTGAGTATCTTGTGTTAAGCATTTCTTTTGTGTTGTTGGAATAAATAGTTGCCTCATATCTGATTTACATTATGACTAGTTTTCCTTTTTAGGGGAGACCCTAGACATAAACCAAACCTAAGCTTGAAGTGATACTCCTTGGGTTCTAAGATGTAATGGTCCAGAGAGTGTGAAAAAAAAAAGTTTGCCCCTTCTCTGTAGAGAATTAAACCTTGCATGATTATGCCTTGTCTGTGTGTGGAGGACCTAAGTTGAGAGTGGCCTCTTAGTAGAGAATGAGAAGGCAAATTCATCAATGCACTTGTGGTTAATGTGGTTAATGTTACACACACAACCCCAAAGACCACTACCCTAAGCTTTAAATGATCTGCACTGAACTTGTTGATGCCTCTTTCTCCTGGTGATATTTCTGGCTTGGAGTCTCCACTTGACTTGTTTCTCTGAGACCTGTTTGTTAAGCCAGTAGCTAATAAGCCTGTTTCTATTTATAAGTGAAGCTTGACATATTTACCTGTTACTCTAGGTGAAACCTCTCATTTGCATCCATGTGGCTACAACTTAATTGATTTATACCTAATCAATCAACAGGCATATATTGTACACTTACTAAGTGCCATTCACAAGTTGGGAGCTAGAGTGACAAAGATAAAAATTAAACAGTCCCTACATTCTCATATCCTATATGAGCTTATGTTTTAATGGGGGAGACAACAGAGGCAGAAGGCCTGGAGCTATTAACAGATCACTATATTGTACCCATCTATTAGTAATCCCACACATGGTGCCAAGAGGCAGTTGATTCCCAGTATATATAACCATGAAAGTTGTACATGCTTAGACATATGGGTCAAGAGAAACATCTGAAACTAGGAAGAAATAGATTTCACTGGCCCAAGACTATCCCAGATATCACCAAGTAGTGTAAGACTTCAATAGAAGTACCACAAACTTGTGCTGTCCAGTTGGAGACTATATATCCTAGCAAACATATGGGACTTTTCTGACTTCTTATCTCCCGAAGGAGATAATATGTGAGAAGATAGCATGTACATAAGCAACATATTGATGGCGACTGACCATTTCATAAAGCATGCAAAGGCATACACAACTAAGAAACAGAAAGGCTTCACAGTTGCTAAAGTAGTGTGGAAGAAGTAACTCTCTGCAGACTTCTTATAATCATTATTTTGGACTAAGGCAGATTCTTCGAAAGCATATTACTTAAGAAGAAGTTAGCTTTGTCTTTTATCAAGAGGCCTAGAACTATACTTTACCCTCCTGAAAGGGGATCTGCAACCTGAGCATTTTGTACACACACTGATGAGCATTTTAGTGAAACTGAGTGGAGACAGAATGTGGCATTCCTGGTACATCATATAATTCTGAAAGGAATTATGCCACTAACTTCACATCTTATTTGATGATGTCTGGGTGAGAGCCACACGGGTCTACTGACTTGTGCTTTGCAGTCTCTGAAGATGGAGAGACTGTATCCATTCAAATCCAGAACAAAAAAGAAGCTTATCCCATAGCTAAAACAATACAGAAAAGCACAGGAAAGAAACAATCAATGGTATCATGACTGGATTTATTGTCAAGAGTTTCAACAAGGTGACAAAAGTTTACTGGGAAATCTTGGCTTTAACATAACATATTAGTGATAGAAAACTACTCTATACCTACTTGTGGAGAGGCTGAGTGACTATTTACAAAATAACCCATTTATTTAACCTCAGAGACCGGCAGGAGCCCTAGAGAGGCAATTTATTGTTTATGGGTCAGTTGGTTGGACTCTCAGATGGGCAGGTAGAGATTAATGGATTCTTGGATCAGTGGACTCTTAGCAAAAGGAAATGCTTACCATTCTTATAGACTATCTGACCCAGACAATGGCTCAGAAATAGAGATTCAAGTAAAGAAGAATCCCTGTTCTTCAATCCAATAACCAATTCAAATAAAGGAAGAGTAGGAACCCAAAGGCAATACATTTCCTGCCTGGAACTTCAACTATACTGACTCCTCAGGCACAGAAATGCCTCACAGAATGTAGTGGCACTGTTAGCCAGGTTAGACCTCCACAAATTCAGGTTTAGGGATGCAGGGATATAGTTATGATGAAGACCATAACCAGCTCATATCATCAGCTAGTTCTGGTATAGAAGTAGAAAGAATGGCAGATTACCAGAGATCTTAGGTGATTGCAATGGTGACCAGACTAACTTATGATATTATAAGGGAGACTGAAGAAATGTTTACACTTCTAGCCAGGAAAAAATGCTAAAGTTTGCTCATCTAATGTATATTCACTCATACATATGTTAATTATTTCATTAAAATATGATTTTATTTTATTATTTAGTTGCTCATGTTTCCTTGCTACTGAAAAAAACAAAGGATTTATTCCCATTATATTTTTAAGAGACGGGTAGGAAGAGAGATGTTTCAAGGGATGACTCTTACAGGTACTTCTGAATGCTACTATAAAGAAGCCAGAAGGTTAAAGAGTAAATGGCAAGAGGAAAGGGGAAGATGGTAGCTGAACTCTGGCACAGTTGCCCAGTGGTTGTAGCTGTCTCAGTTGCCAAGAATAAAACTGGTAATATCCGCACTTTCCCTCACTTTCACTCTTGTTCTCAAAATACTGAACTCTATTGCCAATCTTTTTTTCTCCAAGAGTTAGTTTGATTTCTTGCCCCCTCTAGAGAGAGGGAGAGAGGGAGGTAGGAAGGGAAGGAGGGGGGAGGGAGGGAAGGAGAGAGAGAGAGAGAGAGGGAGAGAGAGAGACTGAGACTAGTTTCTCCAAACAGTTTCTTTAGAGTATTAATGCATTATTTATATGCCTTATGAGGTTAAAAGTCTGAAAGGAGACAATCCTATGAGCAGGGTCCTAGAGGGTAAGATTAGCAATGATTAATACTTGGAGCTGTTCCCTGGCAAAATCATGGGGACATGTAACTAGATGGAGAAAGATTTTATTGATTCATAGTTTTAAAATTTTCAACAGCAGATCATATGAATTTGGACCAAATGAAGCTAGGCAAAGCCTGAGTCTAAATCAACTTATGTGGGGAAAGGGGAGAGTTGAAGTCCTTCCTTTCTGAGGCCAGGTGTCTCAGGCATCATTAGTCTTTTTGTTCTGCCCAGGAAAATGTAATGAAATCCATCCACCAAAAAGAGAGTCAAGGGCAGGGGCTAGAAAGAAAACCAAGCCCAAGAAAAGATTCTAACAATAGGTGCTGATCCCCAAAGGATGGAGATCAGTCAAGAAACAGTAACTGGCTCTGCTAAGCACAAACCACTGTGCCAAGCACTATGGTAAACCCCAGGAATCCAAAAAAAGAGAAGTTGGACAGTTCCTGTGTCCCTGTACTCCAAGAACTCAGCATTCTAAATGGAGGAGACAATATGTCTAGGAGAATTCAGCTGTAGGGCTGATGGAAAGATACGAGAAACTAGAATCACAGTAAATTCATTTTTCTTGTTGCCATATTTCTTTGCTTGTTACAATTTCTTTGCACCCTAAAGCTCTTGTCAGTGACCCATTTTGTGAATGGAGACATTTTTTCTTTGAAGTCATAATTTATCCTGCAAGAACAACTCAAAGAAGCACTTTTTAAACTCAGATCTGAGAGTATGTTGGGGAATTGTAAGTCACCTCCAAGCACTTAGATAAATTGCAAATAGTAGAGTCTTCTTTTTTTTTAACCTCAGGGAGTCAATTTTAAATTATGACTTTTTCCTCTGAAGGTGGTTTTCTCTAATGCATTTTCTTTGCTCATTGCTTTCATGGCAGGTTTTGACTGAGATTGTGCAAATTAGTGATTTATTTATGACATGTGGTCTGCTGTAGTTAACTTGTGACTGTTTCATCATTAACCACCTAACTAAACAAGAAGTTAAAAAATTAGCCAAAGGAAAGCTGAAGGTAATACCAACATTATTTTCAACCTGCTGGAAGGCAAGTACAATTCCCAAACACCAATTCTTTTCTCTCATGTCTCCTTCTAAATGAATTGTATTGACCCAGTAAAGGGGAGAGATACAGAGAGAGAGGGAGAGAGACAGTCTCATTAAAGAGACAGACTGAGACAAAGGAAGCACATTTTCATGAAACCAGATATCTTTTATATTTACATTTTGATAAGACATCTAATAAAGTTTTCATCAAAGTGGGGCAGATTGGTTGTACCACAAGAGTTTTAGTTGTAGATTGTCTAAAGGCTGTTGATCATAATCACATTAACATTAAAGCTTTAAATTCTTCTGACCCTTGCATATCGATATCATAAAGAATTGTATTTAGTTAAAAGATCAAATGAAAGTTCTTAAAAGGGTAGGGTTACATAATAGAAACAAAACACCATCAAACTGAATAGGATTACATAGAACTATAACTAGGACAGAACAACTATGGCTTCGTCCCAGGGCATTAAATTTAGAAGGCACTGACATTATCAACAAGTCCTTTGGTGCACTGGAGTAAGCTGTTCCGCCACTCTCAGCTTCCCAACTTTCTCAGCAGCAGCCTTCTAGAAGTGGTCATGTACCCGTGTCCCTGAGTCTCTGTTTCCCACCTCCCACTTAGGGCAACGTTCCCCCCGAAACTGAGGGTGCCTTTAGTGGGGCACTTGCCCTTGGTATAAAAATGTCTAGTTACAGTTCCAGCATTATATAAAATAGGCGGACAGGCAACTTTCATATACTATGTCCTTTCTTTGGGGTTTTTCTTCCTCACCACACCCCCACCTCTCCTGAAGTACCCATAATAGAATTACTATGCACTAATTTCTATTGAAAGCATAAAATTATAGCCTGTGTTTGTAATTTATTTCTCTTTCTAGGTTAAGGACTATTTAGGTTAACTACTACTTTAAAACTTAGCTTAGGCTCTTGTTGATAGATAACTTGTGATAAATAATACCCTTTTCTGGCTGCCATATTTCCTCAAGAAGATTCCTTTTGAACCCCTAAAAGTGTCCCTGTTTTGTGACCCACAGAAAGCTACTGGATTGCTTCTGAACTCAATTACATTTGGTTTTAATAAGAACTAACAGGAAGGACAACTGTATAAAAAGAAATTTTACATTGCCCTGATCATTTTGCTAGGTGGAGTTAATAATCAAACTTTGGATAGATTCTCCATAGAACTATATAGGAGGCCTCAGAAATTCGATACACTTTGGGTTAAAAGTGAATCTCAAATTTTTATTCATTTATTCCCTCAACAAGCATATATTAGGCACCTACAATGTACCTGGAATTGTGGTAGGCACTGGAGATACTAAGCCAAAAAAAGAAACAGTGGCTGTTCTCAGAGAGTTTATATTCATTCTACCAGGGGAAAGTAACATGGACAATTTAATATGAAATGTATATAAAATATATACAAAGTTACTTGGGGCGGAATCAGGAGAGGCTTCCTATAGGAGGTGCTACTAGAGAAGCCACTTGAGAGCTAGAGATTTTGTGAGGTTTTTTTTGGGGGGTGGAGGGTGTGTGTGTGAGAAGAGAGTGAATTCCAGGAATGAGAGACAAGAGTGCCAAAGTACAAACCAATGGAATGGCTTGTGTGAAGTCAATGTGTCTATAGCATAGTTTGTTTGTAGAGCAGAGTATTGTGCAATAAGTCTGGAGATATAGGTTTAGAGCCAGATAGTGAAGGTCTTTAAGAGCACAAAAGAATTACATTTTATCCTAGAGGGAAGAAAGAATTACTGGAGAATCTTGAGGAGGTGAATAACACAACAAGACCAGTGTTTTAGGAAAATAAATTTGGGAGTTCTGTGGAGGATACATTGCAGGGGGAAGAGATCAGATTTGGTAAGAACTATTAGGAAACTATTGAAATTGTCCTTGTGGGAGATGATAAAAGTCTGAACTAATATGGAAATTGTGTGAATAGAGAGAATAGGACCTATTGGAGATATATTGTGGAGGGCAGAAATAGCAAGATTTGACTACTATTTATATATGAGATGGAGAGGAAGGGAAAAGAAAGAGTTGAGGTTAACTCTGAGATTGTGGACCTGAGCAGCTGGAAAGATAATGATATTCTGAACAAAAATAGAGAAATTAGGAGGAAGAGAGGGATTTAGGGGAAAGATGAGTTCTGTTTTCCATAGTTTGAATTTGATATTTCTATAGAACATCTAGTTGGTGATAAGGAACTATAGTTTAGGAGAGAGGTTGGGGTTTCTTACATAAATCTGGTAGTCATCTGTAAAGAGATGATAGCTGAACCTAAGGTAGCTAAAGAGATCACCAAGAGAGAAGAGGGCCTAGGATGGAACCCTAGGATATATTCTTGCATGAGGGCATGGATGAGCAAGGGAGACAAAAGCAGTAAAAAGGAAAGGGAAGAGAACTAAGAGAGATCATTTATTATTTTTGCTTTTCTTCCTTCTTCCCCACCCCCAAGCACTTTGAAGCATGATGCTGCATTCATATTTTAGATAATTAAACTAGAGACTATTATCTACTAAAAGAATAAAATCATAACCTGTTCTTGTGAATTATTTCTATTTCTATGTTGTGGGATATCTGTAGATATTCCACAGAATCACTGAATTTTCAAGGTTAAAGGGACCTTAGCAGACATCTGACTAGTCCGAACCATTCTTGAATGTAAATCTCACTATAAATTATTCAGTAGGTAACCATCTAGCCTCTATTTGAAGATCTTCTAGCAGGAAGACTTGCCATTTCTCTAGGCAGTCCATTTCACTTTTGGACAGCTCTAACTGTTAAGAAGTTATTTCTGCTATCAAGTCCAAACTAACTTTCACGCAACTTTTACCCATTGGTCCTGATTCTGCCCTTTAGGGCCAGACAAGACAAACCTACCCACCCCTCCATATAATACTTTTTTAAATACTTGAAAATATCTGTTATGTCCTTCCTGAAAGGTTCTCTTCTCCAAGTTAAATATGCCCACTTCCTTCAAGTGATCTTCACAGGACATGGATTTAAGGCCTCTCACCCCCTTGGCTTCCCTCCTCTGGAGTCTCCAGTGTATACGTATCAGTGTCTTTCTTAAACCACAGTTCCCAGAACTGAACGTAATACTACAGATGAAGAAGGAACTATTATTTTCCTATTCCTGGAAATTACATCAAACTCATTTTGAGTATTTCCCTTTTCCCTTCCTTACTCAGGGTCCATCTCTTATAGTAAGGAATAAAAAGGGGGGTGAGGGAATCTGATGTTGCATGTAATATTCTACACCCGTAGTTCCTCACTTCTGCAATGAAGAGAGTGAGATGCATTTTCTGGTCTCTTCTCTTAGACCAGGCTTGTTGATTATAATTACATAATGTTTGGTTTCTTTTCTTGTTTCTTTCATTTTTTAAAATTGTTTTAGTCATTGTGTATGTTGTTCTCCTTACTTCACTCTGCATCAGTTCATATACATCTTTCCACAATTCTCTAAATTCCTTAGAACATCTTATCTTTAAGATGAGCTCAGATTAAGTTTAACCCAAATTCTGAAACTCACTTAGTTTGATTCCTTGCCATTAACCTGGCAAAGGGGGCTTCATTTAAAAATTCAATTAATTGCAAACTTCAATTATACTTATTTCAAAATCTCTTTTGAAAACTGTTCAATGGGTAAGATTCATGTTGTCACCAAATCAAACAACCCCATCTAGTTCCAGAGACTTCTGTGTCCCAACTTTGCATATGGGTCAAAGTTACCTTCTTCTTCTATTTTTTAAAAATGTATTTATTTATTTTATTTTTAATTTATGAAATAAAACAAATATTTCCATAACACAGTATAATGAAAAAAGATGATTGAACATGAAACTGCAAATCTATTATGCATAACTTGTTATTCCCCCCAAATATATAATAAAGTTATCATGTAAATTTTTTTCTTTTTTTCTTCTCTCCCTCCCACCCATCCTAGAGATGGCTACCATTACATATGAATATATGTGTGTATGTATATGTGTATATATATACACATGTACATATATATCTGTAAAATCACTCTATACATACTTCTATTTGTCAGTTATTTCTCTGGAGGCAGATAGCAACTTCCTTCATAGGCCCTTTGTAGTTAATCTGGGTATTTAAAATAATAAAAATGACTTAGTCATTCAAAGTTGTTCTTAAAACAATATTGTTGTTCTGTATACAAGGTTCTCTGGGTTCTGCTCATTTCACTCTTCATTATTTCATGCAGGTCTTTCCATGGTTTTCTAAGATCACTAAACTCACCATTTCCTATAGCATAATAGTATTTCATCACAGTCATATACCACAACTTGTTCAACCATTCCCTAATCTATGGACACCCCCAAAATTTCCAGTTCTTTGCCACTTCTTCTTCTTTAATGTGGGAACTTGAATCTGAGATCTTAAAAATTCTATTGATTGTTGGTTGGGGCAACGGCTCTGAGAATTGGGTACCTGTAAAACTAGGTTAGTCTTTAAGCATTGCTCCAAAAGAGAAAAAAAAAAAGGGAATGAGAGTGTGTGTGGGGGGGGGGGGGGGGTGCTTTCTCTCAGAAGACTTTAAAATGTCGGAAACTTTTAAGGTAATTCATAAGATCATAGACAAAGCTACAAGGGACTTCATAAGCCATCAAGTCTACCACCTTCATTTTGCAGATGAGGAAACTGAGGCATAGAGTACTTAAGTGACTTACCCAGTATCATATAGGTGGGTGGGATTTGAGGTGGGATTTGAATTCAGTTCTTCCTGACTGTAAGTTGAGTCTATTATTATTTCCTGCTGCCTCTTATACTTGTCTTATTTTGATACTTCATTCTGTGCATTTTTGATTGGCTGCAGTTGGGGGGTAGAATGTCTAGGGGGGTGTTTCTCTGTCAGTCAGCCAGTCAACAAGCATTTATTAAATACTTACTACATGCCAGGCAATGTTCTAAGCTCTGAAGATATATAGAAAGGCAAAAGACAGTCCCCACTCTCAAAAAACTTATAGTCTAACAGAAAGACATCATGCAAAAAAGATATATACAAATAAATTGGAGATAATCAACAGAAACAAGAGAGTAGCATTAAGGGGGATCAGGAAAGACTTCTTGTAGAAGGTAAAATTTTAGCTGGGACTTGAAGGAAACCAGGGAAGTCAAGAGGCAGAGAGGAGGAGGGAGAGAATTCTAGGCATGGGGAACAGCCAGTAAAAATGCCTGGGAGTTGAGAGACAGTGTCTTCTGCTGCAGTTAGCAAAGACTATTGTAATGAACAGCTCAACCCTACCTCTCTCTAATCTGTAGTTTCTCTTCAGCTTCCCTTTCCATTGCACCCTCTGTAATTTTTATTTTATGTTTAATAAACACCCCTTCATCCTAGATCTCATCTGTTTGAGTTTCTCATGATGTTTGTTCCTTGCAACTTTTTTTTTTTTGATTGTTTGTTTTAAAACTGGGTCTCCCTTTCCCACCCAGGCTGGAAATTTGGCAACTATTCAATCCTGATCCTGCTGCTTATCATCATCAAAGTCTTAACCTGCATTATTTCTACCTTGGACCAGTTCACTCTTCCTTAGGCCACCATGCCTGAACTGTTCTTAGTTATTTTTCTACATTCACTTTTGGCTATTTTATGACTGATTTTTCCATTTATGTTGTGCATAGTGCAGGTGTGAGGAACCTACAGCCTTGAGGCTCACATCCGTGAGGGATTTGTTTGGAGAAGTTTGGATTCAGTCAAAGGGCCTCACTTGAGTACCTAGATAGCCACATGTGGCTTCAAGGCTGTAGGTTCCCCAACCCTGGGCTGGTGGATTGCTTGAGCTAACAAGTTCTGAGCTGTAGTGAGGGATAAAGTCTGTTGGCTGTCTGCACAAAATCAGGCACCAGTATGATGAACCCTTGCAAACAGGGGGCTACCAGGTTGCCGATGGAGGGTGGCAAACTGGCATAGGGCAGAAATGGAGCAGATAAAAGTTTCTGTGCTGATTATTAGCGAGATCAGGACAGTGAATGGCCCCTGTGCTCCCGATCTAGGAGAGACAGGCAAATTTCGTTTCAAAAAAAAAAAAACAAAAACAAACAGCTGAGAAGGAATTTTTTTGTAAGGAGAAAACTATCTGAAATAGGACAGAGGATCAACTTCTTCCCTTAAACTCCTGTCCTTTCTTCCAGGTCTATTCTCCATGCCGTTGGTGGCCATTTAAAATCTCTTTGCTTCTTTCTTGTCTTTTGGGGGAATGTGGGCAGGGTTGGTAAGGAAGATGGAAATGATCTATCCCAAAATATCTGCAGTGCATAGAGTGGTAGTGAGTGGCAGGAGACTAGCAGCTCTTACAAGTATAACTGTGAATGCCTTTGTTTCTTTTCTTTTTCTGTTGTGGTGCCTGAAGAGACCTACTTATGAAAGGGGAATTCAGGGGTGTGGTTCTGTGGGGATGGTGAGACTAAACCAGAAGACCCACTTCTCTTATTCTCTTCCCCTCCCCCTTTCTCACCAAGCGAGGCAAGCTTTCTTTCTTTCTTTTTTTTTTTCTTAAAGCTGCATTGACAAGAAAGAACGCACTTGCCGAGGTGTCAGGAATGATGACACTGAGTGTAAATGGTGTTACATATGTTGTCTAACTCCATAGGTGCTATCAATGCCATCTGTGGGGAAATAACCCGGCAAGCATCTTGTTCTGTTAATGAAACTACCAGATCTCCCAAGTCATCAAGTTAATAAGAAATAAATGGCTTGATTCTCCTTACTACCTTCTCAGACAGTTAGTTAGGTGTTAGGAAAGGTCCATTTATTCATTCCGTCCAGTAGGGTGCCATTTAGTGAAAGCATTCCTGCCGTGGTTATAGGATTTTTCTGCACTCCAGGCATTATCCTGACTGGGAAAGAATGAAGAAAAGGGACCGAAGAGTGCTTTTTCCTCGTATTCTTGAAGATGAAGCTCATTCCCTGCATGTGCTTGGCATTAGGTGTTATATTACATATATCCTAGTAGCTTTTAACTTGTAAAGGATTTCGCTACTGGTAAATAATATTGTCTCTATTTTTTCTTTGCCTAATACTTTACATTTGCATTATGAACAAGTGGGGCTTGGCCTGGTCATAATGAAAGGGCAACAAGACAGGAGATAGAGTGCCCTGATTGGCTCAGAGTGTATGTAAATAGTAATTGTTTCTGTTTTGGCCAGAAACCCTGAGGGTTTTCCTCTCCCAAATTGATTTTTTTTTTTTTGACTAGGTAATAGAGGCCATTCTCTGCCTCATTTCTTACCTAGCCTTAATCACTGAATAGCCATTGCCTCAGACAAACCGTTAAAGACCTAAGCTTAAAAAGCCCAAGGTCTGCATCAAGGGCCATCTCCAGTTGTTCTGATCTATATCTTGCCACTGGACCCAGCTGGCTCTGGAGGAGAAAGTGAGGCTGGTAACTTTGCACAGACCTCCCTCGCTTGAATCCAATTCACTTACATGTCAAGGCATCACCTTTCTGATGTCATGGACCTCTTTGAGAACAGAAGGACAAATAACAGTCTAATACTTTCATAATCTCTCTCTCTCTCTCTGTCTCTGTCTCTGTCTCTCTCCCCCCATTCTGTTTCTTTCCCATATCTCTGTCCCTCCTCCCCTTCTTCCCCTTCTTTCTTTCTGTGACTCTCTGTCTCTCTCTCCCCCATGTCTCCAAGATTTTGAACTGAGCTCAGTTTTGGATAGACTATTTTGGACCTAACCATTCATTCATCTATCTTCATCCTCCCCACCTCCCGAATCCACCTCTCTCCTCCCCTCCCCAAGCAGATTTACATACTAATGGAGTTACTATAGGCTTAGGTAACCCAAGGTGACACTAGTTAGGTTTTTCAAAAGAGCACTTGTTGCATTTGAAGAGAACAAAAGAAATTAACCTAATAATTAACCTAAACCATTTCTTTTCTTAAATTTAACAGACTTTTTCTTTTAAATATTTATTTTAGTTCCCACTAAAACTCCTTTCCAAATAGGAACACTAAAGCGTTGTTGGTGGAGTTGTGAACTGATTCAACCATTCTGGGGAACAATTTGAAACTATGCCCAAAGGGCTATAAAATGGGCATACCCTTTGACCCAGCAATAGCACTTCTAGGGCTGTATCCCAAAGAGATTACACAAATGGGAAAAGGACCCACATGTACAAAAATATTTATAGCAGCTCTTTTTGTGGTGGCCAAGAATTGGAAATTGAGGGAATGCCCATCAGTTGGGGAATGGCTGAACAAGTTGTGGTATGTGAATGTAATGGAATACTATTGTGCTATAAGAAATGATGAACAGGCTGACTTCAGAAAAACCTGGAAACACTTATATGGACCGATGCTGAGTGAAGTGAACAGAACCAGGGGAATATTGTACACAGTAACAGCCACGTTGTGAGATGACTAATGTTGATAGCCTGTGTCTGCAATGCAAGAATATAAGACATCTCCAAAGGTCTCATGATGGAAAATGCTATCCACATCCAAAGAAAGAACTATGGAGTTGAATGCAGATTGAAGCATACTATTTGCTCTTTTTTTCCTCTGTTTTGTTTAGTTTCCTCTTTCTGGTGGTTCCTCCTATTGGTTCTAATTCTTCCTTACAACATCACTAATGTGAAAATATGTTTAATAAGAATGTATATGTATAGCCTATATCAGATTGCATGCTGTCTGGGAGAGGAGGGAGGGGGAGAAAATTTAAAACTCAAAAGCATATGGGAATGAATGTTGAAAACTAAAAATAAATAAATTAATTTTTAAAAAATCTTTTCCACTTCCAAACTTTAAATTGTAACAAAGAAGTTAAGGGGGTAGGGAATTGATACATTGACCATGTCTGACAGCATATGCTTTATTCTGCACCTATGGTCCACCACCTCTCTACTGCAGGGAGTGGATAATTCATCATCAGACCCCTGAAGCTGATAGAATTGCATTGATCTATTTTCTGATGTCTTCAACTGTTCTTTTTCCTTTACATTACTGTCATCATCGCATATATTATTCCCTTGGCTCTGCTTACTTCACTCTGAAAATATTCATCCAAGCCTTCCCAAGTTTCCCTGAAATTCTCTTATGCTATTTTTATGTCACAATAATACTCTATTACACTCACACACCACAATTTGTTCAGTCATTCCCACTTTGTTTCCAGTTTTTTGCACTTTTTTTGTGGTAGCAAAACAACTGTCAACAAAATAGGGCATTAGTTTTCACAGGAAAAGAAAATATCTAGAAAGAGGAGAAAAGATTGTAGGATACCAACTAGGGAAGAAAGTTTCTCTAAGTCATCAATGACTTTTAATTAGCTTAATATTCATGACTCTTCCTGGCACACAATTAGTTGATAGAGACACTATTGTTTTGACATAGGCGGCAAAAGAAAAATCAATAATCTCCTCTTTGACTTAAAAGATAATTACATTATTGGAAAGGAAGGTGCAGCCTAGTAAACTGAGCTTGGAGGACTGTTGTGACAACTTCTTTATTTGACATTCCCATTATTCCCATAGTACATCTGAGATGGACCCACCCTGTTTCACCTTTTCAGGATTTTGTATAACTAATCTTAAGAAACCAATGCTGGTAAAAGTCTTCCCAGGTTTTTCTGGGAAAAAGAAAAAAGAAAAAAAAAAGAAAGCACTGCTGGATCCATCAGGGCTGGAGCACTGTGACTTGCTTCTTGTTCTGTTTCCAGGCATGTGTTTTAAACTGAGTTTATTCTTAGCGGAGCCTGACCTCTAATGAAAGTGATTAGTCTTTATCATACTCTTTGGCTCAAAATATGATCTAGTATGGGACAAATAATTTATTTCTATATCTAAAAGAAATTTTGTTGTTCAGTTGTTTTCAGTCATGTTCAACTCTTCATGACTCCATTTGGGGTTTTCTTGACAGAGATATTGAAATGATTTTCCATTTCCTTCTCCAGCTCATTTTACAGATGAAGAAACCAAGGCAAACAGGATTAAGTGACTTGCCTAGGGTCACACAGGTAGTAAGTGTCTGAGGCCAGATTTGAATTCAGGAATATCAGTCTTCCTGACTTCAGGCCTAGCACCATATCCACTGCACCCATCTAGCTTAAAAAATGCTGAAGACACAAAAACAGTACATATTGAGAACTACTTAAACAGGATTTAGTAACTTAACTTATAACAACTGTTTTAATCTACTAGAAGCCTAATTCTGAACCTCATCAGTATATAAAGTAGTTTGCAGGATTGCTAATTAGGCATTTTACATTTCACCTCAGCACCATACCTCTAAACAACTCTTGGTAAATGTCAGTTGGTAAAATAACCAGGCTTGGGATAATCCTCTTATTGATAGCTTTTCTTTCCAAGAATAGTAGAGTAGCGACTGGGGACTCCTCCCTAGAGACCAGTCCTATCTGACCTCTTAACTCACAAAGTCATCACCAAGCCAAGAGGAGTTCATCTTAGTATAAACATTCATTTACTTAATTTCAAGAAAGAGAAAAAAACAAAACAAAACCAGAAGTGTTAGCCCAAACTCAAGTTCAAGCTTGCCTAGTCAGGGCATGTTCTTTAGATTTTATATGCTCACAGCTGTATGGAGGGGAGGGTGAAGATTAAGGCAAACCACCTCTTCTGCTAATTCCGTTTCAGGAAGCAGCTCAAAACAGTTAATAAAGGCAGAATTTGTAGACAGAAAGGAAGAAAGAAGGAGAAAATAATCTAGTATTCATTTTACATATACCCTGAGCCACCCACGTTTCTGGCTCCATAGCCAATAAGAATTAAATCTTTGTCATCTCAAAGTACAAAGCCTTTTGCTCTGAGTGGCCAGAAGGAGACCTCAAAGCTCTCATGTGGTTGACCAGAACCAGGAATGGCAACTCTGAGCCAAGTCTATGGGGTGTCTTTTATAGGCAATTCTATCTGGGTATGAAGCAGTAATGAAAATAAGACTAAGAGACTCAGATGTGAAACCCTACCTTGAAACTCAGCACATATACCAAGCTCAGAATCTCCAAATTCATAAATTTTACCTGTGGATTAATTTATGTGGTGCTTGGTGCTGAGACATAGATTGAAATTTAAAACATACATTCACCTGAGCTACAGGCATAGATTTAATCATGTACTGAACCTCTCAGTTCGTCACCAAAATCAAAAGCTAATTACCTGGCTAAGCAAATACAAGTAGCTCACCCCCTTCCTCCAACAACAGATTGAAGATCTTATCTGTGAATAAGCATCTGATCATATATAATGATCAAATCTAAACAGAAGCAAACAGCCAAAAAGCCAAACAAACAGAAATGAAACTAGCTTCAGCAGGTACTCAGTATTGCCAGATTTGGCTGCTGGCACCTTGCCCAAGGGGATTACGTAATTCCAAGAGCAGGCCCTTAGCTGAGAATTGTACCCTCTGATCTAAGACATTCACTCATTGAAGGAACTGGCAGCTAGGGGAGAAGGTGAGACTTTCACTTTCACTGCAGTGAGGCTGCTGATTTTCATAGATAATATTTAGTCTTTTTTTTTTCAGAGGGGGTTAGGGGGATTCAGAGAACAAACTGGCACATTTATTATACTAGGATGCACATTCATCCTAGAACAATTGCCCAGTGTTTTGTATTTTAGCAGTGTGATAATTAATGACCTGGCAAGCTGAGGCAGTCCAAATAACAGGTCTTCCCCCAAGTGTAGGGGCAGGCAAAGTAAACTAGAAATCACTGCAGTTTTCATTTACCTTTCCAGGAGTGACTTGTGAAACTTCATCAACTGATTAATGTATTAATTCAATAAACATTTATTAAACTCCATCCATGTGCAATGCATTGTACTAGGCGGGTTTTTTTAAAATCGTTGTTGCTTGTTTGATTTTTTTTTTTTTGTCTTGGATCTGTGATTTCATCAGTATGAAGAATTCCAGATGTGGAGGTTGGTGCACTGGAAAGAGTGCTGGATTTGGGGTCAAAGTGACCTGGGTTCAAATCTCACCCAGGTCACTTAACTATCTGTGTAGTATTGGACAAATCATTTGACCTTTCCTGTGTCTCAGTTTCCTCATCTGTACAGGCTCTAAATCTATGGTACTATTGCAATGGAGGAGGGGAACCGAACAACAAGAACCCAGACTTTTAAATTATGCTTGGATTTGCCCTTCGTGGTGGGTTACACAGAATATCACAATCTCTGCTTGTGAATAATATGTGAAGGCTTGGGTGAGCCCACATTCTGCCTGACCATGACTAATTGAAGGGCTGGTGTTTTGTGATAATGATAATTCTGTAGGTTGGCTAAGGAGATGTAAGAATTGATGACTCAGGAGGCATTGAGCTGGAATTTAGTTCAAATGCAAAAATACTGATAAGTCCCCTTCCTTGGCCCTTTTGTTTTTATTTCTTCCTAGTAGTGATCAAGGCAAGATCTGATGTGAGCTGTCAGTGGACAGAATCGGAGGAATCAGTGGCATTGTCTGATCTTTGTCCCACCTCCCACCTAGCAAACTCTCAGTGAGCAAGTCACCTTTTTTGTTTGTGGGGTGGGGTGTATGTGTGTGTGTGTATATGTGTGTGTGTGTGTGTGTGTGTGTTCTTTCCTGATTTTGGGTGAATTAGTACTCAAAGAAGATAAATGTCTAGGTGACCAATGAGACCAGCTGTATCAAAGCCATCATCTGTCTTGCTGTCAATCAGAGGCAGTAGCAATAACAGCTGAATCTGGTGAGGAGACTGCAAAGCAGACAAGTGACCTGCTTGACCCAGCCAGAAGTGGATTAATCCATCAGTGGAGACATTGAGCCTTTCCAGGGACTATCTTCGCTCAGTAAGTCCATGCCATGTCCCAAGATGAAGTTAGTGGAGACTGCTCAAAGGGAGAAAAGGACTGCAAAGATCAGGAATTTAGCAGGAATCTTTGGCTCCAAGTCTCCATTGCTGTTGTCCTTTAAATTAAGAGAGAGAGGGGGAGAGAGAGAGAGAGAAAGAAGATGAAGAAGAAGAAGAGAGGAGAGAAAAGAGAGAGAAGAGAGAGAGAAGAAAGAGAAAGAAGGAAGAGAGGAGAGAGAAGAGAGAGGGAATGCATATGTGCACTCGCATGTGTGTGCATGTGTGTGTGTGTGTGTGTGTGTGTGTGTGTAGAGTTCCCTACAGCCAGTTTGTAATTTCTGTTTTTATTATACCTTCTCAGTTAATATCCTTTTGTAAAGCTAATTGACTTCACTTGGTTGAAGAGTGTGATTTAGCATGGGCATGTTAGAAGCAGGACTACAAACACCAACCCCTCAGGGTTACCTTGAGATACCTGAGGGGAACAATAGTCACCCCCTGGGTAATCTAGTTACCTGGCTAGTAAATTACCTAGTTACCTGGCTAGTTAGTTAGTTAAGCTGCCTTATCCCCTGAAAGTTGGGAGTGTGAGCCTAGAGGGAGTGCTACACTATAATTCACCAACCCAGACTTGCCTACACCTAGTTTTAGCTGCCTGGGGCACTGAGGTAGGACTCAGGCCCTGGTCTTTTTAAATCTAAAGTTAGTCCTTTCTGTACCACCCTAGGTTGCTTCTCAGACTAGGAGATAACAAAGTTTCAATTGATTCAGTTCTAACAATTTCCATTCAATTGGATAAATGATTGTCAAGCATCTTTTATGTGGAAGGCACTGTGTTATTCTCTGGGAATACAAAGACAAAAATAAAACAGGAATTATGAGCTATGCATTTATATTCTACTGGGGGAAAGGGTGATTATAGATTAATGAGACAACTACTACTAGGCATATATCCCAAGGGGGTAAAAAAAAAAGATGCACATTTTTGTACATTCCAACATTTATGGAAACACTTTTTGAAGAAGTGAAGAACTGAATTTGGAAAGAAAGTGGATGTCTATCAATTGTGAAATGCCTCAGCAAATTATGGGATATGAATGCAATAGGATCTTATTGAACTCAAAGAAATAAGTATGAAGAATTGAGAAAACCTTGGAGAAAATTTGTATGAAGTGATACCAAGTAAAGTAGAGCCAGGAGTATACATTTGCATTATGATCGTAGTTATATAAAAGAAAACAACATTGAAAGACTTCAGAACTCTGTGCAGTGACCAAATATGACTACAGAGGATTAATAATGAAGCTCATCTTTTCCTCTCCCAGTGATGGACTATAGGTGTGGAATGAGGCATCCATTGTCAGATGCAGCCAATGTGCTGATTTGCTGTTCTTAACCGTATTTCTTCAGTTACGAAGAATGGTTATATTTTGAGGGTGGGGCGGGGAGTCATTGGGAAATGACATCAATGTTAAAGAAAAGAACCCAATCCTACCTCAAGGAGGGTGGTGGGATTATTGAGAAACAGGACTGGACACTGATCTTAAGCCAGTTGGGACATGTTATCAGTCAAATTCAGGCTAAGCCTAGATAGCTTGTGGCTGCTGGTACCAGAAGTCATCAGTCAGAAGGGCAAAATTCAAGGCAGAGATGGTAAGATAGACACATAAATATAGAGTTCTAGTCATAAAATAACAGAATCATAGAATTTGGGAGCTGGAAGGGGCCTTGGAGATCATTTAGCCTAACCTCCTCATTTTGTAGACCGGAAACAGAAACCTTGAGATCTTGACACACCCATCATCTCTCCTACATGTCTTTGAATTCACTGATATAGTTCCTAGGTCAGAGGGCATTCATATAATAGTCCCATGTCCTACATGGCCTTATGTGGGTGAGAGGTTCCTTTGACACAATCTGAGGGCTCACTCATGGTTTCTATTATTGAAACTTTACCTGTAGATACTTAAGCTCAGGCATATACTGGAGTCAGCTCAAAGAAAGCTGATAAATTTTCAGTGTGAGCATTTATGCCTTGGAAATCAGAAGACACAAATCAAGGCTTGATTTATTGTTTTGATGATTGCCTAGACTTAAGAAAGAGATGGGAAAAAAATGTTGGTTTTGCAGATTAAACTTAAAAATATGTTGAGCCTACCTTTCTCCCCTCAGAGAGCAGCTTGTTAAACATTTACCAGCATACCACTGATTAAGCTTGTCTTTGTTCTCGAGGGACCTGGTAAGTTTTCCAAGGTGACATAATTAGTGCTATATAATGGAAACATCATTGGATTTTTTGAGTCCTAAGACTTGGGGTCAAATCTTAGTTTTGTTATTTACTACATGAGTCACGTAACCTGTTTAGCTCTGGATTTGCTCCTCTGTAAAATGGAGGGGGGTGGGGGTGGGAAGAGGGTTGATTAAATGATCTCTGATCCTTCCAGCATTAAATCCTATTATCCCACTCCTAATGGAATGATTTGTTCTCTTGGTGTTCAGTATTTCCCTAGGTTAGGGGCTAGAGTTTGGCCTGAGGGTAGCACATGGTAAGGAGACACCTGCAAATTGTGAATTGCAAGTTAGAATGATATCAAGTATTCTGGGACAATTACTTTTCATTCTTAGTAAGTAACAACTACTTACTGCTCCCAAAGATTCAATTGAATGCTGGTCAATCTAATTTTATCAATGAAATAGCCAAAATACCTAGATCAAATAACATAAGCCAGTTCTTTTGGCTTTCTAAATGACAAAAGTCTCTAAACAATAAAATGACTATCAATTAAATTGTGTAGAAATCTGTTGATTTGTGGGCGATTTATAATGCCCCTTCATCTTAAATTGATTTCAGAATTGTCAATTAAATAATGTGATATATACAAATACTTCTATAAATGAAAGAGATTCAGAATAACACACTTTCTTATCAGGTATTTTGCTACCAGATGTAGAAATAATATGGAAGACATAGGAATGCATTCCAGAGTATCTGAATGTAGTAGTTTTGAATGACAATGCACATTTGTTATAAGAAATTTGCTTTTTTTCCTTTTTTAATGGAGATGGGAGGAAAAGGAAATAGGTTTCTGTTAATTTTTTAAAGAATAGAGAGGTTATGGAGCAGCTAGGTGGTGCAGTGGATAGAGCACCAGCCCTGGACTTAGGAGGACCTGAGTTCAAATACGGCCTCAGACCAGATGCTTGACACTTACTTGATCCCAACCCCATCAGGGGGACATTCACTGGTACCCCCTGTTTGCTACCAACTGTCCGTGAATGGCCTGTAGTCTGGAAGACACAAATCTGACAGAAAAGAGTGCAGGGCCCAGATATGACAGGTTGAAACATCCTTAGCTCTGTTTGGATTCAGCTAGTTCAGTTTTCCAACCATGCAGTATCAAATCCACCATCAAATCAAAGCCAGACTCAGGAATAGCCAGGTGGGTAATATTCCTTTTCAAAGGAACATAATGGGGAAACTGAGCCAGGAAGATCCCATCTTAGACTGAGGCTAAAATTGTCCTCTCAGCTTTTCCTGATGCTGCTGACTTCCCACCAGTAAGTATCACATTCTCTGAGTAGCTTGTGACATTTCTCTGAGATGGTGGATTATTGATTATCAACAGATTGTGATCCACCAGACAACTCAAAATAAAAGCCCATGAGCTTTTACCTCAAACAGCAAGCTTCACTAATCACAGCTTAGGAAAAACTTTTTCAGGATAATGAAGAAGATGGGGATCTAGACTCCAAAAAGGAAAAACCCTGGACTTTCCTACATGGCTAAATCTCAGGCATTCACCCCAGGCTATAATCCCATCAACTGGCCTTTCATTATGGCCTACACCCAGCCTACCTCCAGATGGCCCCAGGCCATTTCCCACCCTTAATCCTTTCTAGACTCCATTCTCTCTTGGCCTCACTGTCCAAGTCCCAGGCATTCTGTTCACTCCAGTTTACTGACCACTCCCATCCAGATCTTCCTTAGACCCCCTCCTCCAATCACCCCAAATTACTTGGCCCCTCCTAGATCCCTCCCACAGTCTTTCTGTATATAAGGTCCATCTTGTCTCCATTAAGGTGCTCATATTCTTATAATCTAACCACTGCTCAGATTCCTTAAGAACCTAGCCAATACTTCACAAATGTTCAGATTCCTTAAGAGTCTGGCCAATATGTTGTATCTTCAATAAACCTTGTCTTTGGCTGAAAGAAGGCTTAGGTCAAATTCATTTGGGCAGGACCTTCGTGTCATGACTTCAGGGTCCCAGCACCCCTAAACTCCTGAACCTCATCATATAATTAATTCCCTGCTAACTGGGAAGAACTGCCAATCCTAACCTCTTCTCCAGCCAAGACTGGAAGGTACTTAAGCCTCCCCACACCCACTAATCCCTTTCTTGCCCTGCAGTTGATAGGATTATAGCCTTAGGCGAGCACCAGAGATTTGGCCATGTGGGAAAGTTCAGGGTTTTTTGGGGTCTAGATCCCATCCTCATCAGTAGGGGTACTACAGATGTGAAATGGTACATGAAGTTTCAAATGGGGTCCCTGTCTTACGAATTTTACTTAGCTATTCTACTTTATTAGAGGAGATCTCTCATGAAGTAGAAGTAATCTGTAAGTGTTTGTGATGTAAAAACAAAACACATCAGCAAAACTGAAAAGTGTAAAGAAAGAAGTTTTGAATGACTGTAAAATCAGAGATGGAGCCATGTTTGTGGCTGGCAGATCTGGATTGTAAGGATTGAAGTTAACAACATATATTGCACAAGTACAGAAGGGGAGAAATATGATTTAATGGCAGTCCATGTAAAGAAGATAGGAAGGTTGAATAGACTACAGGCTCAACATGCATTGATAGTAAATTCAATTGTAGGTTTTATTAATAGAAATAGAGCAATCCAGGGCAAGAAAGGGAACAATTCCATTGTATTGTGCATTGGTGAAGAGGTACCTAGAATATGATTTTCAGTTCTGAGCACCACATTTTGAGAGAGAGGTGTGAGGGAAAATTGTGGGGGAAAGGAAGAGGGAGGGAGGAGGGAGAGAGGAAGGGAAAGAGAAAGGAAGAGAAGAGAAGAGAAGAGAAGAGAAGAGGAGAGAGAGAGAGAGAGAGAGAGATTAATTTATAGCATGAGGTGGGTTGGAGAGGAGGGTGTGGTGATAGCAAAGTGTCTGAAAACTTTGTCAGATGGGGAATATTTGAAAGAATGGTGAGTGTTTAACCTATAGAAGAGAAGATTTAGGAGGGGGCATAATAACAATAGTTGGTATTAGAAAATAACTTTAAGGTTTCTAAGAATTTGACTGACATTCATGATGTCATTTGAAACTCACAACAACCCTGTGAGGTAGGTGCTTTTATTTTCCTCATTTTGGAGATAAGGAAACTGAGGTTGAGGAACATCAAGTGACTTGCTCAGGGTCACACAGCCAGTGAGATACACTCAGGAGTCAGGACTGAACTCAGATCTTGACTGCAAGTCAAATGCTCTATTCACTATACCCTATACCCCAGGAAAAAGTAGAGATGGAGTAGAGATGTGGTGATGGTGATTAAAAGCAACCACTGGGTTCCAAAGGGAGAACACTTATGGGGAAAGATGATGTGGTCTAGCCTGTGATCTTAGGGAAATTAACCAGAAGTTTTCCAAGTTCAAGCCAATGGTCTTTGATCTAGTCGGGGGAAGGGAGGGCAGAATTTAAATCACTGCTCTAAAATTAAGGAAGTAGCAAGGAGTTAGGAAAAACACAGTAAGGAAAGAAATTGTGGGTTCTAGGAAAATGATGGGTTATGTGACCTAATTTCAAATGAGACAAGTGAAGTGTTTTGTAAACTTTAAAGAATTATATGAATTATACAAATCTAAATCAAGGATATATAAATATATATACACACACCCCTATTTATAAAAAATTTAACATTTACAAAGCATTTTAAATATGTTATCTCATCTGATCCTCACAACAACCTTAGGAAGTAGGGATTGTTATTATTATCCCTATTTATATTTGAGGAAACTGAGAATCATATCCCTTTGATAGGAAATGTCACAACCTAGCCCTTCTGTAATTAGTATCTCAATTGCTCTATTAGATTTGATTTTCTACTTTGGTTCTCAGACCTCATTTCTAGCCATAAACATTTTATAATACTAATTAAGAAAATTAGAGATACAGTAAATGATATCTGTATTATTCATGTAAATATATTTAAAATCAATATTTGAGAACCATTTGAAGAACCATATCCACTACAACATTACAGACATTTATGCTGATTTTTAAAATCTTACAACAGATTTCATTTACATCACTCTATGCATTGCTTTTTCCATGTCCATGCTTTACCAAAGGGATTAGCATGCCATCAATTTTCTTGGCTTTGAGTTTTTGATTTGCTCATGAAATGAAGAAATATATTCTCTCAAGAATCATCTTTAGCATTTCTCAATTCTGCATGCAAAGTTTTGTTTCTAAAAGCAGTTTCTGTAGGTCTGGATTACATATACAAAAAATATACATACATAATATACGCATAGATACCGTATATATACAATGCATATGGACACATAAATAATACATATACATACATAAATAATATATACATACCTAATAATATATACATGATAATGTATGCATAGAGAATACATATACACATGCATATGTACATATATACAAATTCTACTTGTCAGCAGATGGAAGAGATGCAACAATGCTAAACATTTTTAGAAACCTCTGAACAATCAGGGACAGTCATAGATCGTGTTTACTTGAGCAACTCAATTAAGTTAAACAAAAATTCTTTTTGTTTTGATTCTCTATGTCCATACAGAACATGCACAGAAGTTTGGTTTGGCTCTTCATGTACCATTATTAACAGAGCAAAAAAGTCTATTTCCTAAATCAGATTTTATGGGGAAGGGAAAGGGATTATGTGTCAGGAACCATGCTAAGCATTTTAAAAACAAATATTATATCTTTTGATACTCACAACAACCTGTAAAGTAGGTGCTAATATTATTTCCATTTTATAGTTGAGGAAACTGAGGCAATCAGAGGTTAAGTGTCATGCCCTTGATCACACAGCTAGTAAGTGTCTGAGGCCAAAATTGAATCCAGGACTTTCTGACTCTATGGTCCTGCCTCTGATTTTCTCTTGCCACACAAACCTGGTTTTTCTTAAGTTTGTTAAAGTTCCTCAGTGGAGGTAGGATGACCAGCACTGCAGGGAGCCCTTCCCATTTTGGTTCCTCTTTCACCCCAACAACCTGGCCAACCAGAACCCATCCAGGCTGCTTAATCATTCAGTTGGCTTGACTGGGATGGGAATCACCAACTTTATGCCTTCCTGTAAGATGGAGGTCTACCAAAACCTTGCTGTCTGCCTTGGATTCTGGTTCTTAGGTTTCTCTAGGCCTTACCACCTTCTCTGCCTCTTTGCTCTCCTGACTCTGAATACAATAATCTGACCTACAGACATAGTCTAAGGACCCTGGTCCCTTGCTGTCTGATTCCTCATGTCATCTTTAGGACTTTTTGGCCTTTCCATCCACTCTGCAGCCAAACTTTCTTTTCATGTTTTTCTTCCCCCAATTAGAATGTGAGTTATTTGAGAGCTGGGACTATCTTGCCTTTTTTTTTTTTAAAACATATCCCCAGCACTTAGCACATTACTTAGCATATTGTAAGTGCTTAATAAATGTTTTTTTCATTCATTCATTAACATTTAACCATTTGATCTAAAGCAAAATGTCCTTGAGGAACATATTTTATGAGACAGAGGAAGCCTGGTGCAGTGGAAAGCACACTAAATTTGAACTGTTGGATCTGGCTCTGTCACTCATCATTTGGGCAACTCAATTAACATCTTTGATTCTGTTTTCTCATCTGTAAAATGGGGATAATAACAATCATGCTTCCTGTTTCACAAGTTTGTTGGGAAGTTCAAATGACATGTCAGTAAAAATGCTTTGTACCCATAAATTATTATTTAAATGTAAGTGATTATTACCATGGTTTACTCAGAGCTTTAATGATGGTGATAAAAAATGAATGAGTCATTAAAAGTCCCTAAACCATTTTAGTAAAGCAACTTCTTTTTTTTTTCTTTTATTTTTTAGGCAATTAGGGTTAAGTGACTTGCCCAGGGTTGCATAGCTAGTAAATGTCAAGTGTTTGGTCTGAGGCCGGATTTGAACTCAGGTCCTCCTGACTTCAGGGCTGGTACTCTATCCACTGTGCCACCTAGCTGCCCCCATAAAGCAATTTCTTTTGACATTCATGTTATTTCTGTAGTCCAAGGAAGTAGAGTCCATGTAGTCCACTTCTGTAGTCCACTTCCAGCAGAGTCTGTGTTATTTGGGGTGGGGGAAGAGAGTGATACCTAGGTTGTATTTCTGATTTGTCCTGATGTAGTTGTGGTATAAAGAAGCGCTGTTCACTTCTCTGCCCTGACTCCAGCTGATCTTTAGGGAGGTAGCAAGTACGACCAACCTATGACTCCATGGTGCCCCAGCTCTTTCTTAGATACAAAGGACCACATTACATTAGACTGACCAGGGTGCTAACACAGACTGTGGTATCACCAGAGCCCAATTGATGAGCATTACAGCTTTCCTGCCTGGACTTCAGGGTTACTCTAGCAGCCTCAGGGGATACAGAGTCTCTATTGTACATCCCCATGGTTGAAATTCCCTTATTTAGCTGTTACGAAGTGGCACAGACACACAAGCAGACAATGGGTAATGCTCTGAGTTAAGTTTTGAAAACGTAGTTCTTGTAGAGAGACTAAAAGCTTATTCCCATACCGTTGTTTCCTCGACCATACTGTCCTGGGAGAACTAGCATTCTAATTCTCCTCCCAGGCTCTTCCATGACTGTCCACAGCCCGCTCAGCTGCTGCTGCTGTCAGATGAAACTTTGATGAGCTTTTCTTTCATTTCAGTCAGTCACCAGAAAAAAAAAAAAAAAAGCAGACCCTAAGGGAAAGCAGCTTCTCATTTTTATGCTTTCTAGTTTTATGCTTTATAGATTGAGGTGCCTGCACATGTCAACTTGCTTTTCTAGGCTTGGCTCCCAGTCACCCTTTTCATTTTTTAAAATTTATTTATTCATTTATTTATTTGTTTATTTTCTGTTTATTTGTATATTCATCCATCCATCCATCCATCCATCTATCTATCTATCTATCTATCTATCTATCTATCTACCTATTCATTGATTGATTGCTTCTTGCCCTTCACTGACTATTAAAACTGACTGACAGGTAGCATTGTGTTGTGGATAAGCCTTGGGTTTGAAGTTGGAAGATATGGGTTTGACTCCCACCTCTTCTTTTGGATAAGTTTCTTGTCTCAGGGCCTCAGTTTTCTCATCTATAAATGAGAAGTTTGGATTGGATAACCTTTAGTCCAGAGTTCAATCTGTGATTCTGTGGTTTCTGCAAAGCAGGTTTTCCCTAATTCCAGAATCTGAGGCAGAATTTCTGAGAGGGAATAATAAAAATGCCTACTCCCCCTCCCCACTTCATTCTTCTATCTACCCATTCTATTATCTGATAGCAAATGGGGATAATCAATGTCTTACAGGGGCAATCTAAGGATTAAATGAGATAATCAGTGCCTCTCTGGACATACTTTGAGAAGGATAAAATACTAAAATAAATATAAGGTTGTGTTTTATTTTTTAAATATATCTTTGCTGTTGTTCAGTTGTATCCAACTCTTTGTGACCCTATTTTGGGTTTTCTTGGCAAAGATACAGAGGTGTTACCTTCTCCAGCTCATTTTATATATGAGAAAACTGAGGTAAACAGGGGTAAGTGACTTGCCCAGAGTCACACAGCTACTCAGTGTTTGAGACCAGATCTGAACTTAGGAAGATGAGTCTTCCAGACTCCAGGCTCAGCACTCTATCTGCTGGGCCACCTAGCTGCCCCTATTTGTTTTTACATCACTTTTATTTTCTAAAGTATCCATTTTCCTTTCCCCTTCCCTTTCCAGCAAGTCATGCCTAAGTTTGCATTTTCTAATGATGCTGATCACCTCAGAGTTGGCCATCTCCCTGAGCCACCAGTTATTTTCTTTTAAATCCTACCTAAGTCATATTCAGTGAGAAAGGATGGTGAAGAAGAATATTGAGTTCCTACCTTTTTCCAAGTACTTCACAGAATATTGATGCTGCCTTGGCCACTGATTTCAGGAACACGTAGACCAAATCACCTCCATCACCCTGTCCCAACACACACACACATACACACACTTGCGCACACACACACACACACAATATTACATACACACAAATGCACACTCACTAAAGAGGACTAAGTCAATATCACAATGTAAGTTCATTGACTGTTTGCTGAGATCTACTAGTCTTGAACACAGATTACAGTAGAAAATCATAGGATCATAGCTCTAGAGTGAAACTTCAGAGGTGAGTCCTAGAGAGGTCAGGTGATTTGCCCAAAGTCACATAGGGAGTAAGCATCAGAAGTTGCTGGGTACCTGGGTAGACCCTCTGACTCCAGAGATAGAGCACTGTACCTTTTGTTCTGTAGCTAGCTATCTGATAGGGGGCTAGGCACTTCACTCTTTTAGCCCTCAGTTTCTTCATCTGTAAGATGAGGTGGCTGAACCAGAGAAACTCTCCAATTTTGTTACTCTCAAGAGAGAGAGAAGAGAATTTTATTTCTGGCAAAAAAGATAATGAACTCTCCATAAAAACAGCATAACACTGACTATTCCTGTCCCATCTCAAATAGTACATCCAACATGACTGGGTGAGCCAGAAAATCACTTAGTGCATTCTTCAAATAGCCATATCATCCAGTAAATGAAGGACACTTTCACTTTGAATCAGGTCACTCATCCCTCATTTTCCCTGTTTATTTGCTGAATGACTTAAAAGGCATGAGTCATGTTCTGATACACAAACATGCTCATGGTGAGCATATACAATGCACAGAGGAGAAATTACAGACACAATGTACCCTTTGTTGAATATGACAATATCACTAGGAGCCATGGTTTCTGAATGTTGTAATAAGGATGGTAATGACAGGGCAGAGAGTAGCAAGGAATCCTATTTCACAGTGTGTCAGAAACTGGAATTTTATGGAAAATGCAGGGTGCCTTTAATCAGGTCTAAAGAAGAGACTAATATTGTTTAGTATTTTTTCATTGGGTAGGCTGAGAACCAAACTTTCCTTCAGTCTGCCATGTAAAATTCCATGTTTAGTTTTTTTTTCAATTATCCTTCCCCTCCACAATGATGCCAATATTAAAACTTTTTTTTTACTGAAGATGTTTGTGTTTTCTCTCCAGATTTTCCTATAGGAGGACTCTTGGACACTTTTAATCTTTTTTCTTTCTGAGCTGAATTAATTGATTCAGGTAGATAAAGATTTTACACCATGGAGACATCTTTGCTGCTAAATGATTTGTTGTCATAGACATCTGATACCATTATATATTCAATGCCAACAGTGGAATGGCAGAGAGTTAGGCATCATTTTATATTTCCTCAGGAGCCATTTGAATGAAGATTTCAGCTTCCTAGGCAAACTCTTTTAGAGTGTTGAATGGTCTTGACTATACATACATTTTTCCTAGACTAGTTCAAGTCCATCACACTCTTTAAGCTTCTGTACATTGCAGACCCAAATTTGCCAATATTAGTACCTTATTTTTTTCCCCTTAGAGAGAGAGGAATCATCTACAAAAAAGCCTCAGTAATTAATGAGCATGTTTATAGCCAATGGAACAGATTCTGGGTTATGGGCATTTTATATTGAAAACCTAATTGTAGTTCTCTTTAAATTGTATTTGTAACTCTTAAGCTTTTAGGTTGCTGTCTGACAAGTATTGTAATAGACAGGCCAGGCTCCAAAAATGTTTAAACAGACTTTGCCTCAAAATCCTAATTTGCTGATGTGTTTTAACTTGGTTTTGAGACTTATAGGAAGGAGAAGGCAGATGAGAATGCATTGTTCACACCATGTGGAAGAAGGGTAGGAGGTGCAGGATTAAGAATAAATGCCTGATCTCTTGATGTCTGTTTTCCTACTCTACTTTCTCCAGGTTTCTGATGGTCTGCCATGGCAGGATGAAGGTAATTGGAACTGAATGGATGGCCTGGGACTATTGGAAAATGGTGTGGCCATTACATTTGAATTTCTGGGCTGTTTGGGCATTACGTTTCCTTTTACTGTTTTCTTTGACTTAAAGGGGTTAGTTCAAAGACATCTAATTCCCAGGTAGATTGTGGCCTACTTGTTACCATCCCCATCTTACTTTGTGTTTGGTTAAGAAAGGAAGAGGCAGGAGACAGAGTTTTATTCCTTCAGGTTGCTAGCCAAAAGTGGCCAGTACTCACAGCACTTATTTCCTGACTATGCCTCTGCATTTGTACATTTGCCCAAGTTTCTGATAAATGTGAAATATTTCAGCTGCCTACATTCTTCTTTGTATGATTCATGCTAATACAGATAGAAAGGTGGGAAGATATTTTGATCCTTTAAAGAAACAGGAAGTGTTATCTCTCTTTCAGAATGAACTGAGGCATGGTGGGGAAGAGTAGATGTAGCTCCTGTTTGGATTTCTCATAAAGAAGGGAAATCACAATCATATCTCCTAGACTAATGCAAGCTACCCCAAATAGATGAGCATATCAACAAAAACCGTAATTTATGCTCCTAGAAAAAATGTAGATAAGCTCATGGGACACATTGGAGCCCAAAAAGAATATACCTCATGTTAGGGTGATATTGGAGAATCTTGGGGACCACTTATTTACATGGAAGCTCAGGATAATACTATAGCCCAAATACATCAAGAAACAAATCCTATTTACATTGTGAGTCTATTTTACATGGGGGCCTATTTACACATTTGGAACCCTTATCTAGAGCCTCAAACCAACTCACATGTTTCTTATTGTTCTTGGATCAAGACTCCAACACCAACAAGCAATTCATCATGTATGTACAGAGCAAGGAAATCGAATGGAAGGAGTGAGATGAGGAAAGAAGACATTAGTAAATTTTGTTCTTGGGAAAAGCATTACACTTTAGGAACACACTTTGCAATGTGATAGCCTAATGATTTCAAACTAAACTTTATAATCATCTTAAGCCTTCTTACTCATGAGATGAGTAGCATCTCTATGCATTAAGCACGTGTTTACAGGGATAGTTTTAATATCAGATAATTTTATTGGGAGGTAGTAATTTTTTGTATCCATAAAGCCATTATCTTTAAGAGATGCATAGCCCCTTTAGGTCTGAAACCACTGAAGGAAATGAAGTTTTCTTTTGCTTCTCCCTGGTGTTTTAATATTAATCACCTATCTTCAGAGACCAATCCTACTATATACATACATACATACATACATACATACATATATATTATATATATATATATTTTACCATCACCTCATTTGGTAATGGAATTTCCATGTTCAGCAGTTTTGGGGATTATTTTGTTATAGGTGCAAGGAGAAGTGAGTTGACCTCTTATCCTGACATACATGATGATGCTATTCAGAAGATACTTCAGATCCAATGACAAAAAGAATTAAAAGCACAATACTTCTAGCCAATTTTCTACTTTTAATTAGAAAATATTTCCCTCCTTAAAAAAAACAAAAACAAAACAGACAAACAAAAAACCTTCTCCTCAGATACCCTTTTCCTTTTTTCTCCAGAAAAACAAAAGAAATAGCATTTTGTTGCAGATTCTTATTGAGCTTGGACAATCTCAAAGAATGGAAGCAATTGTTTAAAAAATAGCTATATAACGAGGCTATCTATACAATGAGAAATCCCAACTCAAAGGATGGTTAAGCTGATGTGGGAAACTACCTAAAATCCTGAAACAACACTGAATATATGACTCAGTTGATTGTGCTGTTGGAAAAAAACAAACTGAATTTTAGAAATGGCCAATCTGTCAGCCACATGGGGACTCAGACACAGACTACATACCCATTCCTAGTCTAATCCTTATCAGTAAATAAATGGTTGCTAGGCTAGGCCATTAGACTTCATTGTCCCAGTTAACCACCAGTAGCTGAAGTACAAATGTATGGCCCCTTAACAGGCATTCCTTATAATCTGCTTACAGGTTAAGTACTGATAAAGATCAGATCAATATATCCACTCATTATCCTCTTTTATAGTCATCTTGGGTTCTCACTCCCATTTTGGGTCCCCTGATAACGCTTAGATGTCTTGCATGGCTGACCCTATGCCTGGAATGTATTTCCTCCTCTCTTTTGCTTCTTGGAATACTTAGTATCATTCAAATTTCAGCTCACAGCTACCTTTTTCATGAGGTACCTTTTACCTCTTAGCTTCTCCCCAACCTCTTCCCCCCAACACGTTCTCTTCCTTGATAGGCTATAATCCCCCTGGGGGAAAGAATTGTTTCTTGTTGTTTTGTTTTTGTTTCTCCAGCAGCTAGCACAGAGTGAGAGCTTCATAAATGCTTTATTGATTGACTGATTACATTGTGGATTTATAATCAAAGAATCAGTGGTTTCCAATCTGTGGACTTCAGACTCTAGTGAAAACATGTAAGGTGTTTGAAAGTCCATATACAAATTTAAAAAGAGGCAAACATGCCTTCTGTGGACTGAATATATAATGGCTCACACATATAGTAAGAAGGCATACCTGAGGGGAACAGGGTTGTTTTCTAGCATGTCTGGGCCACTTACTCTATTGCTCATTGGGAAATTTCCAGTGCTTTCATTCCCATGAAACTGCACCTGTGCAATGGGTGATTGCATCACAGAGAAGCTGATGGCTGGGGAAGAGGGAGACACACTACTACCTCCCCACACCCCATAGCATTGCGGGAAAGAGATTATCACTATCTAAGACTTGTGAGTTTGTTTCCTATTATTTTATATTCATTTAATTTATATTCATTTATGAAATATTTTACTGTTTCAATGCATGTTCCTTGCTTGCTATGTTAGTATGGAGAAAACTTAGTTTAGCTGACCAGTTAACAATAAAACTTGGTGGGAACAAAATAGGTGATTTAACAGCTGAAGTAAGTTATATAATTGAAAATATCTTTACAAACTAAACCCTAATCCATGTGAATTAGGTAGTATGTGTGTGGGGGAATAAGTTTTATTGCTATATTTTTAACTGCCATTTTTCAGTGTGTCCTCACCACCCTCCTAATCTTCTCTTGTCAGATAGGAAAACTATTCGATAAAACTGACCAACAAAATGATTGTGTCTGATAGCTCTTGCCATGTTCTACCATTTGACTGGGGCAGATAGAAGGAAATGCCCCCAGCATATTGCTGTTGGTGCCCTCTCTAAATTACCCACCCTGAAGGAAAGCTCTGTTCTCCTTGCCCTAGTTACAGTTCTGATTACAATTAATATCAGATGTAGGGGCTGAGATATACATGCATGCATGCATATATATACATATATATACACATATATGCACATATATACATATATATTCTCATGTTAAATAAGGGTCATCATAATCAAAAGAAAACCACTTCACTATATCCTGGAAATTTGGGGGGAACTAATATTAGTCCTGTTTTTATTATGCTTCTCAGAGTTCCAAACTGGAGAATCCTAGAATGACTCTGGTAGCCTCAGTAATCCTAAATGACTTACTTTAATTCTTGTTGGCCTTGGAGTTTCCCAACTTATTCTATCTGTGTTGAAAGGAATCATTTACAACGTACTGAACTGAGGATCTGGGTATTTTTGGTGCCCTCTCCCCACTCCCTTTCTAGTCTACTGTTTCAGTATCACTGGTATAGGGGATAAAAAATTGGATGTTTGGAGCTAGGAATTGAGTTGTAAACCCAAATTTATCCTTTTATTTTATTTTAAGGCAATTTTATTCTTTTATCTCTTGGTTGAGAGAAAATTTCCCAGTGTTCTGTTAGAAATTCATTCAATAGCTGCATAGGGGTATGGCAAGTTGAAAAGTTATTCCAACAGACAGGGCAAGAAAATAGAGAACTAAAACCACGTTAAAAAGAAAAAAAAAACCAAGAAGACCGTTGGGAACTGAACCACACCAGAAAAGAAGAGGGGAAGTTAAAAATGGAAAGAAAACTACCACTAAACTGCTTGATCATCTATTCTTTTAAGGCTTTGACTGAAGTTAATACCTAAAGAAACTATACCAGATGATTGGTATTACTGATGCCAGAATTAGTGGCAAAAAAAATTAAGTCATTTCATTGTGTAATTTCTCAGTGCATGTGTAGAATTGACATTCCGGATGGGGGCATATACAATGCTGTTATGTTTCAAAAGGAAACATTGCTTAAAGTTACTGAAAAATGACTATTAAGTAAATAAAGGCTACTGATGCAAAGACACATGTTAATCATTCCCCCCATTAGTGGCAGACTACAGGCAGTGTTCTTAAGGAATCCTTCTGTCCCTTCTACTAGAGCTGTGAAGAAATAATAGTAATGATGATGATAATGATGATAATAATAAATGTCCTAGATTAAGTTCTTTTCAAAACTAACATTTTCAGATTGTTGCAGTTGTTGGAGTTATATCCTATAATTATATTCAACATTTGGCTTATTAAATACTTTGCTCAGTAGGATTCTTTAAATCAGTTGGGTTACGATCACATGGTATCACTTTCAGATAAAATACAGATGATGGAAAAGTGAACAACATAATTAGGCTTCATGGAGTGTTGTCTTTTAATTTCTTCAAATGGAGAATTATAGCATCATTCATAATCATTTTGAAAATGACAAAGAATGCCCAGATTTCTTTAAAGTCTCTAGGGTTAAAAGTTTTGAAATTAGATTTGGTTTTATTAGAATATAGGTGGATTCTTCTTTTAGATTTCAATATATGAAGCAGAAATCTTCAGGGAAATGACCTATTGGCAAAAGCTGAAAATGATAGGGCAGTTATTGGTATTTTCATTTCCAGTTATTGGCAAAATGAAGACGTTGGTGAGAACCCTTGGGGGAATAAGAAATTCTTATTTAAAAATTACCTTCATTTCATTAGCTTTGGCAGTAGAACAAAAGGCCAGGTGTGTTACACACCTTTCAGGCTCCTTTCCAGAGACCTATTGAGTGAAGAGATAAGAATGGGATTCAATTACCCGCAAAGAACCCACATTTTCTTGTATTTCCCTTTCAGTTGTTATGCAAAAAAAAAAAAGAGAAAAGCCTCAGTAACCTTAGGCTCAGGAAGGCAATTAGCAACTTTCACAGATAGCCCATCTGGGCTCCATCTACTCTTTTCACATCCATATTAATTCCTTTGGAAGGTTTCACCTTTTGAAGGCCAACATTCATTCACAAATCTGAGGTCTAGGCCCCAGACCTAACTCCTTTAAAAGGCTCTCTCACCATTATTCTCTTTCCTTATCCCTCTCCCTCCCCACCCCTTCTGTTGCTATGCGCTGTTGCTAACTTGGGTTCTGGAAAGTTGGGCTGTTTTCACAAATGCAATGGGGATTTTTTTTTAAATGCCAGGTCACAGCTGACAAAATGTTCCATTTCACCTTCTGCAATTTAAATGATGATTCTTTGTATTGAAGGAGAAAAACTAGTAACACAAAAAGACAACTGAAGTCAGAGCAAAGGTTAGATATAGGGGCTTCTGGATCTTGAAAAATCTTTATTGTTGTAAAGTAGGAAGATTGATTGGAGTTTTAATTTCATTCCATAAAAGTTCTCAGGAATAGAAGCCCCTTTACAAGTCCTACATGGTTGTTTGCCCTTTTAGCCACTGGGGTTTTAACATCTAATATGGAGTAAAGGAATGCTACCTCATGACTCCCCTGAGCCTGATAAAGAAACTTAACTGTTAGCTACAAGGTGGTTATAATTTACTCCCTCAAATCTTTGCCTTAGCTTGGGTTTCAAATTGCTTCAAAGGTTGGAGTTTTGTTTTGTTTTCTTGGGACTGCCATATTCTATCTGGTTTGTCCTAGACATTAACAGAGGGTGTGTGGCTCAGGTGATGAATAGCGTCCATGAGAAAATCCAAAGAGAAGGAGTCATCCATTATGACATGGGTCAGAGGCAGCAGTGTGCAGGACCCTTTGAGGTTGGGATTGCTGTTCCTGGTTCTGCCCTTCAAGAGCTGTTACCCTGGACAAGTCACTTAACTTCTTTGGGATGTAACTCTATCACATGTAAAATAGAGGAGCTAGACAGAGGTCCCTTCTAAATCTAGGACTTACTTTATTCACTTTTCTTTCCATCCCTAGTGATTAACACAGTGAGTGGCATATAGTAAGCACTTAATAAATGCTTGTTAACTTGATATTCTATGATTCTATGACATCCAAAACATAAGTTGTTTCTCTGTGACCTCATTCACCTCAAAGTTGTTGGAGAGCTTGGCAAACCTCTTAGTGTCTTTGGGAGACTGAGACCAGTTTACAACAGAGGACAATTCAGTAATCCACCATCCTATGACAAGGGACTGTGGAATCAGAACCCAAACCATGCCTCTTCAGTTTTGGGGTAATAAAATAAATTCACTTGTGCTAATCAGTTACCCTTTACCTCCTCTAAATGCCCTCTCTATTTCCATGTTCATAAGTTAGCTTTTCTGTATTTGTTTATTACCTTCAGGAGTGATTGGAACTTCAGTCATGTGATGGCATTTCCCATTAAATAACAAGCTAGAAGCAGGAAGAATCTTTGGAGCCGTCTGTCAAAGAAAAGAATAATTAATTACAGTTTTACTGTTTTCATTGCTGTTCTCAAATGAGTGCATCACCACTTCAGAAATAGAAACTGGCACCAGTGTCACATAAAGCTTTGTGCAGCATCTGTATGACAGAATTCTAGAACCATTGGATATTAGAGCAGGAAGAGAGTTTAGTCATCATTTAGTCTAGTCTCTTCTATTTACACGTGAGGAAACCGAGATCCAGAGAGGATAAGTGATAAGGTCACACAGCTAGATGGTAGACAACTCAGAACCAGGTTAGAACCAAGGCTCTGGTACTGTTCAGTTTAGCCAGGGGTGAAGAGGAAAGCACATTCTAGCTGAAGCTCTGAGAAACAGATGACTTTATGGGGGAAAAAATAAAGCTAGAAAGGGCTTTTCCCTAGAAAGGTTTTTTTTCTTTATAGCTAATGACGAGGGTATGCTAGGACTTCTGTTTTCTGAAAGGTCAGTGCCAGGAAAAAATCTCAGGCATGTAGTAAACTAAAAGAAAAGTAAGGAGCCTACTCATTCTTTGAAGAAGAGCTAGAGCATCTGAGTTAAAGATTGCAGATAAATCATAAAGTTGAAAATAGAGAAGGCTTCATCTCCCGCCCCCCCCACTACCATGCGCCCAGTGGAACAATGCCTGGCAGTGAACAGTAGAAACCATGGGACCATTAGAGTTTCTGAGCAGCTGCCACACAAAATCAACAGGGAGCAATGCCCAGTAGAGACTACAGATCCATCAGAGAATGCACACCATGCCGGACCAGAGGTGAACAGGTGATGACAATACCAGAAGATATCTGTGGACTTACTCAGTAGAAGTTGTTTCTTCTATGTGTGCCTCCTGCTCATTCATGCTCTATGTGTGTAGTCAGCTGTATGTGCTCTATTGTAGAACATGTACCCTGGTCACACATGTTTTTGGTATTTGTGCTTTTCCACTAATGCTCTCTACTTGTGCCCTTTCTTCCCAGTGAGGATTGTGTACCACCCTATCTTCTAGCATTTTCTCATACAACTCTTTCATTCCATATAGACTACTCTTCAGCACAACTAAACTAATTCCTCATCCCCTGCTACCCAATTTCTTATTCCATTATGCCTCAACCTTCCAACCCTAAAGTTTCTTTTTTTTTTTTAGGCAATTGGGGTTAAGTGACTTGCCCAGGGTCACACAGTTAGTAAATGTCAAGTGTCTGCTCTGAGGCCGGATTTGAACTCAGGTCCTCCTGACTTCAGGGTCGGTGCTCTATCCACTGCGCCACCTAGCTGTCCCCCAATCCTAAAGTTTCAACCAAACTCCACCTTCCCTTTCCACTATGCGTATGGGCAACAAGCTTCCCTTCGTCCTAGAACTTTTTCTCTCTCACTCCATCTTCTAGCTCTTATTGAAACATGGCATCTTCCTTTCAACATAGCCTCCCTGCCCACCCTTTTCAGTACTGTCTGCACCTTCACTCACTCCCCTCTACTCGCTGGTCAAGGTGGAGAAGTTGGAATAGTCCAATCCTTGCTCCCCATTGCTACTTCCAGGTTCTCCCCCTTCCTACCATTACTCAGTAACCTCTCTTCCTTTGAGGTTCACTCAATTAATGTCTACCACCTAATAAAATTCTGGTAGTTGTTGTCTACAGATCTCCTAGTCACTTCCCTTCCTTTCTCAATGAGTTAGGTAACTGGCTCATAATTTTTCTCTCCTCAACTCCTGCCCTCCTTTTATCCTCACTACTCTAGTTCTATTATTAACCCCATTATTTTACAGATGGAGAAACTGAGACAAATAAAGTTTATATGACTTGCCCAGCTTTTAAGCGTTTGAGGTCAAATTTGAACTCAGGCCTTCCTGACTCCAGGTCCGGTACTCTATCTATTGTGCTGACTAGTTCCCTCTAGAGCAGCTAGACCAAACCATACTCAGATCAGTTTAGTGATTCAGGCTTGGGATGGAAAAGCAATGAAACATTTGTGGACCAAAAAATGCAACAAAAATAAGTTTATTTACAAGAGATTTTAAAAGAAGACATTTAAAAGAAACATACTGCTCTTGACTCTGAATTTGCCCAGCAAAGTTAGGTCAGAAAGATGTCCTTTGGGCAGTGGAAATTCAGCTAAATTTCCAGCATAACAATTTCCCACATGCTGGGATTTTTATACTTCTTCAGTGGTTCAAGCCCTACTCCTCCTACCAACCAGTTTCTGAAAGATGACCTCCTTGACCCCTTAAAGGGAAACCAGTCCAGCCCAGTCAAATATATACAGCTAATAACACATCTCTAAAGTGCTTAAGTAAATGTCAGCTATCATTATTATTGTGGGGATTGACTGAAGATTTTGGAAATCCCTTCACAAGTTTTAGTTTCTATTAAGTGAAACTGACAAGTGGTTTCCAGAACTCAAAGGTCATAGAAAGAGTGGCTTAGCTTGCTTTAGGAGGAAATTTTTTTAGAAAACTTTAATGCTAATTTATACTCACCTCCAAGACTCTTTGATATAAATTTAAATTAATTTTAAAGCCATTTACCTTTTATTGATCTATGAACATACTTATACAAGCTCTAAGAGAAGTAAAGACATGCTTATACATGAATTATCAATATTATTGAGGTTAAAGTGTTTTGTTTGACTTGAATTATATGGATAACTGTTCCATTTTCCCATCTTACTTCGTATATACGGTAACAAATATTCAAGTTTTCTTTTTGTAGTATGTAGGCTTCTGCATTATGGAGGAGAGAGCCGCAAGTGATGACATTAAGAAATTGAGGATTTGTTTTGTGTTTTCTTTGCCTTTCAATGTCTACTCATTTGGGGGATACAATTTCTTCAGATGCATCACCTTTTGGGAGAATTTTAGCTGGATCTGTTTCCAAATGATAATAATTTGTCTGCTCCAATACAAATGAACGAATGAAAGAATAAATATTCATCAAGTATTTAATTTGTGCCAAGCAGCTGGCATTCAAAGACAAAAGCAAGACAGTCCCTACCCTCAAGGAGCTTATATTCTAATAGAGGAACACAATGGCAAATAGAGGAGAGATGGCCAGGGATTGGGTATTTTGTTCTCTAAAGTCACAGTGAAGCCATAGTACAAGAATTAATTATGATCCAAGAGTTGAAAGGTGGAGGAGGGCTGATGGTGGGAAGATAGCTAGGGTATAAAGCAAAGCATGGCTTCGATCAGCTACATATGGCAAGCCACGTGAGAAAGGAAGGAAGGAAACAAGCATTTATGAAGCGCCTTCTTTGTACCCTCAGACACAGTGTTGAGTGTTTTACAAATATTATCTCATTTGATCCTCACTACAGCCCAAGAAGTAGGTGCTATTATTGTCCTAATTTTTACAGTCGAGGAAACTGAGGCAAATGGAGGTTAACAGAGATCACACAGCTAGTAAGTATTTAAAACCAGATTTGAACTCAGGTTTTCCTGATGTCAGACCTAGTAGTACTCTATCCACTGACCACCTAGCTACCTCGGCACTCACCAATCAGAACAGTGAAGCCTCAAGTGTTGGAGAGCTGAAAGGGTTAGGTCCTCCAGGGCATGGTCTCTGGTTTGGAGGGTGCAAAACATCATAGCAGATGGATGTCAGATAATGGACAGGAGATATATAACTACAGTGAAGCTGAAAATCTAAAGAACTGCATGTACAACATAGGTATAACAATTCTTTGGCAACACCCCCATAGAACTGCTTTACTGGCATCTTTAGAAGACCCAGCTGGGTAGTCACTGAAGGATAGGGTACTTGAAATATATGCCCTCAGGGCAGACCCTAAAGTTCATCCCAAGTCTTTGAAATAAGTTCATCCCTGCCTTTCCAAACAAGTCAAAAGAGAATTATTATCAGATGTCAAAGTTGATAATGCACAAACATGCATGAGCAAAAGGAAAAAAAAAGATCAAAGTCAGAAAAAAATGCTTATCAGATACACAGCTCCAAAATTCTTTGCTGTTTCTCATCATTGCCCAAAAGTGTTCTTTAAACCTCCTAACTACTGAGTAGGAAGGGACTTACTTAAACGAAAGAGGTGCCATGAATATTCTGGGAGAGCTGGCAAGGGCATAGCAGTGTTTCCTTCAAGCTATTTATCTCCAAGGCTTGGGCCGAGTCACTCTAATTTCGCTTGGTTATAAAGCTCGGTCACTGATATTTGGTGCAGTAGTTTTCTAGCCAGAAAAGAGACACTTTAATGGTGTTGGCATGCAGCACACTGTCCCCATTTCATTTTGGGTTAATACTTTCCCTATTATACTTATTGTTCTGCATCGACTCCCTTGCCTGGTACTGTGATACACTGCTCTCAGCATTCTGATGCTATTTCATGGGCCTGCAGTGGCTGGCTTGATTTGTAACAGGATACTGGGACAATAAAGGCCTTGAGAAGATGAATGTGAGAAATGCATGCTTCGGCTGAGAGTATCAATGCAAAATGAAAAACAACACTGTCTCCCATTGCTTGTTGTAGCCATCTCATTTTCATCAGTAAATAACTGGTGCACTTTCTTGCACAATGAACTCAGACAAAGGAGAAGGACAGCTCCTTCCAACAATACCTGTGCTAGGAATGAGGAGCAAAGGGACAGGTAGGGTTCCTTGAGAACATTAAGATCATCTGGTCTCCCTCTACTCTCAAACAAAAAGCAAGTTTAGATGAATTTTCAGCTTTAAAAATTCTTTCTGTTGTAAAATCAAAACCAAAACCAATGATACCATAAAAGATAGGGCTAGGTACTCCACCTGTGATTTCATTGGTATAAGAAGCTCCCAGGTGAGGACATTCCTTCTGTCAATAAAGTTGATCCCTTGTCTTCAACTTGTAGTCTTTGAGAGGCTACAGTGCATAGCATCAGCTGGAGCTAGAGTTAGGAAGACCTGAGTTTGAGTGAGATCTCAGACACTTACTGGTTGTGTGACCTGGGCAAGTCACTTAACCGCTTTCTGTCTCGGTTTCCTCAGCTGTAAATTGAGGATAATAATAGCACCCACCACTTAGGGTTGTTGTTGGGAGGCTCAAATGAGATAATATTTACAAAATGCTTTGTAACGCTCAAAGTGTTATATCATTTGAGACGCACTCTGTGCAAGCACAGAGATTAAGTGACTTGCCCAGGGTTATATAGCCAGGATAGTTCAGAGGCAGAATTGGAATTCAGATCCTTTTAGTTTCAAGACTGGTTTCACTATTCAGTATGCCGCACTGCCTCTCTGTTTTTAAAGATTGATTTGGTAAACTTGGTGGCAGGTAATTGCAGATTCTATTATCTGATCCTTAGGAGGTAGAATAGAATTCAATGTACTTCAACTAGAGATAAATACAAGAATAGTGAGGTGAAATGAAGAAATGATCTCTGGTTTTTTCCCATCCCTGGTTTAATTATGCCATATGAGCCAGTGGAAAGTTAATAAGGTTGTGAAAGGGATCCTTGGGGGTCCCTGGAAAGAAAAGAATAGAGAGAGCCACAAGCATTTCACTGTCTTAAATTATGAAGAAGTGGAAGTTGGCTATACCTCTTATAGCAATCCAAACCCCCCCCCCCCCCCCAACCCAAGTTGGATTAGTAACACTCTGCAAACATTTCCCAACCCTCCAACTGCCAAATGAAGGAATTATGCCAGAGGTAGAGTAATTACAGCTAAACCCTCAAGATAAGAAAACAGCCCAGAGTAAGGTTGAACTCTTAGGAATTAACACAGGAGAACTTTAATACTTTGAGCTCAGCACTTGGCTCCCATGGGTCTACACTCAGAGTACAAGCTCAGATATTGGTCTGTGCTGTTTGGATTTCAGGTCAAAAGAGACTTTCCGTGACTGCAGCAACTCTGCTGGGATACAACCACCATCTTCCACCCAACAGGAAATAGCAGGCACTGATTCTGCCCAGCCAAGTAAGGGAAAAGAGAAGAGAGAGAGGAACGAGTTGGACTGAAATCACATTTTCTGCACTCCGGAGGCTGGCCCTTCAAAAAGGAATCTTGAGGCTGAAGAAACTCTTCCCCCAAATCTTGACCCTACCCAGCAGTAGGTATCTAGCTGGCCATACAAAGCAAAGAAGGAGAATGGAGGGGGGAATTGGGATAAAAATGGACCTGAGGCTACTTATTCTTGAAGGAAAGGCCCCTGGAAATCAAGCTAACCCCCTCCTTCAGGAGCAACTAGAAGTAATCAGCCTTATTATGGGTGGATCTTTGCTCTTATTTCCGGAGATAGAGGGCAAGGTACTTCAGAAAAGGCCCGCCAAAGATGATTTCTCTGATGCTAAATGAAATTGTGGTAGTTTAAGGGACAATGTATTTAATGCAGAGGGTAATGTGTGTTTATGATGATCTAGAGACTAGTCTCAGGCAACCCACAGACATCCCTGGTTTGGTGCGATGCTGCAAACCCTCCTGGCTTGGACCCTTGCCAACTGATGGCCTTATAAAGTGCTAGTACCAACCATCCCTAGAACTATACAGCTATCTATGAGTGGCCAAGATGTTCACAAATGCTCAAGGGGTCAGGTTCAGGAAATTGAATAGCCAGGGACCCCAGACTAGGCCATTAATAGCAGAGTTAGGGATGATGGGAGGCCAGGATAAAGGGGAAGGGAGCTCCCTTCCCCATATATTTGGCTGTTGAAACCAAGGATGTCCAGTTTAGTGATTTTTCAGTAGTGTCTGACCCCATCTGGGGTTTTCTTGACAAAGATACTGGAGTGGTTTGCCATTTCCTCAAGCTCATTTTACAGATGAAGAACTAAAGCAAACAGGATTAAGTGACTTGCCCAGGGTCACACAGTTAGTGCATGTCTAAGGCCAGATTTGAACTCATAAAGATGAGTCATTCAGGCTTCAGTTCCAGTTCTCTCTCCACTGTGTACCACCTAGCTGCCCTAAAACAAAGTATAGACAAAAACATTGATAGACAAACATTTAGTTTTCTAGTACAAAAATATTGGGAAATTAGAAGGAGGATGTGGGCCAACTACCTCACCAACCCCAGTTTCTCTCTGTTCTGATCTCATAATCATCATGTCCCCTAACGATCAGAAATGAGATCACTTCCTTCAGACCCAACCAAATATCTAGGTGGATGGGAAACAGAAGACCTTACCCTTAAGTCACCATAAGGTAGAACAGAGTTGTGAAACAGATCTATAGCAGATAATTCGATACTTGAAACTGGGACATCACTCAGATGCACCAAGGAACTCCTAGTCATTTGGGGATGGGGTGGAGAGGTGAGGGGAAAGGCCATGCCAAGGGCACAGGTACAAGCCTAGTTACAGGTGGGGAGCAGGCCTTTTGTCTGTGCCTTTAATAATAGTGGCAAATCAGACTGAATACTCAGTGGGCATAGATATTTTAGAGGAATAGGGGGTGCTCCCAGTTAGGATTATAGGGCTGGGATCCTGTCCAATATTGTTGAGACACACCCACTGGAAGCTTCACTGTTTGCCTAAACCATACTAAATAGTTAACATAAAACAATATGGAATTCCAGGAGGAGTTAAAGAAACAGCTGCACTTAATGGATATGAGAATGACTAGGGTATTACCCTACACTGACTCTTTGTACGGTGATCTATCGTTGTCTGGAACAAAAGCAGATGGAGCTTAGAGCATCACCATGGACACATTAGTGCAAGGGGGTAGCCGCAATCACTGGTACTTTTCCAGATATGACTAATATGGTGGAGGAGGTGACATAAGCCCAAGACAAATCATAGATCTGATTAATACCTTCAATGGCTGAGGAATGTCAGGTCAAGTTTACTTTCAGCTGGGAGGGCCTGCAATACATACTCCCAGTGCAGTTTTAGGAGTTGTCTAAATTCACCTGCCCACTGCCATAACATCCATCATTACTAGATGCCCAGAAGCTGCCTTGCCACTTCATTCCAGTTATACTAACTGGCTCCAACCAGGCAGTCACAGGAGAAGCCATCGAGGCAGTAGTCAATGTGGTCAACTATCTCCTCACTCAAGGATGAGAAATAGAACCCAAGGAAATCCAGGAGCCAGCAACCTCAGTGAAATTCCTGGGAATACAATAGGTGGGGCACATGCACACATGGGGTGTAGTGCATGACAAACAGCTAACACTGATGCCACCTAGGGAAGCCCAATGGCTGGTGAAGCTATTGGGTTTTGGAAGTACCACATCTCTTATTTGGATGTTCTGCTAGGCCCAATCTATTGAGGGACCAAGAAGACAGCCCAGTGTGACAAGGGAATCCAGCAAACTTCTGCTTTAGAAGATATTAAGGTCCCAGGGCAACAAGCTTTATTCTTAGGGCTTTATGACCCAAGAGGGTCCATGAACCTAGAGGTTCTAGCTTTCCCAAGTTAAGCAGAATGGAGTCTATGGCGACTCCCTATGAGGGAATCAATAAGTGATCCTTAGGATTTTGGAGCCAAAAATTCCCTGAAGCAGGCATCAGATATACTAACTTTCAAAAATAACTCAGTACATTTTTGGGCCCTGATTTCCATGGAAAGGTCGACTTAGGGGCACCTGTAGTCCCCCTGCCTGAAAACTTTTTTAAGGGGTTGGCCACACAAGACACCAATTCCAATATAGTGAAACGTGCTTGAGTCCTTTATAGTGAAGCAGAAATGGTATTTTCAAGAGAGGACCAAGCCAGACTCCTCTGGGGCCTCTTGGCTACTATATAAGATGGCATAGTCTCCAGCAGGGAGTCCTCTTGCAAGTTATAGAACCCCACCCTTTGAAGACTGACTTCAAAGACCAACACTGGACCTGGTTTACAGATAAATGAGGAAGGTACCAAAAGGAATTTCAATATTGGAAAACAGTAGCCACCCAACATTCCACAGAAGAGGTGCTTTGATGGGTCAGCTCAATGTGGGTTGGCTAGTTTGTGAATGCGCCTTGAAAACCATGCTGAATAGGTCAGCATGTACCACAGACTATTGGTCTATAGCCACAAGACTCAGATGTCTGGGACATGGAAGGGTAGTCTATCAAGGGAACATCACTATGGGGCCAGGATCAAGATCACAACTTGGAAGAGGCAGCTGACAGGATCAGGGCCACATTATGGCAAACTCCATTGAGCACAGGAATTCAAGAGCAGATACCTTCACCAGGTTGATAACAAAGTAGACCCATTTTTGCTTAGGATATGGCAGATGGGATGCCATGCTCCTTTGGGTACATGACAACATATTCCTTCTGACAAAAGAAAATACCACTGCAAGCACTGTTGCCTGACCTGAATGTCCAACAGTGTAACCATATCTTTAAAAAACAATATGGCCTAATACCCAGGAAATCTCAAGATGCCCAATACTGGCAGGTGGACTACATTTATCTCCTTCCTATGAGCTATATGAAATGATATATCCCAACAGCTGTGGATAGTCACTCAAAGCATGGAACCATAGTCTTATGTAGAGGGATGGTGGCAGCCACCACCATTGCCAACTATGTTCTTCTCCCATCTAGATGACCAAACACACTACACGATTAAACATGTGCTAGACTGGGCAAAGCCTCTCCATACAATTTGTGATGCCTGAAATAGCTCGTGTGGGTGGGGGGAAGGAAAGAGAACAAAAAATTTATAGGTACTTTGGTTTTACCTCAGGAGAGATGCCCCAGAGGGTAGGAGGAGACCTTGGGAGGTCTGGTTAGCATGAAATCAGTAGTAAAGAAGGGAGGACAAAGCTATATCCTATATAATAGAAACAAACTTAAGGCAAGAAGGATATGATTTTTTTATCCAAACACCAGATTCGTTTTTGTAATTGTCATGTCAATAGTACTAGCATAAATATTAAAAAAAACCTGAATACCATCTTTTTTTAATTAATTTATTTTGAATTATCAACAATCACTTCCATAAGTTTTTGAGTTTTAAATTTTTCCCCCCCTCCTCATCTCCCTCCCCAAGATGGCATGCAATCTGATATAGGCTATACATATACATTCTTGTTAAACATATTTTCACATTAGTGATGTTGTAAGTAAGAACTAGAACCAATAGGAGGAACCACCAGAAAGAGGAAACAAAACACAGCAGAAGAAAATAAACGCAAATAGTATGCTTCAATCTGCATTCAAACTCCATAGTTCTTTCTTTGGATGTGGATAGCATTTTCCATCATGATGCCTTTGAAGATGTCTTAGATCCTTGTATTGCTGAGAAGGGTTAAGTCTATCAATATTAGTCATTGAACAATGTGGCTGTTACTGTGTACAATGTTCTCCTGGTTCTGCTCACTTAACTCAGCATCAGTCCATACAAGTCTTTCCAGGTTTTTCTGAAGTCAGTCTGTTCATTATTTCTTATAGCACGATAGTATTCCATTACATTCATATACTACAACTTGTTCAGCCATTCCCCAATTGATGGGCATCCTCTCAATTCCTAATTCTTTGCCACCCAAATACCATCTTGTAGGAAATAATAGAAGAAAACTGCCCAGAACTTTTGAATGCAGAAAACAAAGCACTGATCAATTGATTAGACTTTGCAGATTGTCACCAGAGAAAAAACCCCATGAAAGAAATTTCACCAGAGAAATTACAAGATGAAAAAAAAATTAATTTTATAATTTTAATAATAAAGAACAAATTTTGCATGCAGTCAGAAGAAAGATGTTCAAAAGTGAAGGAAAGCCAATTTAGATAACCCAAGATTGTTACCCAGTCATGAGAAATCAAAGAAGAGAACAGCACATTCCAAAAAGGAAAGGGGAACTCTCCAAAATATATCTTGCAAAGCCAAGCCTAATAATCACAACAATAACCATAGCAACAATGGATGCACATCTATAAAAAGAGGGGAACTTAAGGCATTTATGTAAAAAAAATAAAAGTGAGCAGAATTTTAGAATTGCAAATACTACAAGCAAGATGAACACATGAGAGACAAATGAGTAGAATTTCAGGAAATAATAATCAGTTCTTTTATATTTATGTTATTATTTAGAAAAAAGAAATTGAATGGATTACCAAAAGAAGGACCAAAGAAGAATCATCAAGAGACAAATAATGCCTAAGGGTCTAAAGACTTGAGGAAAATTTAAAGAACCAGATGGAAAAGGAGGAATAACTTTGTGGACAAAGTGCTGTGATCCCAATTAGTAAATCAATACCTTTTATGGGAAGGATAACATCAGGAATGTAGAGAGGGAAGGTACAAAACAGAGGAGCTGGAGTTGTGCCCCGTTCATAGCTAAGGAGAAAAGAGATTTCAGTTCCTCTAATCTTTCAACAAGAATGTGGGCTGTGGAAGAAAAGGAAGAAAAAAACAACAATGGATGGGAGGGTTTTGGCTAGGGGGAACTAGAAAGAAATATTACTTTAGAATGGAAAAGGAAAGGATACCCCTAAAGACCATTCCATGTATGCTGTTGATGGAGGGGAGAGATGAATGTTTGTGGTAAGAAATAGGGACCATAGAATAGGCTTTATCTTGGGGAAATTTGCATGTTATTAGACTACCCTCCTAGATTATATCACTCCCTAGGAGAAGACATATATGTGTCCCCACATGCATCCAGTATTGTGTGATATGAGGAACATAGATGATATGAGAAATATAGAACCAGAGAGAGGATTATCTGGTCTTTGAAGTGGTGAGTGATCATACTAAGGGGCAGAGGTAGGACAGGGACATATGAATTGACTCCCTTCATATGCCATTGCTTCTACTCAACCTTGCTTTCTTTGTGAAATAATATTTCTAAGGCTGAATAGCAGCAGAAAAAAAGGAATATGCAATAATATAAAAATTAGACACAGGGGTTCAAACTGAGAATATGGGACTCTACTTGAAGATACAGAACAGGAAAAGACTGAATAAGGAATAAGTAAGAGTTGAATTGGAAAAAAGCATCTAGAATAAACTGGAAGGCAAGCAAAATAAGGACAATACAACTTATTTGGGAAAGAGTGCCCTAAAATGAAACTACATAAAAGAAAAATTGGAGATAGGGAAAAATGGAAGATTTTGAACTATTCAAGTAGAATGATGAGGAAAGAAAAAGGTTGTAAGTGGGGTGAGATCTCATACATTAAAAAAGAAATAAAAGAAGGAGAAATGAATAATATAAGTAAAATTAAAAAGGTTGGGGTAAGGTGGGCAAATGAAAGCAATAGTATTGTAGGATATATGAGGATAGACCAGCACCAAACCATTGTAAGCCAAACTAATTACAGGAGCATAATATTGACTCACAAGAGGAGGAGAATAAAGATAAATTCAAAAGAAATAAAAATAGGAAATTACAAAGCCAGTAATCATAACTTTAAATATGCGTGGATTCAATATCCAATAAAATGAGAGTAGCAGAATAGATAAGACAACAAAACCCAACAATTTGCTACATGCATGAAACAACCATATATGGAATAAAAAAAGACATATGAAATGAAAATGAAACAATGGAACAAAATTACTATTTATTTTTGTTGTTGTTCAGTTGCATCTGACTCTTTATAACCTCATTTGGGATACTGGAGAGATTTGCCATTTCCTTCTCCAGATCATTTTATATATGAGAAAACTGAGACAAACAGAGTTAAGTGACTTGCTCAGGATCACACAGCTAGTAAGTGTCTGAGGCCAGATTTGAACTCAAGAAGATGAGTCTTCCTGACTTAAGGACTGGCACTCTATACATTGTGCCACCTAGCTGCCTTATTGTATATTAGATAATTCTAAAAATAAAGTAGGTGTTACAATCATATGATCAGATAAAGCAAGAGAGATAAACAGGGAAACCACAATTTGCTTAAAGGTAGCATAGACAATGGAGAAATATCAATACTAAAGACGTATCAATATACATCTAAATTTATAAAGGAAAAGTTAACTTAATTGAAAAAAACATAGCAATATAATAATTGTAGGATACTTTTATATTCTTCTCTCAGAGCTGGATAAACCAACAAAAGGCAAACAAAAAGGAAAATAAAATTAAACATACTATTGGAGTTGTTGGATCTAAAAAATCCTCATAGTCTCTTCCAAATAGGAACATTAAAGAATATACATAATTTCTCAGTACCTCTTAGGACCTTTATAAAGAGACCATGTGTTGGGACACAGAGAAATCATGAATAACTGTAAAAAAATCAGAATACTTAACCACTTCTTTTACAGACCATGAGGTAATAATATAGTAATTGATATAGGAAACATGGACAAAAACATATGGATCTAAGTGGAGAATTAATAATGATGTCACAAAAAATGAGTGGGTTAAAGGTCAGAGAAATCATTGAAATTCTATGGAATCATAGAAATAATAACTAGCTATGTAAAAAGGAATTGTCATGATAAAACAACATACCCAGATTTCTTGTACATAGATAAATAGTACTAAGAAGAAAAATTATATCTCTGCAAAAATACATTAATAAAATTGAAAAATAAAGGATTAATGGAATGAATATGAAATTTTTAAAACTTTAAAGTGAACAAATAAATTGGGCCTAAATTTAGTAAGCACAAAGGAGAAAGTCTTGAAAAGGAGAGAAGATAGATAAAATAGAAAATAAAAAGACTGTAAAAATGATAAACAAAACTAAAAGTTGATTATTGAGAAGACTACCAAAATTCTTAAAACAGTTGAACTGATTTTTAAAAGAGAGGGAAAAAAACAAATTAGCGAATTAATATAAAAATGAACAGAATGAAATCAAAACAAAGAAAGAAAAATAAAAGCAATTATACAAAGCATATTATTTTAGTCCAGATTTGTGATTTCAGCAGTATAGGGAATTCCTGGTGAGGAAACCCCTTTTACCAATGGATAACAGCAAATTCTTTGTAATTTATAGTCTAGGGGTACTTATATGTTAAGTGACTCACCCAAGATCACACATATGTTTTATTTTAGAGAAGGGTTTGAACCCAGGTTTTCTTGATGCTAAGGTTTCTATCAACTTTCTATCACTCTACTGCCTCACTATACACAAAACTGAGTTTAACAAAAAAAAAATCAATATTTACTTATAAAACATCCAAAAAAACCCAGAACATAAAATAGAGTTTAAACAATTCAATTTCAGAAAACGAAATTCATCAAGCCATTAAAGAACTGTTGATGGTGAGGGGAAGAAAAAACAAACAAACAAACAACCTTTGTCCAGATAGTTTTACAGGTTAATTCCATCAAATACTTAAGGAGTGATAAGTAACTTTGCAATGCATATTATTAGCAAAGAATTGGGAAAGCAAAAATACTCTAGTAAACTCCGTTTATGATACAAAATAGTCCTAACAGCTAAACCAGGGCAGGTTAAAACAGTGAAAGAGCAATATAGACCAATATCATAAATTAATTTGGTGCAAATAGTAATATATCCAAAAATCACTTATTATGATCAAATTGGATTTATTCTATGAATGCAAGAATAGTTTAACAATAGGAAAGCAGTTAACATAATGCTTTTTAATCCTTCCATCACATGATTATATCAATAGATAAAGAAAAGACTTTGACAAAGTATAGTACTAATTCATGCTAAAATTCTAAAAATTATAGTTACAGTGAGACATTTTTAATTATGATAAAAGTTCATGTTTAAGACAAAAAAATCCAGATTGTTTTTGATGGGGAAATAGTATATGCTTTTCCAATAAAATTAATAATTGTAGCTATTATTATAATTTTTTTTATTTTGCTTTAAGGTTTCCATAGAACTTTATATGTCTTGACATGTCTCATTTGATCCTCACAATAACTCGGTGAAGTAGGTGCTACTGTTGTTCAGTCAGGTCTGATACTTTGTCACCTCATTTGGAATTTTCTTGGCAAAGATGCTTGAGTGATTTGCTCTTTCCTTCTCCAGCTTATTTTACGTGTGAGGAATCAGAGGCAAACAGGGTTAAGTGACTTGTCCAGGGTCACGTAGCTAGTAAATATCTGAAGTCAGATTTGAACTCAGAAAGATGAGTCTTCCTGACTCAAGGTCTGATCCTCTACTCACTGAGCCACCTAGCAGTTTTCCTAGGTGATATCATTACCCCCATTAACTGAGACCTAGAGAATTTGAGTGACTTCCTCAGGTCTACATAATTAGTAAATATCTGAGGCAAGTCCTGAATTCCAGGTCTTCCAGACTTGAAGTCCAACATTCTCTGCACTATATCACCTAGCTACCTAAAATAAATAAAAAGTAAAGCAATGATGTCCCACCATTATTTTGACATAATTCTGAAAACTGCTGATAATAGCAATAAGAAAAAAAAATTAAAGTTATAAATATTAGCAAAAGAGACAAATTTAGCCCTATTTACAGATAGCTTGGTGGTTGATTTACATAAGTGTTATTTAGAGTACGTTTCTTCAAACTGCTGCCAGTCAATCTGGTTCGGCGGGGAACTTGGTCTGGAACTGGCACCGGGTGCCGCTACTGTAGTCCCGCTGGATGAAGACCTTGCCGGACACGGGGGCCTGTTGCGGCCTCATGGCGGACCGGGCCGGGCCGGACCGGGCCGGGCTGCGCCGCCTCCGCCATGGCCCTCCAGCGATGGTTTATTTAGAAAACCATTAAAACAACAACAACAACAACAACAACAACAACAATTAATACAACTTACAGCTTTAGTAAATTGTCAACATACAAAATAAATCCACAAAATCATTAGCATGTCTATCAGTGACAAAGTTCAGGAAATAATAGAAGAAGAAGCCTTTCAAAGGGTTTTCTTTCAAAAAAAGTCTAGAAAAGACTACAAAAGAACTACAAAATGAACAAAATATTTGGGTGCCAATCTACCAAGACACACTCTTGTAAAAATACAACTACAGGGGCAGCTAGGTGGCGCAGTGGATAGAGCACTGGCCCTAGATCCAGGAAGATCTGAATTCAAATGCGACCTCAGACACAATAACACTAACTGTGTGACCCTGGGCAAGTCACTTAACCCCAATTGCCTCACCAAAAATAAAAAAACAAAAAAAAAAAATACTACATAACACCCTTGAAAGAAAAAATAAAAGACGACTAAAATAATTGGAGAGATATTCATTGCCCATAGCCAGTCAGTGTTAGTATAAGAAAAACGTTGATAGTACCTAAAATAATTGATGGATTTAGTGATATGCTATTCAAACTACCAAAGTAAAAAAAAAATAAAGCACTTTGTAGAGAAAGAAAAAAAATGAATCTCGGTTTCTTTTATCTGTAAAATTAGGGGGTTGGCCTAGATCACCTCTTCAGTCTTTTTTAAGATCTATGATCCCAAGATCTTAGGAAAAACAAAATTCATTTGTAGGAGAAAAAGGTCTAGAATATCAATGGAAATAACAATATTTAAAAAAGTAATAATGAAAGGAAACTAGCACTTCCAGATGTCAGCTAATATCATAAAACAATAAACATTGCTCTTTAATGCTGGTTTAAAAAAAAGATCAGTGGAACATTCTAGATAAGAATCATAAACAATTGAACTCAATAATCCAAAATCCAATAAAACTGCTAGAATCTCTGTTAAAAGAGATGACTTGATATAGGGGAGGGGAGGAATAGGGATAAATCAAGAAATGAATGTGATGGGAAAAAATCCCTAAAATAACATAATCTTTTATGTTCATATACCATAATTTTTTCAGCCATCCCAGTTGATGAGTACACCCTTTGTTTTCAGTTTTCTGCTTTCACAAAAGTGCTACTATTAATAATTTATTACATATAGGACCCTTCCTTATATCCATGACCTCCTTGGGGTATGTGCCTTATAGTGGTTTTGTTGGGTCAAAGGGTATGAACAGTTCATTCACTATTCTTTCATAGTTCCCAATTGTTTTCCAGAACACTTGGATCATTTCATTGCCCCACCAATAGTGAAGTAGTGTGTCCATTTTTCCACAGCCCCTCCAACACTGTTACTGTCTTTTATCATCTTTAGTTTACTGGATGTGAGATAGAAACTCAGTTATTTCAATTTGTTTTTTTTTATTTGTAATTATTTGAACTTTTTTTTCCCCAACACTACTTTGTATTTCTTCTTTTGAGACAAAAAAAAAATCACATCCTTTGATCTATTGGGGCCAAAGTGCTTAGTCTGACCTTGGCCAGGGTCTAACTTTAAAAAGACCGTTTTCCTATGGTAGTTCATAATATATGATTTACCAGCGGGTCTCATTGAACAATAGCTTTCTTTAGGAAAGCTATCTCCCTTTCAGATTCTGTTTATAGTCAGCTTGAAGGATCCTGATTTGATTTAAGTATGATTCATTTTATAACTGGATTAAATTGTACTCCTTTGAAAAAACAATCAGCTAACTTGCCCTCAGAAATTTTGCTTTTATGAACAAGACTGCATTTTATAACCCACTTTTTTTTTTCCTGGAAGAGTTAGTTTGCCTACAGCCTTCCTAGATTTTCTTTATAGACTTTCCTATCTCTTCATTTGAATAAGGACATGAGTAAATTACTGAATCCCTGTTGGCTATGATTTTGTCCTTAGTCATAGAGATGTTATTTCTCAACACATATGGCACAAATGCTGTTACAGAGAATCTGAGAAACCATACTATTGGAGGATCAGGAATAGGCTTTTATGACTATATTTAAATAAACAGGTGTTTAATTAGTGAATTTAAAAATATGCATATCTGAAGAACACAGGCAATAGAAAAAAAAGCTTATGACTAAATGAATTGCAGAGTGTAAGTTCCTAGAAGACAGTAGCATGAATACATTACTTTCTTCATATAGTATCTAGCCTAGGTTCATAGACATTTTAATTGCTTAATAAATGGTAATTGATAGCCATCAACAAACTTTTATTAATCACCTACTACTTGCTGGGGATATAGTATTTTTAAAAATGTTAAATATAGGAAAGAAAGAAGGAAAAAAAGAAGAAAAAAAGGAATGTTACAAGTGTTTATTAAGTACCTACTACATGCCAGGCACTGAGCTTAGCATTTTACAAATATTATCTCATTTGACCCTCACAACAACCCTCTGAGGTAGGTGCTATTGTTACCCTCATTTTATGGTTGAAGAAACTGAAGCAGGCAGAGATTAAGTGATTTTCCCAGAGTTATACTGCTACTAAGTATCTAAAGATGGATTTGAACTCAGGTCTTACTAACTACAGATGCACTATTCAGTTTTTCTTCCATGAATATTGCTGTAGCCAAGTTAGACTGAATACAATAATTGTGTGTGAACTACTTAGAATATACAAAAATTTAGAGCAGTTGGAACATTTCAGTGACAGATGTTGAGTGGAAAGTTCTCAGACTTTTTGCCTTATTCTCTAACTAACTTTAGAAGGGGCTGACCCACTTGCATAGTTATGTTATTATGGAAAGATGATCCTTTGAACCTTGGAAATCTTTCTCCTTTATTTAGTCTGATGGGAAATTGTCACCTGGCTTTGGGGGGAAAACTAAAAAGAAAGAGGGCTTAATTAATAATCCTATTTGTGAAAGGAACCATCCTTTCCCTCCTTCTCTCCAGCAGTAGTCACAGGAAACATCACATCACACTATTGTGTTGTCTTCCATTGTATGAAACTCTAGATATCTGCCCAATTATTGCTAGTAGTGTAATATACAGTGAAAAGACTGGTAGGCCAACTTAGAGGACCTGGGTTCAGCACATCTCAATTCTTCCACTTACAAATTGAACTCCCTTGGGCAAATCACTTAACCTCTCCCTTCCTCAGTTGCCTCAGATGTAAAATTAGGAGGTTGGGCTAGATCACTGCTGAGTTCCTTCCAGCTCAAAATATATTGCCATATAAAATGGCATTTTGATACTTGCTTAGCCAGGTAATATTGAAAATAAGGTTTCAGTTTTCCCTGTTTTATTTTTTCAGCAATTAAATGTAAATTTTATTTTCAGGGTAGTGCCTTGGGGGCATTCCCCAACTTGGAATGATTTCTTCAGAGATAGCAACCCTAGATTTAAGGTACTCTTAAGGAAGTAACACCAAAAACCATAGCTATGAATTCTAATGTATATATTTACTACCTTTAAGGGTCAGGTATAGGACATAATTAATTCAAAGATGGCACAGATAAGTATCAATAAAATATTTCATTAAAAATATCATAAATATCAATGAAACATTTCCACCATACTCTCCCACAAATATACATATTATTAGTGGAATTCTGGGATACATGTATTAAATACTCATGGAGGGGCACAGCCAGGGAACATATGTGGTCAGTTGAAGAGACATACAAATGGGGAATGTATATGGGCATGGCCTAGTAGGGAGCATGAGAGTAAAGACTCATGATTCCGACACTTCAGGGCTGATGACGCCTTCTGTCATGTAAGCAAGTGTTCTCCAATGGATACTGCTCCGTGGGCCAGGTAGGCTCTGCTGAATGATGCCAGGCACAGCCCCAGGTGTTGAAGAGTTTCTCTCTGCTTCCAGCTTCAGGATTAGCTGAAATTCTCCGGGTATCTCTTCCATATTCTCATGGGCTCTGTTAAGCTCTGTTAAGCTCTTTTAGTTGAAGTGAGATTTTTACAGGTCTTTTAGGAAAGCAGGTGTCCTTGTCTTAGATCAGCAAAAACTTTTTCCTAGGGAAAAGCGCGCGCGCGCACTCACACACACACACACACACACACACACGCACACACACACACACACACACACACACGCACACACACACACACACACACACTTTTTGGCTTTTTTCCTTTTCAGTGTGACTGATTTCATCTCCTCCAAGACCTCCAAAAGGAAATTCTCAGCCCCAACCATCAACCTCTTTGGAACAAGAACAGGTAAATACCCAGTCAGTTAATGCCCTCAAAGTTAACTCTTCTTTGTCCTAAATTTCCTAGTCTGTGTTGGAAGCCTCACTGTAGCTCACGGTGAGTAGTATCCTGGTTTTGATCTCAGAAAAGTAAACTACACTTAGTATGCATGTAATGACTGCTCAATAGATAGGACATAGCTCTGGGTCTTGGAGTACCCTAAATTTCCAACTTCAAACCTCTTCTCCCATATTCCCAGGTAGAGAGGGAGCATGTTGGAAAAACCGACAGAGAAAAAAATAATCCCAGTGTCCAAGGTCATTTTTTTGTCTACTTGCTTAGCCACAATTATAGTCTTTCGTGATCAGATATGACCAACCAAACTCTAAAAGATATTTTACCTTATCTTTACAGCAGCCTGGCCCTCATTATTTATAGAGAGAAGCAATGTGGTTTAGCAAATAGAGGGGCTGTCCTCTGAGGCAGGGAGACTTGGGTTCAATACCTTTTCAAACACACACTGGTTTGTGTAACTCTAGTCAAGACATTTAACCTCTCTATACCAGAGGCAACTTTTAAAAACTATGAGTTGCAAAAAGTTGCTTGATCTGCATTGGTATAGGACATTCCTTCACTCGAAATTCCTTATATCAATAAAAATCACAGGTCTGGATTAAAACAAAATGAAACAAAACAAAAGAAAATCAACACTACTGTTGGACAGATAGTCTCATGTTGTAGATAGAGAGCTGGATATGAATTTAGATCAAAGCATATTATTTGCTCTGCATTCAGATTCCATAGTTCTTTTTCTGGATGTGGATAGCATTTTCCACCATGAGTCTTTTGGAATTGTCTTAGATCTTTGCATTGCTAAGAAGAGATGAGTCTATCAGAGTCAGTCATCACACAATGTGGCTGTTACTGTGTACAATGTTCTCCTGGTTCTGCTCATTTCACTCGGCATCAGTTCATATAAGTCCTTTCAGGTTTTTCTGAAGTCCACCTGCTCATCATTTCTTACAGCACAATAGTATTCCATTATATTTATAAACCACAACTTGTTCAGCCATTTCCAAACTGATGGGCATCCCTTCTATTTCCAATTCTTGGTCACCACAAAAAAGAGCTCCTATAAATATTTTTGTACATGTGGGTCCTTTCCCCATTTTTATGATCTCTTTGGGATACAGCTCTAGAAGTGCTATTGCTGGGTCAAAGAGTATGCACATTTTTATAGCCCTTTGGGCATAGTTCCAAATTGCTTTCCAGAATGGTTGGATTATTTCACAACTCCACCAACAATGCATTAATGTTCCAATTTTCCCACATCTTCTCCAACATTTATCATTTTCCTGTTTTATCATGTTAGTCAATCTGATAGGTGTGATGTCATACCTCAGAGTTGTTTTGATTTGCATTTCTGTAATCCACAGCGATTTAGAGCACTTTTTCATATGACTATAGATAGCTTTAATTTCTTCATCTGAAAACTGCCTGTTCATATCCTTTGACCATTTATCAATTGGAGAATGACTTGTATTCTTATAAATTTGACTCAGTTCTCTATATATTTTAGAAATGAGGCCTTTATTAGAAACACTGGTTGTAAAAAATCTTTCCTAGTTTTCTGCTTCCCTCTTAATCTTGGTTGCATTGGCTTTGTGCAAAAACCTTTCAATTTAATGTAATCAAAATTATTTATTTTGCATTTAATAATGTTCTTTATCTCTTGTTTGGTCATAAATTCTTTTGTTCTCCATAAATCTGACAAGTAAACTATTACTTACTCTCCCAGTTTGCTTATAGTATCAACCTTTATATCTAAATTGTGTACCCATTTTGACTTTATTTTGATATACAGTGTAAAATGTTGATCTATGCCTAGTTTCTGCCATATTCTCTTCCAGTTTTCCCAGCAGTTTTTGTCAAATAGTGAATTCTTATCCCAGAAGAGGAAGTCTTTGGGTTTATCGAACAGTAGATTACTGTAGTCATTGACTACTGTGTCTTATGTACCCAACCTATTCCATTGATCCACCGCTCTATTTTTTAGCCAGTACCAAGTAGTTTTGATGATTGCTGCTTTATAATACAGTTTAAGATTGGGTATGACTAGGCCACCTTTCCTTGCATTTCTTTTCATTAATTCTCTTGATATTCTGGACCTTTTGTTCTTTCAGATGAATTTTGTTATTATTTTTTCTAGCTCTATGAAATAATTTTTTGGTAATTTGATTGGTGTGGCACTGAATAAGTAAGCTAATTTAGGTAGAATTGTCATTTTTATATTAGCTTGGCATGAGCAACTGATATTTTTCCAATTATTTAGATCTGATTTTATTTGTGAAAATCCACATTTAAATTCTACCACTGACTCATACTGCATGTGTGTCAATGGTGAAGTCACTTACCATAACTTCCAGTGTCCTAGGGAATGACCTAAGACTAAGTTACAGATAAGTTTCTGATCCATTCCAACCCAACCCCTGCCTCCCTCCCCCCCCCACTTTCAATTATTGCCCACTTATCCTATAGGTTGCTTTGTATTTATTTATTTGCATGTTGTCTCTCCCATTAGATTTTAAGCTCCTTGAGGCTAAGGACTGCCTTTTGATTCCTTTTTTTGTATCTCTAGAGCTTAGCACAGTGTGTACCACATAAAAAGTAAGTGTTTAAAAATGTTTATTGATTGAGTTGACTGATCTTTACTGCTGGAGACAACCCTCTTTACATTGATGAAATCATGAATGGGGATGGGAAGAAAAAAATTCAAAACATTTTGTTACAAACCAGCTCCTCCCCACTTTAACATGCTGTATATAGAATATAAGCTACTTAAGAACACTCTTTCATTTTTGTTTTTTTATCTGAAGCACCTAGCACGATCTGACACATTACTATTACTTAGTAAATTTTTATTGAATTGAAGTGTACATTTCATTTCTGACCCTCTTACATTATATGCTAATGCTGTAGTTTCCATATATTGTTTATCACCCACCTACTTGCTTACCTTTTCACATATTTTTTCTTATATTATTGTCACTATTCAGAGGGATGCTAGGTAGATAGAGTTCTGGTCTTGGAGCCAGGAAGACCTGAGTTCAATCTTGCCTCAGACATTTACTAGCTGTGTAACCATAGCTTAAGTGACTTAACATCTCTGTCTCAGTTTCCTCAACTATAAAATGAGAGAATATGACTCATTGGCTTTTTAGGTCCCTTCAATTTTAAATCCAAATCTAGGATCCTTGTTTTGTCCAGGAATGGATGAAAATAGGAGAATAAAATGATGCCCAACAAAATTTCTAACTAGGGAGTAGTGGAAAGAGAAAATCAAGCTTTGTAATGTGTGGTTACTTAGAAATTCCTTCTCCCTCCCTTTCTCCTTCCCTTCCATCCCTTCCTCTTTCCCTCCCATTTCTGTCTTCCTCCCTCCCCTCCTCCAGTCACTCAGTCAACTAGCATTTATTAAGCACCTACTATGTGCTAGGCACTGTGTTGAGCACTAGGCATACAAAGAAAGCCAAAAGCAGCCCCTACCCTTAAGGAGCTCTAATGGTGGGCAAAATGCAAACAACTAAGTGAAAATGATGAAGTACAAATGAGAATAAGTTGAGGGGTAGTCTCAGAGGAAAGGCACTAAGATGGAGAAGGACTGAGAAAAGCTTCTTTAAGCGGGGGGAAAGCTAGCTGATACTTGAAGGAAACATTGTGTGCCAAATACTGACTTCATACCTAATAAACAAACATCAGGATTTCAGAGAAGTGACAATAACTTACACCTCTTTTGGGAACTCAGCAGCGATGAGGTCTCATACACTGATCCCTTGGTACATCGATCTCTATTTACTTTACTCCTTCAAATTCACAATTTCTGAAAAGCTTTAATTGGGCCACTCAAAATAACTCTGACTAAACACAAATGGCATAGGCAGCAGCAATATTGCATGAATCATGCTGTTAGATAAATAATACATTAAAATTTAAACATGCTGGGCTTTAACTTGCAGTTTGCTATTTAGGTAAGGTAGATATAATGAACTTAAAGCTAAAAGCCAATGGAGTTCTTGGTAGCTATTTATGTACTTTGTCTGGCATTCCTGGGCTCCAAATGGGCTTGTTTGTATTTAAGTTAAACAGGGAGCTAGCTCTTTCATCCACATGTGCTCTTTTTAAACTAAAAAACATTCATATGTTTTGTTCATCTTTATGAGGTCATGGGGGGCACCCCTCTGCTAATAGGCATCTTAAGGCTGGGCTTTGTAGAGGGCAAGGACAGTTCTCTCAGATCTCTTTCTGGAAGAAATCCTGTTTAGTTATTCGTCAGGACAACATTTCTCGAACAAACAAATGTGGCCATGCAACACATTGGAGCTTGAAATATATGAGCAGAATTCATAAATTAGGGTCAGTGGAGCCTGGAGTTACAAAATAACCTGTAGACAAAGTTAATCAAGGAAATTTTGGAACAAAATGGAAGAAATTTAGGGTTTTAAAAATACTTAAATATTTTTCAATATTAGGGTTTATTTTAAATATCAAAGAAACTGTCACATCCTACTTTAAATATATACACACACATTCACATCTTGAATGTAACCCAGGTTTCAATCCTGGAACATTTATCATAATCTTTTCTAATTGGAGGGGAACCCTGCCCCCACTTTGAGTTTCTTGTCAAAACATTTAGATATCCCATGTAGATAAACACAATTTAAATGGTTAACACACACACCCTCACAAATATTTTAGAGGAGGGAAGTTTTGCTAGCATCAATATTTTCCTCATAGCATGCCTAGTCACATTTTACAGAGTTCTACAGCACACAGTGTGGCATATGGCTTTTCTTGGTGTTAGAACAAAACTTTTCAAGCTAGTTATTAAGAGAGAGGGGGAACCTAAGTGACCCAGTCCATAGAGCACAGGGCCTGGCGTCAGGAAGACTTGACTTTAAATTTAACCCCAGACACTTACTTGCTGTCAGACCCTGGGCAAGTCACTTAACCCTGTTTGCCTCAGTTTCCTCATCTGTAAAATGAGCTGCAGAAGGAAATGGCAAATCACTACAGCATCTTTGCCAAGAAAGCTCCAAAATGGAGTCATGAAGAGTTGGGCGTGACTGAACAACAACACTAATATGAGCCATACCCTTTAATGTTGTTCATTTTTATTATCCTTTGTGTTGGTGAATGTTTTAAATAATTGAACTAAATTTTGTTATATTTGCAGCATGAAGTTTATGAACACAGGATGCAATTTTATATATCTAATAAATTAATAAATAGAGTACAGAACTGTAAGAAAGAGAGATTTAAATCAAGTATTGCTGTCATATTTTCAATATACAACAAAAGTGTGGGATATAAACTTGTGGGGAGGCAGGGAATCTGGCCTCGTGATTTAATTGGTGGCAAGTAACTGTTTTTGCAACTTATAGTCTTAGAAGGAGGAGTAAGTGACTTGTTAGTGCCACACAGACTCCATGAGTCAGAAGTGGGAATTCAATCTGACTTCTGTATTCCACTGCCTCTCATATTAGTACGATAATTATAATTCAAGTTTATATAATGCTTTCTAGTATACAAAGGCCTTCCCTCACAGAGATTCTGTGAAATAGGTAGTTCAGCATTATCATTCCCATCTTAGGGTTGAGGAAACTGAGGCCTTATATAGATTAAGTGACTTGCCTATGGACATGAGAGAGTAATCTAAGAGCTTGTAATGTTTTTGTTTCAGTCTTGCTACAATTATGTATAAGAATGACTTTTTTTTTTTAAGGAATTTTTTTTTAAAGGAATGTGTTAGAGCATTTTGTACTGACTCTCTAGAGCCAATTGTTAGATTTTTGAGCATTTATCCCCAAATCAGCACATGCTCCAAGGCTCGGTTTATTGTTTTGTTCATTGTCTAGTCTGCAGGCATCAAAAATTAGGCTACAGGCCGTGCAACACTACGGACTGCAGCCCAGACCAGATTAAAATATATTGAAAAATATTTAACAAATAAAAAAATTCAATAAGACATAGATAATGTTAATGTCATTTTTTTTTTTGGTGAGACAACTGAGGTTAAGTGATTTGCCCAGAGTCACACAGCTATTAATGTCATTTTCTAAGTCAATAATGGGTCCATTGGGATCCTTATATACTATTTAATGGACCCATTTCTATTTGAGTTTGACTTGTCTTAGGAAAGTGATGGAGAAAATGTTAATAACATGTTAATATAATAATATGCCATTTCTCTAGCTCATTTTGTAAATGAGGAAACTGAGCAAACAGGGTTAAGTGACTTACCCAAGGTCACACAGCTATTAGGTATCTGAGGTGGGATTTGAATTCAGGTCTTCCTGACTCCAGGTTCTACTCTACTGTAATACCTACCTAAGTTTAATATATATATTAAAAGTGTGTCATACCTTTTTGGAGAACACATTATTAAATATTTACCAGCACACTCCTACCTTTTGGAAATAGCTCTTCCTCACTGAAAATATATCTTACTTTAGCTTTATTAGCTGTGTGAACACGGGCATGCCATCCAATCTCTGTGAGCCCGAGTTTCTCACCTATAAAATGAGGAGGTTTTTCTAGAAGCCCTTCAAATTTCCTTCTAGGTCTAAGTCTATGACCCTATGAATCTATGTTCTTTTCTCAGTAACTATAGTAGTTTGGAGACCTAAGTATATGGAAAAAGTTTCACAGTTGGAAAAGTAAAGGTGACAATTGGGCCACTGCGTCCCATTAGCTACTCTTCTGGCTTAATTAGCTTTTTTTTTTTGAGATGGTTTATAGGTGACCTGTAAAAGAACCAGGTTGTTGGGAAAAGAAATAAGCCCTTGTGTTTGTGTAAAAGATCACAGACATAAGAAGCCATCAAGTTTTTGTGAAATAAATCACGTCATGTCAGGCCTGGTCCTGATTTACATGCACTTTCCCTGAAGCTGTTTGGAATCTTGTAACCTTTGGCCAGAGGACCTTGATTTAAATCCTGGCTCAATTATTTACTACCTGTATCATTGTTCAGTTGTGTCCGACTTGTGACCTCATTTGGGGTTTTCCTGGCAAACATAGTAGAGTGGTTTGCCATTTCCTTCTCCAGCTCATTTTACAGATGAGGATACTGAGGCAAACAGAGGTTAAGTGACTTGCCCAGGGTCTGACAGCTAGTGAATGTTTGACGTCAGATTTGAACCCAGGTCTTCCTGACTCCAGAGCCAGCACTCTATCTACTGCATCACCTAGTTGCCCTACTACCTGTATGACCTTAGGAAAATCATTTAACCTCCCTAGGTCTCAGTTTTTTTAACTACAAAATAAAGGCATTGGATCAGTTGATCTGAGAGATATTTTGTAGGCTGAAAAATCATATGATCTTGTAATTGTGAGAATTAGACGTGGACATATATATGTATTAGGGAATGTTTCAAGGCCATTTGAATTTCTGTCCAGGTGTACCATCTATCTAGAATGGGTATCTTGGCCGAGGATACTGACATTGAGAAACATTGAGGGAATTCTTTATTGGAATGTTTCAGTGTAAAACAGTCCCTATGGCAGTCAGAACCCCCACTGATGGGAAAATTTCTGGGCTTCTAAAATTGCAGACCCTATCAAGCTCTGCTGCCTTAACTTTTTATCTTCAGTTCCTCACTCTGCCCTGTAGACTTCTTGGATACTGCTTTTGACCCTAGACCAAGAATTACAAACTCCTTTCTGGCTGACCCAGAAGCAAAACAGATTCTATACAATTTTCCTTTGAATTTAAGTTTAGGGGCTTGTGCCATTGAGAGCGAACTGAAGATCTGGAAATCAGGGCCAGAATATGCCATCACATCATTTTTTCTTCTTCTTTACTAATTGTAATTCAGTTCTGACAGAGTGACAATGTGGATCTACTATTTTACCTTTTTTTTTTTTTGTTTGGGGTCATGGACACCAACAATGATATGGGAGTTTTTGTTCCTTGGGAATTGACCTGAAACAATTATTTTATTTCATATATATTTGGAGGTACTTAGAGTAGGAATCAATTCAATTTAACAAACATTTACTGGGCACCTCCTGGGTACAAAGTACTGTGTAAAACTACTGGTCCCTGCAGCCTGGGTTCCAAGAGAACTGACATTTTGAATGTAAAAGGTGGCTCATTTAACCTCCAATCTAAATTCAGTCTCTTATGATAAACAGTTCTTATAATGTGTATGTGTTAAACATGCATGTTGCAACCTAATGGATATCCCATGTTCAATTCTAGTCTAATCTATCACATGCTCAGAGAATATGATCTTGCACCCACTCTGGGGAAAAATGCACATGTATTCGAGATGTTCATATCCAGTCCTGCCAAGACAAGTAAAAAACTAGTGAATTTGGTTGTCAGGCTATCACCTTACTGTATTTCTTTCCATTTGTCTAATTTCACCTAATTATCATGCTTACTAATCTCACACATTCTATAAAAGGCTTAGCTATTTACCATGATCTGTGGTTCACCTTTCTTCCTGGTTTTCAGTTTCAGATTTTTTTTGTCATCCTTTTATTAATCAATTCCTGAGTGAACAAAAATGTTTACTCTCGAGTCCAATTTTGAAGCATCCTTCTATGTTGGCAAGCTTTTCTTGAACTTCCCTGGTGGGAGATTTGGGAAAAAGTCAGATCCCTTGCAGAATGTAACACCTGGCCCTGCACTCATAAAGTAAAATAGATAACATATAACTGATTTAACTAGCAGTTTGGGTCATTTAAAAAAAAATCTTTTTTCCCTCTTTTCTCCCTCTTAATCTCCCAATCTCTCGCTGCATAGCTCAAACTAAAAGCATGTACGACTTATATATACATGTTTAATTCAAAAGTGTTCCATGTAAAGATAGAACTGAGATTTCAATGTAAATGGGGTCTATTCATTCAGGGCTTTGGATAGCAGCCAGAAAGGAACTCCAAATGAGAGGCATAAATAGCAGTAAGAAGCACATGCACTATATGACTTATGCTTATATTTAAATGGCCAACAGTCCCAGGCTTAAATGATCTCAGGCTTTGAGGAGGCTCATATGGAGAGATAAACAGAGGCTCCAAACTGTGTACCGACTACATAGGTCATCAAAGCAATTTTAAAATCAATTCAGCATTTGACAAACAGCCAATATAATTCCCTTGTGATTGGAACGACATGCTGAGGCTACTTACTAGGAGTTAAAATTCTGACAGCAGCATTTTGCACATGTTGGAACCTATGCAGGGATTCTTTTTCCCCCAGGAAAGCAATAAAAAAGCATTACAATAGTCTGTCCAAAAGATCACTACCACATGCGCTGTAGTCATCTGATCACCTTGATTGAATTCTGGTGACGTTCTGCAAGAGAGACCCGCTGGTGCAGAGTTTATGGTATGGCCCTGACCACAGTTAAAACAAGCAGAAGGAACAATCAGCTCTGATTCTAGAGATAATTTAAAACAGGGATATCCTAAGGTTGAAGGGAGTCATTTTGGGGTAGGAGTAAACAGTGGTTTCAGTAGACAGCTAAAACACGCTCATCTTTATGAATCTTCTGAAAAGTAAATTCCCATTTATGATATCTAATTAGAAATTTTCTCTTCCTTTGAATGTTTCTTCTCTCATTACCTTAACCTGGGTCCAATCCTGGAAAAACAAAACAAAACAAAACATGCTCTACTACTCCAGATGGAAGAAGAATGAGATGGGGAAGAACAAGAGGGGCATTGTTAATATCTAAATTCTGATTTTACTTCTGATAGCAACTGAAAAGAGTAACAACAATTCAGTTTTAGAGTTAGAATATTCTTTGGAGCTTCAAAACTCATTGCCTTTAATCTTGAGATGGCCAGAAGGGAGCTATGTGCAAACAACTATTCTACTACTTCCTGTCATTGAGGAATGACTCTTTTTTTCCCTCCCTGAATCTTTGTTTTCCTACCCTTTCAACCTCAAGTGTATACACATAAGATAATTTCTTGGGCACTTTTGACATGGAATTCACACCAGCTTTCATCTTTATCCTCCCCTGAAATTTCCTGGTCCTTAAATACTCTTAACTGCACCAATGCTTATGTTGTGGGAGCAATAGCCTCACTCTTCCCTTTCCCCTCCCCCCATGCAAATTTGTTTTTTTTCCCCCTAAAAAAAATTGAGACTGTTTTTGAGATTTGATTGGCTCAGGAGTCTAAAGCGTGGAGTCATTTTGTATCCTGGTCACCTGGTTCCAAAATAACCAGGACACAAGGGGCTGCTGGGGCTTCAGGGCATAGGGCATCACATGAACAACACTGGGAAGCTATGCTCAGCTGAATCAATGCTTTATCCTGGATAAAAATTCCTTCCCTGCTCTCAGCATCCTTCCCCTGGTATGGCTAATAAACCTCCTATTGTTGTTTGATAGATTATGAGTGTTTCATTTCATTCCAGTTTCAGATCTAAACTACCAGGGGACTGGCCTGAGTCAGACCATTACAACTGGTGATTGTCAGAAAATTTTGGAATGGGACAAACTCTTTGACAGGGGTGGGGGGAAGGATAATGTAGAGGAAGATGAAGCCTGGGTGGCATTTCTGCTTCTGGTGCTACTTTTGGCAATGAGGACACTTAACATGAGGCTTCTCCCATCCCCCTGGATTAATGAATAAATTTTCAGTAGTTCAGCAAGGGAGCATATTCCGATGGGAATATGCTCTTTGTCCATATGGAGATGGGGGGTGGGGGGGCAGAATACAGAAAAGCTAAGTGCCACTGCATCTTTGTTGCACAATACTGTGGCAAAGCAAACCTCCTTTTGTTAATTGTTTAATGAGTTTCAAGTGACTCAATTTTGTTCCAAAATTGAACCTGAACTAAGAGAGGGCTGTTATTAGAGCTACCTCTCACGGTCTCCAAGAAGACCTCAAAGGCTTTACTACCAAGCACAAAGATAATAATAGCTAACATTTATATAGCACCTACTATGTAGCAGGCACCGTGCTAAGGGTTTTACAATTATTATCTCCTTTGATAGTCACCACAGTCCTGAGAAGTAGATGCTGTTATTCTCCTTATTTTGTAGTTGAGGAAATGTGGCTGGATCCTTGTGGATTACCTTCTAACTTGGGATAAGAATGAATAAAAAAAATGCCAGAATGAATAAAAATATAAGAAAATGTTAAGAATATTAAAATGTAAAAAGAGGAAAATGCCAGAAGGAATAAAAATATAAGAAAATGTTAAGAATATTAAAATATAAAAAGAAGAAAATGCCAGAAGGAATAAAATATAAGAAAATAATAAGAATATTAAAATATATAAAAAAGGAAGAAAATGCCAAAATGAATTAAAAAAGGCAGAAATGTTGGGAGAGTGAAGATCATCCTATGTAGGCTACACATTGATGAGTGGAGGAAGGATATTGGTTATCCTTAACAATCTTATTTCAAATTAAAAAGCTTTTGAAAAAATATACAATGTAGTTAATCTGTAAGTTAACAACAACAAAGATGAACAGAAGTTGGAGACTTCATATGATAAATAATCCTTTCCATGAAATGCCAGGCTTCAGCGAAGTTAAGTGTTGTATTAAGAGTTTCTCCTGTAAGGTATTCCTTTGAATACTCGTGGATTTTCCAACCATTTTGCCCCGATTCATTGTCTCCTAAGTAATGATCCTTTCACACAACTATGTATGTAGCTCCTTTGGGGTAAAACTGCTCTTTATTACATTTATAATATCAAGTAGAACTTAAGACTGTGTTGTACAATGGCTGCACCATATTTATAATTGCAATCTTGCATTTTTATAATCCTTTATGGTTATAAGTTGTTTTAAATGCATTATCTCCTTTAATTCAATTCAGCTTCAAACATTTATTAAGGCAAGACAACAAGCATTTATTAAGCATTTACTGCATGCCAGTCACTGTGTTAAGCATTGAGGACACAAATAGAAGCAAAAGGAAAGATAGCCCCTGCCTTCAATGAGTTTATATTCTAATGGAAGAGGGGGAGACAACACATAAAAATAAGCTGAAAAGTGGGGAGGATAGTGAGGAGGTAGAAGGGAAAATACCCACGTGGGGCATATGGTGGTGAAATCTGAAAACAGGCAGAGGCACATCTAGGAGGCGAATGAAGCATGACCAGCCTGGGTCTGTCCCTAATACAGAGGCCCCAGAAGGAACTCCCCAGGGGTAGGAGGGGGCCAGTACATGGAGGAATTTTCCAGGGTAAGAAGTCTCCAGGAGTGGAGGGAAGTTCCAGGGTGAAAAAGCAGCTGAGTCATCGTGGGGAAATCTGGAGAGAGTCAGAAGTTCAAACTGGAAGGTAATGAATTTAATTAAGCATCTACTTACAGACAACCAGGTTAAGTGCTGGAGGAGACACCAGGTTTAGATACAACTTGATCCCTTTCTCATAGAACTTATTTTCTAGAAGGAGTTTAAGACACTGATATAGAGAGCTACCACATACCATATTATGTGATAAATGCATTAAAGAAACACAAAACAACAACAAAAATTATGTGATCAGAGCAACTCTATGAGGAAGGCAGTATAATTATTTTTATCTCATTTTTACAGATGAGAGAAATCTAAGGCTCAAAGAAGTAACTCACAAGGAGTTGGTATGATTAGAACTAGAAAAGATCAGTTTCATATGCCAGGAATGGGCAGCCTTCAGGATCAGTGCTTGTCATCCTAGATTCCCAGGACAGATGTGGAGTTCCTTTTATTGTTTGTTTAGAAACTAGCCTTATTATTGTGTCTGAATGGGAAATGCTCATGGCTCTTGGCTCTTGACAGGGCTGAGTATAAGTGGCTGAGTCCTGATTCCATAACATGGCCGTTGGCAGGACTGAAGCAGAGGGCGTAACTATTTTGAACCAAATACACTGCAGGTACCTGGGAGATAACAGTCCTATAAATATGGGGTTCTCAGACCTAGCAACAAGTTGCAGAATCATAGAATCTTAGAGGTGGAAGGGAGTATAGAGGCTGATTATCTCCTTAGCCCCCTCCTACCCTGGAATCCTCTCCCACATCTTGGGGAGATATTGCTTAAAGCATCAGCTAGGACTTCATACTTTCAGTGACAGACAAGAAAACATCACAAAGGAATTGGTTTTATGAATCGTTACTATAAATCTAGCATTAAGATTTTGCAATATGGAAATGTTTAATCATATGGAGGGGAGGCTTTGATATCAAGTTCTGTCATAATTATTAGGTTATCCTGGAAGAAAGGGGGGAAATTTATCATAACTCCATAGTACCACCAGCTTATTTAGAATATTGTTAGGCTAGGTCCTATGATGCCATAGGCCCATTGGTCTACTCTCTGTACCTATGACCACCTAGAATGTAGTTTACTGGTGTTTCCTTTTGAGTTGGAGTTGACTTTGTGCATCTCTGCCTCACTCAAATCCAATTCACGCTCAAGTCAAGACATCACCCTGCCACGTCTTTGGTACTCTTCAAAAACAAAGAACAAACAAACAACTGCAGCAGCAGAAACAACAACAACTCTTTTATTTGGTCTGTTTGCCATCCAGCTTTTGTGGCCTCTCTCTTGAGAGCATTTGTCTTAAGAGAAGTATTGTGGACAAAGGGTTGGACATGGGAGCTTGGGAAGAATGAGTAAAGAATATGTGAATGAGGAGAGGATTCAGTGAATATAGAAATATATGACTAAGAATTACAGAGGACGAGAAGGTATGGATGTGTTTTAACATATACCCATGCGGGGAGTATCCACAATGAGGAAACCATGGATTTATCAAAATTTGGAAAGATACCCTCTTTATGATAACAAACTCTGCATGCATCATGTCACAGGATTTTTCAGATCGTTTAATCCAAACTTTTTATTTTACAGATGAAGAAATGAAGGTCCAAAAAAGTAAAGTCATTTGTTCAAAGTGACACAGGAAGAACTGAGATTTATACGCAAGTCTTCTGACTCAAAATTCAGGGTTCTTTTTTACCGTTCTACACTGGATATCCTTGACAAAAATGTGACAATAGAACAGGAAGGTTTTTGCATACAATCTTCTGCAGTTGACCACATCTTCAGTCACACACAGGTTTTGATGCTTTTTTGCTTACAAAATAATAGAACAAAAGAGAAAGAAAGCTTTGATGATCCTCTGATTATGAATTCCAAACAAGGCACAAAGCAAAGAGAGCTATGCTTGCTGATGGTATTTATTACCGTGGTGGGGCTGCCCAGCATAGAGTGTGGGTGAAAGGTAGATTCCCTGTAGATGAGGAGTTTCTCTAAATGTTCCTGTTTCTGAATGACATTGTGTTGATTACATCAAGCCTCAGAAAATTATAGAGCCTTTTAAATGAAATTTGCAAACATTCAAAAAAAGTTTGGCCTAGCAGTTCGCTTAAAACAAAATATGTTTGAAGAATAGTCTATCGTTTAGTATATAAAACGTAATTGGACGGACAGTCTATTGAATTGGTCCATCTTGAACAGACACCAGAGATGAACAAATGATTTAAATAGTAGGAAACGTTTGATAGTATTTGGGAAATTACATACTACTTTTTATGACCTCTACATTCTCCCTGAAAGAAAAACATATCTTTATAGCATCTACATTTTTTATGGTGATGCCATATGACTACTAATCATGAGACACCACAAGCTTCCAAGACTCAAATGTAAACTACCCAGAAGGCAATGGAGAGATGAATGATGGATGTAATTATTAACATATTCATTAATATTATCATATTACCAATGATGACTTTTTTTGGTGGCAAAATTGCAATTCCAATTTCCCTTTTATTTCTTTTTTAAAATTTATTTTTCAATTAATAATAATAATGTATTTTTCTCTCTCCCAGCTTCTCCCTCTACTGGGAAAAGAAAAAGAAAACTAAAACTCTAGTAACAAATATATGTAGTCAAGCAAAACAAAATCATGCTTTTGCCATATATGCATACACACATAATATAATATTTATATATTAATATAGGGTGAAAACTGAGACATACATACATATATATATGTGCGCACATGTGTATGCACACACACACACATGCATACACACACACACACACCTCATTCTTTACCCTGTACTTATTTCCTGGCTGTTAGGAGGTATGTAGCCTGCTTTATTATTAGTCCTCTAGAATTTTAGTTGGTCACTGTATAGATCAGGGTACTTTAGTCTTTCAACGTTCTTTGTCTTTACAATGTTGTTGCTAAGGTATAAATAAGATCTGTGATCAGTAAAATGAGATCAGGCTGAAAATTTATAGAGGAAAAGGAAAGTGGCAAATGTCTGTTGTCTAGGTTATGATATGTGGCTGGAAGGATAATACATTGCATTAGTCCATTGGTATGTATCTCTCAGATCGGCAATGCAGATGGGCAGCAATCTGACTAGACTTATAAGACCAGAATATTGGGCTAAGTCTCATTTGGGAAACTGTATAGTGCTTTCAATGATCCCAAATTATTCCTTGTTACCAATATACATCTTTTGAATATCAATCAATATTCTTCTGTTTATTCTATGGGACTTTGAATCATGGAACAAATTGCAGATTACCAAAAAGACAGTGAAAAGACAAGCAATGTGTGTAAGTAGGTTCTAGTACATTGCCAAAGGTGAACTTTGTTCAAGAAGGATTGTATATGCTATCATCAATGACCAGAAGTGGGTTAGGAATGTACTGAGAGACATGGAAAACAGACAGGCTGCATTTTTCACGGATATCCATGAAATATTAAAAGACTAAGAAGAAGGCCTCCAGTGTGTTGGGTGGATTGTCTATGGGAGATTTATGGTAGTACATAGATAAGAATTTCGAAGGAAGGAAATATGTAGCTGAGTTACAATCCACATGATTTAAAGGAAGGGCAAAGGAAGGGGGCAAGCACTTCTGAAGTGCTTGTTATATGCCAGGCCCTATGCTAAGTACTTTACAAGTATTATCTCAACTGAGAAGGAATATTCATATTGATAATATCATGGATCTGAAAAAAAATTGAAATATAATTAGTTCTTTTTCTCATATAGAATATATCCTTTAATTCAACAGGTCAGTCATGTGGAAGGAAGACTTTTTAGGGTGGGCAGTAGGGCTTGAACTAATATTTGGTAGAAGAGTCAGATCTGGTTACTGGGGATCTACCAGCCCACTGTTTTGGCAGGTAGGCAGGGCTTAAGTCTCCGTTCCACTCTTATTTTGAAATTTTCTTTGAAGAAATGGAGTGGTATTGCACCTACCTTTCCATATATCTAAACTCGTTAAACTGTAGGTCTGCAGGCATTCTGTGACATTCTAATCAGGTAAGGGAGAAGACAAATACCAGGAATGGGACAATAGTGCTGGCAGGTAATTAGTAAACCAGTAGAAGAAGATAAAAAACATTACTTTGTCTTATGACCTATTTTAATGATTCTTTCTAACTCTACACTCTGGGGTTCTATGAATTTGTGACTGAAGAGCTGCAAATTCACATAATCATAGAATCACAGAATTTAGATACATGGTTCTGTGATCTCAACCATGTGAGGGCTTTCCTCACCATTGTAGATGGAAACCTTTCCACGTGTTTTCTTTCTGTGTGATTCTTCCCCCATGTCTTTCCATAAATGAATGCTTTATGGAGCAAATAACTGCCCTGGAGTCCTATTTCTACTTTAAAAAATCTTGGTGGTATAAAGTAGCACTCAGTATGGCCGTCTCATGTCTTATTCTCAATACTTGACTAGTCCACTCTCTCTCTATTCACCCCCACCCCATCATATATCCTTATTGCTTCAAATATAGTGCTGGACTCAGAGCCAGGAGACCTGAGTTCATATCTCATCTTAGACAATTACTAGTTATTTGGCCATGGACAAATCAATTAACCTTTCAGGGTCACTTTTTCACCACTTGTAAAATGGGAATTATATTAATTGCAGTCCCTGCTTCATAGCTTTACTGTGAAGAAAGTACTTTGAAAGCCTTAAATTGCTGTACAGATGTAGATGATGATGATGATGATGATAATGATAACGTACTATATCTTACTTCTAACAAGCAAATAAATCTTCTATGGTAATATATTATTTCATTGTTTCATATATATACCATATATTTCATTGTTCTTTGGGTTACCTGCAATTTATATTATTCCAATGTATTTATGTAATGATGGATGAATTGGAAAGAGAGCAAATATTTGGTTATTTAAATTTTCTTCTATGGCCATTTAAAGGCCATGTAAGTAGCCAAAGTGGTGCTTTGGGGTCCCTGCTAAGTAGTTCAGTTATAAGATCTGGAGAGCAGTGGTACAGTGTAAAGAGCATTGGATTTAGAATCAGTGGACCTTGGTTAAAATGTTGGCCCTGTTACCCACTATGACTGTGAAGATGTTGGGCAAATTATTTCACCTTTCTGGACCTCAGTTTCTCAATCTGTAAAATGAAGAGTAAGGGGGTTGGACTCTAAGATCTTATACAGTTCTTTCAAACTGTAAATCAATGAGATGAATTGTGGAAAATTTAATCTAGTTTTTAGGTCCAATGAAGTGTAGTTATAATTGTATCAACATGTCTTGACTTTGGACCATTTTTATTAAAGGCTATGGCCTTCCATCATATGGAAGGGAATGGCAAAGGGAGAACATGAGATCCTATTTCACTGCTTTGTAGACATCCCCTAGAAGCACAATCAAGTATTATCCATTGCATCTCGAAGGGCAGGATTGTAATGTATGGGAAAGATAGTGGGAGAAGGGATAGAAGGTCATTCTCAAAAAAAAAATCACCTATACAAAATCTAGAAGCCCATCTATGTTGTATATTTTTAAAATCGATAATGGCTGGCAGATCCCTTAACAGTCTACCATTATTAGAAAGTGCTGTAATCAGATGTCATTTCTTTTACAAAAAGACTAGGTCAGCCTTCTCTCTCCCTCATTTTACCTCTTCAATTCTCTGCGATATAGATTATACCTCAAGTCCTATATATCGTTAAAACTGTTGCCTAGTTAAAGCGGAACTTCATTCTGAATTCTGTACCTTATGAACAGGTTCAATTTTATCAGAATACAGCACTGGGCACTTTCATTGTTATGGAATTATTGTTTCTCATTACTTTTGGTACAAGTGTGGCAGGAAAAAGCACCCAGTATTCCCTCTATGTGGATAGCTATCCAGTATTCTGACTTCTGACCCAGACAGGTTTATATTCTGGAGGCTAGGTGGCATAATGGATAGTGGGCTGGACTTGAAGTCATGAAGATCTAAATTAAAATACAGTTTCAGACACTGACTAGCTGTGTGACCCTGGGCAAGTCACTTAATCTCTGTCTGTCTCAGTTTTCTCATCTGTAATGCGGGGAATGTAATAACACTGATTTCTTGCCTCACCTCCCCAAGGTTGTTATGTGGATAAAATGAGATAATATTTGGAAAGCATGTTAGAAGTTTTGAAAGATTTTGTTGTTTTAGTCATTTTTGTTGTTTAGTCATTTCAGACTCTTCGTGACTCTATTTGTGTTTTTTATTGGCAAAGATACTGGAGGGTTTGCCATTTCCTTCTCCAGTTTATTTTACAGATGAAGAAAGTAAGGGAAAGGAGGTTAAGTGACTCTCCCAGGGTCACACAGCTAGTAAGTGTCTATGACTGGATTTGAACTAAGGAAGATTAGTCTTCCTGGCTTTAGGACTTGCACTCTAGCCACTCTACCACCTAGCAACTCCCAAAGGGTTATATAAGTGCTAGTTATTCTAGCAATCATAACATCATAGGATCCTAAAATTTCAGGGTTGGAAGGGACTTTGAGATCATTTAGCATAACCTCTACCCAAACAACATTTCTCTCTTCAGAATCCATGACAGTTGATAATCCAGCCTCTGTCAGATGACCTTCAGTGAAGGGGAATCTACTGAAGCAATGGGGAAATTTTCAATAGGGAAACAGTTATAAGATTAAAGGATCATAGATTTGGATTTGGAACGGACTTAAGAGGTCATTTAGTCCTATCCTTTCATAATGATTACTTAATGAATATTTGCTGATCAATTTTGCAGATGAGAAAACTGAGTCCTAGAGAGGTGAAACTAGTATATGGTAAAGGGAGAAGCAGGGTTTGAACCCAGGTCCTCTAAACCATATGCAGCACCTTTTACAATATAACCTACTTCCTTCTATTCCACTTTTAGACATTTATAAATGTTAGAGTTATTAGGAAGTATTACCTTACATTGAGCAGAAATATGCTTATCTGCCCTATTTATTTCTCCTAGTTTTGTCCCCTGGTTTCAGAACAACTCATTTCTCTTTATATAACTACCTTTCAAATACTTTGAAACCTATTTAGTATTTTATATTTATCCCTATTAAATTTGATCTTATTAGATTCATCCCATCATTCTACTCTGTTTTTTTTTTTTCAGTGAGGCAATTGGGGTTAAGTGACTTGCCCAAGGTCACACAGCTAGTATGGGTCAAGCATTTGGTCTCAGGTCGTATTTGAACTCAGGTCCTCCTGACTTCAGGGCTGGTGCTCTATCCACTGTGCCACCGAACTGCCCCCCATCATTCTACTCTGCGAAGAGTTTTTTGCATCCTGACTATCATACAGTATGTTAATTATTTCTCCTAGCTTTGAGAGGGATTCTGTCTAGGCTTTCATTCACATCAGAGCAATAGCTAACTTTTATATAGTGATTACCGTGTGCCAGGCACTGCTCGAAGCACTTTAGAATTATTATTTCATTAGAGTCTTACAACAACCCCATGAGGTAGGTGCTATTATTATCCATTTTACAGATGAAGAAACTGAGGCAAACAGAGATTAAGTGACTTGCCCAAGGTCACACAGCTGGTAAGTGTCTGAGGCCAGATTTGAACTCAGATTTTTCTGACTTTGAGCCAGCTATGTGGCTCAGTGGATAGAGCACAGGGCCTGAAGTCAGGAAGACCTCAATTAGAATCTGGCCTCAGACACTTACTAGTTGTGCAACCTTGGGCAAGTCACTTAACCTCTGTTTGCCTTAATCCACTGGAGAAGGAAATGGCAAACCACTTCAGTATCTTTGCCAAGAAAACCCCATGGACAGTATGGTCCACAGGGTTATGAGGAACTGGACATGACTGAACAACAACTTCCTGACTTCAGGCTCAGCCATCTATCCATTGTGCCTCCTAGGTGCTCCTAGATTATTGACTAGACTGCTGAATTGAGCTATAAATTACAGTCTAGAATGGACAAAATGGACCAAATGCTTTAATTTGATTAGCCCAAATAACTAGGTGGTCTTTTTTTAGTGCTTGACAAGTTGAAATGTAAACTGAACTAAAGTTTTTTCATTTTTTTTTAGATTAAAAAACAACAACAACAACAACAACAACAACAAACCCAATAACAATTTGAACTGGAACCAAGGCTATATGTTTGAAGAACTATTGATCTGGCACCAAACTCAACATCAGAATGTTCTCCAAACCAAACCTGAAGTGAACTATTATTTTATATTGTGTGATTCTTTGGTCTAACCTCCTCTTTATGGGTTGCTGGCCTCATTCAAGTCCTTGTTGAATAAGGGTAGAGGAGCATTGAATCAGTTCCAGTTTTACCTTCAAGGGCCTGGGTGATCAGGGCTGGACTCCACCCATTTATACTTAATTATACTTCAAACTTACATTAGATTTAAAAAAAAACAAACAAACAGATCAGCAAATGCTTTGAAAATCAGCCTTTTTTATTGCCCCCACTTTATGGATGAGAAGGTTGATGAAAGAGATCAATAACTTCAAAGAGAAGAACACTGGATTTAGAGACTTGGGTTTGAAACTTGACTTTCTATATCCCACATGACTTTGGATAAGTCACTTGACCTTTCTTGGTTTCTTCATCTGGTGGGGCTAGATGATCTCTAAAAACACTTATGCCCTTAAATTCTAGAATACTATGACTTTCCTAAGTTCATAATGTAAGCAGAGCTTGTTCATACATAGTTGTTTGCTTGTCATCTCTCTTATTAGATTATGAGCTCTTTGAGACCAAGGACTGTTTTTTGCCTTTCTTTGTATTGCCAGTGCTTAGTGCAATGCTTGGCACATAATAGTAGGTACTTAATAAATGTTCATTGACTGACTGACTGACTATTAAGTCCAAAGTTTGAAGTGCTATTTCCATAGGGGATTTTCAGCTTAATAAAAACCCAAATAGTACAGGTGCTATAGTGAAAATAGCAATGGATTTGGAGGTAGAAGATGTGGTTTTGAGTTGACCCTCCCACTCAGTAGTTGTGTTACCATGGGGAAGTCATTTTACTCATCTATAAAATCAGAGAGTTGAACCAAAACATCTCTTTTTTTTCTTTTTGTTGGTCAGTGGGGGTTAAGTGACTTGCCCAGGGTCACACAGCTAGTAAGTGTTATGTGTCTGAGGCCAGATTTGAACTCAGGTCCTTCCTCCTGAATCCAGGGCCGGTGCTCTATCCACTGCGCCACCTAGCTGCCCTCCAAAACATCTCTAAGGGCCCTTTAGCTCTGTGATTCTTTTATTCTTTTAAAACTTTTTATTCCTTTTTATTTTTAAAGAATGTTTTAATTGCATTTTTCTCAATTATATAAAAACAATCTTTAACATTCATTTTTTAAAAAATATTTTAGCTACAAATTCCCTTCCTCCCAAATGTTTCCTCCCTCCTGTTTGAGAAGGCAAATACTTTGATGTAGATTATACATGCGCAATATTGCAAAACACATTTCCATATTAGCCATGTTGCAAAAGAGAAAACTGACCAAAAAAAAAGAAAAATAAAGTAAAAAAAATGTATGCCTTGATCTGCATTTAGACTCCATCAGCACTTTCTCAAGGAAGTGAATAGCATTTTGCATAAATCCTTCAAAAAAGTCTTGTATTATTGTATTGCTGAGAACAGTTAAGTCATTCATAGTTGATCATTGTATAATATTGCTTTCACTGTGTAGAATGATCTCCTGGCTTTGCTCACTTTACTTTGTATCAGTTTATATAAGACTTCCCAAGTTTTTCTGAACCTAACTGAATCTATTATTCTTGATGTTGATCAGAACACACACACACACACACACACACACATACACAATATACAAGCACATGAGAAGGTCTGTATGTGTGTGAATGTATGTGTGTGAGAGAGACAGACATAATAAGACAGAGACAAGGACAGAGAGAAAGATGAGTGACAGAGAAAGACAGAGACAGAGAAAAAGAGAAATAGAGAAAGACACACACACACACACGCACACACAGATGGAAACAGAGAAAGGTTGATACAGAGAGATAAACCAAAGATTTTTTGGTTACACAGATGCCATAATACCACTATGTCATAAAAACTCTTTGAAAAACAGTTTTCAGGTCCTGAACAAGGCAAACATCAAATAACACAATGAAGAACAGTAAAGCATATCAAAATATGACTGGCATACAGAGATTTGGAGTTTAGATGAATAAGCATGCCTTCTCAACTTTGCAAGAAACTTAGACTATTGTACTCATTGAGCTGGGATAGACTGTAGTAGTACCCAGGAGTTTTAAAAAAGGATAACAGTCTATGACAGAGAGATGAAGCAGATGAAACAGAGACTACATAGCACGTGGATAGATATGTCTGCAAGGTAGCATGGGAAGATGCAGTGGCAAAGCCTTTTTAAAAAAATTAAAATTTTAATTTCAATTCTAAATGTTTTCCCTTTCTTCACCCCTCCACCATCCATTAAGACAAGAAATACTATACCAATTACATATGTGAAGTCATGTAAAACATTTTCACGTTAGCAATTTTGTGGGGGAAAAGCAATAAAAATAAAGGAAAAAGTATGCTTCATTCTGCACCCAGAGTCCATCAGTTCTCTATCTAGAGGTGGACAGTATTTTTCATCACAAGTTTTTTGAAATTGTCTTAGATCATTGTATCAATCACAGTAGTTAGGTCTTGCACAGTGGATCAGTTACAATCAGTTACACTTTGATTCAGTTCATGAGTTTTCTTAGGTTTTTCTGAAACCATCCATTTCATAATTTCTTATAGCATAATAGTATCCCACCATAATTACATGCCACAACTTGTTCAGAAATATTCCAGCTGATAGGCATCGCCTCAGTTTCCACTTCTCTGTTACCATGATAAGAGCTATTATATATATGTATATATATGTATATATATGTATGTATCTATGTATGTGTGTGTGCATATATATATAATATATATAAAATATATATTATATATAATATATTATATATATAATATATATATGTCTTTTTCTTTTTTCCTTTGATCTCTTTGGATACAGACCTAGTAGTGGTATTGCTAGGTCAAAGGGTATGCTGCACAGCTTTTGTTAAACAGAACAAAGAACTCCAGGTGAAGCTATTTGTTATCATTGCCACTTTGAATACTAAGGCAATCTTTGAAAGGTTTTTACTTTCTGCAAAGATATTTATCCTTCCTTTGTCCTGTTTGCTAATAGATGATTCCATGTGACTTTTTTCATTTCAAGTAAAGAGAAAAAAAAAGTCACTGCCGCCACCCCCCCAACTCCAGCAGGAGAGTTCAATTTTTTTAAAAGTCAGGAAATAAGTAAATGCCATGAGCAAAAAGAAACAGACAATGATCATAGATTCTTATTATGGGGACAGGGAAGATCAAGGCAGAAATTCAGAAGAGGACAACATTGTCAATATACCCACAACCGAAAACCTCAAAAGGGAATATGAACTGGTCTGAAGCACAAAAAAACCTTCTTGGAAGAGCTCAAGAAGAATTTTAAAAGTCAAATAAGAGAGATAGAAGAAAAATTGAGAAAATAAATGAGAGGTATGCAAAAGAGAGTCAACAGCTTGGAAAAAGAAGGACAAAAATTAACTGTAGAAAACAAGTCCTTAAAAAATACAATTGGCCAAATGGACAAAAAAGTGTACTGAAGAAAACAAGTCCCTAAAAATTATGATTGGCCAACTGGAAGAAAAAGTACACTGAAGAAAACAACTTCTTAAAAAGCAGAATTGGCCAAATGGAAAAGGAGGCATAGAAACTCACTGAGGAGAACTCCTTAAAAAGTAAAGTGGGCCAAATGGAAAAGGAGGTACAAAATCTAAAAGAAGAAAACAATCCATTAAAAACTAGAATTGGACAAGTGGAAACTAATGACTCTATGAGAGAGCGAGAACCAGTCAAACAGAAACAAAAGAACGAAAGAACATAGAAGAAAATGTAAAATACCTCATCGGTAAAACAACTGATCTGGAAAATAAATCCAGGAAAGACAATTTGAAAATTATTGGTCTACCTGAAAATCATGATGAAAAAAAGAGCCTGGACAGCATTTTTCTTTTTTTCTTTCTTTTTTTTTCCCTGTTAGTCCTTTATTTTTTTATTAATTTATTTTGATTTATTAATAATCACTTCCATATGCTTTTGAGTTTAAAATTTTTCTCCCCCTTCCTCTCTACCACCCTCCCCAAGATGGCACACAATCTGAAATAGGCTATACATTTACATTCATATTAAACATATTTTCACATTAGTGATGCTATAAGTAGAAATTAAAACCAATAGGAGGAACCATCAGAAAGAGGAAACAAAACTCAACAGAAGAGAAAAAAAATAACAATTCGGCTTCCATAGTTCTTTCTTTGGGTGTGGATAGCATTTTCCATCACAAGGCCTCTGGGGATGTCTTAGATCCTTGTATTTTCAGGAAGGGTTAAGTTTATCAATATTAGTCATCACATAACGTGGCTGTTATTGTGTACAATGTTGTCTTGGTTCTGCTCACTTCACTCGGCATCAGACCATACAAGTCTTTCCAGGTTTTTCTGAAGTCAGCCTGTTCATCATTTCTTATAGCACAGTAGTATTCCATCACATTCATATACCACAACTTGTTCAGCCATTCCCCAATTGATGGGCATCCTCTCAGTTTCCAATTCTTTGCCACCACAAAAAGAGCTGCTATGAATATTTTTGTACATGTAGGTCCTTTTCCCATTTGTGTGATCTCTTTGGGATATAGCCCTAGAACTGCTATTGCTGGGTCAAAGGGCATGCACATTTTGATAGCCCTTTGGGCATAATTCCAAATTGCTCTCCAAAATAGTTGGATCATTTCACAACTCCACCAACAATGCATCAGTGTTCCAATTTTCCCACATCTTCTCCAATACTTATCATTTTCCTGTTTTGTCATGTTGGCCATTCTGATAGGTGTGATGTGGCACCTCAGAGTTGTTTTGATGTGCATTTCTCTAATCAATACTGATTTAGAGCATTTTTTCATATGACTATAGATGGCTTTAATTTCTTCATCTGAGAACTGTCTGTTCATATTCTTTGACCACTTATCAATTGGGGAATGGCTTGTATTCTTATAAATTTGACTTAATTCTCTATATATTTTAGAAATGAGGCCCTTATCAGAGAGACTGGTTGTAAAAATTCGTTCCCAATTTTCTACCTTCCTTCTAATCTTAGTTTCATTGGCTTTGTGCAAAAACTTTTCAATTTAATGTAATCAAAATTATCTATTTTGCTTTTTGTAATGCTCTCTATCTCCTGTTTGGTCATGGATTCTTTTGTTCTCCATAGACCTGACAGGTATACTATTCCGTGCTCTCTCAGTTTGCTTATAGTATCAGCCTTTATATCTAAATCATGTACCCATTTTGACTTTATTTTGGTATATGGTGTGAGATTTTGATCTATGCCTAGTTTCTACCATACTCTTTTCCAGTTTTCCCAGCAGATTTTTTCAAAGAGTGGGTTCTTATCCCAGAAGCTGGGGTCTTTGGGTTTATCAAATAATATATTACTATAGTCATTGACTACTGTGTCTTGCATACTTAACCTATTCCACTGATCTACCATTCTATTTCTTAGCTAGTACCAAGCAGTTTTGATGATTGCTGCTTTATAATACAATTTAAGATCTGGAATAGCTAGGTCACCTTCCCCTGCATTTCTTTTCATTAGTTCTCTTGATATTCTCTGGACAGCATTTTTCAGGAAATCATTTAGGAAAACTGAAGTCCTAGAACCAGAGAGTGAAATGGTCATCGAAAGAATTCACCTCCTGAAAGAGATCCCAAATTGAAAACACCAAGGAATATTGTAGCCAAATTCCAAAATTACCAGGTCAAAGAGAAAATACTGCAAGCAGCCAGAAAGAAACAATTTAAATATCATGGAACTACAGTCAGGATTACTCAGGACCTTGTGGCTTCTACATTAAAAGATAGGAGGGCTTGGGATATGGTATTCCATAAGGCAAAGGAGCTTGGATTACAACTAAGGATCAACTACTCAGTGAAATTGAGCATAATCTTTCAGGGGAGGAAATGGACATTGAACTAAATAGGGGACTTCCAAACCTTCCTGTTGAAATGACCAGAGCTCAACAGAAAATTTGATCTTCAAATACAAGACTCAAGAGAGGCATAAAAAGATGAACAGGACAGAAAAAAAAAAACCCCAACAACATGTTATTAATAAGGGCAAACTGCTTGCATCCCTTTAAGAGAAGATGATACTTGTAACTGCTGAGAACTGTATTGTTATTACGCCATTTAATAGGAGTATATATAGACAGAGGGGGTAGGTATAAGTTGACTTTGATGTAATGATAAAAAACTCTAATTAAGTGGGTTAAGTGGATCTAATTAAGGGATTGTACTGGGAGAAAAAGAAAGGAGGAGGCAGAGAAGAGTAAATTACATTACATGAAAAGGAACAAAAACCTATTAGAATAGAGGGAAAAAGAGAGATGAGCATTGTTTGAACCTTACTCTCATCAGATTTGGTTCAAAGAGGGAATAACAATCAGTTAGGTATAGAAATCTAAGTCACCCTATAGGAAGTGGGAGGGGAAAAGGAAAAGAAAAAGGAGAGAGTGAATAGAAGGGAGTGAAGAGGTAGTAAGGGTAAAGGGGAAGAAAAGGGAGGGGGATAATATAAGGGAGGGCAGAATGAGGGAGGTAGTGGTCAAAAAGAAAACATTGGTGAGGAGGGAAAGGGAAAAGAAGAAAGAAAAGCGTAAATGGGGGGAAATAGGATGGAGAGAAAGACAAAGATAGTAATCATAACTGTTAATGTGAATGGGATGAACTATCTCGTAAAATGGAATCAGATGGCAAAATGGATTAAAAACCATAATCCTACAGTATAGTGTTTACAAGAAACACATTTGAAGCAGAGAGACACACACAGAGTAAAGGTAAAAAGCTGGAGAAGAACATATTATGCTTCAGCTGAAATAAAAAAGGCAGGGGTAGCAATTCTGATCTCAGACAAAGCAAAAGCAAAAATAGGTCTAATTAAAAGAGATAAGAAGGAAACTACGCCCTGCTAAAAGGTATCAGAGACAATGAAGTAATATCATTACTAAACATATATGCACCAAATGGTATAGCATCCAAATTCCTACAGGAGAAGTTCAAAGAAGTACAGGAAGAAATAAATAACAAAACTATACTAGTAGGGGACCTCAACCTCTCTGTCTCAGAACTAGATAAATCTAAACACAATATAAACAAGAAAGAAGTTAAGGAGATGAATAGAATTTTGGAAAAGTTAGAAATGGTTGACCTCTGGAGAAAATTGAATGGGGATAGAAAGGAATATACCTTTTCCTTGGTGATACATGGCACCTACACAAAAATTGACAATGTATTAGGGCATAAAAACTTCGCAATCCAATGCAGAAAGGCAGAAATATTAAATGCATCCTTTTCAGATCACGAGGCAATAAAAATTACATGTAATATAAGGCTATGGAAAGATAGACTAAAAATTAATTAGAACTTAAATAATGTAATCATAAAAAATGAGTGGGTCAAACAACAAATCATAGAAAGAATCAATAACTTCATCCAAGAGAATGGCAATAATGACATGCCAAAACTTATGGGATGCAGCAAAAGCAGTTCTTAGGGGAAGTTTTATATTTCTAAATGCTTACATGAATAAAATAGAGAAAGAAGAGAATAATGAATTGGGCATGCAACTAAAAAAACCAGAAAAAGAACAAATTAAAAATCTCCAATTAAATACCAAATTAGAAATTCTAAAAACCAAAGGAGAGATTAATAAAATTGAAATTAAGAAAATTATTGAATAAATAAAACTAAGAGCTGGTTTTATGAACAAACTAATAAATAGATAAACCTTTGGTTAATTTGATTGAAAAAAAGAAAGAAGAAATGTTTCGTTATACTGATCTTTTGTTGCCTATAAAATTCATGATTAATCATCATAATTAATCATGTATCACCTATCTATACAGTTATTTCACATATGAACAGCATCATGGAAACAGTGATTAACTGGGATACACAGAATTAAAACATAGCTGAAGGTACTAAAAGCAAATGATGAGATGAGATGGAAAAATGAACTTGGAGTCAGGAAGACTTGAGTTCAAATACTGCTTCACATATTAACTATGTGACTTTGAGTTATTTTACCTCTATTTCTCAGTTTCCTCATTTATAAAATGAGTGAGTTAGACTTGATAGCTTTAAGGTTCTTTCCAGCTGCAAATCTATGATCTTACCTTCCTGTCCTGCTAATGAGATTTCAATTTGGATCTGGAGAGTTCAAGAGTTATATATGATTTTTATTAATAGCTTGTATTTTATATAGCTTTCTTAGATAGCAGAGAAGTGGATCCACTTGGAACAAGGAGTCATTTTACCCTTAGGCTTAAAAATGAGCTCAGTGTTATAGTTGAACGAAGCTGCTCTAATAACCCAGGTCAAAGGCCTTATTGGAAACTACAATCTCTAACCTGAAGAGAAGGGTGGGGGGAGTGGAAGAGGTGATCAGAGGGAAGGTCATTTCCTCAGGGCCACTCAGTGAGAGGAGTAAAGAAAGAACTGGTTCAATTAATTTTGCTCCACAGTGACACCTTCTGATTACAGAATTAAATAGACTATATGTATATGTATATGTATGTGTATATACATATATATTAAAAAGGTAAACATTTATTAATTATTGATGTGTTATCTTTGAGTCAGTTGTCTGTGTATAGTCAGACCATTGCCTTGTAGAACCAGTAAAGAATTAGTTTGCTAATTAGTTGCTTAAAAAAATTAAGAAGAAAGAATAATGGGAAAATATATAGTATGTAATTAAAACAATTAAACCTTGTATTATTTTTATCAAGTAATAGAAAATTTATAAAATGACTAATAAACAACAGAAATCACCTTACCACTGGCTATAATGTTTATCCAGAAGTTTAACCAATATAAATTAATATTCACATTAAGGACACCAAAAGAGGCCAGAAAGTGCTTTAATTAGCAAACACCTGATCAGTTGCTGGGAGTGGGGGTGGGTGGTGTATTATTCAAGGATGAAAATGGAAGAGAAAGAAAAATAGAATATTTTTATTACAACCACTAATATTTTTTTAAATTAAGAATAGTAATGCTAAAATTATTTGGCCCCTAATGTCCCAGACCCAGATGTGCTTATACAGGAAGTAAAAATGAGACTAATGAGAACAAAGATAGGAAAGGTAGCTAGATTGGACCAAATATATATAGAGGAGATCTGTTCTTGGAGGTGAAATATTGGTGAGGGTGTTGATGGACCAATATACAAAGAATTTGAAGGAAAGGAAGAAACTATAGACGTGAAAAAAATCTCAGTCCCTATTAATCTCCTGAAAAGGTGCCCTAGAAAACCTTAATATCTATTAGCCTATTTGCCTATTCTTGAATCTATATAGAAGTTTTTTCAGAGCCATCCATATGTGAATTAAGGACATCCTTGACAAGGGTATTATGTAAGGAACAAGTAGACATTTGCAAGCAATATTCAACAATGGGTCATATCTTTACTGTTTCACAATTGACTAAGAGATGCAGCAATATAGTATCCCATTGTGCTTATTGTTTGTTGATTATGAAAAAAGTATTTGATTTGCAGAACAAAATGACCCCTTATATTCTCTTTACAACAGGGTAACTTCTATGTATACATCAAGATGATTTAAAATTCCTTGAAAAATAATGCTATTCAATTACCCTCTAATTATAGAGAGCAGGGAAGGTCTATAATAGGGAGATGTATGCTCACCAATGGTACTTGCCATTGTGATGGAGGAAATCAAGCCTAGTGCCTATCTTAAGGGTGAATTCCCTGTATTGCTGAGGTTCCCCAGATCCTTCTGTTTGTGGGAGATATTGATCAAATCTCAGAACATCGCAGAACATCCTTGAATCAATTTTAATAACACAAAGGAGTTGGCCTGTCCATCCACAGGGGAAAAACTCAGAGCGTGCAGAATGTCTAATGTCCAAATTTCAAAATGCATTTGGTTGGATACTCTATAGAGCTTGTCCATCAGTATGTGTATCCGGGACAGACAGTACATACGGATGATGAGCTAGGCCCAGAGTCAAACAGGAGGAGGAAAGCAAGTTAAAATGCTTTCAGAAAATGGCAATGTTCTTTTATTGACTCTAACTTTTTCATGAAAACAAAGCCTCATCTTTTCAATACCAATATTATATGGTAATCAGATGTGGAACATCACTGTCTCTGAAGAACTAAAGCTGCTTATCAGATTAAGGGCAAAGGAGAGATGCATGGTAGCTGTGAACAGGCTGTATGTAGCATATAAATAATAAGGGGCTCTGAATAATGTAATAGAAAGAAAAGAGAGATCAGATGGCAAGAGCCAGACACGAAAGCTATACAGCCTAAGTACTCCACTGGTATCCTCTGTATTTCAGAGGAAAGCATATTGGGTGGACGCTCCTATGGTAAACTTTTAGGAGAACATGGTGTAGACTTTTCCAGAATGGGCAAACATGGATGGGTTATCATTTGCAACATTGGAGGGAATTCCCAAATTGATGAGATCATAAATCTTTTTGGTATCCAAATAGATATAGATAGATGATAGGTAGATAGATAGATAGGTAGATAAGTAGATAGATAGTTAGATAAGTAGATAGATAGGTAGATAGATAGATAGATTGATAGATAAGGAGTTAGGGATTGGACATGTGACTTCATTGATCTAGAGAAGTCTCTTTACCAATGTAGGTGTTATCCTTTCTGTAGCTTTCTATCTTAGAAAGTTGTATAGAGCACAATATGTATGTATACACATATTTATGTATAATAGCTATTTCCCGTAAAGAATCAGAAAATTAACATGCTGTGTCTTTTTGATTGCTTCTCAATTCATTGCTTATTTAATTGTCCTTATCAAGTTTATTAGCACATAGAAAAATATGAAAATCCATTTAATTTGTTGTGGGGATAAAAGTATAACTCTGAAAAAAAAAGTATCACTTTACCAGATTGAAGAAAAGCTATTTGGATGTACTTAGAATGTCTAACAAAGACGTCAGAAGTTAGTTAGTTAAAAAAACAATAAGGCATTAAATCGAGAAGAGAAAGATCAACACAAATATTATGTGGAGGTATCTCCAAGTCAGTGCTTTTTTGATCTATTAAAGCTTCAAGATATTGAGGGTCACATAAGCTATTAAAGCTTAAAATGGCACCAAGACTTTTGGGATATACTGGATTAACTTTCTGATTGCTGATAGAAATCAACTACACAATCAATTAAATCTTAGATTCCCTTTGTTGAATGTATATTGCATGTGCAACCCTGTGATTATTGCTGTGGAAGACAAAGATGAAATGTAAGACATGATTCTTATCCTTTAGAAGTTTACAATCTCGTTGGGAGGCAAGGTTAGCATCCATCATATGACAGTGAATGGTATCACCCAATACAAAAATGTGCTAAATTTTATGGCATTTATGGTAAGTGCCATAGGAATTAATTTTATTCCTTCTCTTTATCATCTTCATTATCATCTCCATTATCATTTTGCTGAACATCTACTCTATGTTCCTCTTTTGCATCATCATCACATGGAGACAACTTTGGGTTCTCCAGGCCTATTACTATGCTGCTTGCTTTAGCAGGTGCTATCCAGCTAGAAAGGCTCTGAATACAGGCCTGATGATAGATAGTATGTCTTTCTCAGTCTAGCTGAGTATGGAGGAGCTCATTATCAGAAGGTTGGTTAAGAGGAGATGACAATTTTGTGGTCATAGTAGCTCATTCTGAATTATTAATTGAGGTAGAGGGACTGTGTTTTGCTTGGGTGGAGCAAATACTCAGGATTGATGAATTTTATTTAAGGTGATGGATATCTCATAGGATAAAAAGAAGTATAAGATGCAGTCCCTGCCCTCAAGGTGGCAACAGTTTAGTTAAAGACAGATATGCATAAAACAATGAGAGAGAGAGAGAGAGAGAGGGAGAGACAGACAGACAGAGACAGACAGAGACAGGGAGACAGTTAGAGATAGAGAGACAGAGACAGAGAGACACACAGAAAGAGATCAATAAATGCTGGAGGAAATGGGACCTGAGATGGACTGAAGAGGATAAGGATTTCCAGAGGTGGAAAACATGAATGAAGGCATGGAGGCATACATGACCATGGCAAATTCATGAGAGAGTGAGACTAACATTTTGAATATGAAAATATGATTCCAGAAATGGGATCATCCCTTTTGTATCACTGTATTTGAAAGTTTAATAGAAGGTTAAGAGCAATCAATGAAATACCATGTAATCTCTACATAGTGGAGCAATCAGGAATCATGTATTCATGTATTCACTAATGAGATAATTTAAACTTTCAGAGGCAACAGACTGAACTGAAGAATTGCACTCTGAAGAGCTCCTTGATCAAATTCCACTTGACCTCAACAACATCCTGAGTGTTCCACTTTTCTGTGACATATGGTATGTAGATATAGTATACAGAATAAGGACTTGCTTAAATTGTCTGTAGATTTTCACTTTGGTAGATGTTAACCAAATAAATTAGTCACCAAATAAGAAATCTGAGTGGAAACTGAAAGGAAACTACCCTATCCTAACTCAGGTTCTCAGTCACAAACTTAATTTCCAAGAGAAATGTATGTTCTATGAATTGGGGGTGGTGGTGGTGGGGAAGAGATGTATATTTTTAATTTGTTCAATTTGCTTAATTTGTTACCATGACTTTTTTCAGGAATACCTGAATATGATTCCAGCATATAACAAAACCAGGACTTAGAATCATCTGATTTTATGACTACTCAAATCCTTATCTCATTTTGGTGACCCAGAAAAGAAGCTATAAATTTCCCTTTTGACTGCCTTGGTAAATAAAAATTGGTATTTATATAGCACTTGAAAGTTTGGAAAATTCTTTGTGTACATCAGCCCATGGTAACTTCAGAGCAACTGCATGGGGTGGCTTCTATAGGTATAATTCTTCCCATTATACAGTTGGGTAAACTGATGATGCTCAGAGAGATTAAGTGAATGGTCATTAGTCACATAGCTAGTATCAAAAGCTGGATTTGAACCCAGGTAATACTAACTCCAAGTGTCATACTCTATCCATTATGTCATAGTATAGGAGCTATCTCTCCATGTCATTTGCTATTTCAGTCTACTTTATAGTAATGTATCTTCAGACTAGATCTACTTAAGTGGGTAAAATTAGTTACCCCAATGCCCAAAAAGGATAGTTTCAGTTGGAGGCTCAGGCTAGGGTTACAGGTACTATTTGTAAAAGCTAATGGGCACTAATTGAAATCTGAGAAAAATAACACTGGAACGTCTCGTTAGTATTGAAATGTGCTCAGTAGATGTTACCTCAATTTAAGTTCATGTTTTAAACACAGCATTTTGGATTAAGGTTGTAGGTTGAAAAGGATAGCAACGTGCTCCACTCTTTATGAATGCAATGGTCTGGAGGCAAACTAGAAGATGGAGATGTTATTATAGGCATTGTTTTTATAAATGTAATCAGGTTATTTTAGTAATCTCTGGAATGGAATGTGTTTAAACTAGTCTTCAGGCTGTTACATTCATGGGAGTAATTTGCTTTTTGCCATTATTAGAGATTGCAATTCTCTGATGGCCCTCTCTGATTAGCACTTGTTGGACACTTAAGACATTTCTTATCAGGAAGATGTAATTGGATCTCCTCCTATCTGCATCTTCAAATGTATCTCTCAATGGCCACCTGAGAAGACATTAGGAACAGTACTTATTAATGCCTTCTTCTAGACTTTTCTATAGTAATAATCTCATATATTTCCAAAGTGCTTTTCATCCCCATGTACAGCAAAACTCTTTACAAACTAATGATCATTCTGAAATAACTTGGCCTGTGGTCCCAATCTAGCTACTTCTGGGGTCAAATAGTATGTTCCTGAAACTGGAGTAAGCCGCGGTCAAACAAGGTGAATTGTTTTCTGTTGGAAATGTTAACCCACCCAGCTTCAGGTTGGATGAAAATGTAGAACTGTATGAATGAACCATTCAGTTCTGAATCACTGCAGGGCTTCACGATCCTGTTTGTTCCACATTTGTGGAACAAAGGTGCTTTGGTTTGCAGCTGAAGGTTAGGTATCATTCAAGTTGCAAGGAAGAGTGAGAACTGGACTGGAGAAAATCAAAAGAATTGGTAGCATCTTTTCCAGAAGTAGAAATATGAGTATATTGTCCACTCTGGAGAGGTGAAGGAAGTGTTTATTCAAATTTTAAAATTAGGCCCTGAATGTTAACCATAGGGTGCAAGTGGAAAGTAATGACATTTAATTAAAATACATAAAACAACCCTGGCAGTAACCAGCAGATGGTAAAATCAATAAGATGCCAATTACAACAAAAGGGTCATATACTTTGTCAGAGAGTCAGCAAAGTAAGATGCCACGGAAGAAGAAAGACCATGAAATCCCACAAAAAAAGAGCTTTCCTCCTATATATTGCAGTTCCAGGCATTCGTATACTTGATTGTGCATTGACAGAGGAAGAAGGAGGAGGAAATAAACATTTATTAAGCATGTTCAAGGTGCCAGGCACCATTCTAAGCATTTTAATAATATTATCTTATTTAATCCTCACAACAACCCTGAGAGTAGGTATTATTTTTATCATGATTTTCCATTTGAGGACACTGAAGTGACAGACAGAGGGTAAATGACTTGCTCAGCTTTACCAATATGATGTCATTTAATCCTCGCAATAAGCCTAGGAGGTAAATATATCATCTTGATTTTACAGTTGAGAAAACTGAGGCAGACAAAGAAAAATGATTTGCCCTGGGTCACACATCAAGTAAATGTTTGAGGCCTGATTTGAAGTAGGTCTTCTTAAATCCAGGCCCAGTGCTCCATTTGTTATGTCACCCATCTGATTCTGGAGAGAAGTAGCATAGTTAGTTAGGGACTCAGTCAAACAGCTAGATCTGTGTTTGTATTCACTCTTGTCTCCTGCCTCCACACCTTACCCAAGGAATCCCCTGCATCTGGAATGCATTTTCTCCTCTCCTCAACCTTACAGAACCACTGTTTCTTTCAAAGCCGAGCTCAGGTGCCACCTTCTATCTTAGGCCTTTCCTTATTAGGATGCTCTCCCTTTCAAGATTACTTTATCTACTTTACCCTTTAGTAACTTGTTCACATGAAGTGCTCTCAATAGAATGTAAGTTCCTTCAGGGCAGAGATTATTTTATTTTTATCTTTGAAGCTCTTGCAAAGAGCTCAGTGCCTTCTTTGCACACCATATCTTTTCAGGCTCATTATATATTACTTCCCTTCTCAAATTCTACAATTCAGCCTAACTGACTTTTTCTTTTTTCTGTACATGTCACTCCATCTCCTGTCACTACATCTTTGCATTTATTCTTCCCCATGCCTGGAATGCATGGCCAACTCATCACTGCCACCTAGTAGAATCCCTGTCTTCCCTTAATACACAAATTGAATGCCATCTTCTAAATAAGGTCTTTCCTCCCTACCCCCCAACTGCTAGTATTCTTTTCTATCTAACTACCTTGTACTTATTATCCATCTAGCTAATCATTTATTATTATTATTATTATTTTTTATTGTAAGGCTTGAATTCTTTCCTTTGCCCTTCTCCCTAGGATTAAAATGATCTAATTACTCTAACAAGGTATTACAGATTTACTTTTACTCCCCAATAGAACAATATTTACTTAATATTTTTTTTAAATTGAAGAGAATTCCATATCTATTTCTTTCTGTTTCTCATAATTTTGTTTCTGTTTGAGAAATGTACATCTAATAGAGCATGTTGATAAACCATTACCAACCTACTTAGCATCCCTCCCCTCCCAAGCACAACTACATTTAACTTTGGGACCAACACATTTTACTCCTTAAGAGCAATTTTGTGAATTAGGTAGTGTATTTATTATTGCCTCTGTTTTTCAGATAAGGAAACTGAGGTTTGGAGACTTTAAAGTACTTGCCCACAGTTACAAATTTAGTAAAATGTGAACTGGGACTTAGACTCAGGTCTTTTGGCACATCAATCTTCTTTTCATTATGTCGTGCTATATAATAGTAAAAACAAAACAAAACAAAACAAAATAAAAACCAAACAAAACCAAATCCACTACTCAATAATTTATCAGTAAGTCTCAAACAACAGCAGCCATCTACTAGTTGACAAACCATTCGGTTGAGAATAATAGGGTAAACATAATCACAATCTTCCTTGAAGAAAACAATAATTCAAATGTATACATTTCAAGATTTATAAAGAACCTTCTTAATATCCTGTGAATTAGTTTTATCATTCCCATTTTACAGATGAGGAAACAGAGGTTCTATGAAATTAGATGACTTTTCCAACTTCACACAGCTAAGGAGTGCTAGAGCTGGGATTTGAACTGAGGTCTTTTGACTGCAAGGTGGGTCAGTATTCTTTCCATGACAACACTGCCTGTCCAATTGATCTCAGTGACCATTAACTAGGTCAGGCAGTTGAGCACAGGAACATATATCACCATTGGTCTCTTTCATATTCAAAGACAATGCTATAGATAAAAAGATTTCTAAGTGTGTGGTTGGCATTGAAAAACTAGTGCAGGATCAACACTTTTTTTTCATGTTGCTCACATGCAAAGACTTCCCTTTAGTTTGTAGCTGAGGCTGCTTTTTGTAGTTCCTGCTGTTTTATGCATCTCTGCCTCTCACAACCACATTCCTCTTGATGTTGTTGCTCAACAGGAGCCAGCCTATATTTGTTCAGTCAGGAAATTGATAAAATCAGGTTGCTTCTGCATTTGTAAAATGAAACAAAGAGTGCGGTGGGGGAGGGAACGAACATTTGTTAAGAGTCTGCTATGTCCTAGGCATTTAATATGCTTTATAAATATCTTTATAAGTGCTTTATAAATGTCCCATGTGATCTTCACAACAGCCTTGAGAGGTAGGTGCTAGTATTATCCCTATTTTACATTACATTGAGGAAACTGAGGCAAACAGTGGTTAAATAACTTGCCCAGGGTCACACCATGTCTGAGACCAGATTTAAACTCAGATTTTCCTAACCCCGAGTCCAATACTCTAGTTACTGTGTCACCTACCTGTAGTTATATAGATAACTAAGAACAATATTGCTAATGAAAAAATAAACTAATTTGGGAAGGGGGCTTGAGTTAGTTACAACTAGGTGGCACAGTGGATAGAGCACTAGACCTGGAGTCAGGAAGACCTGAGTTCAAATTTGGCTTCAGACACTTGCTAGCTGTGTAATCCTGGACAGGTCATTTAACCCTGTTTGCCTCAGTTTCTTCATCTGCTGTTGTTTGTTCTTCACTTTCAAGTAGGACCAATGACATCAAAGGTGATGTCTTGACTTGAGCCATGAATTGGATTTAAATGAGGCAGAATTGCACAAAGTCATCAGCCTCACTTCCAGAGTCATCAAAGTCCATCAGCAGGACAAAAGTTAAGACAATTGGCGATGGTCTGAGATGCAGAGGATTTTACAGTTGAGGTGACTTAGTCAGACATTGAAGTTGCCTTATATGTAAAATGAGCTGGAGAAGGAAATGGCAAACCACTCCAGTATCTTTGCCACATGGGCTCACAAAGAGTCAGATATGACTGAAACAACTGAACAACAGCTTTAGTTACCTTATTTGTCTGCTTCTAGTGGTCAAATTAAGGGTATAAGTCACTGTCACTCATTGTTTCATTTCCCTTTCCCTATAGAGAGGTGGCAAGAGCAATGGATTTGGAGTTGAATCTAGGTTCAAATCCTGTGTGATCTTGGTTAAGTCATATAAACTTTTTTGACCTCAGTTACCTCACCTCTAAAATGAAGGACTAGTTTGTCTCCAAAGCTGCTTTCAACTTTAAACCTTAGGTCTTAAACACAATGAGATGCTATCATGGTATCAGTAATCTTAACTATCAAATGTGTTGTAGCTTTTGGAAATGGAAGGGGGAGATAGTATCGTTTACTAAAGGATTTGGCTTTTGCAGCCCTGTTCTCAAGTCTTTACTTGCCCAACTCAAGTTCCTAGAAGTCAGGAGTGTACTATATATTAAATTAATAAAAGTCTGGAACTCTAGTCTAACCATGGAAAGTAGCAGAAAAAGAATCCTGGATATGACCCCATTCATGTCCATGCTATATGGGAAATGGACATCCTTTGCTTCTTTAAGCATTTCTGAAGTACCCCTCAGTGGCATTGCTGGGACTATATAAAGTACTATACCAAGTCAAAGTGAGAAGGAAGGTGATGTACTAAAAAAAACCGTTGGGTTTGGAATCACAGGAACTTTCTAAACCTCCTTGTCTACATGTGTAATAATGAATACTTGGGATTACATATTCTTTGAGATCACTCCAGCTCTGAGTTTTGTAGTTGTTTTTAGTAAAATACCTTACATGTGTATGGTGCTTCACTGTTTATACAAAGTAATCTCACATTTATTATCTCACGTGATATATGATTATGATAATTGAAGCTTTTTTCTATAGAGAATGAGAAGGTAAAGACATTTTATGAAGAACTTAATAAGACCCTATAAATAAAATTAACATATACTTTCTTACTTGATGACCAAAATGCAAAATTGGGCATACTTAAGGAAAATGAAAATTTTATTGGAAAATATGGTTCTGGTTTAATAAATGATATAGGCTAAAGGCTTAGAGACTATACGGAAGCTTCATTCCTGTATATCATGAATACTTTGTTGAAGAAGAGAGTGAGGAGGTATTAGACATGCCAGCAACTTGTATAAATAGCAACTAAGAAATGAAATTGATCAGCTCTTGCCAGAAAGGAGACTATTTACTAATGTTGGAGTTACTTTAATTTCTTAAAATTCAATTTTATTTCATTTTCAGCTTCACATTATTTCCCTTCTACCTCTTCAGTCCCTCACTGAGAAAGCAAGGAAAACAAAAATCCATTGCAAGTATGTATAGTCAAGCAAAATAAATTCTTGCATTGGCCATGTCTTTGCCCCACCCCCAAAGTCCCGATTTATACTCTGAGTCCATCACCTTTCTATCTGGAGGTAGATAGCATGTTTTGTCATGAATCCTATGGAACTATGCTTGGTCAATGTATTGATCATAGTCCTAAATATTTCAGTCATTTGTTTTTACAATGTAGTTGTTATTTTATTAATTGTACTCCTGGTTCTGCTCAATTCACTTTTAATCAGTTCATACAAGTCTTTCCAGGATTGTCTAAAACCATCCCCTTCATCATTTTTTTTTACAATGAAGTAGTATTCAGGCAAGTTCATATGCCATAACTTGCTCAGCCATTTCTCAGCTGATGGGCAATTGGCGGACCCCTCTTGGAATAATTTTAAATTAGCCATTTGTATACAATGGAACTATTGACTTATTAAAGCAATGATTAAAATCAATATCAACCTAGAAGAAAGAATGAAAATCAAAAGAAGATAAAATATAATGAAAACAAACCTGACCTGCTGAAAGTAATGAATAAAGTTGAAAAATGGAAAAAGAACAGGTACCTATACAATCTATCGTCATTTGCTAAGGAAATTTATTTACTTCAAAGGTAAAACAAGACCAAACATATAAACATGTCCCCCCTTACCCTGGGGGTATAATCCCCCTATACTACCTTGGTCTCTGGGGAGAGGAGTGGGATTAGGCTCACAGATTAGCCCAATTCTTAGAAAGTGATCTCACCAAGTTCAAGTCCAAAGGCACAGCTGGGCTTGCAGCCTTAAATCTTTGTTCCTCTGACTTCATTGCTGAGTTGGCTGAAATGTCTGGCCTGGAATCTTGGACTCCTAGATATCCATGGTGTAATCGTTATTGTTGTTTAGTCATGTCTGATGCTTGGTGACCCCATTTGGGGCTTTCTTGGCAAAGATACTGGAGTGGTTTGCCATTTCCTTCTCCAGCTCATTTTACAGATGAAGAAACTGAGGGAAACAGGGTTAAGTGACTTGTCCATAGTTACACAGTTAGTAAGTATCTGAGGCTGGGTTTGAACTCAGGTTCTCCTGATTGCAGGTCTGGCACTCTTATCCACTGTGCCTACTTAGCTTCTCCTTATCCATGGTGTAAACTCCTGGGCTAGATCAGAGACTCCAGTTCATGCACCTAGAATGGAAAAGCAAAAATGAAATTATTATAGATCCAGGCCTTTTTCTCAAGACCATATGGCCTAGATGAAAATTCCTCAAAATGTTTAATTGATTTAAGTCAATTAGTTTAATGAGGGGGCCAAAAGAGCATAGAAACAGCCTTATTCAGAAAACACTCAATCTTTTTGCCATGTAGAGAGATAATGGCACCTATGGGCAATATTGACTTATAATAGAAACTAGTTTGTAATATCTTACAGAGGAGAAAGGTGGGGCTATACACTAAGGAGGTCTGTGCTGGAGACCAGATTGAAGGCATCAAGAGAGCAATTCTTAATCTGTTGGAAAGAGGGAATGACACTAAACTGGAATAATACTGGACATTATTAGTAGCCCAAAATATTATTAAGAAAACAAATAATTATCAATCCACGAATTTTGCTTTCTCATTTCTAAGCAAGTTTTTAAGAGAATAAGCTATTCATGTACTGAGGACATCCTTAATTAAATTACGAAAAGGGTACAGACAAGCCTGCACAAAAAATTAATAATCCACAATAGATGATGCTATTTACAGTAACAAAATTTACTGAAATATGTATCAATTGCTCAATTTCATTCTGATGATCATCATTTGACTATAAAAATGAACTTGGCTTCATAGAGCAAAATTTAGATCTAAAAGATCTTCAATCCTATATCTCTAGTGCAATGTCAGAATCATATAACATTCCTTGAAAGGTACAAGTGCAATTTTGGTCAAAGACCCTCACATTATTCATTTCAAAAGACATAGAACACATGTTCACTAAAGGTTCTTGCCACTCTCACACAATGCTGTCTAAATGAAAGAGGGATTCCTTATAGATGGTGAGGTCCTGAAGATGATCTTATCTGTCGATGACATTCTACTGATTTCATCAAGTCCAAGGACTTTGCAGGCCCTCTTAAATGAGATCCATATTTACTCAGAAGCCTAATGATCCACAGAGGAAAAACCAAATGGATAAAGAATACTCATTGTGCAGACTGTGATGTATAGTTGTGTGGATAACTCACAGAGATGATTCAACAGTTTTTATACCTTGGAAAGACACTAGAGAAGGATAATGAACAGGTAAGAATAAGTGGACAAGAGTGGTCCATATTATGTTTGAGAAATTGGGCAGTGCCTTTAATGGTTTTTAGCTTCTCTCTTTCCCCCCAAAAAAGATAAAACAAAAACAAAAATGAAAAAAGGCCCATCTTTTTTTTTGATAATGATTTTTTTTGGGTGATGCTATCTGCTTTTATATCATGGAATGCTGCAGTTTCCAAAGAATTTAAATTGTGAAGCACCCAAAAGGCAATGGAGAAAGACATAATGGGTGTAGTTAGCTTCAACAGATTAATCAATCAATAAGTATTTATTAAGCACATACTGTGTGCTAGCATTGTGATAGGTGCTAGGGCCATATATATAAAGATGGAAACAATTTTTGCATATTATCAATGAAGACTTATGCCCCAGAAGTAATGTAAAAGACATCAAAGACATGTGCAACTAGAAAAGAAAATGATTCTTTCATGCAGCAAGAATAAGAGGTTGCCCTTGTGCTTACCCTCTACCCCTCATCAGGTAGCATATCACATTAGTATCCCTATAATGTCAAGATAACTAGAGGAAGATGTTGAGCTTTGGGTGGACTCCTGAAGAAGTACTTGGGGGAAAACATGAACAAGGGTTCCAAGATGATGAGACAGTATGGATGGGTTGCAACCTTTACCACTGGAGGGAGTATTCACATCTGCGAGACAAGAGATCCATCAAAGTATTGTAATATTTAATATTATCTTCAAAACAATACTTGCAAATACTATCTTCATTTTATAGCTAAAACAACTGTCAGTGCAGTTAAGTGATATATTCAGGGTCTTATAGTTTGTAGATGGCAGATCCTAGTTCAATTTTTTGAACTCCAAATTCAGTGCTTCTCCCACTACATCACAATGCTAGATTTAAAAACAAACAGACGAACAAACAAACAAAAACAACTATTCGAATGCAATCTAAGAAAGTTAGCAAACTTGAAAAAAAGCTTAAAATCTAACTCCCAAGAAAACCTGTACTTTTAATGAACAGTTTGCCTAATTAGAGGGAAATGATAACCAAAAGGGAAATGTCAAAAGTCTTTTTAAAAAAGACACACATCCTCCCCCTAAACAAACACAGAATCACAGAATTTTGGGGTGTACCTGGGGTCTGACCCACACTTAAAGGGAATCCCATCTATAACCCAATAAAGTAGTCAAACAGCCTCTGCATGATGACTTCCAATGAGAGAAAATCCACTATCTCCCAAGGCAGATCGTTGTGGTATTGAATGACTCTAACTGGTAGGAAATTTCTTCCTGACCTAAACTGAACTTTTTGCAGCTTCTATCGTTCGCTCCTCTCTCCTCCCAGCCCCTACCCTATGGAGCCAAGGAGAACAAGTATAATCCCTCTTCCACATGACAGGCCTTCAAGTTCTTGAACACAGCCATCATGTCACCACTGAGTCTTCTATAAGCTAAAAAAGCTTTTCTTCCTTCAATTGAGCCCCTTTGCCCTACTCATGTGGACATCACACTAGTTGAAACCTTCATCACCTCTGGTGTAATAGTAATTTGTCGCTCTGCTTCAAGTTTCTCACCTCTCCAAATCATTCTCCACATTCATGTCAAAGGGATTTTCCTAAAGCAAAAATTTAACCATATCACTTTTTTACTCAAGGAATTCCAATGAATCTCCATTGCCTTTAGAATACAAACTCCTTTGCTTGGTATTTAGAGACCGTTGTTACTTGGTTCCAACCTATCTTTCTAGTCATAATAGACATCAATCAATATTTATTAAGTACCTACTATGTGCCAGGCACTGTGCTATACCCTTTTATGCCCTTTATGGTCCTGCTAAACTGGTTTTTCTGCTGTACCTCACAGATGACACATTATTTTCTGCCTCTGTGCCTTTGTACAGTTTGTTTTCCAGGCCTGGACTGCTCTCCCTTCTCCCCTCTTGCCTTTTAGAATCACTAGTTTTTTTTAAAGCTCAGTGCAAACTCTACCTTCTATAGGAAAACTTTCCTGATCCATCCCAGCTGTTCTTACCTTTTCCCCCTAAACTGCCTTATATCTGGGGTGTGTGTATGTGCGTGTGTGCGTATTTGCTTGTGTGTGTGTGTGTGTGTGTGTGTGTGTGGTGTTGTCTCCCTTGATACATTGTAAGCACCTTGAGGGAAAAGATTACTTCATTTTTGTTTTTGTATCTGCAGTGCCTATTCCACAGTGTTAAGCTGATGAGGAAACCTAGTTACTCCCTCCTTCTGGCCTCTACTATCCTGTGGGTGGTATCCCTTAAGCTCCCTTGGCCTCAATTTCCTTATTTATAAAATGGGATAATTATAGCACCCACCTTAAGGTTTACTGTGAGAATCAAATGAGATAGTTATGTGTATGTATAAAACACTTTGTAAACCCTAGAGACCAATAGACATACTAGCTATCATCATCATCATCACCATCATCATCATCAGTACATTATTTTATTAGTAGTATTTCCAGATTGTCAGCTCCCTCAGCTCCAGCCTTGGGTGGGGGTGGGGGGTGGTGGCTGGGCAGGGATTGGCTTTCATTTCAAATCCACCACAGGGAGAGTAGGGAAGAGAAAGTGCCTGAGGCAACTACCTCATTAACTAGCCCCCAGATCACTCACAACCTTTTTCCTACCAAAGGCTGCTAAGTTCATTTATCTAGAACCAGTCAGGATTTGTGTTGTCCTTTGCTTTTGGGAAAAATAAGAATCACAAGTTTCTTTTGCTCAGCACTATGCCTCCATTTTGCCAGGAAAGGTCCTACGAGTAACATAATTTTATTCTCTTCCCATATACCTCCACCACTTCTTACCTCTTCTTCAGTTGCCTTTGAGCAATGAACATACAGATCAGTAATGCGCTTAATACTGCCTTTAAAGACTAGGTAAATAGGAATGGGAATAAACTATAAAGAAACTGATGAACTTGGGAAGCAAACACATGCTCTAAGGGAGGAAGAAAGGAGAGAGAGGATGGTATCATCATCTGGGCTCTGCCTGACATGGGTGAGTTCAGCAAGATCAGGATCTATTCAGACACACCTCACGCCCTTGGTGTCTGTGCTGTTGACCTTATCACTTCAATTATGTTCCTACTTCTCTGACAGTTGCTTCTTGGGACTTCTACTTTCTCAGTCTCTTGTTTCTTCATTTTGAGTCTCTAAGCGAGGCTTCTGCCAGGACCCCAGTGTCAAATCTCTTGTCTGGTATGGATATAGGAGGTGGCCATTGTTGTTCTGCTTGTAACTGACCCCACATCTTCAGTCTGCTTATCTTGGTCTACCCCATTTCCAGGTTTTACTCCTCTTAAAGGCTTCTGCCCTTTCCCCTCCTGTAGGATGGGAGAGAAGCTAACTTTTCATTCACAGTCTCAATATCTCCCCAGGGGCCCCCAGATCAACATTAGAAAATTTCTGTTCACCAGTGAAAAATGCTCTCCAATATCCTGTTATACCTGGCACATCATAGGTGATTAATAAATGTTGGATGATTGCTTGGTGTAACAAGACCTTTTGCCATTCTGGTCCTTTCCTGGGCATGCTTTAGCTTATCAGTGTACTTCCTAACTTGTGGTGTGCTATTGAACTGAGTTCAGCATTACAAATGTGGGTCTACCTGGGCCCAAGATACAGAGAGACAATCACCTCCTTGATTCCCAGAAGTCATTCCACAACCACATTAGCTTCTTGGTTTGCCTTGTCACATAGTTAACTCATATTGATCTTTCGGTTTCCTAAAATCCTCAGAACTTTTTCAGGAGCATTTCTTTCTACCTCTTCTCTTCCATCTTGTTTGTGTGAAGTTGATTTTTTGAACCCAAGCGTAAGACTTTACATTATACCATCTTAGCTTCAGCCTAATTCTCTTCTTCACAAGGCTGTTGTGAATATAAAATGTAAAATGAAGATTATATGTAAAGTGCTTAGCACAGTGCCTTGCACATAGTAGGTACTTAATAAAGTATTTATTAAGCTCATTTCCTCCTTTCCTCTTTTGTTCAAGTCCTTTGTTCCTTCCCTTTCTCCCTCCCTCCCTCCCTCCTTCCTTCCTTCCTTCCTTCCTTCCTTCCTTCCTTCCTTCCTTCCTCCCTTCTTTCCTTCCTTCCTTCCCTCCTTCCCAGATCTGCAAACTTAATAATCATTCCATCTATACCTTTATCAAAGTTAGTTATAAAAATGCTATTACTATTGCATAGATGAGCATGCCTCACGAGACCACCTGCTAAGTTGACATTACACCATTCATAACTACTCTTTGGGTTAACTATTCAACCAGAAATGAATCCATCTAATCTTATTATCATTTAGTTCACATCTCTCCACATTTTACACAAGAATAATATGAGAAACGATATCAAATTCTCTGCTAAAATCAATTAACTATTATATGTCATTATCTTCATTTATTAGGGTTAGTAGCCCTGTCCAAAAAGTAAATTAAATAAGTTAATAACAAAAAATTTAAAAGTAAATTAAATAATAAAAAGTAAGTTAAATATTGCAAGCAAATTAAATAACAGCCCAATCTATTCTTAATGAAGCTATGCTGGCTCTTTATAATCATCACTTTCTTTTCTAGATATTTACTAACCATCTCTTTAATGATCCATTCTATTATTTTTTTTATAGAAAACAAAGTCAAATTCACTGATCTATAGTTTTTTGATTCTATTCTCTTTTTTAAAAATAACAACAATAACAACTGGAACACCATTTATACCCCCCCAACTCTGTCACTTAAAGCCTGTATGTTTTTGGACCAGGCATTTCTCCTGTATAAGCCTCATTTTCTTCCTCCATAAAATGAGGGCTTCTAAACTTCCTTTCACTCTAAATTTGGTACTTGTTTCAGTTAAGTGTGTGACCTTTGACAAGTCTCTTGACCTCAATTTTCACATTTTTTAAACAGGTCTAATGATGCTTAAACTACCTACTTCTCAGAACTATTAAAAAAAAAGAATTTTGTAAGCTTTAAAGTTCTATAGAAATATTGACTATTACTTAAGACATTTATTTCTGTATTATTAAGAAATGATTGTGGCACTTCAGCGTTAAAATGGAAATTTAAAAGTAATTATCCAAATAGAGAATATAAATTGCTTAGGAAAAGATTTTATATTTCACTAGGACTATTGGAAAAACTGGAAAGGAGTTTTGGCAAAAAAAAAAAAAAGGGTTCAGATCAACATCTTACACTACATATCACAATAACTTCCAAACAGATAGTCACCTTTAAAAAATGGAAGAAAATAGATGGAAGTATCTTTCACAGTAATAGCTAGAGGGAGAATTTTTAATTAAATGAAAGATAGAGTAGATTGCAAAGGCAAAATAAATTAAATTTCTGTTGGATAAAGTTGAAAAGCCTTTGTATAAATAAAATTATTGTAAAATATTATATATACATAAATACAATAAAAATAAATGTGTAAGTAAAATTACGAATAAGACAAGAAATTGTCTACTGGGAAATTTTTTTTTTACATTAAGTAGCTCTGATAAGGGTTTGATATCTAAAATATATTAGAAATTAAAAGGGTTATGATTTTTGAGGAGTGTTTCTTAAATTATCTCTTTTTGACCTGTCTTATAGGTCAGTTGTTTTGAGAGTAAATATCTTACCTTTTCAATTTTTCCTGTTTTTTTTAAATTTCTCATTGTTTTATAGAGACATTGAATTCTATTGGTTCATTCTATTTTTTTTAAAGGGAGTATTCTAAGTTATTTAGTTTCTTTTCAATTATTTTCTTCCTAAACTCTTATCTAATTTCAGTTTTTAATCACTCGCTTTATTTCTCCTGGAAACTCCTGCAGGCCTTGTTGCAAAGCCATTTTTCCCCCTCTGAGGCTCTTCTTGTTACTGTTGTTGTTTACTCTTTTCTTCTGAATTTATTTCCCATAGTATTTATTAATTTTGTTGGGTGTCTTCTCCTCTCGATTTATAGTTTTGGTTTCAAATCTTGGATTAAGATTTTGTTTTTGCCTGTGTTCCTTTTGGTACCTGCCCATTGGTGGATTAGGCTTTGTTCGCTTTTATTCCTTTGGTAGTGTGGATGCCGCTGCCTCTGAGGTGACTGGTGGTAAGCCTCAGAGTCTGTCTCAATCCATGGCTTTCTGTCTTAGTTTCCTGGTGGACCAACATGGGTTTAGGATTCTCAGAGTTTCTTTCTCTTCTTCATAGGCTCTTTAAGTAGAAGCTGGTTCTTTGTCCTGCTTTGGCCCTAACACACCCCAGTGGGATGTTGGAAATCTCTCTGGTGTTAGACCTCCTGCATAGCCCTCACAAAACTGGTGTCCAGGTAGTAAGTTGTCCTTGTCTTCTGCAGTGGCTCCTACTTTTCTATGGAATATAGGACCTGGCCCTGTTTCTCTTCACAATGACCTACTGAGCCACCTTCTTTCCCTTGCTTCTAGTCTGACAAGCTAGATCTAGAATATGGCTTCAGGTGTCTAGTTATTAGAGCTGGCATTAGCTTGTGACATCCTTGTTTAAAGCATTAGATAGTTTCATATGTTAATGTAGGAGTATGGTTCCATTCTTCTGAATACCTTTGCTAGCTAGAATTTGTGCTGGATTCCTTCAGTGCAACCATTCTCTGGTTGACTGCTGCTTCTCCATTTCCTTGACCTGGCCCTGGTTCCCTGTTTCCATCCTTTTTCCATTCTCTATCCTCTTCTGATTGTCTTTGTGTGCAGTTCTGGATAGAAGAGCTTACTTCTATTTCTTTGCAGATTTCTTTATATTTTGTCTTTCTAGGACTTTTTTTTTTTTTAGATATTTGTGAGGGTTATAGGGGTTGTCTTTCATTCCACTACCTTAACCAGAAGTTTCTTTCTACCTATTACTTTATTTTATTTTTAATTTGTTGAATAAAACAAGTATTTCTATAACTTAGTATAATAAAAAAGATTGTTGCACATGAAACTACAAGTCTATTATGTATAACTTGCTGTTCCTTTTAAATACTTAATAATGTTGTCATGTATATTTCTATTTTTACTTCCCTCCCTCCCCCACCCTAGAGATGGATACCATTAGACACAAATATGTATATATGTAAAATCATTCTATACATACTTCTATTTATCAGTTCTTCCTCTGGATGCAGATAGCGTCTTCCTTCATATTTCCTTTGTAGTTATTTTTGGGTATTTATAATTGTCAAAATGACTCATTCGCTCAGAGTTGTTCTTGAAACAACATTGCCATTACTATATGCAACATTCTTTTGGTCCTGTTCATTTCACTCTCCATTATTTCATACAATTCCTTCCATGTTTTTCTAAGATCATTGAGCTCATCATTTCTTATAACACGGTAGTATTCCATCACAATCATATACCATAACTTGTTCAGCCATTCCCCAATTGATGGGCATCCCCTCAATTTACAATTCTTTGCCACTGCAAAGAAAGTTGCTATAAATATTTTAGAACATGTAGGTTCTTTTCCTTTTCCCCTAATCATCTTTGGAAACAAATCTAGTAGTGGTATTGATGGGTCAAAGAGTATAGGCAGTTTAATAACTCTTTGGGCATAATTCTAGATTGTTCTTCAATTTTAGAACAAATAGGTTCTTTTCCTATTACTTTTCAATGACTGATAAAATAGCTGGGGGCATAGATTCCTTGTAAGTATTGGTTTAACTAGATGACCTCGTTGTCTTTGGAAGGATACTAGATGGACTCAAGGAAAGACTGAGGGAAGTGTTGGATTAGCTGGTAGAAGTTGGTATGCAGCTTTAATTGACAAATGCTAGTACATATTTTCTGCCTTCCATAAGTGTGATGAGAAAGGAAAAGTATAAATAACAGAGTTATTTTTTCTTCTATAAACACAAGAGGTTGATAAACTCAAATATATAACATGATTCTCAGAGAGGCAGTAAAGGAGTCTCACACAAAACCAAATGGACTTACCCTATGGTGAGAACAAACATAAATAAGATGTTCTTTAGAAAAAAATCTGGATGCTATCTGCATCCAGAGAAAGAATGGATAAATAGAAGTATGCATGCAATGATTTTATAAATCTATATACGTATTTGTATCTAATAGTTGCCATTTCTAGAGTGTGGGGGTGGGGTAAGAAAGGAAGAAAAAAGGAAAAAGAAAAAAATCACATGATAACTTTATTACATATTTAAAAGAAATAGCAAATTGTACGTAATAGATTTGCAGTTTCATGCGCAATCACATTTTTGTTATACTATGGTATGGAAATGCTTGTTTTATTACATAAATTAAAAATAAAGTAAATAAAAACAAAAAAAATTACAGTGAAAATCAGCTCCTCAGTTACACCCATGGTTGAATGTTTCTCCCCATATCTGTACTTATGGAATGTATTGCTAAATGTTGTTTTGAAGTTTTTCTTCATTCATGACTAAATTTGGTTGTTGCTTCAGTGAATTTATTATCTCAGCTTTTTGGATTCATTCTCTATTGGACTAGTTGTCGAAAATCATTCTCTTCTTTTTACCTGTGAAGTTGATAAAAATGCCAACTGATTCCCAGTCTTGAGATTAACCTTTTTTTCCCCTTTGTATTATGTGAATGAGAGAGAATGTGGTGTGGTAGAGATCTGGCCTTGGAATCAGAAAGACCTAGATTTGAGTCCTGTCTCTAACATATAGTAGGTAGGTGATCTTGGGCAAATCACTCTAGCTCATAGTGTACCCAGGTCACTTTCTAAGGTGTCACTCTCTCTAATAATCACCAATCTGCATTGAGAGAGGGAAATCTTTAGGCCAGTGACGCCAAAATCAAATATAAATGGATCCATACAGGCAGCATATTGACTTCGGATACCACAAATAAACATTATCTATTTGTATTGCATTTTTATTTATTTTATTAAATATTTTGCAAATACATTTTAATACAGTTCAGCTGCACTCAGGAATTTTATGATCCCATAGGCAGGAAGTTTGATGCCTCTGCTCTAGACCAATGAAATCAATCAATCAATCAAACATTTAATAAATATTTACTATGTTTTAGGTACTATGCTAATTTCTGGGGCTACAAAAAGAGGCTAAGGACAATTCCTGCTGTCAATTTTTCTGGATAGGTGATTCTTGATTTTAATCCTAGCTCCTTTGATCTCCAGAATATCATATTCCAAGCCCTCTGATCCCTTAATGTAGAAGCTGCTAAATCTTGTGTTATCCTGATTGTGTTTCCACAATACTTGAATTCTTTCTTTCTGGCTGCTTGCAATATTTTCTCCTTGATCTGAGAACTCTGGAATTTGGCTATAATATTCCTAGGAGCTTTCTTTTTGGGATCTCTTTCAGGAGATGATCAGTGGATTCTTTCAATTTCTATTTTACCCTCTGGTTCTAGAATATCAAGGCAATTTTCCTTGATAATTTCTTGAAAGATGATGTCTAGACTCTTTTTTTGATCATGGCTTTCAGGTAGTCCAATAATTTTAAAATTATCTCTCCTGGACCTATTTTTCAGGTTAGTTTTTTTTTCCAATGAGATATTTCACATTGTCTTCTATTTTTGATTCTTTTGGTTTTGTTTTATAATTTTTTGTTTTCTCACAGAGTCATTAGCTTCCATTTACTTCATTCTAATATTTAAAGAATTATTTTCTTCAGTAAACTTTTGGACCTCCTTTTCCATTTGGTCAACTCTGCTTTTTAAGGCATTCTTCTCCTCATTGGCTTTTTTGGACCTCTGCCATTTGGGTTAGTCTTTTTTTAAGGTGTTATTTTCTTCTGTATTTTTTTGGGTCTTCTTTAGCAAGTTGTTGACTCATTTTTCATGATTTTCTTGCATCACTTTAATTTCTCTTCCCAATTTTTCCTTTATTTCTCTTACTTACTTTTCAAAATCCTTTTTGAGCTCTTCCATGGCCTGAGACCAACTAATATTTTTCTTGGAAGGTTTGGATGTAGGATCTTTGACTTTGTTGTCTTCTTCTGGTTGTGTGTTTTGATCTTCTTTGTCACCAAAGTGAGATCCTGTAGTCTGAGATTTTCCCACTATTTGTTCATGTTTCAGCCAATTACTTGACTTTTTAACTCTTTGTTAAGGTAGGACTCTGTTTCCAGTGTGGAGGGTATACTGTCCCAAGCTTCAGAGGTTTTGTGCAGCTGTTTTTAGATAAACTTCTAGGAACCTGTAAATTTTCAGTTCTTCCAGGGTGGTATGATCAAAGGAGAGGTATTTACTCCTTTCCTGGTCCATGCTCTGGTCTGTGAGTGACCACAAGCACTCTTTTCTGCTTTGCAGCTGTGAGGGGGATTCCTTCCTCATGGCTGCCACGAGGTCAACCACTCCAGCAATCCTTCTTGCCCCAGGATTGCCACCCAGAAATGCGACCCAGATGCAAGCACGGGCAAAGCAAGACAATCCTGCCTCAGTGCCAGCAAAGAGATCCTTATAATCTCCCTCTTATTAGCCACTTGATTCCCTCACTATCTGTGGGCTAAGAGCTTGAGAAGCAGCCACTACCACTGCCCCAGGGTTGGCACCAGGGCTGGGGCCAGACCATGCTCCTCTCTCACCCATGTCTGACAGACTTTTCCTACTGATCTTCTAAGTTGTTTTTGGTGTTTGTGCATTGAGAAGTCTGGAAATCACTACAGCTGCCTGTGATTCAGTTCCCTGAGGCCTGCTCCAGGTTTACTGGGACCCCATCTTTGCCTGCGTGGCCCACACTGAACTGCGCTCCTCTCCCAGTTTGGCACAGCAGACCTTTCCCATCAACCATCCAGGTTGTCTTGTGCTGGAAATTTGTTTCACTCTGTCTTTTTGTGGGTTCTCTAGAATTTGATTAGAGGCATATTTTCAGGTATTTGAGAGGTTTGGGGGGGAGCTCAAGCAAATCACTGCTTTTACTCTGCCATCTTGGCTCTGCCCCTTGAGTTGGACTTTGAAGGCATTCCAGACATCAGGAACAATGTGAATAGAATACAGTGAGCATACTGAGTATGTTTGTAGAGAATCACCTGGAGTGTTGAATGAGGGAAGGACATATTGGTAGATAAAGCAGGAAAGATAAATAGAGTATGGTAGGCTTGAAATGTCAGGTGAGGAATCTGAGATTTATTTGTTAGGTAATAAGGAGCTAGTGCAGATCATCATCATCATTATTTAGATACCTTTTATTTATTAAGTTAATTTTTAAAATCTTGAGTTCTAAATTCTCTTCCTCCTGCCAGTCCCTCACCCACTCATTGAGAAGGCAAGCAATACAATACCTATTAGATACAAAACCTATATCCATATTAGTTATGTTGAAAAAAAAAACAACCAAGAAAAATAAAGTAGAAAAAATGCTTCAATCTAATGCAGATTTTTAAAGCAGAGGACTGACATTTCCAGTGAATGAAAGTTTGAACATTAGAAAGAAAGAAGGTTTGTTCGAAGGGTCAAGCTCCCTAAGGAGATTGGAGGGGATAAGATGGAGGGCAGAGGCAGAAGTGTTAGCCTTGACAAAGAGAAGGACCACTTCATCCTGAAACACTGGAGCAAAGAATGAAAGAATAGGGGTATGATGATGTACAATCTCTCCAACATTGAGTTTTGTCACTTTTTGTCATCTTTGTCAATTTGCAGAGTAAGAGGTCAAATGTCAGTGTTGTTTGGAGTCATATTTTTCTTATTAATAGTGATTTGGAACATTCTTTCATGTGATTATTAGTACTTTGCAATTCCTTTTTTGAGAATTGTTTGCTCATATCCCTTGCCAACTTTTATGTTGAGGAATGGTTATCAGTGTGTGTGTGTGTGTGTGTGTGTGTGCATGCGTGCATGTGTGTGTTTATATACACACACACATATATATGATATATAAATAATTTTATTTATATATGTTAAGTATGTATATATATTAAGGGTTAAGTAAGATATATAAACAATTTTATTTACATATGTATATATGTGTGTACATAAATTTATATATGTGTATTTATATGGATATATAAATATAATTGTTTACATATCTCAGATAATTAACCCTTATCAGAGAAATTTGATAGAAGATTTTTTTCCATTTCACTATTTCTCTTCTGATCCTAGGTATATTAATTTTTCTGTGTGAAAGTTTTTCAATAATTGAATTTATTTATTTCATCTTTTGTAATTACCTCTATCCCTTGTTTGGTTAAGAACACATTTCCTATCCATAGCTTTGAGACATATATGATCTGCTTCTCTTCTAATTTTTTAATAGTCTGATCTTTAATATTAAGGTCATATATCCATTTAGAACATATTATGGAAAATAGTGTAAGGTGTTGGTCTAAGCCTAATTTCTGCCAGACTGCTTTCTAATAAATTTGATTCTTAACTCCACTTCTCTTAATCTTGAGTTAATCAAATCTCATCCATTCTCCCCACCCCTTGATTATCAGAAATTTGGAATTATTCTTTCATGTTATTGCTATCTATATTTTCTGGTACATTTAATATTACTTTAATTATTCAATAACAATATCTTACATTATATCCCCTTCTCTAATATCCTATGTCTCCTATGTAATTTGTTCTCTACTTGTGCAGTTTCTGACAAAGAACTCATATTATGGAAATGCATACTCTTCGTATTGACATATTTATATGAATTTGGTCCCAGAGCTAACCACTAGGAAGCATGATTTTCGTACACTCCTTTTGCAGATAAAGCTTCATTTATATTGATAAGTATCCTTTGATTAACTGTGCACAACACATTGGAAGTGCCTTTTCAGGAGGGAGCGTTTCATCACCCTTCCTCCCTCATCTATTCCCAGTGCTTTAGCTCCCATTTTTTTCTTATAATTGAGAACTTTGGAATCTCTGTGGCTTTCTTCCCCTGCCTAACTTCAGGCTCCAGGACAGTCCAATGGGAATCTGGAAACGGCACCTATTTTTTTTTGTCTTACCTTCTGAGACACTTTTTTTGCAAGTTGTGCATTTTGCTTTCATTGCCAATATCCCAATGCGTGTTGGTGTATTTTGTCTCATGAAGGTCAGTCTTGTCAGTCTCACTATAATGTGCATGAGGCCCTCTTCTAGGCTGTTAAAGCTTAATTCCTTATATAAAGTAGTTACATAAATGAGCCAATTCTCATTTTGGAGAAGGATGATTTGCATACTTGTCTTTGAGTCAAGATGTCAACAATGTGATCGATGTATACCTTAATTATGTATGCTTAATAAATCTACACTCTTGTTTTCAGAGAAAAAATAAAAAAGTGTCCTCTAGGTTGTTTTCCCATCTCACTAATGAGTATATCTTATGGAACTGAATCAAAGGCCTATTAAAGTCAATATCTATCATGTTTTTTTGCTAGCTCATCACTCTTTCATAAAAGGAGATTAGTATTGTTTTGTCAGTGTTTTATCTTATTTTTTCACAAAGTTTAGGTATCTGCCAGTTGATGATCTGACAGTATTTTTCCAGTTACTAAAATTAAACTGTTCAAGCTCTGCCATGCAGGGCATTTTGTCCTCTTTTTAGAGACAGCTGTTCCTCCTGCCCTATATGTGTGTACTCCATCAGTTTTTTTGAGGTTTTCAAAAGATGTCAACCAAGAAAATTAATATGATCTTAGACTTCATGAGGGAGGCATGGTTCCAGGAATAAGGGGGTGACAGTCCCTTACTTTTTAGTACTTGTCAGGGCACATCTGGAATGCCCCATTCAGTTCTGGGTAGCACATTTTAGGAAGAACACTGAGAAACTACAGTATGTCTAGAGAAGGGTGACCAGTGAAGGACCTCAAGTCCATGCTAAATGAGGATTGGTTAAGAGAACTGTGGATGAGAAGCAAAGACTTAGGGGAAATATCATAAAAGTCTTCAGATAGTTAAAGGACTGTCAGTCAGTCCATCAGTCAATAAAGATTTATTAAGTGTCTACTATGTGCCAGGCATGGTGCTAAGTGCTAAAGTTATGAAGAAAGGTAAAAGATAGTCTGGGCTCTCAAGGAGCTCACAATCTAGTTGGGGGTTGAGGGGGGACACAACATTCAAACAACTGTACAAACAAGATACATACAGGATAAATTTGAAATAATCAACAGAGGGAAGACATTAAAATTAAGGGGGATTAGGAAAGCCTTCCGTTGTTCTTCTTGGCTCTCAAAAGCAGAACTAAGATCAATGGGCAAGTAGCAAAGAACCAATTTGGGACTTGATATAAGGAAAATTTTCCAGAGGTCTCCATAAATCAAATGAACTGCCTTAAGAGATAGTGGTTTCCCTTTACCTGAGATCTTCATGCAAAGGCTGCTTGACCACTTGTCATACCTTATTTAATAATGATCGCTAGCATTTATTTAGTATTTAAGGTTTGCAAAGCACTTTATGAACATTTCTTTTTATCCTTACAACCACCTTAGATAGTATTAATTTCCACATTTTTCTAGATCAGGAAACTGAGGCAGAAAGAGGGTGACTTTCCTAGAGTTACGTTGATAGCGTCTGGTTTGAACTCAGAGATTCCTGATTCCATGTCCAGTGTACTTTCCTCCAAGCCACTTTGCTGCCTGCAATACAAAGCCAGCATCTTAATTTCTAGTTCCTGGAGTTGCCTGTTCTAATTGTCAGAGAATAGTTCACTACTCTGAAAAAGCTGAATCACATATCCCAAGTTACTGCCAAAACCAAGAAGAGGATTCATATCTCTTAACAACAGGTTCTGCCATCTGTATACCATGTTGTCTTCCTTGAATGGGATTTTCAATATTAACAAGAACATTTTTGTTGTTGTTGTTCTAATCCTGTAATCGAGAGGAAGTGGTGTAGTGGGTCAGGACCACCTGGGTTCAAAACCTTTCTCTGGCACTAAGCAGCTGTGTGACCTTGGTCAAGACAAACTCTCACTGCCTGAGGCACAATTCTCTAAGATTAAAAGTTGCCAAGCAGGTGCTGATCTCCATTTTCAGTGGGACTTCCCTCACCAGGAGCACCCTGTCCCAATGAAATCATAGGTCTAGGCCCTAACCTGCTCTCTGACCTTCCCCCCCCCCCAAAAAAACCAGAAACAAAACACCCTTTAGTCTTTCAGCTACAAGAGGATAAAATCTAAATCTTGATTTAACGTCAAATTTTATTTGTAAAAAACTTTGTAAAAAATAATAGTATAAAAAAGGTCTGAAGATATTTTGAGAGATCATTGAATTAATTCCCTTGCTTAGGGGTATATTGTTCTTTTATTTATTTTTGAATTATTGTTTTTGAATTCATTTTTAAAATCTTGAGTTCCAAACCTTCTCCCTCCTTCCAGTTCCTCACCCACTCATTGAGAAGGCAAGCAATATAATACCTATTGTACATGTGAAGTTATAAAAAAAGCATTCAAGTCCAATAACAGTCTCAAAGACTTCCTTAGGAGACTCCAGAGCTTCTATAATAGATTCTAATTTTCCCCTGTACCTCCTTATTTGGAAGCCAAATCCTTCATAACACAACATTAATTGATTTCTTTTAGTTTTTCCTTCAGTGTAGATGGAAGACCACAGGCAGGACATTTCATCAACTATGTGTCAATCACTGTGCATTACAAATATTATCCCATTTGACTCTCACAACAACCCAGTATTACTATCCCCATTTTACAGTTGCAGAAACTGAGGCAATCAGAGGTTAAATGACTTGCTCAGAGTTCAACATGTAGGAAGTGACTAAGGCTGGCGTTAATTCCAGGCCCGCCCTGGGCCACTTGTGCTTCCCCAATTTTGTGATCTTGGGCAAGGTCACCTCTCTGAGCCTCAAATTTCTCAGCCAAGAAATGAGTGTTTTGGACCAGAAGATCTTTAAAGTCCTTCCTCTAAATCTCTAAAGTCAATCTCTTAACTCCAGGATCCTTTGTCAAAAGAGGAGTCTGGTGTTGGAAATCATTTTGGCGTCATTTGACAATGAGTTATTACGAAGGACAGCAACATGTATGTATTCTGGATTGTGCATAGCCAGGCTTGGCTGTGCTTATTTGTGTCTTCTCTAACAAGAGAAAAGAACACCAAATCAATGAATTAAACATAATAACAGAAAGTGATTTTTTTTTTTGTTAATCTCGGCTTTGTAGCACCAATCAGGAGTCACCATTAGAAGTCCTGATTTCCAGAGATGAAAGATTTAAGTATTGCTGATACCTGAGGTATCAGAATACTAGTAACATCTTGATACAAATAACCTGTAATAAAACAAGATCATCATGGTTTCCCTGCTCTCCTCTAAGATGGTAATGGCCTCCTAGTGGGAAAGTGAACAAGCATTTATTAAGTGCTTACTATGTGCTGGGCACTGTACTAAGCTCTTAACAAGTATTATCTCATTTGATCCTCACAAGAACCCTGTGAGGCAGGTGCTGTTTTTATTCTCATTTTACAGTTGAGAAAATTGAGGCAGATAGAGATTACTTATCCAGGTTCACACAACTAATAAGTGTCTGAAGCTGGATTTGAACTCAGATTTTCCTGACTCCAGGCCTGGTGCTCTATCCACTGAGCAACCTAGTTGCTAGATAGTAATAACTACATTGTTGTTGTCCGGTCATTTTAGCCATGTTCTGACTACTTGTGACTTCATTTGGGATTTTCTTGGCAAAGATATTGGAGTAGTTTGCCATTTCCTTCTCCAGTTCATTTTATAGATGAGGAAACTGAGGGAAACAGGGTTAAGTGACTTGCCCAGGATTACACAGCTAGTAAGTTACTGAGGTCATATTTGAAGTCAGATCTTCCTAACTCCAGGCCCACTGCTCTATCCACTGCATCATCTAGCTCCCCAGATAACATTTACAAAGCATATTTAAGATTTGCTAAGCACTTTACAAATATTATCTCATTTTATTAGTGGACTCAGGGAAAAAAGGAAATTAAACAAGACAAAGTAGAATGATGGAAAGATTTAGTTAACCCTTTTATTCATTGGACCAAGTAATTCCTACCCCATTTTAACAAGAACTTGCGATTTCAGAGGCCATGTGGTGTAGTGGAAAGAGCACTGATTTGGAGTAAGAGGACCTATGTTTGCGTACAAACACTTCTAGTCACCAGCTGCATGACTTTGGGCAGGTCATGACCTCTCTGGGACCAAGTCTACTTATCTGTAAAATGTGAGGTCTTCTGCTAAGCTATCCTGTTTTTGCAGAGTTTGAGGACAGTTGCTCATTATCTTTATCTTTCCCTAACTAAATAATCCCCATTTTTTCTTCATAGAGCCATTGGTGTGCTTGCCATAGAAGGTTTTTCCTGTAAACTGTCCCAGATATAATGACATTCTTTATAAGGGGTCTTCTGAACAAATTTCATAGTTTGTGTGATTACTATCTGCCAGCTCACTAGCTCTGAATTCTTCAACAGGCATTATATGTCTTTTTAAATCATCTTTTTTCTTCTTCCCAATCTGAATAAACCGACTTTACAAGAATCCACAGGAAGCAGGCTGCAGAAGAGAGATCAGAATTCCTATTAGCCTTGTAGTGCCAGCGAGTTCAGGTTTGACAATATTTTATATCTTAAGTTCCAAATTCCTTGTTATCCAGGAGCAGACTTTGCCAATAACATTTACGTCTTTTACTTGCTTCTATCTCAGAAGCAGTATCTATCCTTGTTCTTCGAAGAATTTTTCCCTAGTCCCTTCCCACTCTCATCCCCATGAGCCCAACTTTTAGTGGTAAACACATTCCCTTGGATTCCTTGGTATGTGGGTAGTGACTGACCCTCCCAGGCCCACAGCAGAGATCAACTGAAGCTGTGCCAATTTCTTCTCTTGTATGAGACTGCCTGCCTAGCAATCAATCATGAACACCTACTGAGGTTCCATGATTCTATGGCTATGAAGATGACTGACACACAACTATGTCAGATGCTACCCTTGGAATGAAGGGATTCCCAATTAATAGAAGTCAACTCTTGTCCTTATGGGGTTTGTAAACTGGGGAGGGTCAAACACATAGGAAAAAGGTTTAAGAACAACTAAAAAGTACAGAAAGAGAAATGTGAAACTGCATAGCTTCATGGACCTATTGACACATATTTACAGAATCACAAAAGTTAGTGTTGGGAGAGATTTTGGTGGCCATCTAGTCCAACACAGAGTGGTCATCTAGTCTCTATTTAAGGACCTTCAATAATTGGGGGGAAACTATCTCCTGAGGCCATCTATTCCAATTTTGGAGAGTTCTAATTAGTAGGAAATTTTCCCTGACTTCAAGCTTAAATTTGCCTTTTTGTAATTTTCATCTATTATTTCTTGTTTCTCCCTTCTTGGGCAACAGAGAGTAAGTATGATCTCTTTTCTCTGTCAGCCCTTAAAGTACTTGACCATTGTTACTATGTTCCCCATGAGTCTTCTCTTATTCAGGTTGAACAACCCTAGATCCTTCAATTGATCTTTATATAAGACAGGCTCAAGCCCTGTACCATCTTGGGTGCCCTTCTCTGGATGCCCTCCAGTTTATCCTTCTTAAATTCTGGTACCCAGAGCCAAAAAATGATACTTCAGATGTGGTGTGACTAGGTTAGAATAATTAGGGACCTAATGCAGGTCAAGATCTCATTATTCTGAGTTCTTTTTTGGCTGCCACTATCACACGAATGACTCAAGCTGAGCTTGTGGTCCACTAAGCACCTGCGAGCTTTTACAGACAAGCTGTTGTCTAGTCATATGCCACCTAGACTATTGTTGTGAAGTTCATTTTTTGAACCCAAGGGAAAGACTATATTTACTTTTATTGAATTTCTACTTTTTAGATTTAGCCCAGTGTCCTAGACTGTCAAGATCTTCTTGTTAGCAGATCCCAATTCTACTAGCCTGTGCTACTAATAATAATCACTTCCCCCTTGTTCTTAATAAAACAAATTTGAGAAGGCTGCCATCCATGCCTTTAATGAAGACATTCATCAATTTTAAAACAACACAGGTCCAGACATACTTTGTGGCACTCACAAATGATAATGGATCATTACTAACTACTACTTGAGTTCTGTTGTTTAAGCAGTTCCAGAGTCAATTATAATATTTCTTCATCTTTTCCCACAAGAATAGTGTAAGATACTTTATCAAATGCTTTGATACAGTCTAAGTAAATTCATAGTATTTTCCTATTCTATTAGTTCAATAACCCAATAAAAGAGGAAATATTCATCCTTCTCTTTTGAAGAGGACCAATGACAGCATGGGTGATATATTGACTTGCACATGAATTGGATTTAAGTGAGGCACAAAGAGTTGCACAAGGTTGTCAGCCTCACTCTCTCTTCCTGAGTCATCAAAGTCCAGTGGCAAAACAAAAGTCAAGATGACTGGTGATGGCCCAGGATGCAGTGGATGACTTTGGCATCTTTGGTCTGACCAAGCTCTAAGTGCTCCCCAGGACTTGCTTCAGTTGCCTTCATGGAGGCTGGAAAATATTGTTCTCATTGGCACATTTCTCTAGAGGAAGTCTTTATGTGCTTGGGGTCGATATCCCCCTAACTCATCAATGAGTTTGAGGCCTGTCAGCTACCTCCAACCTGGTTTAGCCCACCTGCCAAGATGGTTTTACTGGGGTATGGCCGCTGAATGTGCTACAGCTTCTTGGTGCCATGGGTGAGAGTTGGATGAGGCTAGACCCCAAAGGTGGATGAGCAGCCCTGAAAAAATCTCAGCGAGTCCCCACAGCAGAGATGCTAGTCCTTCCTAAACACTTCATGTACCCCCAAAAGAGGAAATACGACTAGTTTGGAATGAACCATTCTAGATAAAGCAATGCTTGTTATTTTCGCTTCCTTTTTTGACCTTCACTAATCTCTGATGATTTGTTCTAAAATTTCTTCAGGAATTGAAGTCAGGCTCAAGGACTATAGTCTGCAGACTTTATTCTCATCCCTTTTTTGGAAATAAGGACAATATTTGCCCTTTCCCAACACCCTGAGACTCGTCTTACTCTTTAGGATCTTTCAATTATCACTGCCAACATTCATTTTATCAGTCATACGCTTGAGGATATAGTTCATTTGAACTAGGTGTATTTGTTGTATTAGGGGCAACTAGGCACTCTCTTACTATTTTCTCATGCATTTTGGGTATTAGCTCCCCTGAGAGGCACCATAGCACAGTGGGTAGCTAGCTGGGCTCAAAGCCGGGAAGAGTTGGGTTTCTGTCTTCCCTCTGACACCAACTGGCTATGTGATCTTGGGCAAGTCAATTAACCTGTTGTCACTTTTAAGACCATTAGTGGCAAAGAAGGTGCTAAGTTGTACAGGTATAGGTATAGGGAGTTACTTAGACAAGTGAAATCATAGGTCCATTGCCTATCAGTTATTTTCCCCTCTGTCTTTTCCAATGCAAAGATTCTTCTACTTGGCAGAAAGAAGCAGAAGCCAATTGAGATGGCAGTAAGCATGCCTTCCCTCAGGTGTCAGATATCACCATACCAGCTACCATAAGTAGGGGTCCTATTGAGTTCTTCTTTGATCTTCCCCTTTCTTCCCCTGTAGCTAAAATAACTCACCCCCCTTGACAGCTTCAGCTTGTTTTGAGTTGTCCCTTCCTGACCACACCACTCCTGCTTGGACAAGGCCTTTCAGAGTTAGGATTTGGGTTAGTTGCAGAGCTAAGTTTGGAATACACCATACTGGAGTTTCTTATGACAGAGATGAACTGAGTTTCATTCTTGTGACCAGGTAGATGTATTCAATACCTACCAATGAATAGGTGATGAAAATTTAAAGCTATAGTATTTGCTACTTAGAGAAAGAGAGCACAAAAGACCACAGAAGTTTATATGTTTGTCTTATGGGTCTTTTTTAAGAATAGCAAATATTTGTAATTTTCTTAAAGAAATTTGGAATTTTTGCAATATTTCAATGGGACTTTAGTTTTTATTTTTTAAGGGAGCTGTTGACTTCTTGGTATGCAACTCTCAAGTATTCATATGATAAGAAATGAATACAGCAAACTCAGTAATCTTAAAAAACACTCAGGCAGATGTATCAAGATTCGTTTCACATTGCCACTGTCCTTGGCCGGCAGGCAAACATAGCTGGCTAAGTGCCATCTCTGCAGCAGCAGGTCTAGCTTGGAGATTTGCATTAAGTTTTAATTTAAGGAAAAATAAGAGAGTAGAGAGCAATATATCTGGTTCTTCAGAGTCAGGTGGTCACCCAGTGAGGAAGAGAGAGCAATTCCTTAAGGAATCCTGCAACACAGCTGGGCTTTCTATAGTGGGAATATTTGAGAACCTCAAAGAAATCCTTATTGAAGTGTGGTCCTGCTTTGGGTTTTGAAGGCATTTTTTGTTGCATCCCTAGAAATAATTTTGGTATTTGTATGGACTAAGCCATTGATCAGGGAATCTCTTTTTTAGTTCTTTTATGTGAGAATATCCAGATCTAGAGCCTCAAAAACTACTTAGAACCCTGACTCCCAAGCAGCATTTGATCTTTGCTGATCCTTTTTGGTTCTCACGAACACTTATTTTTCCTCCTCTTCAGCTGGTTGCCCCTCCCCATTTTGGTTGATTCATTGGCTTTCAGATCAGTGTACTACTCCAATCCTCTTAGGACTTTTGGAATCTTAAAACTTTGGCATTTTAATATATTTTTTCTTGCATAGTTCCAAATTGTTTTCCAGGAAGGGTCATAGTTTTACAAGAAGTGAACTTGTGTGCTAGCCTTCCCATAATCCCGTCCAACAATAAATTATCCATTTTTTGACCATCTTTGCTAATATGATGGATGCAAAGTGATAGCATCAATCAACTTTTTTATTTTACAACTGAGGAAACAGAGACTCCAAAGGCAAAAAAAAAGTGCCTAAGGTCACATGGGTAGTAAGTTGTAGAGTGAGCATTGAAATCCCATATCTTTTGACTTCAAATTCAGCACTTTTTCCTCTTTCCATGGACTTCTTCTGCCTGACCAGGCTTATCCCCCTGCCATCCATATTCTGTAGCAAGATTAGTTTAAAAAAAAAAAAGAGTTTTCTTCACAGCAATTCTATTCTGAAGTATGAGGTAATTCCAGGTTCCTTTCATGAGCAGATAGAGTATGTAATAGGTTAGGCCTGACTCAGTCTGGTGTGGTCCCTCAAATTCAAGATTAAAACAAACTGAGATATTTGAAGAACATCTGGCAGTTAACCATAACAAGAGAATGATAGTAAGAGCAAGGAAAGGCTGTTCAGCAAAAATACAGCATTGATTGAGCTAGAAGAAGCTTCTTTGTCTTTGTATTGCTTTTCTGTTAGTCTACAGATCAGAAGTCTGAGGAAGGAGCTGTTGATTCCTTGTACCCAGGCCACCAGGAAGCTATTAGTCCCTTGAGTCAATTGTGTCTCTAGGTCAGTTTCAATACCTTTTAAATAAAAAAAAAACAAGCAAAACTAGCCTAGCATGCAAGGGGCAGGGCCTTAGGATATTGTTCCTATGACAGTTCATTTTGAATGTTGACGAAAATAAAGTTCTTGGCTAATGTTCGTAGCATATCATCTTTAAATTTGTCATTATCATGTAGTCTGGTGATCTAACAACTCATGCTTGCCAAACTGATTATATCCAATGGACTAGAAAGAAAATGATAAGAAGGTAATGTCAATTAATATGTTTCATAATTAAACTTCTTTTAAGGGATCACCCTCACTGCCTGTAAAATTGATTCTGCAGTTTGAATTGTGTGGGGTTAATGGTGAGCCTGGCTAGGTTTATGCTCACAGACAATCATGCACTGTCCTCTCTCCCCTCCTCTTCCTAACCTCTGCAGACTCTTCCCACTCCCAATGGTTTTCTCTTCCTCACTTCTTGGCAGGTGTTTTGTCAAGCTGATCTTAATCAGATTGTTATGTAATTACAGAGGAACTGTCCAGATACTTTTGTATTGTCATGTTCTACAAAATGCAGATTGCATGGCATGTATACATAGAATTACTCTGTAATTCAAAGTAAATTGACATTTAATTTCAATTTAATTACACAGGAATTACAGACATGACAGCTACAGTCTATTTAGAGAGTGAAGTATAGGAATCTGCTTACAGTGTGGAACTCTATTATGTTATCTTTCTAATGGAAGCACAATCATTTGTCTGCATTTACGCAGATCTTCTTAAGATCTTGGTGCACTCTCCAAACATTAATTTGACCTCATCATTTTTCACAGAAGTAAATTAAAACAAATTTCTCTTCCTATGGATGAAGGAAGAAAGCCTGGGAGACTGAAAAGAGCATGGCCGGAGAGCCAGGAGCTCTCTCTTTTAGCCCAGGCTCTGCTACTAGCAGAGATAGACTTCACATATTTGTCAACTCAACGATGTGCGTTATCACATCCCTCTGGAACAGTGCAGATCACAAGCCATCTGTACCTTCTCATCTGTTGTGAGTTTTGTCCATATCCTCCCATAAATCCTCTATAGGGGGTTCACCCAATGTTCTTGAGGGGTGTATGTGTGTATGTATGTGTGTGTGTATGTGTATGTGTGTGTGTGTGTGTGTGTGTGCACGCGCACTCTCACACACACATGTTCTGCCTGGTCTCTAAGTATTTAATAAGGGAGTACAAATGAAGCACTCAGACTATCCATCTATTATTCCTTGTCTTATCACATGACTGGCCCACTTCCTTTTCTGGTCACATATCTCCTTGGTGATGTCTTCTCTTTCTTTCTATATTGTGGTTTCATTTATAGAGAGAATGTTGTGGGTAGGAATTTTTTCATTCTTGGTACTTGAATCCTTAGCCCCTAGCAGAGTGTTCAGCACAGAGCATGTGCTTAATAAATATTAATAAATAAAATGGTTAACTGTATTTATCCATTTTTACAATTCTATTTGTTTTATACATTTTGTTTATTTTATCAATAAATACAGCAACTGATAGGATTTAGTTCTTCCCCTAGTAAGAAGTTTGTCTACTCATTGGTCATTGGACGAAGACCTCACAATTAAGGATAGCAAGAGTGAATAGTCCAAATACTTTGTCACTTAGTCCACCAGACTCTGTACTCAGCTTGACTGGTCCTTCCCTTGCAGACACTGTGTCACTTTCAATCTTTCCAGCATAGAAGAGCCTGCCAGGGCTTGTGTGCCACTAGCATCAAGTCTGAGAACCCAGTGCCACTGTTACACCGTGATGAGGCATCAAAACAGGACTTTTCTGGAGGGAGTAACTGTTACCTTAGGAAAATTGCTCACCCTTTCTGTGTCCTATTGTCCTCATTTGTGAAAGGAAGGGGTTGGGATACCTGGTCTCTAGGTTTCCTTCTAAATTTAACCATGTTCCTGCTATAATTTTTAATAAAATTATGGAATAAGGTTGGGAAAATATATAACTCATATCACTGGGTTTGGGTTCAAAACTGCTGCTTTTAATGTAATGAATTTTTGGGTGTGAGGAGAGATTGTATTTTGGGAGCTATACTATACTATTTACATCTTTCCATGTCTGTTTTTCCTCATTTATAAAATGGAGAGGTTGGACTGAATAATTTCCCAGCTTTAACAATCTATGGATGCAATGAAATAATATTTGTAAAATTCTTATCACAGTGACTGGCACATGGTAGATGCTTAATAAATGCTTATTCCCTTTCCTTGCTTCCTATGTATGCAATAAGATTATAACTGATTTATAGCACTGACCTGTCATTCCTGGAAGTTCTGCCCAGTAGCCTATCAATCAATCAATTAATTAATCAAAAATACTTATTAAGCACATTCTATGTGCCATGCACTGTGCTAGATGCCAGGGATATAAAGACATTAATGAAACAGTTCCTTGTTATCATGACAAAAAACATACAAACAAAAACAACCTGCTTTGTGGAAGTTTAATTCTAATACTGGGGAGTACATTGGAGGATGGGAGAAGCATTATGTCTGTCTATGACAGGGAGAAAATATACACCTTATTAGAGAACTACAGTCTTGTCCCAGTATAGGAGAATATGCTTTTGTCAAAAGCTAAAACCCAGATGTTAATCATCCATTATCCTTTTTGAGTTCAGAATTTAGTAAAAGGAGTACCAAAATTATATTTCCTGCCTTTAAGAAATACTCAGTCAATGAAGGACATTAGCTATCTCCTTGAAACCAATTCTTGACAAAATAGAAATGCTGATGTTAATGAATCAAACCCAGTGGATTAATCAAATCATTAACATGTCAATCATTAGCAAATTGATTTGATTAAGAAAGTCCAATGCAAATGATGATGTAAATGAATTAAGACTACATGGGTTATATTCTCTTACTGAATGTTGCAAAATGAAAGGAAGAATAGATCATTTTGTTTTGATGAACTCATGTCATTTCAAAATGACCCAAGACAGTCAAATATGTAAGAAACGTGGTGAAAATCATTTGGGAGTCATTGGCATAGAGATGATAAATAAACCCAAAGGAGTAAGAGTGTGTGTGTGTGTGTGTGTGTGTGTGTGTGTGTGTGTGTGTGTGTGTGTGTGAAAGAGAGAGAGAGAGGGAGAGAGGAGAGAGAGAGAAAGAAAGAGAGAGAGAGAGACAGAGATAGAGAGATAGAGACAAAGAGACAGAGAGATCTACTGGAGAAGATGGAAGGCGAATAGGATCAAGATCATATATGGAGGGTCTGGACAAGGAGAAAGACTGCTTCATTTACAAAGACTTTAGAAAAGAAGGAAAGTGTTAGGGAAGATGATGTTATAGAGTTTTGAGATAAAGAGCAGGGGAGAAGAGGGAGCTCTGCAGATGAGTGGGTAGGGGGAAGGTGAAGTGAGGGAGAGGAGAAAAGAGAAGGCATGGAATAAATTCTCTGGGGAATCAATTAAGGAGGGATAAAAAGATTGCCTTGTTGTAGTGGGGCTACAATTGAGGTTAGATAATGTGTATTTGGACCCAGTCAGCATGGTTGTGTGACTTTCTTTACGTCATTGCACAACATGTGAATTTGAGTGGAGGCAGATAGCAGAGGAATTTGCAGGCTGGAGCTTGTCAAGGGAGGAACTGAAACGTTCAACCTTGGAAGTGAGAGGACCTAGCATCCAATCTTGTCTCTTCTAATTAGCACTGGTTTGACCTTAACTGAGCCAATTAACTTCTTTCGGCCTCAGTTATAAAATTAGGGGTAGTACCAGATGACTTCCGAGTTTCCTTCCTGCTCTAGATTTATGATCAATCAACAAGTGTTTATCCAATGCCTAGTATACTACTAAAATTTGCCTAACATTTATCGAGGGCTACTAGGCAAGGCACTGAGGGAGATGAAAAAGAGAAATTTCCATACAATTTTAAGTTTTATAAAACTTTTCTTCACATCAACCCATTAAGATAGGTAAGGCAAATACAGTTATCTCACTTTATGGGAGACTTACAGAAACTAAATGACTTGTCCACAGGAGCTTGGCTCTAAATCAAGTGCTTTTTCCTCTATGCCCCAACTAGCTCTTACACCATAACTGCCTCCTTGCTTCTCCATGATCTATTGTTCTTCTTTAAATTTCTTTCTTTCAAAATTTAGTTGTGTGTATGTGTTAGCGTATGTCACCTCTTAACTAGTCTTCCTAACTAGCTAATTTGATAAACTAAAAATTTTAAGGTTTTAGTAGTCAATGATGCCTCAATTTAATGTTTTTCTTTTTAAAAATGCGATCACTTTTATTTTACAGCACTTCATTTCAAAATGTATCCCCCTTCTCTCCCTCACTTAAAAAAATAAAAGAGAGGCTCATGAGTTGTGTGACTCTGGGCAAGTCACTTAACCCCAATTGCCTCACCAAAAAAAAAAAAAATTAAAAGAGAGGAAAAAAAAAACACAATGCAGCAAAATTAACCAACACTTCAACAATGTCTGACAATATATTCAGTATTCTGCCCTCATAATCTTTGCCCTCTATAAAGAAAGGAGGGAGGGATATTTTCTCATCTTTGAATCCAAGCCTTACAATTACATAGCATTCAGGTTTTTTTAAAAAAATTATTGTTCTTTTTATTTACATCTCTTAGAGTCATCATACATACTATTTTCCTAGTTCCGCTTATTTCACTTAGTATCAGTTCTTAGAAATCTTCCCAGCTTTCTGTGCACTGTTTGTATTCATCAATTCTTACAGAGGAGTAATATTCTGTTACATTTATGTCCCATGATCAGCATAGTCATTCCCCATCTAATTGACATCTACTTTGTTTCCAGTTCTTTGATATCACAAAAAGTACTGCTATAAATATTTTGGTGTGTATGAGGGTGGTTCTTTTTGTCTTTGACGTCCTTGAGGTGTAACAGTTTCTAGGGACTGGCGATGTTTGGCTAAAGAGAACTAGTGACTCCCTCTGAACTGGAAGAATAGGAAAGTGGCCCAAGGCCACTTTCTGAGAGAAACTTTGGGAGAAAGTTTCTCCTAAGTAAACCTCATCCCCCTAATGCTACTGACTCCTTTGTGCCCAAGGGAATCCAAGACAGTTTCCACTCACGTAGCTTAATCATTTCCTTGCTTTTAAAGAGTAATTGTAGTAAGTAAGTCTCAATGATCTAGTTTCCTTCTCTGTGTCTGTATCTCTGTTTCTTTCTTTGTTTCTCTTTCTCTGTTCCTGACCATAAGCTCCTTCTCAAGTACCCTTGAGCATATGAAATACATACATACAAATAATACTTTGGGTTAACTAATGTTTCTTCAAACAGACTTTTAGAGACTAGATGAATAGCAAGGTAAAATACAAATTTTAAGGAAAAAGAGATAGCTTTAGAATGGATATACACTTGCCCCAGGAGGGAGAAGGGACAAGGAGAAGAGGAGAGGAAAAAGTGGACAGGAGAAAAGCCTGTCACAGTCTCATTCCAAGTGGCCCTACGTCTTGCTCATCCCCGTTGTTAATGGTAGCCATAGTGTAGCAACAACAGTAGTGGTGTGTTCTAGATGTTCTTCTCTTTTCTCTTTCTGGGTGGTATCATGGAGAAGCTGAAAATCACACAGCCTCCAATCATCACAAGGCTGAAGCTTGGACATGGAAAAGGTGGTTTCTGGGTTGGGAGATGGGGTGGTGACCCCCCTCTTGCTTTAACATACTGTTTATCAGAGCTCTTGATTGTTATGGTGGCAGCCTGTTTTCAGACTCTTGCCTCCTTCTGAGTGCTTTTGTACACACCTCACCTCTTGTGACATTTAAGCCACCTCATCTCCACCCTCACCCCTGCCCTTTGGGCTATAAGGAGAGAGACTTACTTCAGGTATAGTTAGTTTCAGACTTATGGCTTCCAGGGTTTCAAATTCTCCATCAGATGACACTCTCTGATGCCCAGCTATTGAAGTATATGCCTAGTAGTTTGATCTTAAGACAAAAGGTCGTCAAAATAGCTTTAGTAACTTTTTGGGGGGCATAGCCCAAATTTTGCTTTGCAGAATGACTGGATCAATTCATAGCTCCACCAATTATACATTAGTGTGCCTGTCTTTCTAATACCCTTCATACACTGATTATTTCCATTTTTGTTACCCTTTGCGATTTTCCGGGTGTGAAGTGAAACTGAGTTGTCTTGATATGTACTTCTTTTGTTATTAATGATGTACAGCAATCTTCTATATGATTGTGATTAATTTGCAGTTCTTTTGAGAACTATTTAATACTATCCTTTGACCACTCATTCATTGGGAATGAAAAGCCTTAAATATTTGTATTAATTCCCTGTATATCTTGGATATGACACCCTTATCTGAGATATTTGATGCAAAGATTTCCCCCCTATTGGCAAACTCCCTTTGTAGTCTTTGTATTGATTTTAGTCATGCAGAAGTTTTTCATTTTCAAGTAATCAAAATTATTTATTTTATCTCATGTGATTGTCTCATTATTATGTCAGCTAAGAATTCTTTTCCTAAGCACAAGTCTGAAAGGTATCTGATTTTAATTTTTTTTATGGTATGACCTTTAATATTCATGTTGCAGAGACTTGATTCAATTTCTCTTTAAAAAATAAATTTTATTGTTATATCTTCTTTTTGCATCGCCTGAATTTCCTTCTGCATCCCTTCTCCCCTTCTCAGATAGTCATCCTTCATAACAAAGATACTTTTTAAAAAGACAAAAGAAAAATAGAAAGATGAGAAATAAAATTCAGCAAAACTTATCAATACATTGAACAAATCTGATGTTATATGTTGTGTTCCACACCTGGGACACCCCTCTCCCCCCATCTCTACGAAAGAAAGCAGAGGTGTCTTCTCGTATCTTTTTTTTTAAGCCCTCACTTGTTCTTTGTAATTTTGAAGCGTTCATTTTAGGTTGTTTTGCTGTTGTTCTTTCAACTGACATTTTTGTAGTCATTATGTACATTGTTGTCTTGGTTCTGCTTACTTCAGGAGTTTTTTCCATTTCAATTTCCCAAGCATTTAGTAAATGCCTACCATGTGGCAGGCATTGTGCTGGGTGAGGGGGAGAAAAAGACAAAAATGAAAACAGATTCTTCCAACAAGGTACTTCCTTTTTGTTGGCAAGAACAACATAGCTAAGTAAATACAAAACATTCAACATAAATATGAAGCAATCAGGGATGGGACACTAACAATTTAGTGGATCAGAAAAGCAGTGACATGAGCTGAGCCTTGAAGGTACCTAGGAATTCTAAGGAGACAGAGCTAAGGTATTATAAGCATGAGGGACAGTTTGTTCAAAGATGTGGAAGTAAAATACAGAATGTCCCATCCGGGGAACAGTGAATAGGTTACTTTCCCCAGACAACATACTTGTGTTTTAATAGAAGCTTTCAACACCAAACTAATGGTAGGGATTTTGAGCATCAGGTCAGGCCAGCGTTGGAGAATTTTTTGAGTGGAAAGGGGAACACTCTTAGTGACCCTGAAACTAAACTTTATATGGAATTATTGAATTTTCAGAATTGAGATCTGAAAGAGACCATAGAGAGATCTAATCTAGCCTGCCATTTTACTAGGGAGGAAATCAACTCAGAGTGCTTAGAATGTTACCACAGAGGGAGTTAATGTTAGAGCCAGAAGTAGGATGCAGGTGTCCTTCTTCCTAGTTCAGTGCCCCTTTTCTTAATTATCTCCCTCCATGTATCAACAGCAAGATGGCTGCCTGCTCCCCCTACAGAAAGGCAAGTTGTGGTTGAGATGAGAATACTTCCGTATTTTCTTGGGTGTACTGTTGGCCTCTCCGTCCCACTGTCAGACATTTCCTCTGACCTCTTTTGTTTTGCATTAGACATTATTTTTTCAACAGCCATGGTGACTCCATGGCAGGCAGCCCAGCAGAGCAGTATCTGCTCTATTCTCTGGTTGCACCCTGATGTAATCCTAGCGCATTAGAGAATCATGGAGTGAAAAAATCAGGAAAGACTCTTCTTCCTATCAAATGACTGGCATTTTCCTAGAGCCAATGGAGGAAACTGAGCCAATTTATAACACTGACTTTCTCATACAGAAGGGCTTTTTATACTCAAGGAATATTTTTTTACTTGTTGCAGACCACAATGGACCTGAAATGGAGATTGTAGGAACATTCAGAACTTTTAGTCTATCATTTTATTCAGCTAAAGCTTGCATGAAGCCTTGCTCTTGCTCTTGGGAAGCATAAAAAAAAATTAAATGTTATGCTCTATTGTCTTGCATCTATGTATAATTAAGGATCTCTTTTACCATCCAAGATAATTTTGAGTTTAGGAAGAATAAATATTGCCACTCTGTTGCCAATGTGCTAAATTCATGTTTTAATAAATGGAATTTACACTGCCTGGTTCTTGTAAAAAATAGGGAGCATAAACATATGCTTTCCAGGAAAAGAAGTCATTCAGCTTGCTTTCATCTGAGCTAAAATATGATCTTTTCCACTGCAAAAGAGAAACAACCAGAGTTGGACTGTGTTCAGCACTACTCACTGCTCCTGTGAACAGCTGAAAGCAAAGGGCTGAAAAGAAATTCAGATGCTTTACCCAGTGTTGTATTCAATGTCCAGTGCTCTGAGAAAAGGACTCCAGGGGGGCTCTCACCCTTTAGGGGACATGGCTGGATACATAGATTGTTTATCCTTGAATAGGCTCCGGAACTGATGGCTGTCTTTTGAAGCTACTTCCTTATTTCTTTAGTTGCTAAGTCCAAAACATTTTGAATGCTTCAACTTTTGGTTGTGTGTTGGGTATTTTCGTCAGAAGAACTTGAATATTGCCCTGGAAAAATCTATTAAAAATAAAAGAGCAACAAATGAATAATAAATATTTGTAGAATAAAGGACCTTGATTTTGGAATCTTGCACAGGAATCAATGATGGAGGGCTTCCTTCTCCTCCCTTCTTCATTCAGAATTGAGGCAGGTGTCTCTTGCTTTAAGCAACTGATGTATTCCTAAAACAGAATTTAGTTTGAATTTGTATAAATAGAATCATATTTTAAATGCATGAAATAACTTATTGAGAGGAGTTTGATGGTATATCTTTTACAAAACGATCACTGTTTCACAATAAGTGTTTGATGGTCATCATTATTATACTCATCACCTGGGAGGTGGTATGATATAAAGAAAAGAGGCCTGATTCTGAAGTCAAAGGGGCTGAATTCAAATCTTCTAATGCTTACTACCTGTGTGACCTTGGGAAAGTCATATGACCTCCTTGGGCCTCAGTTTCCTCATCTGTAAAAACATGGGTGGTGAACTAGATGGCCTTTGAGGTCCTCTCTAGCTCTCAATTTGTGATTCCTACAATCTCTTTCTGCTTTAAATCCAAGGATGTTTTGTAGTTCAGAGTTTTGTATTTTGGGTTTGCTTAAAGGGGGTTGCTCCTGTGTGTGGCGTAATAACCTACTTTAGCACAAGAGATCATAATGTGGAGTCATATCTGAATCATCAGTAAGATGCTTGGTGCCTTTGTCCCAGATGCACCAGGTGTTTCTTCTGGGGGTGGAAAGGTTTCTTGTGGCTGGTTTCCAGAAAAGAGTGGGTTTGGTGAGTGTTGATGGTAGGGACTGAGGCACATCCTTGAATAGGGATTTTCTGACTCCTCCCCTCTTCTAGTAAACTTTCCTCTAATCAGTGGGTGATACTTTGCTCCTGTTGCTGGCTAAAGGTCAATATTGGGGAAGATCCAGGTGCAGGGCGATTTTCACAGCTGCAAATGTGAAGAAATTAGGTGCTTTCCCCCCCTGATAAGTAGTTGCCTATGTCACAGGTCTCATAAGTCTCTCCCTCTTAGAAATGAAAGGAAGGCATGAAAAATGAAGGAAAATTAGATAGAATTTGTGAAAGTTAGGAAATTGCTATAATTACTCTATAAATATTATATTGTACTCTTAAGATTGGTTTTGAATTAATATTCTGAGATCCTGTAGGAAAGAGAGGTTGTGGTAAGCCTCTTTTCTTGACAGGGGACATGGAAGCAAGGAACATCATGAAATAATTAATTTGTAAGATCAAGAGTTCATAGAATCATAGTGTTAAGTCTGGAAGGAACCTTGAAACTATTTAGTCCAATCCCTAAATTTTATGAGAAACTGAGGCATAGAGAGGTTAAGAGTTGCTTATGATTATATAGGTAATAAGTGTCTGAGTTGGAATTTAAACCCTCATCTTCATGATTCCAAGTCTCATGCTCCATCTACTATAATATGCTACCTCCACTCTACCACTCTATGTCCAGAAAAATTTGGGTGACAAAGCCTCTCTTTATAAATTCATTTATGTGAAGAGAAAAGATACTTAAATACCTGTGCACAAAACTTCTGTGTTATTTTGGCTTATGGTTGTACAAGAACTTTAACTTCACTGTTACAGACCCTTATGAAGCCTTTTAGTTTGCCCTGGGTACCATTTTGTCAAATAGGATCCCTTAGATTACTTAGTTGTCAAGGTTCTATTTGTTCCCTCTGGAAATCTGTAAAGACTAGAGTCCTTCCTTCTGGACAAAACAAATCTAATTCTTTTGATCAGGGGAAGAAGGGAAAAATTTAGCACATGACCCTACCTCATGATGTTCCAAGGAGTATCCCTACAGTTCACATTCATTTATTCAACCTATCATTTATTTATTTCTCTATGTTAATCTTATCTGTCGGTGTGTCATGAATCCCTTTGGATATCTTGGGAAGCCTATGGACCTGTTCTCAGAATAGTGTTTTTAAATTCATAAAATAAAATACATATGATTACAAAGAAAACCAATCACATTGAAATAGTTATTAAACTATTTTTAAAAAAGCAAGTTCACAGGTTTTAGGTTAAGAACCCCTGATCTATAGAGGGATGACAGGCAGAAAAGGAAAAAGCAGAATTGGTACAGAAGCTGGAAAAGATTCTCTCTTTTTTATTGGCTTTAGGAGAGGTGCTCTAGAAATATGCTCTGTCTCCAGATGTTAATTATCTGGGATATAGATCTGGGAGTGATGGCTAAAGGATGCCCTCCTGGTGATAGCTTATGCTTATACAGTACATTAAACTTTACAAACATTTTTTTGTCACCATAACCATGAAAGGCATGTGGTGCAAAGCTTATTATTCCAATCAGCCTCAGAATGGTTGAGTGACTTTCTTTATACCTAATTAGTGGCTTGAACTCAGGTCCCGAAGTCCTATGTAATTTTCTTTTAAATAATTTTTGTTTTCAGTCCCCAAGTTCTCTCCTTCCCTCCACCCTTCCCCCACCCACTGAGAAGGCAAGAAATACAATACTCATTATTTATATGAATTCATGAAAAACATATTAGCCATGCAGTGTGATTTCTAATACACTGGACCAATGCTGTCAAATTCAAATGGGGCCACTCATTCATCCATAAGGATCTCCAGTGGACCACATATTGACTTAATTTTAAAATGTAGCATTCTCTATGTTTTAATGTATTTTTATATGTTTTGTTAAATATTTCCCCATTACATTTTAATCTGGTTTGGGCTGCACACAGGAGTGTTACAGCCGTGTGTTTGACATTTCTGCACTATACTCTTTCTCACCAGGCACCTGGGTGCCTGGTGACTGCTGAGTAAGAATGCCCTTACTGGATTATTGGAATTGAGGTGGTAAATCAAAGATGCTTGAGCCTGTTTGAGACACAGCCAACTTCAGTGATAAGGAAGAAGGCTCAGGAAAATCTGGGAGTAGAATTTCCTAGGGCAGCTGGGTGGCACGGTGGAGAGTGTGGGGCCTGAGGTCACAAAGACCTGAGTTCAAATCCAGCCTCAGATACAAGCTGTGTGATCCTGGGCAAGTCACTTAACTCTCTTTGCCTTAATTTCCTCATCTATAAAATGAGCTGGAGAAGGAAATGGCAAACCATTTCAGTATCTTTGCCAAGAAAACCCCAAATAGGGTCACGAAGAGTACAACAGGACTGAAAATAATTGAACAACCGCAAAGAGCTTCGGCTCTATAAATGCCATCTAGAATCCAGTGTTCCCTGAGAGAGGAACAAGGAAAACGAGGCAGGGAATTTCTGCTTCTCATGCATTGGGTCATAACATTTTCTAAATTCAATGAAAGCAAAAAGATGATGGAATTTTTCTATGATTACTTAGTACTTTGCTGTTCACATAATGGGTGCTCAATAAATGTTGAACTAAATTATTTCTTTTGTGACATCTTCAAACCCATCTCTGACTCTAGTTGGAGTTCTCATCCTAAAAACAATGCTTTCAAAAGAAACTCAATTAGGGGATGGGAGAGACAATGTGTTATCCCACTAAATAAGTGGTTGCAGCCCATCCTAGGGTCAGACAAGGGAAACTCCTGCCAGCCCCTCTCCTATGGGGCTGCCTGGAGGCAATACATTCAGGGTGTCTCAAAAGTGTTGGTGCAGTTCTAAGCTCTAAGAACTTAAATAATAAAGATGTTAATTAAATAAGCTCTTAATAGCTATTTTGGGACATACTATATGGAGGGCAAAGCAGAGATTCTGAGTTACTGTCTATTAGCCTGGCTCTTTCTACCTCAGAGGCAGAGAGGTTTGTTTTGGGAAGAGGAAGATATGGTGAGATCTTTTCTTTTCTTTTTTTTTTTTGGCTTTTTTTCCTATATATTTTTGTTTTCTTCTGTGTTGTGTGTTGGGACAGCTAGATGGTATGGTTGGTAGAGCACTGGGCCTGAAGTCAGGAAGAGCTGAGTTCAATACGGCCTCAGATACTTACTAGCTGTGTGACCTTGGGCAAATCACTTAACTTCGTCTTGCCTCAGTTTCCTTAACTGTAAAATGGGGATAATAATAGCACCTACCTGTGAAGGCTGTGAGGAAAAACACAGCACAGAATCTGACACATAGTGGGTACCACAAAAATGCTAACTATTATGATGATGATGATGATGATGATGAGATGATGATGATGATTATTTTTGGTGGACAATCTTATGTGCCAGACTGTGTTACAATCTACATGAGGTCTTGGGCATAGAGAATACTGGAGCATTTGGCTAGTGATGAGTGTGGAACAAGGTTACTGAAAGCTGATTTGTCTATCTTTTGAGTCCTTTCCTATTTTCTTAGGTGAGCTTGCATCAGAGGATCAAGAAAACCTGCAATAAAGGAGAATATCACTAAAGGGGTAAAAAAGAAGCAGTATTTTGATGAATGAAACCCCAATAGTCCTTTTGCTCAGGGATCAGAATTTTAAAAGAGAGAATATGATCAATAGGATGCATATCTTATTCTTAGCTTTATAAGCTATATCATCTCATTGTATGCGTTGGTATCTAAAGTGTATGAAATGATGTGAACTTGTGTGGTCAAGAAGAGAGTCCTATGCCCTCCATAGTCCTTTTCTCATCTGTGTTTGAACTCATAAGATTTTGTCAGATGTTGTCCTGACCTGTAAAAGAGATTACCCTATCAGTATTTGGGAAACTCGCCCACTGTGTCCAAACCAGGTGAAGACCCAAACATCCATCCACACATTCCACCCACATATGCAGACCAAGTCAGGGCATGGCTCCTGAGAGGTGTGGCCTCACAATGAATGGAGGGGAGGGGTCAAGCAGCCAAGCAGCCAAGCATCTGGTTAAGTTTCACCATTGCCAAAAGCAATGCAGAATTTCAGGGCCTCCCTGTAAGATAAAAATTACAGGGTTCTCTCCCCACAGCATGTGCCTTTGCTTATGGTTAATTCTAGTTTATTAGGGGAGTAGCAAGGACATGTGAAAGACGCTTTGGAAGCACTCCATGGTACAGCCCTGACTCCTAATAAAATGGTCTGTCCTCACCATTCGCTGGCACAGATTTCGACAATACATCAGCTCAAAGAGGCAGGAACAGGCTACTTGGCAGTTTCTCAGCATTCACTTCATTTACTGTGGCTTGAGCCCCATCGTTGACTCCCCATAGAGCTGACTGGCTTGTACAGTTAGAGGCCTGGGCTTGGAGAGAGCAAGGACTTTTGTGTGTTTGTTAGATTGAGCTGGGGGATGGGGAGTGGGGAGTGGGGGAGTGGAGGAGGGGAACTTCATGGACAGACCAAGTTAACAATCAACACACAGTTGAAAAAAGTCTCTCTTGCCAAGAACACTCACTCTGAGGCTGCCAAATGATACTGATTGAAGAGTTGCTGTCTGAGCTGGTAGCAAGTATTCACTGAAACAATGAGCTCAATTAAACATAAGATTTTTTAAAGGACTTGTGTTATAGTAGAGAATGCTGTGTCACATGACTCCATGTGCTCTTGAATATCCATGATTTATGATGCATTAGTTCACCCTTATGTCACATGGTGAGCGATGGCAATTTTATGCTAACAGCTTTAGGGATATTTTTTTTTTGTCCTATCCTCCTTCCTCCTTCCCTCTCCCACCCCCAGCCTTATCTGGACAATTGCACAAATAAATGCTTGAAGTCTTGAATTTCAGTAAGCATCCCAGTCATGTCAACACCTGAAGTTCATCAATGTGGCTAAACACGATTCATCCCCTCTTAAATCTGTCATTGTGACATCCAAAGGATTGAGTTGTCCTGTTAAACTAATGAAAGGTGTTTGGTAATCCTGGTTTATTGTAATTTGGATTCATGACTCTGAGCTCCACTTGTCCTTGAAATAATCCTGCAGTTCTTTACAAACCAGATTGTAAATGGCGCCTACTATAAAATCTGATGTTTAGGTTCCTGTGCTGAAAAGACAATATCCTTTTAGTGGATAGAGCAATGGATGAACAATGACCCAAGCTGCATTTGGCTCTTATTTTTGGCACTGACTCCTTGTTTCCAAGTTACTTCTTAACCATCTTATGTCCTAGCTTCCAGATGTGTGGATAAGCAATATGGTGTAGAAAACTCCTTAAAAGTTTCAGTTAATAGCATTTTTGTACACAATTCTTGGAAATCTTCAGGTTCCAACTGTCTGCTCAATTGGCATTTGTTTCTAAAATTTCCAATTACTTTTCCATTGGTTTTTTAAATACTTCAGAGATCTGTGATTTTACCAGTCACACTACCTCCACCAATGCAAATTGTAAGTGCTCTGTGATTTAGTGCAGGGGTTCTTAACCTGTGGTCCATGAACTGAAAATCTAT